>NC_134096.1:12254533-12902811 GCF_000715075.1 Nicotiana tabacum
ATGTTCTTCCATATGAAGGCGATTACTCCCTGTTCAAGTATTTGGGCGAATGCTCCTGCTTCCACTCATTTAGAGAAATAATCAGTTAAAATCAAGAGAAATCGTACGTTACCTCGTCCGTCCGGGAGGGGGCCCACGATATCCATTCCCCATTTGATGAACGGCCAAGGGGAAGTCACTGAGTGTAGGTGTTCACCTGCTTGGTGGATCATCGGGGCGTACTTTTGGCATTGCTCACATTGTTTCATGAAATCTGCGACTTCTTTTTTCATGGTGGGCCAGTAGTATCCTGATCGTATAAGGCACCTGACCAACGCTCGATTGCCGGAGTGAACTCCGCAGTGTCCTTCGTGCACTTCTTCAAGGACGTGGCGCGTCTGATTTGGGCCCAAGTATTTCGCTAGGGGCCACCATATGTCCTTTTGTACAGTTCGTTGTGAACGATGTTATACCTGGTTTCTTGCATCTGCAACTTCTTATCCTCTTTTTTATCATTGGGGAGTATGCCGTCCTGCAAATATGTAATAATACGGTTGCGCGAGTCCCAAGTTAGGTTTACGGTTCTTACCTCGATTTGGTCGACCGACGAGTTGAGGAGGTGGACCATACTTTGATCTTTGGTTGTGATGTTTTTGTGGCTACTGCTAATTTGGTGAGGTCGTCTGCCTCGATATTCTATGCTCGGGGGATCTGGTCGAGATGACATTCGTCGAACTCGGGTAGTAGTTTGCAGATTTCGGTCTGGTATTTTTGTAACCTCTGCTCCTTGATTTGGAAAGTCCCTGTGACTTTTTTGACCACGATCTGAGAATCGTAGTGCTGCCTTAGCCACTTTGCCCTGTATTTGAGTGCTAGTCTTAGTCCTGCAATTACGGTATCATACTCGGCCTCGTTGTTAGTCATGTCCGGGTACCTTATGGACTCGCGAATCACTTCGCCTGTTGGGACTTCGAGTACGAGTCCTAGCCTGGACCCCGACGCGCTAGATGCGCCGTCGGTATATAGGACCCATATGTCGTGTGTTTGAGAAGAAGCATGGAGGTCTTCCTTTTAGACTTTGGGCAGTATGTGCACACTAAAGTCGGCGAGGACCTGAGACTTTATCATCGTTCGCGGTCAATATGTGATATCATGCTCGTTTAGTTCGACGACCCATTTGGCCAATCTTCCTGAAAGTTCAGGTTTGTGTAAAATGCTTCTTAAGGGGAAAATCGTGATGACCGAGATGGGATGGCATTAGAAATAAGGTCTAAGCTTCCGTGAAACTAAGACTAAGGTCAAAGCCAGCTTTTTTAAGGTAGGGGTAACTCGTCTCGGCGTCGATTAGTGTCTTGATAATGTAATAGATGGGAGATTGCATACCTTTATTTTCTTGGACTAGGACTGCACTCACATCTACTTCGGACACGGCGAGATAGATGAGGAAAGGCCGTCCTGGTTCCAGTTATGAAAGTAACTATGGCGAGGATAGGTAGACCTTCAACTCCTTCAATGCTTGGACTCATTCAGGGGTCCATTGGAGGTTGTTATCCTTTTTTAGTACGCCAAAGAATTTATGGCACCTATCGGAGGATCGCGAGATGAACATTGACAAGGCGGCGATACGGTCGGTTAGCTTCTGGATTTGTTTTTTGGTGGTCAAGTACTCTGGTTTACCCTCGATGGCCTTGATTTTGTCGGGGTTGACCTCGATACCCCGCTGCGACACTAGAAAACCCAAGATTTTTCCTGAATCCACATCGAATGTACATTTTTCGGGGTTCAACTTCATGTTGTATTGTCTGAGTATGCCAAAGGCTTCTCTTAAACGGTCGATGTGATCTTCTTTCTTTTTGGACTTGACCAGCATGTCGTCGATGTATCCTTCTATTGTCTTTCCGAGTTATTCTTTGAACATTTTTGTCACCAGCCTTTGGCAATTCGTCCCCTGGTGGGTGATGAAGATGGTCTTTTCCTGGTCATCTTCCTCCATAAGGATCTGGTTGTAGCCCGAGTAGGCGTCCAAGAAACTCAGCAACTCATGTATGAATGTCGCATCGATGAGTTGGTCGGTATGAGGTAGTGGAAACGAATCCTTGGGGTAAGCTTTGTTTAGGTTGGTGAAATCTATGCACATCCACCATTTGTCGTTTTTCGTTTTTACCATGACCACGTTGGCGACCCATTGGGGTGTACTTTGACTCTCAAACAGATCCATTTTCTAACAATTTCTCCACTTCTTTGCTCACTGCGTCATTGATTACGGAACTAAACCTACGTCGAACTTGCCTTACCGAGGGATAGAGTGGGTCGACGTTTAATATGTGTGTGGCGATCTCTTTTGGGATACATGGCATATCTGCATGGCTAAAAGAAAACAGGTCCGCGTTAACAATTAAAAATTTGCGAAACTTATCCGGTTCTTGGAGTTTACAGCCGATGTAAGATTTCTTATTGTGGTCGTTGATATCTAGCTGAATGGGGCAGAGGTCCTTTATGGTCGATCCTGTGGCCTCAGCTACATCAGGGTCTTTGATGACTTCTTTGATGTCGTCGTCTACCGACCTCTACCCCATTAATTGCTATGCTTCCTTCTCTATGTCTTTTATTTGTTCAATGATCGTGTAGTCTAGGGCGATGCGGTAGCATTCTTGGGATATGCGTTGTTCCCCGCGTATGCTGAATATGCCCCATGGAGTTGGGAATTTGATGACTTGGTACAAGCTAGAGGGTATAGCTCTCATGGTGTGTATCCACGGTCGCCCTATTATGGTGTTGTATGTCGTGTCCTGATCCATGATGTGGAATGTGGTCTCCAGAGTGACGCCTCCCACCAAGATGGGGAGTGTGATCTCGCCAGATGTTCGTTCAACTGCATTGTTAAAGACTGTTAGTGTGATGCAGCGTGGTACTATCTTGTCCTCGAGTTTCATCTGTGTGTGTACTCGGGGATGGATAATACACGCGCCGCTCCCGTCATCTACCATAATTCGTCTTACGTCGATATCTAAAATTCATAAAGTAATAACAAGAGCATCGTAGTGAGGGAATGCCAAACCGTTGGTATCTGACTTGTTGAAGATGATACTTTCTTCGAGTTCATCATACCGTTCATGGGTGACTGACCGTTTGAGCTCGTGGGTCGTGGTGAACTTCATGCTGTTGATGGAAGCATCATCGCTACCGCCGATGATCATGTGGATGGTGCGGGCTGGCGAGGGTGTCTTTGGTGGCCCATGATATTGTTCGCGCCCCCTAGCAAAGTTAGTTCTTCCCCGATCGCTCAGCAGTTCTTTGAGGTGCCCCTGTCATAGCATATTTGCGACCTCTTGTATTAGGGCGATGCAATCTTCGGCTTTGTGTTCTCTCTCTCGATAGAACTCGTAGATGGCGTCTGATTTTCTGGTATTTGGGCCTGACCTCCTCTTTTGTGGCCACTTTACCTTTGATCCGAGCTTGTCCAGGGCGTAGACGATCTCTGTTAGGTGACACGTAAAAATTTTGAGCGGATGATAAAGGAGGTATACCTCTTTCATTCAGGTGAGTCCGTGTTCTTGATCGGGGTGGGCCTTCTCCATGGCAAGGTGAGGGTACACCGGTAGTTCTGACATATGGGAGATGTCGTTCTCTGTTCGGCCGTGAGGTTCTCGGATCTCTTCTGATATCACTTCTCTGATCTTTCCTGGATTCTGCTTGTACTGAGGTCAGTCGATGAGTCAGCCCATTTAGGTCGTCTTCATCCGCTCGAACTTTGGCACAATATGCATTACGTATTTCGTCCCAAGTTGTTAGAGGGTATTTCATAAGACGACTTAATAATTTTCTTGCCGCTCTCGAGCCATTTCTGTTCAGCCCATTTTGAAAAGCGTCCACCGCCATTCCTTCTGATACATTAGGCAAAGACATTCTTACTCGGTTGAAACGGGCGAGGAAATCCCTAAGTCCGTCTCCCGGGGACTGTTTGATAGCAAAGATATCATCCACTCTTGTCTCGGCCTTCTTTGCTCCGGCATGGGCCGTCACAAACTTATCGGCCATTTCCTCGATAGTTTCGATGGAACGGGCTAGTAGTTGCGAGTACCGGGTTAGTGCGCCCCCCCGTGAGGGTTTCGCTGAATTTCTTTAGCAGAACGGAGGATACTTGTTCCTTGGTAAGGTCATTACCTTTCACGACGGTGACATAATGGGTCGCATGATCCTCTGGGTAGGTCGTGCCATCATATATTTTCAGGTAAGGCGGTATTTTAAAATTCTTCGATATGGCATGTGGGGCAGCGCTATCACTGTACGGCTGCACGACGAACGGATCGTCATCTCTCTTCGGTAATAACTTGGGAGCACCCGGTATTTTATCGACCCTTTCCTGGTGCTATTTCATTTGGTCCTGAAGTGCCTTGTTCTCATTTTCCATTTCCTCCATACTTTTCAGAATGGTTGTGAGAGCATCGTCACTTGCATTATTAACAACATTATGAGTGATACCTGCCGTTGCGGGTGGGGTGGGGGGGGGAGTTGATCATGTTGCTCGTTCATTGTTGGTGCGGCACAGGTTGTAGCATTTGCTGCAGCCGCGTCCTGAACAGGCTTATGGAGGACGCTGGTCAGTGTGTCAGTTAGCCAAGCCTCAAGGAGCTTCTTATCTACTGGTGGTGCCTCCTCTCCCACGGATGTTGAGGCTGTCTTGCCAACGAATTTTGTGATGCTGCAGTGGGGAGGGGGCGATCCACCTCGCCTAGGAGAGGCATTGGGCGTTGTGTCCTCGTCCACTGCTTCTGAGCTCTCGTTGATGATGTCCATAAGGTTGGTTGGGAGGTCACTCATAATTATCGTCCTTTCTTCTTTGTTACCTGCCATGTTAGATCTATGCAAGCAGAGAGAAAAATTTGTGTTTTTGTTTTACGTCAGCAACCAGTGCCGGTTGTAGATCTAGAAGAAACTAAAATACTTAGCTAGAAAATCTCCATAGACGGTGCCAAATTGTTTGACCAAAAAATATAATTTCCGGCTAAACTATTAAATTTATATAATGAATGGGCTAAATCTAGTTAAGGATAATAACTCTAGATATTAAGCACAAGGAGGCACGATAGATGAGATAGATTCCATATTTGGTTGATGATAATAAATGTAAGATACTCTTACAACAAGAATATTAAGTGAGAGATATCAAGCAATAAATGTCAATAAATAGCATTTATGTAAATTAAGAGAATGATTCACCCAATAATAAATGGACAAGATGAATATTCCACATGACAACGGTGTATGACGGATAGATCCAAGATCGTATGAACAATCCTTGGATCTGATAGAAAAGTGGGGAATAATATAGATCCAAGAGAGAGAGAGAGCCTTCTTCTCAAAAGTGTTCTTATCAGCATTAATATTACATGCCCTTATCATTGTCTCTTCTTTCTATATATATATATATATATGTGTGTGTGTGTGTGTGTGTGTGGGGTCTTTTTCTTAAGAAATCCTGATAGTACAAACATCAGGAATATTCACTAGAATATTTCCCTTTTAATACCAAATTCTGACAAATTAGCCGTTACAGTCTTATCACTAATAGTCGATCTCGACCTCGACCCTTGTTGACATCTTGATCGCAATCTCTATTGATATCTCGACCACGACTCACATCGACACCTTGGCCATTAATATCGCTATGTCTTGGGTGAACTCGACCGATGACGTTCTTTAATGCTATTTTATGCTAAATATTCTAAAGGCACGTTTTTGGCCTATTCAATTACCATATATCGTTTTGATTATAAAGATCTTGCTCATTTTGCTATTGTGGGATGGCCATACATTTGGATGCCTAGAAGATTTGAGAAAAATAAAGATAGAGAAGAAGAAGAAAGTAAGAAAGCAAGGAAGAGGAAAAGAGGCAGAAGACTTATGTTTGGACTACAAAAACTCAATATTTTCATGTGTTTTACTTATTTATGGTACATTTCGAGATTTAAAGAATTAACGTAAATATAGCAGGCCGATGTATAATATATATATAATTTAGGTTAATATGTGTATAATTGCATACAATCAATGTATAATCTATGTATTCTAAAATAAATAAATAATGAATTCGACTAACTATTTGTGTAAGAATTAACCTAGATAACCGTCCATGCATGCAACTATTTAAATTAAAAATAAGCGACAAATAAATAATATATGTAAAATTCATGTATAATTAATATATACCGTTTAAAAAATAATAAATCTGACCGGCTATTTATATAAAAAATTCATTTACTCTCCGTTTCCATTACAAATAGTAATTTTTTGCACCAATTTTGGTTAAAGAGCGGAAATTATATGGGACAAAAACACAAAATAAGGACAAAGGAAAACATGAGTCGAGATCAATCTGAGTCTATGACGGGGACTGATCACCGAAACCCTAGGCATCCAGCAACATCCCATCAAGGCATTGCAGAGATGCTCAGAATACGAATAGTTTGTACGACATATATATAGCCAAGACAACCATGCATATTTTCCTATTTCGTTAACACCTCCATGTGACTTGCTTCTCCCTATCTCGAACTCTGTTACATAACGATTGTACTATATATTCCGCATTCAAAACATTATTGTGACGGAGTCAAAATTTTCATATACGATCGTATGCAAAAAATCATGAAGAGTCAATATATAAAAAGAAAATTACTTATTAACACAGTATATTTTTTCTGCGAAATCCTTGCTATAGAAGATTTTCCATTTCAAGGGCTTCAGCTCCGGTGACGAAGACACTCATTAGTTTGGAGTGTTATCTGACACGCGCTTCACGAAAGTTTTTCATATTATATGCATAAATTTTATTTTTAATATATATACACATTGCAAACACTGATTGAACATAGTATAAAATAAATATAACTTAGACAAAAAATAAAGATTTAAAACTACACAGTTCGATCAAAAACATTGCTTACGCAAAATTTTTATGCCAGTATTAAATTCGAGACCTCTTGACTAAGAATAAAGAAGCAACCATCTCGGTGCGCCCGATTCTGGTTACTATGTCCACTACTATTCCTTTGTAACAATGAGCGTGAAATTAACAAAAATATTTGAATTAGACATGAATAATTCTAGTAAATTAAAGATAGTAGATATTAGATATGCATGCATACACTGTCCATAGTTACACCGCCCATGTGACCATTCTCCATTTGCATCACACCTATATCTACACTCTGCCTCTACTTATTCGCTTCAAATTAATTTACTATTACTAGAAAACTAGCTAGGTCAAGTTTTTTCTTTCCTCTCTATCACGTTTGGTATAATTATTTAGATTGATCAAACTATCTTAAATAGTGTTTGGTGTTTGGATTTGAAATTTCAATTGAAAAAAAAGTTAAAGATTTGTGAGCAAAAGTTATTAGTAGTTCGTTTAAAATACTCAAATAAGTTTTTCAATATCTGATCAGCATTTTATATACTAAAGTTCAGTATTCGCAAATATTGATTGTCAAATCAACATTTGCTAATTCTTAACTTCGATATTTGAAAATGCTAAAGTTCAATATTTGCACATATTAAAGTATTTGTAATTTACTGATAAGTGGGGATTTTGACTACTTATTAGCGCCTTTTAGCTTTTGTTTTAGTCCAAAAAAGTTTAATTGTGTTCCCGAAAACTAATAAAATGTGCTTAATTACAGGAATATTAGAAGATGAACTCCCGAGATGAAAGCCAACTCAAAAAAGAGTAATTTGAACTCAAGGACATAAAAGGCACAGAAATTCAGAAGTGCGGACCGCAGAATATCATCTGCGGCCGCAGGTTATGAAGGAAAAGCCATCAGAGTATGGTGCAAAGTGCGGTCCGCACATGAATTGTGCGGCCACAAAAGCTAAGCCAGAAGCAAAGTTCAGAGAAGGTACATTCCAAGTCCCCCGTGGGTGGTGGTCGGTGAGACCGCTCACTCTTGAGCGACAGTTCCAACTTAAAAATCTTGATAAGTATAATCCAGCAGTATTGAGACCGTTTCGAGAGCGAAAGGGGTGGATGTGGTTCACCCAGAGAGTATTTGACGCCAAGGAGTATCTGGTCCGGGAGTTCTACGCCAATGTGGCACACATAAAAAAAGGGACCAAAGTGACAAAAGTGAGGAATTTTAAAGTGAGATTTGACCAACACACACTGAACTCCTATTTGGGGTTTGAAGACGTTGAGCCGACACAATACTTGGAGAAGATGGTGATGGGTGATTCAGCTCGCCCATGGCTAGCTGAGATTCTTGCAGCCCCGGGGCCACCTCCACCATGGATCACATCAGGGGTTCCTATTCAGTGGAACACCCTAAACTTCGAGGTGAAAGGATGGCAGACCTTCGTATGCAGCAGACTAGACCCGTGCCAGAATGAAATAAACCTAACTATTCCACGGGCAGTTCTAGTCGCCTCCATTATGGCCGGGTACCCGATCAATATGGTGTCGTGATGTCGGCCAACATGTCTGTGGTCGCAAGACAAGCTAATACCTCCTACCTGTATTCCAACACCATCACTGAGTACCTTACGGATGCATGGCTAGAGCCGTGAGATTTTGACACGAAGGTTCGGGCTAAGAAGCTTTTCTCTTGGTATTCTCTGATGGATGCACACAACCCGAAGAGAAAGGGTCAGCCGACTACTACCGTAGGCCAGTCTGATGAGCCATCGGTGGTAGCTGCAGAGTCAGCAGATATGCCTTCCACTTCAGCAGAGCCTTCATCCAGTGCAGCTGCCATGCCTCCACCTTCAGCCTCAGTGCCCTCCACCTCGACTTTGAAGCCGGTACCGATGCCTACTGCTCCACTGACTGTGATGCGAGTCTCTCAGACACTGGCAAGCCTCAATAACTGGATACAGATAGCTATTGCAAAGCTGTCTGATATATCCAGTCATGTTGCAGCACAGTCATCCATTCCGACACCCCAGATTCCCCCCCCAGTTGAAGAAACCTTGAAGAAGTTTCTGGAAAATTAGAACACAATAATGGACACTCTAGTGCAGCATGGGTCAGTGATAGAAGAGCTCGGAAAGGAAGTGAAGAAGATGCAGAAGTCCCAGGCCTCCAAGAAGTCAGTGGACAAGCTTCGGCGACAGGTTACCAAGATTGCAGCAGTCAGAGACATTCCATTTGATATGTTGATAGACCCGCACCACCCAGGCCCAGATCCTACAACACCTACAGCACCAGCTAGCCAGTCTGAGGAGCCAGACACTGCTGCTGACAATGCCGAGGTTGTACGTCAGATGTTCACTAACCCAACTGTTCCTGGACTTGAGGATGATGAGATCCAATTGGATGAGGCTGAGGTCGGTGCCACTGCTGGGGACACAGAGATGGCCATAGAGCCATAGGGAGTTTTCTTCACTCTCACCTTTCTTTTACTTATATTTTTTTAAGAATTGGGGACAATGCTTATTTTTATTCGAGGGGGGGGAGGGAATGGAGTTTTTTTGACACATTTTGATGATTATGTATTTTGATAACTATGAGACATTTGGCCTGTAATTAACTTAATATTATTTTCTTCTTCTTTCTCATTATGTATATATTCTCCCTACTCTCTCATTATGTGTATTCTTTACACTTTCAATAGTTTTTGCTTTGTATCTTCTTTATGCTTGTTTTCTTATTAGTTAGTGTTCAACTAAATAGTTTCTTTATGAATTAGTAGTTTATTCTTGATTTAATAGCTTCTTTCTATGTTTTAGTGGATAATAAGCCTTTGGTTTTCTTAATGCCACGATATTTTCCAAAGGTAGTTTTTGTGTGAACCAGGTGACTCTTCCCAACGATGGATGGCGTGACTACCTTCTTAAGGGCCTGAGTCCGTTTTGGTATTTAGGTAATAATAGTAGTAGTAATGAATAAAAAACATACTCAAGTCATGCTAGAAGAGTAAAACATGCTCCACTTGGTACCAACATACTTAACTACGTGCCTATGGTTAAAAATAAGGTTTTTGGAAAGAAATAGCTCTAATTAGTGACCTTGTGACTCTTGTGTTGACTTAGGCAATCATCGAGTGGTTTAATCGAACCATAGTAATTTGCAATATTGAATATGGTCATTGTGGGACCTCGACTCTATCCTCTTTAACAATCCAGCTGCGTGAGAGGTGAGATGTTTTTGTTGCAAGTCCAAGTACCCGTGCGAATGGTCTAGAACTTGTCCCGAATGTGTTTCTAGGCGAATTTTAAGTTTTGCTTTTCTTGAGAAGTGATTGTAGGCTATCCTTGGCCCGCTTAAAGTTTTTCATTGCCCACCAATGTTGTTATCCCTAGTCAACCCATTTGATCCTAAAACCCTTCTAATGTGATACCATGTTACAAGCCTTTACCCATTTTGTCGTGACCCTCTCTTGGCACCCTAGCTTTCCTTAACACTCTTGTGAAATAATTGGCTAAAAATGTAATTTTGGGGGAGAGACGAGGAACTTGAAAGAGGTATCAAGGCGCAAAAAGAAAAGAAATGATGAGAAGGAAAGGCAAGAAGAGGAAAGAACAAAAAAAGAAAAGTGCAAAAAGAAAGTGAATAAGTTGAAGAGTTAATGGGATTCAAAGAAAAGCAATGATGCAAAGCATGAAGAAATCAAAAGAGGGAGGAAATGAATATCATGATCAAGAAAGAGTTATGTTAAGTCTCTCTAGTTCCCCCAAGGAAAAGAAAATGCCTCCAAGAGTTGGCAAAGCATGAGCCTAGAAAAGAAAATGGAGTGCTTAAGAAAAGATGAATCCGTTCTATCATAGCATATCCAACCTTAGTCCAAAAGCCTTCATTGCATTCCGAAAAAGCCCTACATGATTTCAAGCCGAGTGAGCTTACATTAGTGGTGATCTGCATGAGGGGTAAGCCTATGATACTTAAAGCCGTACTTGCGACATTCTTTTGAGAGATATAAGTGAACCTTTCACAAATCTTTGGATTGAGTGCTAAATTCTTAAGCGAGATAGGCTGAGGGAGAGTAGAGGAGGAGGAGTTTGGGATCCATAATGACCTACATGCGAGCTTCCTTGATGAATAAATCTAACTCTTAATGATCAAAATGTCACATTAAAACTATTTGTGCATGAAAGTTTAACTTGTTGCCTTGTTGATAATTCATAAGTGGTGTGGATAATTGTTGGATCCAATTGATGTGTGAATGATTCACTTTTGATTAGCTGAAATGGCTTTAAACTTGTAGAGGTGGGAACTACTTTATTTGCTTGAGGGCAAGCAAAAACTTAAGTTTGGGGGAGTTGATAAGTGGGGATTTTGACTACTTATTAGCGCCTTTTAGCTTTTGTTTTAGTCCAAAAATATTTAATTGTGTTTCCGAAAACTAATGAAATGTGCTTAATTGCAAGAATATTGGAAGATGAACTCCCGAGATGAAGTCAAACTCAAAAAGGAGTAATCTGAACTCAAGAATATAAAAGGCACAGAAGCTTGGAAGTGCAGACCGCATAATATTATCTGCGGCCGCAGGTTATGAAGGAAAAGCCATCAGAGTTTGGTGCAAAGTGCGGTCTGCACATGAATTGTGCGGCCGCAAAAGCTAATCCAGAAGCAAAGTTCAGAGAAGGTTCATTCCAAGTCCCCCAGAAGTGTGGACCGCAGAATAATTGTGCGGCCGCAGAAAAAGAGCTATACGGCCGTAGATTTAAAAGTGCAGACCGTAGAAGAGCAAGGTGCGACCACATATGTAAAAGTGTGGACCGCAGAAAGAGTGTTTGCGGCCGCAGATCAAAATTATGCGACCGCAAACTTCCAATCCTGACGAATTGAAGAAAAGTGCGGACCACACATGGAATTGTGTGGCCGCAGAACCTCCCCAAGGGCATTTTTGTCCGAAATTTCCATCCCTGTATAAATAGACGAGTTTCACATTTTTAGGTCAACTTTTGACATCAGTTGCTACAGTAGCCGTTTCCTTTTACTCTATTTAGTAGTTTTTCATATTTTGAGCTATTTTAACTTAAGTTTTATCATTTTGATCTTGTAATATGAGTTTAATTATCATTTCTTCTTCTATTTCTTCCATTTCAAGCATGAGTAGCTAGATTTTTACTAGGGTTGTGACCCAACCCTAGTGTGTAAACTCAATGGGTGTTTGATTTAATGATTGTTTATGGTTGAGTGTTTATATTTAGTCATGTTCTTGCTTTTATTTGTAGAATTAATAGTTGCAAACATTAGTTCATGCCTATTTGACTTGGTCTCTACTTGAGAAAGAGAGACTTAGTCTAGGAAAACTTGGCTAACAAAAAATTGGGTCAATCGAGAGATTGATAATCCCAATTAAAGTGGTTCAACCTAGAGATAGTAATAACCCGACTTGAGCTTTTATCAACCGTTTTGTTCAATACCCATTTGGACTTGAGAAATCCAATTTGGGCAAAATCACTCTCTGACCGAGAGGTATTGAGTGGGTAATTGAGTGTTGATAGCTATAATACACCCCGATCAATAAAACGAGCATTAAGGTTTATATCCCATTAGGCAAACACCTAGGTGAAGGTCATAACCCTAGGCTTTTTACAACATTTGAAAAACAACAAAAACAATCTCTTAGTTTTATTTTCCAACTTGCAATTGTAGTTTTAAATTAGACTTTAAAACAACCTCATTTTGTGGAAGAGTAAACTTAGATATTCAAACTCTCACGCTACGATATATACTACTAACTCCCATCTATAGCTGCCTGCGGAATTCGACCCCGACTCTTGTTGGGTATTATTATTGCATCGACCGTTTTCATAACCTTGAATTGAGGTGAGAAATTGGACGAGATCACTTACCAATTCTAGAATTACTAACACGTGCAGAAAGGCCTGAGTACGGTACATGAGCAAAGGCAGAAATTATAGTATTATGTAGGGGTTCGGATGTACTGATTCAGTAGGTTTTGCTTTATTTATATTAGAAAAACCACTAATATATAAAAATCTTGTTGTTTACCCTCAAAATCGGATAACAATTGAATTTATAAGTGGTTTTAAGGATACGTAGATTAACTTGGCACAAAATGATAAATTAGATTACAATTAAAATAAATTATGATAAAGTAAATGCAAACCACACGAATCGGATAATTTCAGCCTTGGAAGGTTATCCACCCTCGAGCCGAATGTACTTCGATCGATATCAAGACACAGAAGAATAAGTGCTTGAAGAGAATAAAGATGTATTGCTTTTAGGTTGCGTGTTACCATCTGTTTTACAAGTAATCAGACCCCCTTTATATAGTAGGGGAGTCATATATTAGGTACAACTCTATAAAAGGTAAAAATACTATAATTAACTAATTGCAGATCTCTTATCGATATGTGCAAAGGTCTCTGTCGTGATATTCGATCGGTCACAGATATCACGACCTTCTGTTCGCCGAGCTTGACTACCTGACAACGTTCTTCGAAGTTAATCAAGGCTAAGGATGACATCCTCGAGGGCAGGCGTTATGGTATGGACTCCAAATTGATGAGATTTCTACCTCGATCTAAGCTCCCATGTTACCATATCTCGAGCTTGACTTATCATGTCGGAGACCGGGATATACTATAAGACTGGTTCGAGCTTTATACAGATAGTCCCCTTATTTTTTGGAGAGTAGATGACGAGAAACGATATGAGCTACCGATTCTCACTTCGATATACCGTGACAGAAATGACAAAATAGTTGAAATGTCCCATCGGTCTAGTCTTAATGGCATTAAATACTTGTCAATTGCCGGTCGGCCACTCCCAGATGTGAACCGTCGCTGGAAAAATATAAATACCCTTTCCTTTTTCATTCAAACTTTACATCCAAGCCTTCTGCCCTCGTGTCTAAGAAATTTCAATACTTCCAAGCACTTATATCCTGATCACTTTGAGATCTTTTATAAGAACTTTCATTCGTCTTCATCTCAAACCATCAAGTGTACTCGTTTAACTTCTTCTTTTTCCTTGTTTTTTCACCATCTTTTAAAGAAATGGCGAAGACTTCAAAATCTGTTCCCAAAACGAAACCCCCTCTACCTCACGGCCGGCTATCGAGGAAGTCGTCTCGCATATTGCTGTCGAGGAACCGGTACCGGAACCTCCTCTGAAAGTGTTCATCCCTGGGGGGTGCCAAGTTAATGCTGATTTTAAGGTCGAAAAACCCTCATCCATACCAGGCCGGTGCAAAGAGGCCTCGAGGTATATCTGCTCGATCACCAAGGATATTCTCTCCGAAGTAAAAAAGGATTGCAACTGGGTTGAAAAACATGTGGTGATTCCCGAACCTGACGAAGACATCACCACCCACGTTGAGGGATTTTTAAGTTTTTACACTTATCCCTTCATACTGGGCCCCTTGAACCCAGTTATCATCAACTTTTGTAAAAGATACGAGGTAACCCTTGGTCAAATTCACCCTTCTTTCTGGAGGATCGTAATCTTCCTCCGTTTCTTTGTAAGCAAGATCAAATGGTGTCCTTTCACTATCGACCACCTCATGTGTTTATACAATCTCCGACTCTACCGGGGGACTGATCAAGCTCACCTGTCAGACCATTAAAGCCTCGTTCTCGAGTATCGATGAAGATCGAGATCGAGGTTGGCTAGGCCGTTTCGTCTGAGTGAGGACCTCGAACTTGATCCCGGCCAAGCACATGTCGTTCCATGAGAAGTGGAACATGTCACGTAAGTATAATTTTGCTTCCAAGATTTAATTTATCGCTTTTTTCCTGTCTTCTTATCGGTGTTCTGTGTTGGTGCAGTTGTTGCTCGAATCCCGAATGTAGTTCCTCTACTCAAGGAGTAGGTCGAGGACATCGTATTACAAAGGCCTTATTTCGAGCGTTCATGCCGCGAGCTTTCAAAGGGCCGATAGGAGGCCCGTTCGCACGGTGAGATCTCTTTCATGAGTAATATTTGGTTTCCCTTTTGCATCATTAAGTCATCACTTATTTTATTTCTTTTTGCAGGTTTATCCAAGGATGTCAAAATGAGGCCCCCATCCGGTAGTGATGATTTCCCCACTAAGTTCCCTGCTCCGAGACAGGGTGAAGAGAAGAAAACCAAAAAGGGCTCTGAGTTTTCCGAGCTCGGAGAAAAAGAAGCCAAAGAGAAGGTTGGTGCGTAAATCCAAAGAAAGCACCATTGTTCGAGCATTGTCTCCGGATTCACTCTATCGGCTGAAGGATGAATCTTAAGGAGAAAGAGAAGCCCTTGATATGATGGCCAGCATGCCATCGCAGCTCGAATGGCAAGGGGCCTCCGAACCAGAGGGAGGCGATGCCGATCTTCATCAAGCTAGGGAGGTCTAGGAGGAGGCCGAGACCGAAGCTTCACGGGATGTGTGAAATGCCCTAAAGAAAGCACTCAGTATGATAGAGATCACCGAGTCACCCTCATTTACTGAGTCCATATACAACGAGGCCCAAACGGCTAAAGGACGCCCCAATGAGGGGGGCCATAGAGCAATGGACCCCTTCTGCGAGTTTTCTGATAGAGTGGACTCTACGACCACGGAGGACGTCACCGGGTTGGGTGACTTAAAGATACCGAGGAAGAGCCCATCTTCGAGAGTAAGCAGACATTCCTCGAGCCCCAAACTGGTCAATTGATTCCCTACTCCGAGTGTGGATCCTGGCCGGAAGCGATCTATCACTATCTCTCGTTCGGAGGATGCCCGGGTCCTCTCCGCCCCTGTAGGGGTGGCCAGTTATATTCGGTGTCTGGTGACCGAGGATGATCAGGCCAAGATGAATGAGGTGGAGGCATCTTGTCTGTTCAACGAGGTAACTTCAGATATTCCTCGATGGTTTTCAATTTGTACTTAGTCTATTTTATAGATAACTCTAACATTTTTTCTTTGTGCTTGTTGGCCTCGGTGTTTCACCACGAGACTTTTTTCCGATACCGAGATGAAATGAAATAGCTCGAAGCCAAGGTCCAAGGGCTCAATGAGAAGAGAGATACTTATTAACTTCTCAGCAAGCAGTTTGAAGGGGAGGCTAAGAGCCTCCGAGCTGAGCTGGAGGTTTCTTGGAAGGAGCATGCCGACCTACTCGAGCAGGTAAAAATATTTGAGGTTAGTGACGATGAACTAGATTCGGTGATAGATGGTTGAAATCCGCAGGTCCAACAGAATATCGATCAGATCGACTAGCTCCAAGCTGAGATGGATGCAATTAATGTTGAGATCGAAGAATGGAGAGGCGGAATGGACCGTCTGGCCTTGAAAAAAGAGGTTGTTCAGGAAAAACTGACTTCGGCTGAGGTCTAGCTTCGAGCGGCAAAGGAAAAGGCTGAGGTGCAGGCTAAAAGGTTTCAAGAGCTCCAGTCTCAGCTAAGTTAGGCCACCTCTGATCGAGAAATTATGACCAAGGAGCTTGAAACGGCCAAGTCAGCGACTGTGGTGGCTAAAGCTGATACCGACGAGATGGTGGCCCAATATAAGGTCAATTTCGAGGCCGCCCAGGACCGCTTGAAAGACACTGTTGAATATGAGAAGCGGCAGTCACGAAGAGAGGCCCCGAGGAGATTCATGCTCGAGTTTTTGATCGATCGGCCAAGATCAAAACCGCTAAGGGGCTCGAGGTCGAGGCCAAGAAGTTGGTTTACCCCAAGGAAGAAGAAGAAGAAGACTCCGAGGGTTCTGGTGGATCCGGGGGTGGAGAAGACCAAGCTATTTAGATGCCTTTGTAGATGATTTTGCTTTTTTGTTTTTTGTACTTGTGTACTTTTGTATTTTTTGTCAAGGTCATTTGGCCTTTGTAAAGACTTTATGTATATGTAATACAAGGCTTCCATTTCCCTTCGATAATTTCTGAGTTTTATTTTCCTTTGCTTTATTCTTTATGTTTGCAAAGATCGAAATGCCTTAGCATAAACTAGTTAGGTCATGTTTAGAGGTTCAAATAAGCCTTACCTTTGACATTATTTTGTCTAAGGCATCGTGGGGGTTCGGTATGACCAGAACTTTTCCCCAAAGTACTGATAAATTTTTAGACTATAGTTTGCCGAGGGTAGCCTTTAGAAGCGATTTAGAAATTTTTCAAGGCCTTGTTCTTTATTACGAGTTACGGACGTCTCCGAGCCATTTTAATATGGTCGTAGCCTTTTTAGTTCGGGTGTTTCCCATTGGACTTATCACCTCAAGTTATCCGGGCTTGCCTAAGATAACAGTCCCCGAATGGGGATGGCTTTAGCCTTTAAGGTTCGGGCATTGCCTAATAAGTCTTGTGCCCTCGGGCTCCTTCAGCTCGAGCCGTCCGAGTTTGTTTTTGGACGGAAGTCCCTAATTGGGAGTGATCGTTTGAACCCGAAAAAAGGCGGCCCTTGGGCTCGATACCTTTAGGGGATCGAACGTAGGAAATTCCTTAAGAGGAAAGAAAAAAGAGAATTCTTAAGAGACAAGATATTTATCCGCAAGGTAGAAACTTTTTTTATTCTTGTGCGTAATAGTAACACATGTGTATAAGTTTTGTGCCAGGGATCGAGCGGTCTATGTGGGCACAGTTTATTGGACCATTTGGCCCTTACAACAAATCCTATCGATCGAGTCGAGACCATTGAATCATAAAGTTTCTTTCCTTGCTAAAGTTGTTATCCGAGGGTTATGCCCTCTAGTGTTTGAGGCCGGTCATAGAGAGGCCTCGAATACTGTTGTCGTGATCTTCGATATTAGTTTGTAACCGGCCTTCAATTCTATGTTAGCACAATTTACTGTTTCCTCATTAAAAACCTTGTCGGAAAACCCATTTGGGACAAAACCGATTCAAGGGAAAAAGAGTGCAGCGCGTGCTTTCAGGCCTAAAAATTGTGTCGTCCCTTGTTTGTTACCTGCAAGTGTTAGTTCTAAATAAAAGAAATGAATGGGTTCGTACCTTAGCAGTAATATCGTTTCAAGATCTATATTCCAGTTGTTCGGTAGTTGCTCGCCGTTCATTCTTCCGAATTTGTAGGACCCCTTTCCGGTGATATCGATAATTTGATACGAACCTTCCCAGTTCGGCCCCAACTTCCCTTCGTTCGGGTTTTGGGTGTTTAGTGTAACTTTCCTTAATACAAAGTCCTCGACATTGAAGTGTCGAAGGTTGGCCCTTCGATTGTAATATCTCTCGATCTGTTGCTTTTGGGCCATCGGGATAAGGGCGGCTTCGAGCCTTTCATCTAATAGATCCAGGATTGTATTCATGTCCTCGTCTTTTGATTCCTTGGTTGTATATCGGAACCCGAGACTTGGTTCTCTAACTTTGATCGGTATTAGAGCTTCAGCGCCGTAAACCAGTGAGAATGGGGTGGCCCCGGTACTGGACTTCGAGGTCGTACAGTATGCCCATAAGACTTCGGGCAGGATTTTCTTTCATTTTCCTTTGGCATCAGTTAACCTCTTTTTTAGGTTCTGGAGTATGGTTTTGTTGGTCGATTCTGCTTGTCCATTCCCACTAGTGTGATAGGGCATTGATAGGATCCTTTTGATCTTATGGTCTTCAAGAAACTTGCTTACTTTGCTGCCGATGAATTGTTTCCCGTTGTCGCACACGATCTCGGTCGGCATTCCGGACCGGTAAATAATGTGGTCCCAAATAAAGTCGATCACCTCTTTCTCCCTAACCTTCTCATATGCTTGGGCTTCCACCCACTTAAAAACATAGTCAGCCATAAAAAATATACATTGGGCCTTACCGGGTTCCTATGGAAGGGGCCAACGATGTCCATTCCCCACTTCATGAATGGCCATGGTGATAGAACCGAATGCAACAACTCCCTGGGTTGATGAATCACCAGAGCATGTCTTTGACACTCATCATATTTTCGTACGAACTCCTTCGCATCTTTTTCCATATCGATCCAGTAGTAGCCGGCTCTGATTACCTTTCGAACCAATGATTCGGCGCCTGAATGGTTTCCGCTGGCGCCTTCGTGAATTTCCCTCAGAACGTACTCGGTATCTCTCGGTCCAAGACATATTGAGAGCGGGCCATCGAATTTTCTTCTGAATAGGGTTCCATCTTCGGACAAAGTAAACCGGGCTACCTTTGTATGCAGGGCCCTCGATTCTTTCGGATCCGAGGGCAGTTTTCCAATCTTCAGATATTTTATATATTTGTTTCTCCAGTCCCAAGTTAGGCTCGTTTAATTAATCTCGGCATGTCCTTCTTCCACTAGTTGTACGACTGCCCCCAGAGTTGAAATCGTCATCCTCGACCGATGATCCTAAGTTAGCAAGGGCATCGGCCTCACTGTTTTGATCCTGAGGTACTGTTGCAAAGTCCATTCTTTGAACAGATGTAATGTTACCTGCAACTTATCCAGGTATCTTTTCATTCGTTCTTCTCTGACCTTGAACGTCCCATTAACTTGGTTAACGATGAGGAGGGAGTCGCACTTGGCTTCGATCACCTCTGCCCCTAAGCTTTTGGCTAGTTCGAGACCTGCAATCATGGCCTCATATTAGGCCTCGTTGTTAGTCAATTTCACAGTCCTAATAGATTGTCAAACTACATTGCCTGTTGGTGGCTTAAAGTTGGCCACGAAGTCTGCCAATATTTGAGATTTAATGGCGGTCCGGGTTGATATTCAATATCGTACCCGCTGATCTCCACGGCCCATTTGGCCAATCGTCCCGAGAACTCAGGTGTATGTATTATATTTTGCAATGGGTAAGTAGTCACAACATATATATGATGTCATTGAAAATATGGTTTCAACTTCCTAGAGGCACTTAGCAAAGCGAGTGCCAATTTTTCTAGGTGAGGGTACCTAGTTTCGACCTCACCTAGAGTCCTACGAACATAGTAAATTGGAAATTGCGTAGCTTGCTTTTGCTGGACCAGGACTCCACATACTGGTATCTCCGATACTGCCAAGTACATGTATAGTTATTCGTCTGTCTTTGGCGTGTGAAGCAGTGGTGGGCTTGATAGATATCGCTTGAGTTCCTCCAAGGCCCGTTGGCATTCCAGGGTCCATGAGAAGTTATTCTTCTTATTCTTCAATAGTGAGAAGAATTAGTGGCTCTTATCGGAGGACCTCGATGAATCTCCCTAGGGAGGCTATGCTCCCGGTTAATCTTTTCACAGCCTACATATTGTCCACAACCGTGATATCTTCGATGGCTTTGATCTTGTCGGGGTTGATCTCGATTCCCCGGTGGGATACCATGAATCCGTGGAATTTACCTAACCCAACTCCAAACGCACATTTCTTCGGGTTCAACTTCATATTGTATTTCTCCAATATGCTGAAGGTTTCCTGCAAATGTTTTAAATGGTCCTCTGCTCGCAGGGACTTAACCAACATATCGTCAATGTAAACCTCCATTGATTTTCCTATTTGTTCCTCGAACATCCGGTTTACTAGACGTTGGTAAGTGGCACTAGCATTTTTAACTCGAATGACATCATGTTATAGCAGTATGTTCCGTATTTAGTGATAGAGGAGGTTTGTTCCTGATTACCTGGGTTCATCCGTATTTGGTTGTACCCGGAGTAGGCATCGAGAAAACTGAGGATCTCGTGGCCGATCGTGGCATCGATCATGTGATTGATGTTGGGTAAAGGGAAGTAGTCCTTGGGACATGCCTTATTCAAATCCTTATAGTCTACACATATTCTTAATTTATTCCCTTTTTTAGGGACTACTACTACGCTCTCTAGCCAATCCGGGTATTTAACCTCCCGAATAGATTCTATTTTAAGGAGTTTAGATACCTCATCCTTGATGAAAGCATGTTTGACCTCGGACTGGGATCTCCTCTTCTGCTTGACCGGATGGAACTTCGGGTCCATGCTTAGCTTGTGAGTGGTTATTTCCAGCAGGATCCCTGTCATATCATGGTGGGACCAAGCGAAATAATCTATGTTAGCTATAAGAAACTGAATGCGTTTTTTCCTGAGCTCGGGACTTAACACCGTGCCCAGGTATACCTTCCGGTCGGGTAGATGCTCGATCAATATGACATATTCTAGCTCCTCGACCGTTGATTTAGTGGCATCGGAATCATCGGGGGCTATAAAAGACTTGGAAATCCCGTAATCATCGTCTTCATCAGTCCCATGTTTCTCCGGTTGGGTCGGGACTGGTGTCGGTAATTGCTATTTAGCTTCTTGCTTTGGGACCGAACTCGGCCCCTTTGTCGTTGCAAGTGCGGATATCAAAATCACCTCTTCGACCGCAAATATCTCTTTTGCGGTTGTTCTCTATAGATTGTTTTAAACCCACATAGTGTTGGGAATTTTAACACTTGGTGTAGAGTCGAGGGCACTGCCCTCATGTTGTGGATCTATGGCCTCCCGAACAAAGCGGTGTACCCCATGTCTCCTTCGATCACATAAAACTTAGCTTCCTGGATGGTCCCGATGATATTCACTGATAATGTTATCTCCCCCTTAGTGGTTTCACATGCCACGTTGAATCCGTTTTGAACCCGGACTGCAGGCACGATTTAATCTTGTAGACCGAGCTGCTCCACGACCCTCGATCGTATGATGTTGGCCAAGCTACCCGCATCGATTAACACACGCTTAACTTGAGATTTATTTATGAGTTTAGATATTACTAGTGCATCATTATGGGGTTGCACGATCCCTTCCGCATCCTCGTCGTTGAAAAACAAGGTTCCTTCTAGAATGTAATCTCGAGTCCGTTTTTCCCTCGTGATGGATACTTTGGTGCGCTTCAACATCGGCCCCTGAGGGACATTGACCCCACCGATGATCATGTTAATGACGTGTTGAGGTTCTTCCTATCCCTATTACTTAAATGATTCATGGCTCGGTCGCTCAAGAATTCTCGAAGATGCCCGTTGTTGAATAGTCGGGCTACTTCCTCTCTCAACTATAGGCAATCCTCTGTTCTATGGCCATGAGTGCCGTGATATTTACACATTTGGTTAGGATCCCTTTGGGTTGGATCGGATTGCAGAGGTCGAAGCCATTTGATGTCCTTGATGCATCTGATAGCTGATACAATGGTGGCAGCATCGACGTTAAAGTTGTACTCCGTTAACCTTCATGCTTCCTTAGGCCCGATAGGCCTGTCGAAACCGTTCATGCCTATGAGTCCCCGGTTACTTTGACATCGATCACTTCTCCTTTCACTTCTTATGGGATTTCTTCCAGATTTGTTACCTCTTCGATCCCAATTGTACGGTTGATAATGATCCCTGCTTGATCTTGGCTCACGATCAAAATCTTTCTTGGCTCTATCAACGGCTATGTCGGGATAAACGGACCCTGAAAGGACCCCAAGTTGATCATCTACGACTCTGATTTTTGATTGATACTGGTTATGAACGTCGGCCAAGTAACGGCCGGATATTCTATTAGGTTTTGTTTCAACTGCTGTGAAGCTACTGAGCTTCGAACATTGAGTCCCTAGGTGAAAGCTTGAACGGCCCAATCGTCCTCAACCGGGGGTAAGTCCATTTTCTCCATTTGAAATCGGGACACAAACTCTTTGAGCATTTCATTATCCCTCTATTTTATTTTGAAGAGATCTGACTTCCTGGTTTCAACCTTGTTAGCTCCGGCATGTGTTTTTATGAAGGAATTCGCAAGCATAGCAAACGAGTCAATAGAATTAGGAGATAGGTTATGTTACCATATCATGGCTCCCTTTGACAGGGTCTCTCCGAACTTCTTCAACAAGACAGACTCGATCCCATCATCCTCCAAGTCATTCCCTTTGATGGCACATATGTAGGAGGTTACATGCTCAATTGGGTCGGTCGTTCTGTTGTACTTATGAATCTCGGGCATGCAGAACTTCTTAGGGATCGGCTTTGGAGCCACGCTCGGAGGAAAAGGTTTTTGCACGAACTTCTTGGAATCCAGGCCTTTCAATATCAGCAGTGCTCCAGGGATTTGGTTGACCCTGGAATTGTAGGTTTCCACTTTTTTGTCACTAGCTTTGATTTTCTTCTCCCCTGATTCTACCAGTTTGGTTAGTTCCTCGAGCATCTTTATGATCTCGGGGTTAGTCCCTGATTCGTTTTCATTCGACCTCTCTGTGACCGGTTCATCCCTGCGGGTGACTTCCCAAGACGGATTGAGTTCAATTCTGTTCGGTGCGCGGTTTTGGTTCTGTAACTGAGCTATCGCCGCCTGTTGAGCCTGCAACATTTCGAAGACCACCCGTAGACTAATCCCGTCTACTCCAATGTTTTTGTGTATTTTGAGCTACTAATCGAGTTCCACCATGGACACTATTCTCGGGGTCGGTAGGCAGATTTGTGTTGATAGCCACATGTGAATTATAGTCAATTGGGTATGCGACCATAATTCCGATGGGATCAACGAGCGGTACCGCGTCACCGGGCGCTATGTCTTTATTTTCACCGTGATGACTAGACTCGTTGTCAACATGTAGAGGTGCAGATTGAGAGTTCGACATTTTGAGTTTTAACCTGAAATTAGAGACAATTCAAAGAACAAGTGTAAAGTAGTGTGTGTTATGGAGATTTGTATCAAATAACCACTATTATCCTTAGCCCCACGGTGGGCGCCAAACTGTTTACCTCAAAATCGGATAACGGTTGAATTTGTAAATAGTTTTAAGGATACGTAGATTAAGTTGACACAAAACGATAAATTAGATTGCAATTGAAATAAATGATGGTAAAGTAAATGCAAACCACACGAATTGGGTAATTTCAGTTTTGGAAGGTTGGCCACCCTCGAGCCTGATTACCCTCAAAATCGGATAACAGTTGAATTAGTAAGTGGTTTTAAGGATACATAGATTAAGTTAACACAAAATAATAAATTAGATTGCAATTGAAATAAATGATGGTAAAGTAAATGCAAACCACACGAATTAGGTAATTTCAGCCTTGGAAGATTAGCCACCCTCGAGCCGAATGTACTTCGATCGATATCAAGACAAAGAAGAATAAGAGCTTGAAGAGAATAAAGATGTATTGCTTTTGGGTTGCGTGTTACCATCTATTTTACAAGTAATCAGACCCCCTTTATATAGTAGGGGAGTCATACATTAAGTACAACTCTATAAAAGGTAAAAATCCTCTAATTAACTAATTGCCGATCTCTTATCGATACATGCCGATATCTCCGCCGTGATATTCGGTCGGTCACGGATATCACGACCTTCTGTTGGCCGAGCTTAACTACCTGACAACGTTCTTCGAAGTTAATCGAGGCTAGGGACCGATCCCGAATCACGACCCCGACATCCTCGAGGGCGGGCGTTATGGTACGGACTCCAAATTGATGAGATTTCTACCTCGATCTAAGTTCCCATGTTACCATATTTTGAGCTTGACTTATCATGTCGGAGACCGAGATGTACTATAAGACCGGTTTTATCCGTATACACTTACGAATTCAATAACTAAAACAAGTTATGAATTGAATGACAAATTTAAAATTTATAGACTTCAAATTCTGAAACCGGTTCTATCTGCGAGTGATGGTACTAGGAAAGTATGACTTGTCATCGTAATTCCTCCTCGGTCAGTGAATATAACTATAAAGCAAAAGTTCCGAGTTGGCAAAATTGGACACTTAAGTAGTTGAAAGATATACACAAATGGAACTTTATGGAGAATTTAGCATTCTAGTGACTGCAATCATGACAACAATCATGAGTTCCATTATTAGAAGGAAAACAAAGTTCTGAATTAACCTGCTGTTTGAATTAACCTGCTGTTGTGGGAATCATTCATTTATTTATCTCACTTTTTATTGTAACGATGTTCGAATTAATTTGCGTATATTTCAACTTTTGTTATTTTTCAATATATGTAATAAATAACTTTGTCCATCCTCTCCGCAAATGGAATTTTCACTACTAAAAATTTGTGGCCGAAGTCGGTCAATTTTTAATTTTTTTTTTTTAAATTTTCAAGAAACCGACCAACTTCGTCTGGATTTTCATTTAAAATAAATTATTATTAATATTAAAAAAAAACTATCGAAATCAGTCATTTATTTTGGTCAGTCATTTTAAAAAATCGACCAATTTCAGTCGGTACAGTAGACCTTTTTCTTTTAGGCCGGGTGTAGAATTTAATTGACCGACTGAAATCGGTCAGTTGTGATCGACCGAAGTCGGTCGATTAACTCTAATGACCTGATGATTTGCGACCGCTATGAATCAGTCGCTTTTTCGATTAATTTTTACCAATTACTGATCGATGTCGGTCAATTTTATTGGTCAATTTTGACCGAATTTTTAGTAGTGTTTATGAAGAATTAGCATTGTGGTGACAACGATCATGGAAACAATCATGAATTCCATTATTGGAAGAAAAAGAAATTCTAAATGGGAGTTAATAACCTGCCGGTTTGTCGGAACCATTCATTCATTTATTTTATTTTTAATAGTAACGGTGTCGGAACCATTCATTCATTTATTTTATTTTTAATAGTAACGGTGTCCGAATTAGCTTGTACACTCTTTGACTCTGGTCTCTTATCCCTCACCATTATAAGTATCAAGTAGCTTGCATAACAATGATTGTTACAATCAATTATAATTTGAATTTAGAAAAATTACCCTACAAAGATTTTATTTGTTTTATTTACCGATCTATTGTGGTATAATTATCGTTCTCTTATGAAAAGACCATTCAACTAAAAGAACATTAGTCGTGAGCATTTTGGTTAAGATCAATTAAAATAGGAAATAGTTTCAAAATCTTAAATTGGTAAGTACATTTTTACTACTCCTTTGTGGCAATAAGTTTCCTAGCACAAGTACTCTATATAATGGTCGAGGGTTGAGATAAATATACGAGTGGCAGAGCTAAGTGTACTTAACGAGGTTCAATTGAATTTCCTCCATTGAAAAATAAAATCAAATATTTTTATGTGAATTATTGAATCCTTTTAATTGAATTTCCTCCATTGAAAAATAAAATCAAATATTTTTTATTTTTATGTGAATTATTGAATCCTTTTAATGGTTAAGTGTATTCATTCACTGTACAAAATTTGCATTTTTTTGTTGAATTTTTTAAATAAAATTTTTGATTACGCCACTAGAATGTATAGTACTGTTTATGCATGCACCTAAGCCAAATAAACAAAAGTAATGTGACATAATCTTAGCCATCCAAAATGAGACAAATTGGCTAACAATTAATTAATGACTGAATATGATCAAATCATCTCGCATTTTTCTTAAACCCATACAGAGTAATTCACCCATAAAAAAACTAAGTGTCAGAGGGCAGCAACCTACGAGAAATACTTAACTATATTTTATTTTTATACATCCAGAAATTTACCGATCGGATTAACTCGAATTCACACTGAGTACCCCACTAAGAAGTAAAGAGGGCCTGATTTACAAAAATAGCCAATTTTGTAACCTTATATTTAAAAATTGGCCAATCTTTAATTAGATCAATGGTCTTGTCGAAAGTGTTTACCTAATTTGAAGTTTGAAATTCAGTACCATGTGTCTAATTTTGAAAATGTGCCCAACTTACACAAACAAGACCACAAAGTTGGTCACCTTATAAACCCCTCTTTACCAAGAAATTCTCCATTTCTTAGGACACTGAATTAGATCTTGGCAAGGAAGAAGACATATTGATGAACTGAATACAATCATCAATTGCCTCAGCCCTATGAGAATCAATATTTGGAGTAACCAATGATTTAGAAATTGCTGCTTTTTCTGAGGAATTAGTAACTTTCCTACTATTTCTCCTACTTCCCCTTGAAGACATCATCTTCACAACTGCAACCATCTTTCCTCCAATGTGTTTGAAAAGTTTAATAGGAGATAATTCTGATCTACTTGGCATCTTGAAGCTACAAGTTGTTGTGGTACCTTTTGCTTTATTAGTAGTACCATCAACACTTTTTGTAGAGTTTTGCTTTTGAAACATGCTTGTTTTTGCATTCTTGGTCATGTCTGGCTTCACACATACTCCTTCACAACCTCTTGTCGACATCTCAAAATCCAAATTGAAGATAATTTAACGTGCTTACAAGTACGTGCAAGTGCAAGCTGATCCAGACACCACTATAATAAAACGAAAATAATTTAGTGTAGGAGGTGGGAAAAGTGATACTTAGGAGGTTTAAGGTGGAGAAGATTGTTGGAATTTGGAATGAAGAAAGAGGGTGAACATGTTTTATGCTTATATAGAAAACAAAGGGTAGAAAAAATAATGATGAAAATTGATGGAACAAAAAGGCTACTAGATAGGCCAAGGCTTTCACATTTTGGTGCATGTATAGGGCAAGACATACTATGGACAATGTTAGTGAATGTGAAAGTGACTTCTTACAACAGTGAAAGACAACTATATTAAGAGACTGCACAAAATTCTTCAAAGCTATTCACCACCCTGTAGCTCCAAAATTTTGATATATGCCAAACCTCATACCCTACCAAAAAAACTTGCTCCCACCAAATTTTGGTTTATACCAAACCAAGTCATTCAATATTACTAGAGTCACAAGTTTAAGTTATACTTCCTCCGTTCTAGTTTACGTGAACATATTTTCTTTTTTGTCCGTTCCAAAAAGAATGACCCCTTTCTAAATTTGAAAGCAATTTAGCTTAAACTTACAATTCTACCCTTAATGAGAGGCTTTTATAACCACACAAATACTCTGGGCCCCTTTTTGACTTGTTTATGACCACAAATTTCATAAGTCTTCATTTTTTCTTAGACTATGTGTCCGGTCAAATAAGTTCACATAAATTGAAACGGAGAGAGTAATACATATCATTTAACCACATGGTGCGTCTAGTTATAAAAGTTTATAAGCAAGATATAATTTACATGTAGATTCGGTGTAACATGAGTAAATTATTCGGGCCTACGTCTCATTTTTCTTTAATGTGAGAAGTTTTGTGAAGGGGTAGATCCATAAAAAAAATGCCAACTTCCTTCTAGTTCCATGTCTGTATTCACCAAAATTTACTCCTTTCTTTTTCTTCTCCTTTTTTGTCTCTTGTTAAAAAGAAAGTGAATTGACAGACAAGATGCTAATGGTTGCCATAAAATCTTGATATATCCCTATCACTATTAACCATCATAGATAAAATGGGGTTCAACATGATATACAGATTGGATACTCAAGTGTATGACTTAGCGATCAATGTAATGAGATATGACAATCATAGGAGATCAAGGTTCAACTACCTTTCGAGACAAAATATTAAGTGATTTTTCTTTTTTGGTTTGTTTATCTTAACTTTGGTGGGTAGAGTCATTCTGAAACCTATGTTGATGGAACCTGGTAAAATAGTTGAGGTGCGCTTGGACAATGCCATTGTTAGAAAAATGGACAGATAATATACATCGAAACACTGACAAGGATAAAAAAAAGACAGCCCGGTGTCCTAAGCTTCCGTTATGCGCGGGATTCGCAGAAAGGCCGGATCACAATGGTCTATTGTACGCAGTCTTACCCTTCATTTCTGCAGCAGAGACACGGATGTTATTGTGATATTAGAGCAATTGTGAATGAAAGTTTTTGTCTACCTTTAGATCTTTTAAAGTTGTAAAATATGAGAAAGAATAGATTTCTCTAATTAGATTTTAGAGTCATCATTAAAGATTCTACCACCAAATTTCCAACTAATTGAAAAACTAAAATACAACTGCTAGTAGCGGCTAGTGTTGTAACCTTTAAGTGGTAGGCACAATAGAGCATCATGGCCTTAATATAAACAAATGCAAGAAAAGATTGGTCTAATCCATCTAATATCTTTACAAAACTGAATCTTACAATTAAATATATACTGACAAAAGTGAAGTGAAATGGTGCCATGGGGTCAAACTAGAAAAATACATTAAGGAAACTTGATGGAAAAAGATATACTCAATAAGAATGGAAAAAGGGCACCAAGAAAGAGACAGAAAGAATGAGGCTTCAATCAAAGAAAGGATCATCTTATCACTTTTCCCCCCGAATTCAACTTTTACATATTGATAGTGCAAACGAATTTTCATAGCATTTCTTCACGTACAAAATAATTATAGATAATTGTCACATCTCCCGATGAGCGGGGAAGTATACATAACAACTATTCTTAGGGCTGCTATTTAAAGATTAGTCAATATTTATTTTGTTCCAAAAATTTAAACTAAAAAATCTTAATTTCAAGACAATTTAACACATTTGTGTCCTGAAAAAATTAAACAAAAAAATATAAATTCAGAACACGATAACTAATTTTTAAATAGTAGTGCTTTAGAGTGACTACTTGGTGTCATTTCTACCGAAAGAGTGTATACCATTTGACAGTTTTTGGAGAGGGTATTGACACTTGCATTTTCTTGCTCGCAAATTTCTAATTTATTTAGACACTGATTTGTATGAGAATACAGGGGATCTTGGTGGTTTCAAGCCTCATAATTACAAATTCTGCACTACCTTGTT
Source organism: Nicotiana tabacum (assembly GCF_000715075.1). Lineage (NCBI taxonomy): Eukaryota > Viridiplantae > Streptophyta > Magnoliopsida > Solanales > Solanaceae > Nicotiana > Nicotiana tabacum. Next base: position 12,283,859 of record NC_134096.1, read on the forward strand.
CACTTTAGTCCTAAAGTTTTTTGCTTTCTCATTTCAGATGACTTGTTAAATTCAATTCCTTTTTTAGCCAAGGAAATATTTGCTTTGAGGTATTCTTAAAAGCTGTCAATTATTTACTGAATTGACTTTTACTAAGTTGAGAATCTTACACACCATTTTCCTCCATGTTTTATATTGTTCCATTACTCAATTTTCTTCTTGAAAGTTCTCTTTTTAACGATACTATTATGTTTAAAATTGTAGTCCTATAAAAGTCTCTTGTATATAATTATCTCTTTAATAAGCCAGTATCTTGAATCTGTATCTGAGATTGATTTCTATTACCTTAGCAATTTATTTATACGTTTTTTGATAGTGCAAGAACCCTTATTACTAGGGGTGAGCATAATACCGATCGAACCGTAAACTTCGGTTCATTCCGTTTCGGTTTTTCGACTTATTCGGTCGGTTTGCGGTTTATGTTTTCTATAATTTCGGTGTTCAATTCGGTGCTCGGTTTTGCAACTTTGATTTTCGGTTAAACCGAAAAACGGAAGTTTTCTAATATGGGTCCTAGCCTTTGGGCTCCTCTTAAGTTGTCTAACCCAACTTTTTATATATTTACATTATAAAATTTGAAGCCCAAACCCAAATTAAGTCCCACATTCTAAAAATTATCCCTTTTTGTTTGCCAATGCATCTTTCATCTTTACTTGCTTGCGTTGCTAAAATTTTATATTTGGTGCTGTCTTTTTTAAGGTTTCAAACTAGATGCATTGCAACACGAGATGAGCTAAGTATTTTCTTCTTTAACACTCCATTAAAAAAAAGGGATCACCGTTAGACAAATTTTATTGAATTTTCCAGAGTTGATTTGGATTATGGCTTGGGAAATTGGTATGATTTGGGATTTCGGTTGCTGAAGTCTTCAAGGGGTTTGGTTTTGTCGTTGTGAACCACGGCATAAAAGGAGATCGGCAAATAAATTTTGTTTTATTTGAGGCTTGTTGAATTTGCACGGGAATATACGAGATAGTTATATTGTAAGTAATATTTGTCAAATAAATTTATATTTCCTACATCAACTAAATGATTTGGCTAATTATATTATAAGTATCGCGTTTTCGAGTTTTAGTTGCACTAAAACATGAAATTAGTCATATTTTTAGTAGAAAAAGTCCGATTTAAAAGCTCAATACGACAAGACCAAACCGACCGAATTGAACCGAAAACCGACCGAACTAAATTAGCGAAAACCGAAGAAATCGAACTAATTTTGGTTCGCTTATTGGTGCACCAAATAGAAAACCGAAAACCGAACAAACCGAACCGAACTAACCGACGCCCACCCCTACTTATTACAATGAAATTTATCATGGTTAAACGATAAATTGAGGTAAGAATACATATTTGGTAACTATAGTTAAGTGGTAAATCTTGTGTAAAAAACAATTGCTATGATGCATGCACCTCACGCAGGTTTTGCCATATGTAACTCTTATACTAGCAAACTAAGAGATTAGAAGGGTAATAGCGTTTACAAATCACTTCTTATATCCACTCCCTCTTAAATTTTTGATGAACTTTTAAAGCTCACCAAAATGGTGGGCCAGCCAAGCCCAGCCCGCCCGTCAGATGCCAAGGCTCGTATGGGCTGAGCTACGCTGAGCCAACCCATATTGACAACTTTATTACTAGGTAGATCTTTGCCGAGGCTAATCAAGGAAGTTTTGTATGTTGAGCAACATGATAACATGTTGCTTTTGGCTCGAACTACGGATATGTATGCGAAAAAAAAGTTTAAAATGTATACATATATAAAATCACACTTATTCTGAATTTATTGACTTTGGATCCCAAATTTGCTTCTATTTTCATATGTTACTTCCCTTTCGTTGCTAATCATATGTCATCCACCATCTGAATGAAAACTACTGGAAAGTATTGTGTAGACAAACATTGTCATTTGATTTCATGTAGGTCCAACCAAGACTAGACTAAGCATGAGAAAATGGTTCAATTGTAAGTAACCAGTAGCTTCTTAGAGGCATACAAGATACTATCTTGCCTCTTAGATCCAGGATGTTAATTATATGGGTTCAATACTCGGATTTCAACTACTGAATCCATCACCTTGTTTGAGTAATGGTTTGGGATTCACCTTGTTTGAGTAATGGTTTCATAGTTCAATATTTTCAGTAGGTCTTAGCAAGTTTTTTTTAGGGGTGGGAGGGGGGGGAGGGGGACTAACTTTAGTGATTAAAATTGTACACGCCCGAAACGTGCCTCGGACACACGATACCCGGACCTAATCCAAAGAAAGGCCTTACACCGATAAATTCAGGTCTAGGCTAAAAGTTATGGTTCAAATGAGCCAATAACTCTACTACTGAATACGCCCTGATCTTGAATATAATGTATTACTGGTCCTGGCAAAGGGCAGGATCAGCTTAATTTGAACCATGGAAGAATCTCCATCCCTGTGCAAGCAACAAAAAAAATGCACACTCCCTACGCAGGAATTATCCTGTTCAGGTTCAAAGGGACTTTCTCAGCCTGTTCAGTCAGCATTCTGGCTAATAAGGCCAGGTTTTTGAAGCTGACACAGGCACCCCTGGTGCTTTCTCGTGTCAATAAATCGTCGAGGATATAAAGAGACTGAATAGAATAAAATACGCGATTTCTTATTACTGCCAAGAAGAGTACTTTCTTTGAACAAGGCTATTGTTTTCAAGTTATTTAACATACCAAACCTAGATACTTACCTAATACTTGATAATGAAGCTCCTACACCCTCCCTCTTCTGGACTGGCCGATGGAGTGTGATCACTTCAGAAAGCTCTTGATCCAGTTTTCAATCTATCAAGTCCTGCAATTGCATTCGGTAAGGTAACACGTTGTGGAGGAAAAAAAAGTTCTTGCAACTACGAAAACTACAACAACTCCTATTGGATAACCAGACGTCGAGAAAAGAACATGTTTGCAAAAAAGAAGCCCTCTATTAGATAACCATGCTTTCATCTCCTACCACTTAATTGTATAATCTATCTAAATGATGAGAAATTTTCTTATTTTAGATTTAAATAGAGGTAGTCGAAAATAGAGAGTTTGTTGTGTTAAGTTGCAGGTTAACAGAGGTAATCATTTTTCGGAAGGGCCGGTGCACTAAGTTCCCGCTATGCACGGGGTCTAGGGAAGGGCCGGACTACAAAGGTCTATTGTACGCAACCTTACTTTGCATTTCTGCAAGAGACTGTTTCCGCGGCTCCAACCCGTGACCTCCTGGTCACATGACAACAAATACGCCAAGGCTCTCCTTCTTGCAGAAACAACAATGTCAAGAGAAAATCCAATGTAACACTCACCTTTAGCTTTTCATAGAGTTGATGTAATTTTCTGGCAAGTAGATTTCACCACCAACCTCACCATGTTGTTCCCCGCTAATAGTTTTCTTTGCAGCTTGAAACTCTGCACTCATAGCATCCATACCGCGGAGGATTGCTTCCTCTGCACTTCCATAACCGTGAGTTTCAGCATACTTCCTTATATCTTCAGTTATTTTCATAGAACAAAACTTTGGTCCGCACATAGAGCAGAAATGCGCCACTTTAGCACCATCGGCTGGTAAAGTTTCATCGTGGAAGGACAATGCAGTCACAGGGTCCAACGACAAAGCAAATTGATCCATCCATCGGAACTCAAATCTTGCCTTGCTCAATGCATCATCCCAAGCTTGAGAAAGTGGATGACCTTTCGCTAGATCAGCTGCATGAGCAGCAATCTTATATGATATTACTCCTGTCTTCACATCATCCCGATTAGGCAAACCAAGATGCTCTTTTGGAGTGACATAACATAGCAGCGCGGTTCCAAGTGCACCTATATTGGCTGCACCGATGGCAGAGGTGATATGATCATATCCAGGAGCTATATCAGTTGTTAATGGTCCAAGAGTGTAAAATGGTGCTTCATTGCACCACTCTAGCTGTTTTTTCATGTTCTCAGGAATCTTATGCATTGGCACATGTCCAGGCCCTTCATTCATAACCTGAAATCAAACATAGTTTTTGTAACTAAATTGTAGTAATTAGCAAAGGTAACTCTGATATCCTATCAACACTAATCAAGCATCTTGGATGGTCCAGAAAATTTTCAAAGCAAAGAAGTAGTACTTTGAGGAAGCTGGGATCAATTTCATGGAGCTGCAGAGCATGTCAGAATTTCCTATCAAGAAAATGTACCAGAAGATGCTAGGAACATTCACAAAAGTCAGTTGGAGAAGGCTTGTTTGTAATAACCATGGATCACCAAAGTAGTTGTTCATTGTAAGATTGGTAGCACATGGGAGGATATACACTACATAAATGGGGGGTTCTTACTGATCAAACATATCCCTTATGTGGTAATGCACATGAGAGTATATCCCATCTGTTTTTCAAATGTGATATTGCAGCTGAGATATGGAAGCGCTTCTTAGATGGCAAGGACTGAATAAGCAAGTGCTAGACACTAGAGTGGGAGGCTGAACTTGACTGGGCTATGAACTTCAACTTTTATACAAGTGAAATTTGTGTCCAAACAGAAAGACTATTATTCTGAAGAAACTTCTTTTCCAACATCAGAAGAAGAGATGGTTTTGTTAAGTATACCATAGATAAACACACTTGAGCTAAAACAACTACGTCATGCTAAGAAGTTAATAGGGTGTCAGCAATTAGCAAACTGTAGAAAATTGTTACCTGTACATCCTTTTCCCAAGCCCGGCGAGTCAGCTCCCCTTGAGTCAAGAGTTCAGCAAACTGAGCAGTGTCATTTGCATCATAAATTGAACCAGGTCTCAGTCCATCACCAATTGATAACGATATATCGTACTGATTACAGATGTCAAGTATATCATCCCAATGTTCATATGCAAAATTCTCCTTGTGATAAGCTAAGCACCACTTTGCATGAATGGAGCCTCCACGTGAAACGATTCCAGTCATCCGCTTCGCTGTCAATGGGATGTACCTAAGAAGAACTCCAGCATGAATTGTGAAATAGTCAACACCTTGCTCAGCTTGTTCAATTAAGGTCTCTCTAAAAACTTCCCAACTCAGATTCTCAGCGATGCCATTTACTTTTTCTAACGCTTGGTAGATTGGCACAGTGCCTACTGGTACAGCAGAATTACGCAAGATCCACTCACGAGTCTCGTGGATGTGACGACCAGTAGAGAGATCCATAATAGTATCTGCACCCCACATTGTTGCCCATTGAAGCTTGTGAACTTCTTCTTCGATCGAGCTTACAACAGCAGAGTTTCCAATGTTGGCATTGACTTTCACTAAGAATTTTCTTCCTACTATCATAGGCTCCAACTCAAGGTGCTTCTTGTTTGAAGGGATGATTGCACGTCCCCGAGCAACTTCTGATCTCACAAACTCCGGATCCATTTTTTCACGTGCCGCACAGTATGCCATTTCCTCAGTTATAATTCCCTGCTTAGCATAGAACATTTGGGTGTACCTTGGTCCTCCTAAATTCTCTCTTTTGTCAATCCACTCCTTGCGCAACTTGGGGAGTCCTATTTAGAAGCATAATTATTATGTAAATAAATAGATTATGTCCTAAATCATAATGTTGAAATCATAAAGCAAGTCATCTAGCATAATTTTTCATTTGACAGAAAGTATGAACAACTGTCACTCAAAAGGTTGTCTTCAGAAAAGTCATATCTGCCAACTCGGCCAAAGAATATATGCAAGAATTCTCCAACAGGCGAAAAGAAAACAAAGAAAAACAAATTTGGAAATTAAGAGCTAATAATACAAAAGAACAACTACTACGCATCAATCCCATATTAGTTGGGGTTGACTTTATGAATCCTCTCTATCTATGTCGCTTCATTTAAACTCGTCTCAATCAAACATTTAAAAGAATTAGGCTCTATCGCACTAGGAGTTTCTACATTTTCTTCTAGCATATAAATCTCTAACAAGACTAAAGCCCATAGTGGACTTAAAAGTAAACACTAAATGACTAAAAGTTAACCCCTACTAATTAATATCACCTATATGGAGAGCTAACAATATTACATAATTTTTTAAAAGAAGATAAAAATGGGAAAGAAAGATGAAATATGGATGAAAAATCAGGATCAGATAATTCAACTTCCAACTATTGCAAAGAGACAGGTGACAATGAATAAATTAAGATGATCTATTAATAGACTGCAATCAGATGCTTCATCTTAAGGCAGCCTTTTTATTTAAGTGTGAAGTATTAAAAAGATCAATGGAAAGCACAAGAAGTTAAGCAGATACCAACAACAATAATCTAGATTATCCAAAAGTCTGCATCCAAAGGAACAAAGGAGATGGTTAATAGCATACCAATATGAGGATTTACACCCTGAGGACCACTGGTATCATAAGTGTCAAAGTGTGGTTCATCCCCAGAAAGGTGGATACGACGAAATGGGACTTTGAGCACATGACCTGTTTCTTCGTGAACAACTTCACTGCAAATTGCACATTCAGCTAATCAACATATTTGCAAACAAATATGCTTAAGAAATTGCAATGAAGCATGTGTACTATATTTATGCACTCAAGCTCTACATGACAAACTTTTTTGAACTCAATTTCATAGAATAAAAAAGGATTAACAAGATAAAGTTTTCAACATGATGACACCGAGAATATAAAGTTTATGGTACATGTTCACGTGAAGAATTATACTTCACTTAAAAAATAACGTCGTTACCTGCTGCAACAAGTTAAAATACTGATAGTGCAAAAATTCTTTATACTAACGGAGCATATAAGTTAAATCCTCAAATAAGGCCCCGTAAGTTCTATACAACACGTTTCCAATGTAAGGTTTTGAACGCTTAGCATTGCACTTGAGATATCAACGAAAAGTTTTATACTGACTCCTCAATCTATAAATATTGTTACAAATTCCATAAAATGAATCCACAATAAATATTAGATATCTTGAAAAACGAAATAAACAAGAATGGGAGGGGTCTTCCGCAGACCTGTATTCCTTGGAGCTTTTCGGGAAGCATTCTTCAAATGATGGAAGTGGCAAGAAATCAGGAGCATTAGGATCAACTGTGTGCTTTGGCTTTGTCTTCTCTTTATTAGTACTTGGGGGATCAAAGGTTAGTGTTGCTTTAGGGCCTGAGAAAGAATTGAAACATGTCTCCCTTTTCCGTGTAACAGCAACTTGCCCTGTCAAATCGAACCCTGGCAAGAAGGAACTGCTTGGAAAATTTATTTGCGGATGATGATTCCCATTCTTGCACAGAAGTGATGTTAAAGCAGTTTGGACAGATGCCATATTTCTTCCCCTGTATTAAAGAAATTATGTCACATATTTAGGACTATAACATTCATTCACATATAAGCAGACTGGGAAAATAAAACATAGTTAGAACAAGTTATGCTTGTAATGATACAACAAAGGTGAGTGATGCTACCAGTTGAATATCATATATTAGCAGAATCGTGGAGACTTCAGAATTCGTAGGCAAATCATAGGTTTAGCCAAAAGTATTTACTTTTCATGACGCAAAAGGTTAAGTATTCACTCCTTAAGTTCTACTCCCTCTGTTCCATTTTTGGCGGCACTCTTTCCTTTTTAATATGCTCCAAAAAAAAATGGCATCTTTCTACTTTTTTGAAAATAAAAAATTAATTTAAAACTTCCTATTTTACCTTTATTATGTTTTTCTAGCCACAGAACTGTCATGACATGTTTAATACCACAAGTTCCAAATGTTTTTCATTCTTTTAAATTCTACTCCTAGTCAAACATCGCCAAATAAAATGAAACGGAGGGAGTACTAGATGTGGGTGCGTCCAGTGATGACACTAGAGTTCATTGGCAGTGCTTGGAAGATCATTCCAAGTATCAAAGGTGGATGCAATATATAGTCAACGAGTTCAACTAAATCAATCATTTTCATACGAATCATATATATATATATATATATATATATATATATATATATATGTTAAAAATTCATTAAATATTTAACCATGAACCTAGTTATTAGCTTGAAATCCTTGTAGAAATTCATAAACTTCAAATAAGAGCAGATTTGAATTCTAGATCTGCTTGTGCATAGTATTTGTGGAAGAAGAAGTACAACACTATAGCACCAGAACAACAAAAACCTTGGAGGGTGATAGATGTGGGAAAATTTGATATTTCTCGGAGGAAGTAGAAGTATAAATCAATTCAATTGACTATTGCTAACCGGACCTTGCACCTAACTAACCCTAAAAGCTAGCTCAAAAGGTGAGAATTGTTCAAGCCATATAAAGAGTCCCAGAAACCCATCCATCACCGATGCGGGATTCCATCAACCCACCCCCTCCCCCGCCCCCGCCCCACACACCCAGATTTGCCAACTGGAGTGTGGACAATCTATCATGGGCCCAACATTGGGGGCCTAGCTCTGATACCATGCTAAATGGACCCTAGACCTATTCAACCCCAAAATCTAGCTCAATGAATGAGGATTGTCCAAGCCTTGTGTAATATGGCCTAATTGGCTTTACAAGAAAAGGATGATTTTTTCTTTATTGTAAAATCCAACTCATCCTTAGTTGTCAAATAGGCATGTGCCTATAAGAAAGATGTGCTTGGCAGAGAGATTTATTCTTGGCCACCAAGTTTGGATAAGTGGCAGAGATATTTTGCAAGTTGGCAACTTGCCTTTATGAACTTGCAAGACTAATTCAATTTCTCCTATAAATACTGCTGCTGCTCCTCTCCTTTCTTAAACACACCAACAATTCAAGAGTCTTTATTCTCTTGTCTTTCTCTCCTCCTGTATTGAGAATATTTTGTAAGAGAGTTGAGTATTGGGAAACATTTGTGTGAACCTTTCTTTAGAGTGATCTTGTGAGGTTATTCTCTCGAGGTTAGTTGGGACTAATTAGAGTATTTACTCTAATTATGTACTCTTGTTGGTATAGTAAAATTGCTCCTCTCCGCTTGTGGACGTAGGTCACCTTGACCGAACCACGTAAAATTTGTGCTTTCTTTATATGCCTTAATTACCGTCACTATAAACTTGTATTGTCTTTGTTATTGTCATTATAATATTATTTGGCTACATTTTATACTAACCGGGTTCCCGATCCTAACACCTTATAAAGAGTCCAAACAACCCAATAATATTTTGGTTTGATTTGATTTTGGTTTTCAATTTTAATAGCCGACCAAATTTGATTTTGTTTTGGTTTTAAGCAAAAAATAACCGAAAAGAGCCGAACCAAACTGACTATAAAATATTTATTTAAAACTTTATTATTATATATATAAATGTATGTATGTTTTAAAAAATTTATAACAGATATTTATGGTTTGCACTGTTAGTTGGTAGTCTAGTTCGTTGTCATTATACTAATAAGTTATTTGCCTTTACATTCTAGTTTGATGGAAGTTTTATTTTGCTAAGTTCAAGAATATATTTCATGTTAAAAATAAATTGTCTTTAGTTTGAGTCCTTAAATTACTCATCACTTTTTGATTTAATTATATATTATCAATATATCTTGGTAAATGGTAAATTTTCTTAAAGAAAATGGTTTGATAGTATTGTGTTACAATATATATAGTCGGCAGAATATGTGTTTGGCAAATCCACAAAAACCGACAAAAATCCGAAATAACCAAAAAATCCACAAAAACCAAACCTATAAAAAAATCGAGTTAATTGGTTTGGTTTGGTTATAATATTTGAAACCCGAGTTAACTGATTTGATTTTTTTAAAGAGGAAAAACAGAACCATGAACACCCATATATGGAATTGATGAATTTACAGTATAAGAAAAACATAGAGATGCATGCATGAAAAGGATGTATGTATAAGCTTAATACGTAATTATAACAGAGAATTGAGAGAGAAAAACGAACCTCAGATATCTGAATTAGAGCTCTCTGTCTCTCTCTCTTCTCTGTTCACAAGCAAAAGATCAGAAATGAAGTGACTGGAAAATATGCTTATGGCATATCTTTTTGTGGTATTTTATAGGATCTCTTTCACCCAATCAAAAGAAGAGCTGACCTGGCTTTCTGATCGGGCCCCACGTACCATGAGATATTTTATGGGGAAATTAAACGGAAATAATCAGTCACAAGGATACCAAAATACTCGGACATGATAACCATTTATACAACTTTTTAGCTAAAATTGATTCCCCGAAAGTTATATCTATTTGTGTATATTTATCTATATCTATCGATCTGTATTATTATAAAAGCATGAATATAATGTTGGATTACCAAAATAACATTTTAATATTAAACTATTTTTTAAAACATATTGGATAATATTGTCATATTTATAACTTTCTAAATATTTAGGACTTCAAATTCAATTAAATTTTGTATTCATGGAAACTTTTTTTCTAATATCTTTTAACCACTCAAATAGACCCCCAAAAGGATTAAAAACCCAAGAAAGTGAATCCTAAATCAAACCAAAAATATATGTTCATATAATATTAGTTGGTGTATTTTCTTAAAATTATTTCGTAAATAATTGGTTTGGTATTAGGTTTAGGCTTTGAGGTGATTTCATCTGTACTTTAACTACACTAACTTCATTTCTCTTGTACTTTCACACGAGTAAATATCTATTTCTATTTAAACATGGTATCTCAGTTTGAATTACTAATCAACCAAAGAATTCTATTCTCCATAACCTACTAATACCATATGAATTTCAAATTAAAAATTAGACAAATCTTAAAATTGTTAGATGTCCGAAACATCAAGTGTTATGATCATTAAAATAACATCTATGTGTTTCTCGAGGTGAAAAAAAATTCTCAAGGTGAATTTATCAATCGAGATAAACCGTTGAACATCGATTAATTTTATTGACGAAATAATATAGTAATCAAAATATCGTGCCAAAACTCAAACTTAGAAAAAGTACAAAAAAGAGCGATGATCATTTTTTTAGAAAAATATGAAAAGTAACACGTGTAGATAATTCAAAAACTTCTTTTCCTTCGTGTAGAAAGAAGTCACGACGCGAAGCAAGTATTATAACAAACTTTAGATAAAAACGGCCACCTTTCAGGATCTATCATCAAGTTCGTATGGTTCAATTTACCAAGTCTTCTCATATATTTCTAGAACTTGTCATTTTATTCCCATAAGTAACCACAACGAATAGAGTTGATAAAATATAAATGGTGTTAGTTAGCTAAATTAAAGAGTGTGAACAATCTAATTATGCTCTTTCTAACAAATGATTGATTGATTTTTCCAAGTAAATGAGAAGAATTACATTTTTTTTTTGGATGAATTTTTTAAGCAAACATAAATGCTCTTCCTTACAAATAATTTACTGATTTCTAGAAGAAAAAGAAAAGATAACAATTACAAGAATTACCTAAATATTTGTTTGTGATGATTCACGAGCAATTAATAACGTGCGAGACACGTTTATAGAGACTAGTATTATATTAAAAGCACGAAAGTCCTTAACTAAATGTTGTTAGCTTTTTTTTACTCTTTAAACATAAAGTTTACATCGGATAAAATAGTCATTTAATAATTGTTTTCTAATATTTAGGAATAGTCATTTAATTTTTTTCTTAATATTTAGAAATAATTATTTAATTATTGTCCTAATATTTAGGACTTTAATTTTCAATTCTAGAATTCATACACTTTCAACTCCATTTAAATTTAGGAATATTAGATAAGCACGTTCAATTACAAACTAGGATAGTTTCGACAACTTTCGATTTAAGAGTATGTTTTCTTTCTTTTTCTTCTAACTTTTGTAGACCGCTTGCCTTTTATTTTATTAGAATATTTTTGAGGTTAGTTCACAATCTTTTCAAATATACAATTTTAAGAGTACAAATCATCTCACTAAGTAATATTAAAGCTTTTACCATTCTATACGTGAAAACAAAATAGTAAAAAAAAAATTGAGGTTACAATTCGCCGAAAATCATTTACATTTGTTTATGAAAGTAAAAAATAAATACAACAAAATAAGAAATCATAACAAATTAAAAAATTAAAAAGCAAAAATGTTTTTGTAGATTTTATCATAAAAATATTTTTAGAAAATATAAACAATTAAAATACTTTTTTAGTCAAATTGGATTTACTTTTAAAAAGTCTTTATTTAAATGAGAACTGATTATAAGTACACAAAGAAAAACAAAACGTTACATATGTGAGAATTGATGAAAAGAATAAATTCTAATTTTGATCTTAACATGAATTTCATATTCTAAGTCCTTCCACGATAGTATGAACGTAGCCCTTTCATAATCAAACAATTGCAAGTAATACTACTACAATCATATACTCTTGCTTTCCATGGAAAACAACATCCGGATGCATCCGAATGAAGAATCTGAGATGTATGATTATGTGTTCCGACAAAAAAAGAATTGTAGATTAATCATACTATAGCGGTTGAATTAATCCACTTTTTTCATAATAATTTACTTTTGCAATAATATTTTATTCTTTTCAAATATGTTGGAAACAATTCCTATATAGTATTTTTTAAACAATCGAACAATCTGCATTTTTATCATGAGAAAAAATGATGTCTTTTGAAAGTTAGTCGACCATATTTTTATCTTTTTAGAATGAATTTCAAAACATGGGATACACGCGCAACGCGCGTACTCTAATACTAGTATTATATTAAAAGCACGAAGGTCTTTAGCGAAATGTCGTTCGCTATTTTTGCCCTTTAAAAATAGAGTTCACAATGAACAAAATTGACTATTTTCCTAATATTTAGAAATATTTATTTAATTAATTTCCTAATATTTAGAAATAGTCAATTAATTATTTTTTTAATATTTAGAATTTTAATATTTGAATTTCCTTCCATTTTAGGAATTCAATGACTTTCGATTCACACTAGGAAAGCTTAAATCTTAGAGAATTAATTTAATTTTCCAATTCCTTCATTAGGAAAGTTTAGTTCTTTTCAATTCCTTCACTAACAAAGTTTCGTATGATTTTCAATTCCCTCAGTTGGAAAGTTTAGTTATTTTTCAAACCCTTAAAAATATACTTTAAATAGTAATTTAGTTATTTCCTAATTTTATAGACTTTAAAATTAGCTAAAATTTTGATTATTAAATCTTTCCTTGTTTAAAATATGTATCTCTTTATATAATGATATTATATGCACTAAAAGCACGAAGACCCTTAGCCAAATATCGTTCGCCTTTTTTGCCCTTTTAAAAATAGAGTTCACACTGAACAAAATAGTCATTTGACTATTTTTCTAATATTTAAAAATATTTATTTAGTTAATTTTCTAGTATTTAGGAATAGCCAATTAATTATTTTCCTAATATTTAGAGCTTTAATAATTGAATTTCCTTCCATTTTAGAAATTCAATGGCGTTCGATTCACACCAGGAAAGCTTAAATCTTAGAGAATTAATTTAATTTTCAAATTCCTTCATTAGGAAAGTTTAGTTATTTTTCAAACCCTTAAAAATATACTTTAAATAGTAATTTAGTTATTTCCTAATTTTATAGACTTTAAAATTAGCTAAAATTTTGATTATTAAATCTTTCCTTGTTTAAAATATGTATCTCTTTATATAATGATATTATATGCACTAAATCTATGATCATGCCCAACTATGGCTTGTAAAAAGGACTAAGCGGTCGTTGCAAATATATTCCGGCTAATAAGTCCGGAGTCAAATCCCACAGAGAATTAACCTATCAAACACAGCTACTAGACTCGCACGAACTCACACAATCAATCTTCAAAAATATTTAAGTAACAATTTGGATGTTTACTAACTAAATATTACGTAATGAAAGTGCAACAATTAATAACTAACTACTACGATTTGTAGACAAGAATTGGAATGGTCTAAGGTTGTGATTTTCCCTATTGTCGGAATCTTTTCCGCTACGTTTTCTATAAATTCGCCTAAGTCTTCTCTATCGATCATGAGCACTCTGACTGTCGTAACTCTCTCCCGAGTAATTACCATAATTTACTAGACATATTCTCCTGAATTACGCTAGCTGGCATTAAGTACGGCTCACTCGGATCGCATCAAGGTTTCGTTATCCCTAATCCCACCTTTAAACCCTTCGTATTGATCCCTCATATACGTTAGGAGTGATGTTGTTCAACAACTACCTAAATATGCACTCTCTCCCGAGTAATACATACTAAATAGGCACAGTCGATTAAGGGCCCTTCAATCAACAACAATAATAATATAGTTGAACAAATAGAGAAAATACTACGGCAAATCTATATTAACGTAACAGGAAAATCATCCTCTAATAGGTTCCATCAAACCCTATATTAGGAGTTTAGCTACTCATACTCATAGTCACAATATCCAAAGTATTTTGCATAATTAAATTATAAAGTAAGGATAAATGGGTGTAGAAATCGATGAGTCTAACTCCCAATGGTTGTTCCACGAGCTCTCCTTGCCTCCGGTTGCAAAAGTCCTCCAAAGTGGCATTTTTATGTCTATTTATATGTGTAGGAAAAGACCTAAATACGTAGGCCAAGTCCTAGTCAAACCAGGAGACGAAATAAGTTTTAAAAGCTCTGAATGTGCACGCCTAGACCTGGCCTCGCGAGGCATAACGCCTGTTTAAGCTTGCCCCAGGCTTGGAGTTGCGAGGTATAATGTCTGCTTGAGCTCGCCTTCTGCCACGCCTCGCCAGCTTCATAGCCTGGTGGACCTCGCCCCAAGCCTCGCTTCGCCTGTTCCCACGCGAGCTAAAGAGCTCGCCCAACTTGCTCTAACACCTGCTCTAGGCCTGGCTTCGCCAACTTTTCATTTGTCAGCTGCTCACTTCTTTCCTTCTTCTTTTCAACTGTTGTTTTTAAGCACGCTTTAGACTTTAAGTATTCCTTTTTGCTCTACTTTCATCTCTAATTCACTTACACATAAAATAGACTCCATTACGCACAAATAAAGTGTAGTTTATCATTATGCAAGGCAAATAATGTACGAAACTATGGAATTATAGCCACACATCAATACCCCACACTTAAACATTACGCGTCCTTGTGCAATCAAACTACATGTATAGACACAACCTCTTTAAGCAATTCCCTTAACTCATTACACCAAGAATATTTAAAATAGCCTAAGCACCAAGGTGTAACATCCTCGCCTCAAGATTTGACTTACAAATACCATGACTTATTCACAATTCACTTACTTGGACGTCAACGACATTACCTTTCCTTTATGAATCACGTGCCCTCATCCAACAAAGAGCTTAGTTCCACACACAATGAATTTTAAGAACGTAGGAACTCAAGATAGGAAAAATCCACTCGCTCTCAGAAATGACATTCATATGCTACAAATGATGCACAATAGGCTTGCCCGTAGTGTAATACTCTACTTATCGAGCTCATTCAGTCTAAGACCAAGTAGGACTTTGATTGATTGTAATGTAGGCTGCAGGTCGGGTAAGATACATTTGGATATAAATGACTATACCTCCTTTAAGCATTTTAATACATACACTTTAACATTCAAGCCCATACTTATGTCAAACCAAAACTCCACCTTAACTTCACTTTATATTATCCCCTACTTCTTTAAGCACAAGTATATCACTAGCCACTACCATCAAGAATTATTTTTCATACAATGCAGCTATTTTCTTTTCTTTTCTTTTAATCCAAGTGGCTTTTATTGACATTTTGTTTTTCTTTCAAACTGTGCACCTTTCTCCTTATTTCAATTGTTCCACTCAAAAGCCAACCCACCACCCCACACTTTAACTTTTTTATCACAATTCAAGTGCTCATGAGAAGTGACAAGGTTCAAATATATGGTCGATTCAAACAAAGGGGTACGACTTGTAATGTGATTACCAAATAAACAGGATTATAGGCTCAACGGGGTTAACTACGATACCTAACATTTAGGTGGGTACACTATATATATTTGGTTTAACAAAGAAACGCCTATATCACTTCTCAGACTGAACAAGACTACTATTTCACTTTGCACACACACGGGGCAAGTTCTAGACATCAAATGTAATGCACATAATACATACAAATCTTCCACAGACATGGCACATAACTCACTCAGGATTGGTTTCATCGCGACACTCCAGTCCAAGCAGTTAAGCAAAATTAAGAATCTATGATTTAAGGTACTTATACTAGATTCAAAAACCGAGCCTAAGCATCACAACCATAGTACTAACTATTCTCAAGGCATAACAAAGCTAAGAGATATTGCTGCAATTAAATTCATAGCCCCGTGGTTCCTACTCCTAAAAATTAAAACTAACTACACCTGGTTCAACTAAAATCCCTTGGAAAAGAACTGCGACCCAAAGAAAAACCAAGGGGGAATTACTACACTACCTACAAGAAAATATTTTTTCTAACTAACAATAAATAACTAAAAACAAATGCTAAAACAATTAACTAAACAAATAACTAAACAATTAACTAAACTAATAACTAAAACAACTAAGCAAAACTAATATTTATAAGTCTCCACCCCACACTTAGATCATGCATTGTCCCCAGTGCATGCACAAAAAAAATGAGTAGGATGTAAGGAAAAACTCCCTGGTCATGCTGCATCGTCACCTTGATCCTCTGAGGCTGCCCATTCTTCCTCCTATGCGTCCTCCTCCTCATCATCATCGTCCTCATCTTCTGACTGGCCCGGCTCAGCCTCGGACTGCTCAGGTGTGTTAATGTCCTTGTCATCTGGAAGTTTATATCCATCACCTCGCCCAACCAGCTGCTGAGCATGAGTGTTGAGCGGGAACCGCTCATCCAATAAAGTCCTATCCTCAGTCGTGGTCGGCCGGCCCCCTATCCTCAGTTGTAAATCTATCATCCCATAGAAATGGGCCATAAAACTATCATCACGAGCATTGCCCTCGACACTTGTCAACGATTGCATGTCAGTCTCTTCTCTCACCCGGACACTAGTGATGTCTGTCTGTCGTATGGGTTGATCAATGATGTGGTCAAACTCTGGATCCTCCTCAAACTACTCGTGTCTTAAGAATTGAGTCAAAAAATTGGCAAATGGCATTCGATCGACCTTCTTACTCGTTCTTACCGAAGACATTTAGTAGCGGATCAGATGACCCACATTCACTCTTTGACCCGTCATAAGGAAGTAGAGCACACAAGTCCTCTGTCGGCTAATGAGCGTGTTATGATTGCATGGTAGGAACCGTGCATTAATTAGTTTTAACCAAACTTGAGCCTCCGCCCTCATCTTCTTTTTGGGGAACTTCTTGTGCCGATTTGTTTTCTTATCACAGATCCACGCTGTCGTAGAATTGACACCACATAACGTGTGTCTCGGCTCTCTATACGTAGGACGGCGAATTAAGTAGTCCAATAGCTCCACAGGAACATCCGGAGCACCTAAAAAGTTACATATGGTTGTGGCTGAAAAGTTTATCAACCATCCATGAATCGGCACCAGTTGTTCGGTATCCTGTGGATCAAACCCTACATAGAATTCCCTCACTAGATTGAGATTAATATTCCTTGTGTTCTTAAAGACATAGCTCAACCCCAAATCATGGATGCCCCTCCAAATAGCCTGGTACTTTGCTTGCAGTTAGTGCTCATGGATAGCGGCTTCCGGATGTACATATTTAGGCTTACATCACCTGTACCAATCCTTGGTATCGGGGGCATGCTTCTGATGCCAAACTTCTATTGGCCTTGGGGTTGTGGACGCATGGCTGCTATAGCTGCCACAACTTGTGCTCCTTCAACTCGACTGGAGGTAGCTTCTCCCCCTTTTCTCTTCTTTGGGGGAGGTGCGGAGGTCTCCTTTGCTTTAGCCGAAGTAGTAGAAGTAGCCTTTCCTTTGCCGGTGTATTTTCTCGGAGGCATATTCGTTCCTAGCGACGCCTACTGACGGATCTCGCGTAATCCCTTGCCTCACCATCTCTAATGTGAGCCTTGGAGCTTACGGCGCGCGTTTTAACGCGTGAAGTATCTGGCCTCAACCCATACGACGCGAGTCTTAGCGCCTGGTATACCTGTCCTTACCCTAGGCGAGGCGAGCTCCTTCTCCAGCTATACCTCGCCTCCACCCTCGCGAGGCGAGCTCCACCGCCTGGTTTCCTTCATGTGACGCTAAAAATTGTGCTGAACTTTCCCAAAATCACCTGCAAACTTGTTAGTATCTACAACCAAAAGAAAAATTCTAGCTACACTAAAAGAAATCAACTACGAATTGGGTTGCCTCCCAACGAGCACCTTAGTTAACGTCGCGGAACGATGAATACAACATTACAATGGGTTGCCTCCCATGAAGCGCCTGATTTAACGTCGCGGCACGACGCAGGTAATCGTACTTAAGGCTTGCTCAACCTTGGTGGCTCGAGCAAATGAGTCACCGACACTACTTTCGCATCATCCATACCCAAATAATGTTTTAACCTGTGCCCATTGACTCTAAACGTGCGAGAATCATTTTCCGCAGCAATCTCTACGGCACCAGTGGGGTGAATCTCTACCACACGAAATGGTTCTGACCATCTTGACTTTAATTTGCCTGGAAATAACCTCAATCTCGAATTGTATAGCAATACCATATCTCCGGTTTTAAAACTCCACACTTAAGAATATTTTTATCATGCATCATCTTCATTCTCTCCTTGTATAGTATTGTGCTCTCAAAAGCGTGGTAGCGAAACTCATCAAGTTCGTGCAACTTTGTGACTCTACTTGTACCTGCAGCTTCTATATCGAGATTCAGCTGCCTTAATGCCCAAGCTCTATGCTCCAACTCCACTGGTAAGTGACACGCCTTCCCAAACACCAATTTATATGGCGACATGCTAATCAGAGTTTTGAAAGCGGTACGATAGGCCCAGAGTGCATCATCTAACTTTCTCGCCCAATCCGTTCTTGTAGCATTCACAGTCTTTGTCAAAATGCTCTTTATCTCTCTGTTTGAAACTTCCACTTGCCCACTCATTTGTGGATGATATGGGGTGGAAACCTTGTGGCGTACATCATACTTTTCTAACAACTTTGCAAAGGCTCGATTACAGAAGTGAGTGCCTCCGTCACTGATTATTGCCCTTGGAGTGCCAAATCAGGTGAATATATTATTTCTCAAAAAAACAATTACCCCATTTGTATCATTTGTAGGGAGCGTTGCAACCTCCACCCATTTTGACACGTAGTCCATAGCTACGAGTATGTACTTGTTGCCGTATGAGCTGACGAAAGGCCCCATGAAATCGATTCCCCATACATCAAACACTTCTACATCCTGAATTGGGTTCATAAGCATCTCATGTCGGCGGGAAATATTCCCAGTTCGTTGGCATTCGTTATAACCCTTCACCCATAAGTGTGCATCTTTGAACAATGTCGGCCAGTATAAGCCCGACTCAAGCACTTTTGCAGCTGTCCTTACTCCCCCGAAATGGCCACCATATGGTGACGCATGACAAGCCTGCAAAATAAAAGATTGGTCTATCTCGGGGATACATCTCCGGATCATGTTATCAACACAAATCCTGAACAGTTAAGGCTCATCCCAATAATACATGCGACAGTCACGAAAGAACTTTTTCTTTTGAACATAGGAAAGGTCATAGGGAACAATATCGCTTGCCAGGTAGTTTGCAATGTCTGCATACCATGGCGCTACCTCAAGACTCGTGGCTAGTATTTGTTCATCCGGAAAAGTCTCCACAATCTCTTCCCCCTCAACCTTCTTTTCAGCTCCTTCCAGCCTAGACAAGTGATCATCCACTTGGTTCGTCATTCCCTTTCGGTCACGTATTTCCAAGTCATATTCTTGCAGCAGTAGCACCCATCGAATCAGGCACGACTTTGACTCCTTCTTATCAATTAGGTACCTGAGAGCAGCATGGTCAGTATAAACAATTACCTTCGAGCCTATCAGGTATGACCTGAATTTGTCAAATACGAACACCACTGCTAGCATCTCCTTCTCGGTTATTGTGTAATTTAGTTGGGCACCACTCAAAGTTCTACTTGCGTAATATATTGGATGCATGACTTTGTCTTTGCGCTGCCCAAGTACTGCTCCTATAGCATAATTGTTTGCATCACACATCAGCTCAAATGGTTGCTCCTAGTCAGGTGCAACTATAATAGGTGTTGTCACCAACCTCTTCTTCAATCCCTCAAAAGCTACCCTACAATCATCAGAAAACACAAAAGGGTGATCTTTTTCAAGCAATTTACACAAAGGTGATCTATAGAACCCAGCGTGGCCAAGGAAACTTCTTATTGCTTTGATGGAAATGGGTGGTGGATGATTTTCGATCACATCAACCTTTGCACGATCTACCTCAATGCCCTTACTCGACACTAGGTGCCCCAAGACTATACCTTCCTGTACCATGAAATGGCACTTTTCCCAGTTGAGTACCAGATTCGTCTCGACACATTTTTTCAGTACACTTTCCAAATTCCTTAGGCAATCATCGAATGAGTCTCCCATCAATGAGAAATCATCCATAAAGACCTCCATGATGTCCTCTACCATATCAGTGAAGATAGCCATCATGCACCTTTGAAATGTGGCGGGTGCATTGCATAGGCAAAACGGCATCCTCCGGAAGGCATAGACGCCATATGGGCAGGTGAATGATATTTTCTCTCTATCTTTTGGGGCAATGGAGATTTGATTATACCCCGAGTATCCATCCAAAAAGCAAAAAAGTGGGACTTCCCGGCCAATCTATCTAGCATTTGATCAATGAACGACAAGGGAAAGTGGTCTTTTCGGGTGGCCTTGTTCAATCTTCTGTAGTCCATACAAATTCGCCATCCCATGACTGTTCTTGTTGATATCAACTCATTGTTCTCATTTTGCACTACAGTCATCCCACTTTTCTTAGGCACACATTGGACTGGGCTGATCCAGTTGCTGTCGGAGATGGGGAAAATGATCCACACATCTAACCACTTTATCACCTTCTTTTCCACAACTTCCTTCATGTTGGGGTTCATCCTTCTTTGATGTTCTCTAGAAGGTTTGTGGCCATCTTCTGGTATAATCTTATGCATACAAAAGGCAGGGCTGATTCCCTTAATGTCTGCAATGGTCCAACCAATTGTAGTTTTGCACTCACTCAATACCTGCAAAAGTTGTTCTTTCTGCACATCTAACAAACCAGGTGAGATAATAACATGTAAAGTAAAGTTAGGTCTCAAGAAAGAATACCTGAGGTAAGGTGGTAGCGGTTTCAATTCAAACTTTGTTGGCTCTTCTATCGATGGCTTAGCTGGAGGAATTTGTCTTTCTTCTAAGTGCAAAGGCTCAAATTCGAGATCTCTTTTCCAAAACCCTTGGGCTTCAAGAACCAGCACTCACTCTGCCAAATCCTCTCCATTTACTTCATCTAAGTTCAAGAGACAGGCTGCTAGAGGGTCTTTAGCATTCAAGGTCTCATCTTCCTCCTCTAAAATTACATCCATGACTTCTATTAGAGAGCAGTCAGCAAATTCACTTGGTCCCCGCATAGATTTTTGCACGTTGAATGTTATCTCTTCATCATTTAGTCTCATTTTGAGCTCTCCAGTTTCACAGTCAATTAAATCTCTCCTAGTGGCCAAGAATGGTCTTCCAAAAATTATGGGAATCTCCTCGTCAACCCGACAGTCTAGAATGACAAAATCTGCTACGAACACAAATTTCCCAACCTGTACTAATACATCATCAAGGATACCAGAGGGCCTCTTCACTGTCCGGCCGGCTAGCTGTAGTAACATGGACGTGGGTCTAGCTCTTCCAATGCCTAACCTTTTGTAGATAGCCAAGGGCATCAAGTTTATGCTTGCCCCTAAATCACACAATGCTTTAGTAAAAGCATATCTACCTATCGTGCATGGTATTGTGAAACTCCCTGGGTCTGACAACTTCTCAACTATGGGTTTCGTCACGACAGCACTACAGGTATGTGTCAATGTAACAGTGGACAAGTCTTGCAAGTCGAATTTGTGAGACATTAAATCTTTCATCATTTTGGCATACCAAGGCATCTCTCGCAATGCATCAATCAGTGGAATGTTCACATGTATTTGTTTCAACATCTCCATGAATTTCTTATATTGCTCGTCCTTCCAATATTTTGCCAATCTCTGTGGGAATGGTGCTGGAGGTCGCTTTTTCCTGTGATTTGAGTTTTATCTTGCTTAGGCACTGTGCATGTTGTACCTTCACCTTAGTTAACCGTGTTGAATCATCTATCTCAATAGGTACTGGCACAAGTGTTTCAATAGGTCATCTTTCACGAGCAATCTCTTGCTCCAGATCTAGGTCTCAACCATTTCGTAGACTCACTGCCATAAACTGTTTCGGGCCCTGATCTTTTGGATTAACGTGTGTATCAGCAGGTAACGTCCCTTGGGGACGATTGTTTAGAGCTGTAGAAATATGTCCTAATTGAATCTCAATCCCTTTTATCATTGATTCATGTGAGTCCACTCTCTCTTACATTTTTCCGGTAGACCCAATCAGTTGTTGCAGCATTCTGTTGTTGCTATCCAGCATTCCCTTAAGTTCAGCAAATCCATCATCTTGTCTCATAATCTATTGTTGTTGCGGTTGTTGATAAGCCAACTGCTGATTTTGCTGGTTGTAACCCTGTTGCCTTTGGTAAGGCACCACTTGACCCTGTGGTTGCATAGCTCCAAGATTGTTGCTCTTATTGTACTGCTGCTGTGCTGGTCTATATTGTTGATTCTGTTGACCCCAATTTTGACCACCTTGCCTGTTGGCTACATAGTTCATATCTTCCTGATAGTGTTGGTTGTCACCTTCCGCACTCCACGAGCATACATAAGGTTGGTTAATGCATGGTATACATAAGCCCCCATTAGTTGTGTCAACTATGTGTACCTGCTGCTTCTGGCATGATTCATCGATCTTTTTGATGAGGATACTCATTTACGTCATTAGAGTGGCCATATTTTCGGCTATAGAGTTGTTTGGGTCTAAATCCACAGAGTGAACAAAATGAGTAATCGTAGAGTCTCTTGTCATCCATCTTGAGTTTTGAGCCATTTTATCGAGTAGTGTGAGCACCTAATTTCTGACCATGCCTGAAGTTTTTCCCACTCATCCCACCAATACCTCACTTCTCACTCCATATTTTCCGCTCCCATCATCCCACGCGTGTCCCCACTCCACTTTCCTTTGCTCCCCACTCTTTGTCCCCCACTCTTTATACTCCACTTTCCCTTGTCCCCCACTCTTTGTCCCCCATTCTTGTTCCTTACTCACAAACTCCATACCACTTTCCCTAGAACCTTTTCGCCTAAGGGGATCCAACTCATATTTTTGGGTAGAAGTACTTTTCGCCTAGGTTGGTTTTACATAGCTTAACCCGGGTAGAACATTTTCGCCTAGGGGGATCCAACTCACAGTTCCGGTTAGAAGTACTCTTCGTCGAGGTTATTTTTTGTAGCTTAACCCAGGTAGAACCTTTTCGCCTAGGGGGATCCAGCTTATAGTTCCGGGTAGAAGTACTCTTCGCCCAGGCTTGTTTTTCGTAGCTTAACCCAGGTAGAACCTTTTCGCCTAGGGGGATCCAGCTCATAGTTCCGGGTAGAAGTACTCTTCGCCCAGGCTATTTTTCGTAGCTTAAACCAGGTAGAACCTTTTTGCCTAGGGGGATCCAGCTCATAGTTCCGGGTAGAAGTACTCTTCGCTTAGGTTGTTTTACGTAACTTAACCCAGGTAGAACATTTTCGCCTGGGGGGATCCAGCTCATAGTTCCGAGTAGAATTACTCTTCGCTCAGGTTGTTTTACATAGCTTAACCCGGATAGAACTTTTTCGCCTATGGGGATCTAACTCATATTTTTGGGTAGAAGTACTCTTCGCCTAGGTTGGTTTTACGTAGCTTAACCCAGGTAGAACCTTTTCTCCTAGGGGGATCCAGCTCAAAGTTCCAGGTAGAAGTACTCTTCGCCCAGGTTGTTTTTCATAGCTTAACCCAGGTAGAACCTTTTCACCTAGGGGGATCCAGCTCATAGTTCCGGGTAGAAGTACTCTTCGCCATGTTATTTTTCGTAGCTTAACCTAGGTAGAACCTTTTCGCCTAGGGGGATCCGGCTCATAGTTCCAGGTAGAAGTATTCTTCGCTCAGGTTATTTTACGTAGCTAAACCCAGGTAGAACCTTTTTGCCTAGGGGGTCCACCTCATAGTTCCGGGTAGAAGTACTCTTCGCTCAGGTTGTTTTACGTAGCTTACCCCAAGTAGAACCTTTTCGCCAACGGGGATCCAGCTTATAGTTCCGGGTAGAAGTACTCTTCGCTCAGGTTGTTTTACGTAGCTTAACCTAGGTAGAACATTTTCTCCTAGGGGGATCCAGCTCATAGTTTTGGGTAGAAGTACTCTTCGTCAAGTTGTTTTACGTAGCTTAACCCAGGTAGAACCTTTTCGCCTAAGGGGATCCAGCTCATAGTTTCTAGGTAGAAGTACACTTCGCTCAGGTTGTTTTATGTGAGCTTAACCCAGGTAGAACCTTTTCGCCTAGGGGAATCCAGCTCATATTTTCGAGTAGAAGTACTATTCGCCTAGGTTATTTTTACGTAGCTTAACCCAGGTAGAACATTTTCACCTAGGGGGATCCATCTCATATTTCCAGGTAGAAATACCCTTTGCCCAAGCTGATTTTCATAGTTTAACCCAGGCATAACCTTTTCGCCAAGGGGATTCAGCATTTCTTTTTCAGTAATACAGGGCGCCAACCCTTGGTTTCATTTCCTTTTCAGTAATACAGGGCTCCAACCCCTGGTTACATTTTCTTTTCATTAATACAGGGCGCCAACCCCTGGTTACAATTCCTTTCCAGTAATACAGGGCGTCAACCCCTGATTACATTTCCTTTTCACTAATACAGGGCGCCAACCCCTGGTAAGATTCCTTTTTCCGTAATATAGGGCTCCAACCCCTGGTTACATTTCTTTTCCAGTAATACAGGGCACCAACCCCTGGTTACATTTCTTTTTCAGTAATACATGGTGCCAACCCTTGGTTATATTTCCTTTCCAGTAATACAGGGCGCCAACCCCTGGTTACATTTCTTTTTCAGTAATACAGGGCACCAACTTCTAGTTATATTTCCTTTTAGCAATATAGGGCACCAACCTTTGGTTACATTTCCTTCTCAGTAATATAGGGCATCATCCCCTGATTACATTTCCTTACCAGTACAGGGTACACCACTCCCGGATTTCCTTACCAGTATAGTATTCACCAATCCCTAGCTGTGTTATCCAACATAGGGTACACCACTCCTTAGTTGATTTGATCTTAGATGCAGGATACACCACTCCCTGATATCATTACCAATATAGGGTATCACATTCTCTGGCCACATTTTCCCAACATAAGGTAAATCAATCCTTAGTTGAGACATTCTTTTGGACAATAAATGGACACCATCCAAAAATAAAATACAAAAAAAAAACATGATCTTTTTAGGTCTCACCATCCCTGATTTTATTTTTATTTATTTGCTTTCAATATAGTAGTTTAGAATTTTGATGTAATAGCTGGACCACGAACCGGAGCCTCGACGGAACCTCACTCGACTCTCCAACTCATCATTATTTCATTTTCCTTGAACTACATGTGACCTGATTTCCTTATACCCCGGATATGTCGGCTGTCCAAACCAAGACTTGATCGCACTCTTTTATCTTATCTCTTCCCTTTTTGAATAATGGTATGGCCAAAAATTAGGCATATCGCTCCTCTTTTCTTTGCCCAAAAACTCTTCACGTTTCCTAGTAAAGAGGGGCATGCTGTGAGCACCTAATTTTTTACCATGCTTGAATTTTTCCCACTCATCCCACTAATACCTCACTTCTCACTCCATCTTTTCCTCTCCCATCTTCCCATGCGTGTCCCCACTCTACTTTCCTTTGCTCCCCACTCTTTATACTTTACTTTCCCTTGTCCCCCACTCCTGGTTCACCATACTTGCCCCTCACTCACAAACTCCATACCACTCTCCCTACCCATTAAAAATAACACTTAACTCTTTTTTTCTTGAAGGGAGAACGGACAGAACCCCCTCCCTTTAAAAAAAACCCTTCCCCCATTTTGAAAACCCTAGCTAGCGCCGCCCCTCCCTTGCTTCTCCCTTTTCATCTCTCTCAAAATCAGACACCTTCCCCTCTCTCTCTGAAATCGAGCGGCAACCCACTCAAAAAGAAATCCCATTTTTTCCCCTTCAATATTTGATCTCCAACACCAGCTAAGAGCGACCACCATCTAAAGAGAAACAGACCATAACACTGCTATGAATCAGTGCTTGAGTATCATTGAAGAAGATACAAAATACTTTAGTTTTCCTCTATGTTTTTAATCCGATTTCGAGAGGAAAAATCAGAACAAAATTGGTTGTAAGCCGAGGTTTGAAGCTGGTTTGAATCGTCGTCGAGGCTTGTAGTCTGAGGTTTCTGGGCAGATTTGCTGTTCCGTCGAGGTTGTCGCTGTCCAAATTTTCCGATGTTAAGCATTTTCAGATTCAAAATTACTTTGTTTTGAGGTCTATTTCTCCTTTTCTTCTACTGTTTTATGCCTAATGTCATATCATACTTTTTACTAATTTTTTCTGTCGTTGCTCTGTGCTGTTGAATGAGTTGTCGCCTCACTCCTCTATTTTGAGAATGTCTTAATATCTCTTTACTCTACTTGGTCTTGTTGTTTAGTTTAATGTGCGTTTGAATGAGTTTTAATGGCTATGATAAATTTATTATTATTGTTACAACTCTTCATTAAGAGGTAGATGTTTGTTGCTTTCAAGACTAACTTTTGCTTACGTAAGAATTTAATTCACTAATTAATTATATTTATTTTAAAACAAGTGTTAGGCTATGGAATTCGGAATCGAAAATGAAAAGAAGCTTGAGCATCAGAAATATTTTACGGTTTATATTCTTTTATTTTGAATCGCTAGAATGCTTTAGGTACACTAATTAATCGAATCCTCGTGATTATATATACGTTCGCGTGACATAATTACGATTTTCAAACTTAAAACCAAGGTATACGTTCGCGTGACTTTGGCCAAACAATCTTAATAATTAATAAAGCGTGATTAATTGTGTACACGTACGCGTGACATGATTCTTGACGCATCGAATGAAATGAGTACACGTACGCGTGACTCGTTTTAAGACAATTCCATGTCCATAATAACAAAGTAATTTAAAAGCGGTAAAAGATTAAAATTCACATAGGTTTACAACATGTTATAATTCAAATAATACAAGCCAAATATAATCAATAAAGCTACCGTACTAGAACCACGGGACTTTAAAATGCCTTACACCTTCTCCCCAGTCAAAAGATTCTTTACCCGAACTTATTTTCGCAGACCAATAATAATAGAGTCAAACCTTTCTTTGACTAGGGATTCAAATAAAAGGTGACTTGGAACACCTAAAAAATCAATTCCAAGTGGCTACTCTGTAAATAAAATAATCCCTACTCAAATTTGTCACTTTAATTGGAAAAACTCTTTAACCCACAATCCATAACATACATATCTTTTGGGGTTAAAAAGGAGGTGTGACAGCTATGGCGACTCTGCTGGGGATCCGGCATGAATTCGAGCTTGCACATTGACTTTATTTGGCTTTATTAATTTTGTATATATTGTGATTTATTTGTGCCTAATGTGCTACGTGTTCGCTTTTTACCGTTTTGATACTGTTGAACTGTACATATAAACTGTCTTGTCTCGCACCCCTCTGAGTCTTCTTGAATTTAAATTGGGCATTTGCTAGACATAGCCCGCTTTCTTTGAGATAGCCGAGGTGCTTGTCACCCGGTGAAGGATTTTAGTCACACATATTTAGGCGGGGAGCACCACCAGCTAAGCCGGAAAATAATGCTACCAGTACGCTGACCCTCCTCGGCTCGAGTTGTCCGCTCGAGTAAACCAGTCTAGATACCTACTCCACCAGGATTTAAACCTAGAAGAAAAAACCTCATGCCGGATCCCTAGTAGGTTCGCTTTATTTGCATCACATGCATTTGACTTAGCGAAGCTCGACACAAGGGTCGGGTCCGTATAAGACATGTACCCTCTTTGAGACCATCATGTTCACTTATGTGCTACTTGTTACATCAGTTGGAAGACTTGCTTGCATTGTTGAGCGATTTTAGAAAATTAGTTGGGCTGAGTAAAAAATAAAATAAAATAAAAAAAAAAATTACTCTCCTAATTTAGTACAAATAATCCTTTTTTTAATGAGATTTTTGTAGTAGTGTGACATGAGGTGTAAAGATTAATTTTCAATAAAAATCAAAATAAAAATACTTAGTTTCACCGAACTACGCGGGTCTGATTCTCACCGGTTGTGATATACGTAGGCAAACATCATCAGTTCCGGCCCCCAATATTTCAAAAACAAAATCCAAAAAATATTTTTCTTTTCATTTAATTCCTTCTTTAGAAGTCTTTCCTTAAAAAATCCCAAATAAAATAAATTAAAACTAAAAATATTTTCTTTCTTTTTAGAAGTCTTTCATTCGAAAAGAAAAACAAATCAAAATCCAAAAACATTTTTTTTCTTCTTTAGAAGTCTCTCTCCGAAAAAAAAATCAAAAGAAAAAACAAATTCTATTTCTTCTTTAGTCTTTCTTTTCAAAAAAAAAATTGAAATCCAAAAATATTTTCTTTGTTTTTAATAAGTCTTTCTTTCGAAAATTTAAAAAAAAACAAATGTTAGTTTATTTACTTTATTCCTAATCTTTACCGAATTACGTGGGTCTGATTCTCACCGAATGTGAGATACGTAGGCAAACCTCATCGTTTCGGCCCCAATTTTCAAAAATCCAAAAATATTTTCCTTTAATTCTTTCTTTAGAAGTCTTTCCTTAGAAAATCCCAAATAAAAAAAATTTATAACCAAAAATATTTTCTTTATTTTTAGAAGTCTTTCATTTGAAAAGAAAATCAAATCAAAACCCAAAAAAATATTTTATTTCTTTTGAAATTTACAAACAAAAAAAAAATTAAAATTTAAAAATATTTTCTTTCTTCTTTAGAAGTCTATCTTTCACCAATTCCAAAAAAACAAATCGAAAAAAAAATTGAAAATAGTTTTTTTGCTAGGAGATTTTGTCGAATAAATTGTATATAAAAAAAGGAAGTTAGTTTATCTATTTTATTTCAGATCTACAGAACTACGCGGGTCTGATTCTCACCGGATGTGAGATACGTAGGCAAATCTCATCAGTTCCAACCCCCAATTTTCAGAAATCCAAAAAAATATTTTTCTTTAATTCCTTCTTTAGAAGACTTTCTTTGAGACGTCAAATCCAAAATTTCAAAAATATTTTCTTCTTTTTGTTTTTTTAAAAAAAAGTGTCTTTCTCCCAAAATTCAAATAAAAAAAATCAAAATCCAAAACAATATTTTCAGTCTTTTTAAATTTATAAAAAAAAAATTAAAATATTTTCTTTTTTTTAAAAAAAAAAGTATTTCTTTTGAAGATTCCAAAAATAAAATCCGTCTTTAGAAGTTTTCTTTCAACAAAAAAACAAAATTTGAAATATTTTTCCTTGTTAGCAGCTTTTATGGGATTATTTGTATATGAGTAAAAAAAAAGAGTTAGTTTATTTTACTTTATTCTTGATTTGCTTGAACTACGCAAGATCTGATTCATGCAGCGTCATGATACGTAGGCAATCCCCATCGGATTCGATCATAGCCATATATAAATTGAGTAAAAAAAATAAACCGAAAAAAAAGAACAAAAAAAATTGAGTGTAAAAGAAAAGAGTGACAAAAAATAACAGAGAAAAACAAAGAGCGAAAAACAAAAAAAAGAGAAAAAAAATAAAAAAATAAAAATTCAAAAAAAAAAAGAGAGCCCGTGAGATGGAGTCAGTTCACCCCTGTTAGTGAATCATACTCGAGCTCATTCTAAAGCTAGTCAGGCTTGGTCTACTGCAGCCAATAGCTCCGAACCGGCCAAACCCTGAGTTCTCCTCGCACCGGGCTAATACTAGATGTGAACACTACTCTAGAGCAGTGTGACATGATACGGAAGACTGTTGGACTCTTAAGAGAGCAGTGGAAGACCTCATCGAGGTCAATGCAATAATGCTTAGGGATGAAGAGGCCCTTAATATGATGAACAATCCTTTGCATGTTCACACCAATGGGCCAGTAGTCGGAATAATCCGTGAAGATGAGGAATTTGATCTGGCACTCAAGGCCATTGCATCCATTGCCGAGACAGAAGAAAAGCAAAAAAAATGGTCGTCAAATCTAAAAGCTCCCCATCAAACGGGAGACTTGGTAGCCAGTCTTGCTATCCTTTTTGCGTCCAGATTATTTCAGAGTATAATACGGATGTTTTACATTATTGTCTTACTTTTCGATGAAAACCCTTCTATCTTTAAAATTCAAAAAAAGAAAAATATCAAATTTAAAAAACAAATCAATTAAATGAAATTAATATTTCATTGTCTAGGAATGTCTCTTTTCTTAATCTTGTCACCTTTCTTATTTTTATTTTTTTGAGTTCTGTTAATGCAGATTTTAATAACATGACATGCTTGCGGACTTCATGCCCAGATCCTAAAACGCTGTCAGACCTCGAAAAAATGAATCAAGAAACAAAATGTTTTGAAGACAAGGCTTGTAAAAAAATAAATAGAAATCATAAGAAGTTGAAATTCCTTCTCTTCAGATCATTGTTGAAGCCGAGATTGAGGATAAAGATTGGGTCAAGAACCGATTAGAATAATTGACACTGATTGATGAAAAATGATTGGCCGCAATTTGCCACGGGCAGTTGTACCAACAAAGAATGGCTCGTGCAACCCAGGAAATTTGAAATAGGACAACTCATTCTGAGACGTATCCTCCCACCTCATGAAGAAGATAAAGGAAAATTGGCTCTAAATTGGAAAGGTCCATACATTATAACGAGAATACTGCCAAAAGAGAACGTTGTACCTGGGAAGCATCGAAGGAAATGTCCCTGAAACAATTGTTAACGAGGATGTAGTCAAAAGGTATTATGTTTGATCCTCTATGTAGCATTAATGTTCTCTGGTTGGGATGACGAAGGCTTTCATTCTCGCTACTCAAACACCATCAACCCTTTGCTAACCTTTTTGAATTGGTTACCTTTCTTTGATTACCCTCTTTGGAACCTGAAGATGATATTAAAAGAAAAGAAAAAAGAAAAAAAAATAATAAAGAAGAAAAAAAAATAATAAAGAAGAAAAAAAAATAAGAAAAAAGGGAAAAGGAAAGAAAAAGAAAACAAAACATACAGAAAGACAAAAGTAAAAAAAAATAGTTCATGTTAAATTGAACTACGTTTGACTTGATTCCGAAAGGATACGTAGGCAACCTCTCTCTGGGGTTCAGTCACACCAAAATAAAAATCTAAATTCCTCCAAAAGTGAAACTGGGGAAGATATTATAATGGTTCGGCGATGGTTTCGCCTGAAAGATTCCAAAGTTGTAATTCAATCCAAATTCTTTTTACCCCAAATCATGTTCAAGTCCTTCCAATCAATCGGCAAAAAAGGTTCAAAATGGGAGATACAGTTACTTGGATCTGATACAACAAAATGAGAGAAATAAAATGAGAGAGTCTTATTGGTGAAAACCCTCACGGGCACTGCAAGGCGACGGTGAGTAAAGAAACCAAAATGAGAGAGGTTAGTTGGTGAAAACCCGCAAAGGGCGCCACTGATCATAAAGAGGATTTTCACATCCATTGGCATTGACACAGTCCTAGGCAAGGTTTCTCGGTTTCAAGGCAAAAGTTGTGATGAATTTCTGAGAGTCGGACAGTTGACACAAATCAGGCATCCAGCCCAAAATCCATGTCATGTTCATTGAAGTCTTCATGTACTTCAGATAAGTCCTTTTTCTTTCCCTGAAAGGGATACCTTTTGTTTTAAACTCATTCTTCATTCCATTGTTTGTTTTTCTTTGAATCTTTTTCGGTCTAATTTTGTTCCGAAAACTGAGACAAAGAAGATATGGCAAGACTGATTTATAGGACTTTCATTTGCCGCAAGCTGATCTTCAAGAGGCACCCAGCCTATGTAGGGGCATCAAGTCATCCCTGACTAGCCATGGTGGTTGATGCTTTGAAATCAAAAACTCTCAAAAGGAGGAAATCGAATTGAAAGTGCCTACAAGGGCAAAATGAAGTTTAAAAGGTTAAGTCCCAAGTGGCTAACCATTTTGGCAAAGTTTGAAAAGCCAAAGGTTCCCCAATGCTCTAAAATTGAAAGTTGTAGAGGAAAAAAGTTGAAAGTGAAATGCCACAAAGGCAAAAATAAAGTTGAAAAGGTTAATTCCCACGCGACCAACCGTCATGTAAAAGTTTGAAAAGTCAAAGGCTCTCCGGGGCCATAAATGCAAGTCGTATTCACGAAACATCTAGTGGGAGGTTGAAATCATCATCAAAAGAAGATGGATACAAAGCCAAGCTGCCAAATACATCAAGACCAAAAATCGATCACCACTTTTAAAACTCACAATTTTTCTTTGTTTGCAGCAGGAAACAAAGCAGTGCAGAATGGCGATTCCTAAAGGACAAATGTCACCAAAGGTGAGTTTCGCAAAATCTCTATTTCCTATTATTTTCAGCATGCATCACTCTTACATATTATTTTCGTAGCTTAACCCAGGTAGAACTTATTCGCCTAAGGGATCTAGCTCACAGTTCTGGGTAGAAGTACTCTTCGCCCAGGTTATTTTTCGTAGCTTAACCCAGGTAGAACCTTTTCACCTAGGGGATCCAGCTCATAGTTTCCAGGTAGAAGTACTCTTCGCTCATATTTTTATACATAGCTCAAACCAGGCAGAACCTTTTCGCCTAGGGTGATCCAGCTCATAGTTCTGGGTAGAAGTACCCTTCGCTCAGGTTGTTTTTCGTAGCTTAACCCACATAGAACCTTTTCGCCTAGGGGGAACCAACTCATATTTTCGGGTAGAAGTACTCTTCGCCTAAGTTGGTTTTACGTAGCTTAACCCAGGTAGACCTTTTCGCCTAGGGGGATCCAGCTCACAGTTTCGGGTAGAAGTACTCTTCGCCCAGGTTGTTTTTCGTAGCTTAACCCAGGTAGAACCTTTTCGCCTAGGGGGATCCAGCTCATAGTTCCGGGTAGAAGTACTCTTAGCCCAGGTTGTTTTTCATAGCTTAACCCAGGTAGAACCTTTTCGCCTAGGGGGATCCAGCTCATAGTTCCGGGTAGAAGTACTCTTCGCTCAGGTTGTTTTACGTAGCTTAACCCAAGTAGAACCTTTTCGCCTAGGGGGATCCAACTCATATTTCCGGGTAGAAGTACTTTTCGCCTAGGTTGGTTTTATGTAGTGTTGCGACCAAACACACTCACGCAAGTATACATGGTCATCAAGTAATATAATAGTGAGTAGAGTATCGTTCCCACGAAGACTTATGATTAACTCAAACTCAAATAACTTATCGATTCAAGCGATTTCTCACAAAATAGATAATTTTCTAATTTACTACCTAAAAACTATCAAGTAATGAAATATTAAAGATCAACCACAACACTTAAATGATTTCGAATGACAATCAATAGGAGATAATATTCCAGGATCACGGGTTATCTAACAATCATGTTGCATTCTTAGCTTAAAATAACTAATTGATTTATCTGGATTATTGATTGACAAGGTTGATATTACTCATAAGAATCTGTCGAGTTCTTACTCTCGCCTATTCAAGCTAACTTATTGCCTATATGTCTATGGAATTAAGATTAACAAAAATACATTTACACTTCCTGTATCTCAACCGAGCAAGACAATTAGGTATATTTCTTTCCTAATTGCGAATCTGTTCCCCGATGTCCGGGTTCAAGAACTTGCTCTATTTAATTCTATATGCAATCTAGAATTCCCACCTTCGAGTTCAACTCTAGATTCGTAGATAGTAATTCACTGTTAGCTACTCAGCAAATTAATTGAAAACAGAATTAAATAAACAACCCAATATGATAAAATCAACTTTGTCAAATTAAACTTCAAACACCAACATTCTTGTATACCCATGACCCTAGAATAATAGGGTTCTTAGCCACTCATGTTCATGTAATCATCAAATAATTCACAAGAGTGCATAATAATCAATAAAAGAAGGAAAAATAAGAACTCAAGATGAATTCTATGGTTCCCCAGCTTTGTCGTGGTTTTTTTCCCTTCCCAATATGTTAGATGCCCTAAAAGAGGCATTTTTGGTTATATATTGCGTACAAAAGTCGTAGGCCAAAGTTCTCCTATTCCTAATCCGACTTAGCTTCAGGGATTGATGCTGGGGTGGATACGTCGCATCTACCTCGTCCTCCACTTCTCAGCTCTGCATGCTAGGGTGGATGCGTCGCATCCACCCTTTGTTCCTCCATCTTAACTTTGCCCAGGTGCGGATGCTAAGGCGGATGCTATGGGTCGACTTCACTGCTAAGGGTGCACGAAATCTGATTTTTTTCTAGATTGGATGCGACGCATCCAACCACTCTTCCTTTAGCTAGAGCACCTTTTCTTCATATTTTTGCACTCCAAACACCCTAAATCATCACACACAACTCAATTAGTCATAAAATCAATAATTAAACTATGTTGGGCATTTTAAAGATCAAATAGCATCAAAAAGTGGTTAAAACATGGGTAAAGTAACATTAACACATATCAAAATATGCCCAACATCACTATCGCACACTTAAACCTTTGTTCGTTCTCGAACAAACCATCACTATATTAGACAAAACAAAATTAAGCTCTTATCATTCAAAGCACACTACTCCTATGACTATGGTTATTTGCAACAATTAGGCTCTAGAATATGCATCACATACACTTCCCTTTACATATGCCATTCTTTAAAAATATTCAAACAAAGACAACATGCTCACAACAATCCTAACCTCAAAAACCGACTCAATGTCACAATGCACTCATGGATTGAACACCCAACATCATAGAGAAGTCTAATAACGTTACCTATCCCTCGTGAAACCATGTGCCCTCACAACAAGAACAAGAGAGCGATTTCAATCCATACATTCGAATCTCATGATCAAATATATTTTAATGACTCGCATATATCAAAGAAAATCGCTCACTCTCACAAAGAAGTCACATGCATGCAATTGGTACCATAGGCTTGCCCTTAATGTAAATATCTACTAATGTAAGCTCGCTCGATCTAAAATCAATTAGGACTTTTTCATGGTTGTAATTTGGGCTAAGGGACGGGTAGGATATATTTAAGGAATAGTGACTCACCCTCCTAAGCACTTTAATACATCACAAAATTACTTTAAGCGTATTTTCTTCAACACCACTTCAATTTCACAAACAATATCACCCCCAAAACAGTCCCTTTTTCTTTAAGCACTACTTTAGTTCATACCCACTAGCAAGAACAAGACAACAATTTATTCATTTCTATTTTTCCTTCTTCTTTTTTATTTTTCAATTTCCGCTAGTGGTGTAGTATTTTACAAAACAAGTGCACCTTTCTTCCTTTCATTGGTTCCACTCAAAAGTCACCCCACACTTAGTCCCTTCTTACTTCTTTTAGCGCTCATCTAATAATTAAAGTGCTTTAAGAGGTAAAAGGATCAAAACAATGTCAATTAAGAATAAAAAGGGTATAGGCTTGTAATGTGGGTACCAAATAAAAGTCAATAGGCTCAAAATGGTTAACTAGGGATAAATTTTATTTATGATAAGCAATAAGCTCAAAAATATCAAAGAAAGCCTAAAATCATTTTTCAAACCGAGCATCACCTCAAATTTCGCTTCAGCTCACATACCGGGCAAGTTCTAGACACAAGTACAATACATGGACTACACAAAACACTTACCACACATGGCACATGACTCACTAAGGACGGTCCCATTCCGACTCTCAAATAATGCAAGTATTCACGGAGCCACGAGATATTAAGCATTAAGCGCAAAGTGAACACAAGTCAAGAAAACGAGATATAGTCGTCACAAAACATGTTATCCAATATATAAAGGCATAAAAATTAATATCAAAATATAGGGGAGATACTACACATGCCAAAGCATAAATATGCTACTATGAAACAAGTCAAGGGCGCTTAGGTTCATCATTCTTCCTCCTTTTATTTCCTAAATTCCTAATCTACTCAGAAAGAAAAAAGCTACCCGGTTCAAACTACATCCCATGAAAAAGAACCGAGGCACAAAGAAAAACCACAAGGGATTATTACTACCTAAGGAAAGCTAAAAGACATATTTTTGAATTTTTGTTTAGACTTTAATCCCTCAAGAAAACTGTCTAGGAGATCAATCGTCGGAAAAAGTCCAGTTTTTCTACTTTTTTTGTTTTTTTTTCTCCACAAACGCTACTACACTTAAGAATGAGTACTACAACTAAGCTAAAATAGCACAGAAACTCATCCAAACGATCTCCTCACCCCACACTTAAAATTTTGCAATGTCCTCAATGCACACTATAAATAATAAGAGGGTAAACGAGACTCCCTGGTAGGCCAAAGGCCGAAGCAATAGCGGCTCACGAGGTACTCAGACTTCCCCCGGGCATCGTCCTTTGTGTGGGCACCCCACATTTAGTCCTCACCATCTAGCTCGCTTTTGCACTCTTCTAATGGCTTTGCTTCCTATGCTCATAATCCTACAAAACAAAAATAAATACTACAAAATAATTAATATAAAATAAAATAAAAAGTAAACAAAAATAAAAGAAAGCAGTAAAGCTGGGTTGCCTCCCAACAAGCGCCTAATTTAACGTCGCGGCACGACGCAATACGTTCTTCACGCCTTCACCAAATCCATCGAGGTCTTGTGACGTGCAATGTCACCACCCCAATAGTGTTTTACTCTCTGACCATTTACCAAGAATGTTTCATTGGAACTCGTACCACATAATTCCACCGCCCCATGAGGTTTCACACTAACCACTTCAAACGGACTTGACCATCAAGATTTAAGCTTTCCGGGAAAAAGCTTTAGCCTCGAATAAAACAAGAGAACTTCTTGACCTGGCTCAAACTCACGATGTTGGATGTGCTTATCATGCCACATCTTTGTCTTTTCTTTATACAATTTAGCATTTTCATACGCATGCAATCGAAATTCATCAAGCTCGTTGAGTTGTAGCAATCTCTTCTCATCGACCAAGTCCATCTTCATATTTAGCTTTTTAATCGCCCAATAGACTTTGTGTTCAAGCTCAACAGGCAAGTGGCACGCCTTCCCATAAACCAACCTGTACGGAGAAGTACCTATGGGGGTCTTGTATGCAGTGCGATATGCCCATAATGCATCATCCAGCTTTTCGGCCCAGTCCTTTCTATTCCCACTTACTGTTTTCTCCAAAATCTGCTTTACCTCTCTGTTGGAAACTTCTACTTGACCACTCGTTTGGGGATGATAGGCAGTGGAAACCTTATGCTTAACTCCACACTTTGCAAGAACATTATTCAACAATTTGTTACAAAAGTGAGTTCCCCCGTCGCTTATCAACACTCTTGGAGTCCCAAAACTTGTGAAGATGTGCTTCTTTACAAAGCTAACCACTACCTTTACGTCATTAGTAGGAAGAGAAATGGCCTCCACCCACTTAGAAACATAGTCGAACGCCACCAAGATGTACCTGTGCCCATTAGAATATGGGAATGATCCCATGAAATCAATCCCCCAAACATCAAAAAGCTCTACTGCTAGAATATTTTGCAAGGGCATCTCGTGCTTCCTTGTGATAGTTCCGGTTCTTTGGCATCTGTCACAATTTTTAACAAAGGCAAGTGCATCCTTAAACAATTTTGGCCAATAGAAACCTGATTGTAGCACTTTTTGGGCGGTTCTACCCCACCGTGATGACCTCCATATGGCGAAGCATGGCAGTCATGCAGTATAGCATTCATCTCTTCCTCAGGAACACACCTTCGCACCAATTGATCTGCGCACTGCCTATATAAGAATGGCTCATCCCACATGTAGAACCTAACATTATGTAAGAATCTTCTTCTATTGTCAGGTGTCAATTATAGTGGTGTCACCCCACTTGCAATAAAATTCACATAATCTACATACAATGGGGCTTCACCTGAGGTGACAGCTAATAACTGCTCATCAGGAAATGTTTCTTGATTGACCCTCCTTCAGCTACATGGTTCTGACTTTCTAATCTGGACAAGTGATCAGCCACTTGATTTTCTATCCCTTTTGGATCTCGGATCTCTAAGTCAAATTCTTGC
The DNA here is from genome assembly GCF_000715075.1 of Nicotiana tabacum. Taxonomy (NCBI): domain Eukaryota; kingdom Viridiplantae; phylum Streptophyta; class Magnoliopsida; order Solanales; family Solanaceae; genus Nicotiana; species Nicotiana tabacum. The sequence continues at coordinate 12,322,121 of NC_134096.1, forward strand.
AAGAGGAGGACCCAACGAATCAGCCTCGGCTTGGCGTCTTTCTTTTCAAACAAGTATCTGATAGCTGAATGATCTGTGTAAACGATGACTTTGGTTCCCACTAGATAGGATCTGAACTTGTCAAACGCCTACACCACTGCAAGCAACTCCTTTTCAGTAACTGTATAATTCATCTGAGCTGGATTCATAGTTTTGCTCGCATAATAAATGGAGTGAGATTTTATCCCTCCTTTGCCCCAAAACAGCTCTGATTGCTATGTCACTTGCATCGCACATCAACTCAAATGATTGCGCCCAATCTGGGCCAATGATAATTGGTGCAGTCACCAACCTTCCCTTCAGCTCCTCAAATGCTTTCAGACAGGCATCATCAAACTTGAAGGGCACATCTTTCTCAAGAAGCCTGCACAAAGGAGAAGAAATTTTCGAAAAATCTTTAATGAAACGACGATAAAAACCTACATGGCCCAAGAAAGTGAGAATGCCTTTGACGGATGTCGGTGGGGGCAATTTTTCAATCGCCTCCACCTTCGCTTTGTCAACCTGCAAGCCACTTTTGGACACCGTGTGCCCCAAAACTATACCTTCACGTACCATGAAATGGCACTTTTCCTAGTTTAGCACCAAGTTCGTCTCTTTACACCTAGAAAGAACTTTATCAAGGTTCATTAAACAATTATCAAAAGAACATCCAAACATAGAAAAATCATCCATGAACACTTCTACAAATCTTTCAACCATGTCAGTAAAAATAGCCATCATACACCTTTGAAAAGTCGCAGGTGCATTACAAAGACCAAAGGGCATTCTCTTGAACGCATACGTGCCATTAGGACACGTAAATGTAGTTTTCTATTGGTCCTCTAGGGCTATAGCAATATGATTATACCCCGAATAACCGTCCAGGAAACAGTAGTATTCATGTCCAGCTAACCTATCAAGCATTTGGTCAATAAAGGGAAGGGGAAAGTGGTCTTTCCGGGTGGCATTGTTCAATTTTCTATAATCTATGCAAATTCTCCATCCAGTGACAGTTCTTGTAGGAATTAAGTCATTATTTTCATTAACTACTACAGTCATCCCCCCTTTCTTTGGCACACATTGAACGGGGCTTACCCATTTGCTATCAGAGATTGGAAATACAATACCTGCATCAAGCCACTTAATCATTTCTTTTCTTACCACCTCTTTCATGATTGGATTTAGTCGGCGTTATTGCTCTACACTTGGCTTGCGTCCGTCCTCCATGAGGATTTTATGCATGCAGAAAGCTGGACTAATGCCTTTAATGTCAGACATTATCCAACCAATTGCTCGTTTGTGCTCACGTAGCACCCTCAATAGCTTTTCTTCCTACAATTTAGACAAGTGAGAAGAAACAATAACAGGTAAAGTGTCAGAACTACCCAAATAAGCATATTGAAGTTGAGAAGGTAGGGGTTTAAGATCCAATTTTGGAGCTTCTTCAATTGACGGCTTTAGAGGGGGACCACTTGGCCTATTCAGGGGCTCAAACAGGTGTATTCCTTGCATGTAAGCACATGATGCATCTAGGATATGCATCATCTCCTCAACCTCATCATCAATCATCAAGCTATCAAATAACATGAGTGATTTTTCTAGAGAGTCATCTAGATATACACTCGTGTCAAGAAGTTGCTCATCGACCTCCACAACAGATATCATAGAGAGCTCATCATAGTGGCGGGGAAGTTGGATTGCTTTGTAGACATTAAAGACTGCTTCCTCGTTGTCCACCCTCATAATCATTTTCCCTTCTCTCACTTTAATTATTGCATCACCAGTAGCCAAGAGAGGTCGTCCCAATATGATTGGAACTTGTTCATCAGCCTCAAAATCTAGAATAATGAAGTCAGCTGGGAAGATAAATTTCCCAATTTGCAGCAGCACATCTTCAATCACTCCTTCAGGGTAGGCTATGGGCCTATCAGCTAATTGCAACATCACAATGGTTGATCTTGGAGCTCCCAAACCCAATTGCTTAAACAAGGACAATGGCATCAGATTTATGCTCGCCCCCAAATCACAAAGAGCACGACCCACATCAATATTACCGATTCGCACCGGGATGGTGAAACTGCCAAGATCCTTATGCTTTTAAGGAAGCTTGTTTTGGACCCTTGAAGTGCACTCCTCAGTAAGTGCAACTGTCTCGAACTCAGTCAATTTCCTCTTGTGAGCCACTATATCTTTTATGTACTTAGCATACTTTGGAATTTCATGAAGTACATCCACCAATGGAATATTTAATTGAACCTGACTCAACATAGAGAGAAATTTGTTGAACATGCGATCTTCATTCTTTTTCTGCAATCTCTGGGGGAAAGGTGGTGGTGGCCTTGCAGCCTCTACTGGCTCTGAATTTGCATCATTTTTCTTTGACTCGTGTATTGCCTTAGGGGTCAGCTCCCCCTCAGGTATAGGTTTGTCCTTTCTCTTCTTTGGTACTTCCTCTAGTTCCCTCCCGTTTCTGAGTCTAATTGCATTAACTTGAGGGTTCTTCTCTGTATCAGTGGGAAGAGAGCCTGTATGTCTAGTATTTTGATTTGCTGCTAACTGCCCCATTTGCCTCTCAAGATTTCTGAAATCGGTCCTGAGTTGTTGATTATCAAGCAACAACTTTTTTAGCAAGTCATTCGTACTCTCTTCTACTTGTTGGGGTGGCTTCTGAGGGTGATTAAAATTTTCTTGAGGCCTATACTGATTCTGATTATGTTGATTTCTTCCCCATGAGAAGTTAGGATGATTCCTCCAATTTGGATTGTAAGTGTTCCCATATTGTGCATGCTGATTCATCGGACCTCTGTTTTGTTGCCCCACATAGTATATAGATTCAGAATTCATGGGGCACATGTCACTCATATGACTGTCACCACATAGTTCGCAGCAAATAGACATTTATTGTACATGTTGCATCTGTTGTGTTTGTTGCATTGTCATTCTGTTCATCTGATTTGCCAGCTTTGCAATATCTGCTCACATTGCTGAGAAGTCATCAAGCTAAATCACCACGACTGCCTTCTGTTTAATTGCTCTTCTTGAGTCCCCATCTCCTTGCCAATTATGGTCATTAGTAGTGAAGTTATTTAGCAAGAGTTGTATTTCACTATACGGCCTCGCCATGCAACTACCCCCACAAGCTGAATCAAGATTCATCTTTGATGCCTCGTCTAGCCCATCAACAAAAGTGTGACCCAATACCTCATCAGTCTGACAATGATGCGGGCAGTCTCTGAGTAGCTTCTTGTATCTTTACCAATCTTGACGAAGTGTCTTGCCATCCCATTGTTGCAACCCAAGAATTTGGCTCCTCAGCGATTTTGTCTTCTTAGTAGGGAAAAACTTGATTAGGAATTTCCTTGCTAAATCATCCCAAGTGTGGATTGAGTTCGCGGGCTCCTTTTGCAACCATTACTTAGCTTCCCCAAACAATGAAAAAGGAAATAGTGTCAGCCTGGCATAGTCCTTGGAAACGTTCGGATAATTGTAAGAGTCCGTAATTTCCAAGAAGTTCTGAATGTGCCTCTGCGGGTCTTCATGAGATAGACCCACATATTGCCCCGTGGACTGAATCAACTGTACCATGTACTGTTTCAGTTCAAAATTCCCCGTGATATCAGGCTTCACTATAGCCTGAGTCATATTATCAAGATTGGGCCTTGCGGCTTCTATCACCGGACGCTCCTCATTACCTGCCATCTCTATTGGATGTGGTTGAACTACGATATCCAACTCTATTTCTATTCTCGTTCTAGCTTCGACTTCCCTCCTCACTCTATGAAGTGTTCGTTCAATTTCTCGATCAAAAGAAAGGAGGTTGTTTGCACTTCTACTCCTCCGCATTCAAGAGAAGATCCTGCGTTAACACAAACAAGGCAAACTGAAAATTAAAAGTTGAACAAATAAGTAATAAAAGCTTAACTCAGTCAAGTAGCTAATTTCTAGGTCCCCGACAACGACGCCAAAAACTTGTTGTGACCAAACACACTCATGCAAGTATACGTGGTCGTCAAGTAATATAGTAGTGAGTAGAGTATCGTTCCCATGAAGACTTATGATTAACTTTTGACTAACACAAACTCAAATAACTTATTGATTCAAGCGATTTCTCATAAAATAGATAATTTTCTAATTTACTACCTAAAAACTATCAAGTAATAAAATACTAAAGATCAACCACAACACTTAAATGATTTCGAATAACAATCAATAGGAGATAATATTCCAGGGTCGCGGGTTATCTAACAATCATGTTGCATTCTTAGCTTAAAATAACTAATTGATTTATCTGGATTGTTGATTGACAAGGTTGATATTACTCATAAGAATCTGTCGAGTTCTTACTAGCCTATTCAAGCTAACTTAATGCCTATATGTCTATGGAATTAAGATTAATAAAAATGCATTTACACTTCCTGTATCTCAACCGAGCAAGACAATTAGGTATATTTCTATCCTAATTGTGAATCTGTTCCCCGATGTCCGGGTTCAAGAACTTGCTCTATTTAATTCTATATGCAATCTAGAATTCCCACTTTTGAGTTCAACTCTAGATTCGTAGATAGTAATTCACTGCTAGCTACTCAGCAAATTAATTGAAAACAGAATTAAATAAACAACCCAATATGATAAAATCAACTTTGTCAAATTAAACTTCAAACGTCAACATTCTTGTATACCCATGACCCTAGAATAATAGGGTTCTTAGCCACTCGTGTTCATGCAATCATCAAATAATTCACAAGAGTGTATAATAATCAATAAAAGAAGGAAAAATAAGAACTCAAGATGAATTCTGTGGTTCCCCAGCTTTGTCGTGGCTTTTTTTCCCTTCCTAATATGTTAGATGCCCTAAAAGAGGCGTTTTTGGCTTATATATTGCGTACAAAAGTCATGGGCCAAAGTTCTCCTATTCCTAATCCGACTCAGCTTCAGGGATTGATGCTGGGGTGGATGCGTCGCATCCACCTCGTCCTCCACTTCTCAGCTTCGCATGCTAGGGTGGATGCGTCGCATCCACCCTTTGTTCCTCCATATTAACTTTGCCCAGGTGCGGATGCTAAGGCGGATGCTATGGGCCGACTTCACTGCTAAGGGTGCACGAAATCTGATTTTTTTCTAGATTATATGCGACGCATCCAACCCCTCTTCCTCTAGCTAGAGCACCTTTTCTTCATATTTATGCACTTCAAACACCCTAAATCATCACACACAACTCAATGAGTCATAAAACCAATAATTAAACTATGTTGGGCATTTTAAAAATCAAATAGCATCAAAAAGTGGTTAAAACATGGGTAAAGTAATATCAACACATATCGAAATATGCCCAACATCACGTAGCTTAACCCAGCTAGAACCTTTTCGCCTAGGGGGATCCAGCTCACAGTTCCGGGTAGAAGTACTCTTCGCCCAGGTTATTTTTCGTAGCTTAACCCAGGTAGAGCCTTTTCGCCTAGGGGGATCCAGCTCATAGTTCCGGGTAGAAGTACTCTTCGCTCAGGTTGTTTTATGTAGCTTAACCCGGGTAGAACTTTTTCGCCTATGGGGATCCAGCTCATATTTTTGGGTAGAAGTACTCTTCGCCTAGGTTGGTTTTACGTAGCTTAACCCAGGTAGAACCTTTTCGCCTAGGGGGATCCAGCTCAAAGTTCCAGGTAGAAATACTTTTCGCTCAAGTTATTTTACGTAGCTTAACCCAGGTAGAACCTTTTTCGCCTAGGGGGATCCAGCTCATAGTTCCGGGTAGAAGTACTCTTTGCTCAGGTTGTTTTACATAACCTAACCCAGGTAGAACATTTTCACCTAGGGGGATCTAGCTCATAGTTCATGGTAGAAGTACTTTTCGCTTAGGTTGTTTTACGTAGCTTAACCCAGGTAGAACCTTTTCGTCTAAGGGGATCCAGCTCATAGTTTCCGGGTAAAAGTACACTTCTCTTAGTTTGTTTTACGTTAGCTTAACCCAGGTAGAACCTTTTTGGCTAGGGGGATCCAGCTCATATTTCCGGATAGAAGTACTCTTCGCCTAGGTTGTTTTTACGTAGCTTAACCCAGGTATAACATTTTCACCTAGGGGGATCAAGCTCATATTTCCGGGTAGAAGTACTCTTCGCTCAAGCTGTTTTTCATAGATTAACCCAGGCAGAACCTTTTCGTCAAGGGGATTCAGCATTTCTTTTTCAGTAATACAGGGCGCCAACCCCTGGTTGCATTTCCTTTTCAGTAATACAGGGCGCCAACCCCTGGTTACATTTTCTTTCCAGTAATACAGGGCGTCAACCCCTGATTACATTTCCTTACCAGTAATACAGGGCGCCAACCCCTGGTTACATTTCCTTTTCACTAATATAGGGCTCCAACCCCTAGTTACATTTCCTTTCCAGTAATACAAGACGCCAACCCCTGGTTACATTTCTTTTTCAGTAATACAGGGCTCCAACCCCTGGTTACATTTCCTTGTCAGTAATACAGGGCACCAACCCCTGGTTACATTTCCTTTTCAGTAATACAGGGCGCCAACCCCTAGTTATATTTCCTTTTCAGTAATACAGGGCGCCATCCTCTTGTTACATTTCCTTTTCAGTAATACAGGGCGCCAACCCCTGGTTATATTTTCTTTTAGTAATATAGGGCACCATCCCCTGGATACATTTCCTTCTCAGTAATATAGGGCATCATCCCCTGATTACATTTCCTTACCAGTATAGGGTACACCACTCCCTAGTTTCCTTACCAGTATAGGGTATACCAATCCCTAGCTCTGTTATCCAACATAGGGTACACCACTCCTTAGTTGATTTGATGTTAGATGCAGGATACACTACTCCCTAATATCATTGCCAATATAGGGTATCCCATTCTATGGCCACATTTTCCCAACATAAGGTACACCAATCCTTAGTTGAGACATTCTTTTGGACAAAAAAGGAACACCATCCAAAAAAAAAAATCATCATGATCTTTTTAGGGTACACCATTCCCGATTTTATTTTTATTTATTTGCTTTCAATATAGTAGTTTAGAATTTTGATGTAATAGCAGGACCACGAACCGGAGCCTCGACGGAACCTCACTCGACTCTCCAACTCATCATTCTATCATTTTCCTTGAATTACACATGACCTGATTTCCTTATACCCGGGATATGTCGGCTGTCCAAACCAAGACTCGGTTGCACTCTTTTCTCTTATCTCTTCCCTTTTTGAATAATAGTATGGCCAAAAATTTGGCATATCGCTCATCTTTTCTTTTCCCGAAAACTCTTCATGTTTCCAAGCAAAGAGGGGCATGCTGTGAGCACCTAATTTTTTACCATGCTTGAATTTTTTCCCACTCATCCCATTAATACCTCACTTCTCACTCCATCTTTTCCACTCCCATCTTCCCACGCGTGTCCCCACTCCACTTTCCTTTGCTCCCCACTCTTTGTCCCCCCACTCTTTATACACCACTTTCCCTTGTCCCCCACTCCTAGTTCCCTATACGTGTCCCTCACTCACAAACTCCATACCACTCTCCCTACCCATTAAAAACAACCCTTAACTCCTTTCTTCTTGAAGGGAGAACGGACAGAACCCCCTCCCTTTAAAAAAAACCCTTCCCCCATTTTGAAAACCCTAGCTAGCGCCGCCCCTCCCTTGCTTCTCCCTTTTCATCTCTCTCAAAATCAGACTCCTTCCCCTATCTCTCTGAAATCGAGCGGCAACCCACTCAAAAGAAAAAAATCCAATTTTTTCCCCTTCAATATTTGATCTCCAACACCAGCTAAGAGCGACCACCATCTAAAGAGAAACAGACCATAACACTGCTACAAATCAGTGTTTGAGTATCATTGAAGAAGATACAAAATACTTTAGTTTTCCTCTCTGTTTTTAATCCGATTTCGAGAGGAAAAATCATAACAAAATTTGGTTGTAAGCCGAGGTTTGAAGCTGGTTTGAATCATTGTTGAGGCTTGTAGTCTGAGGTTTCCGGGCAGATTCGTTGTTCTGTCGAGGTTGTCGCTGTCCAAATTTTCCGGTGTTAAGCATTTTCATATTCAAAATTACTTTGTTTTTAGGTCTATTTCTCCCTTTCTTCTATTGTTTTATGCCTAATGTGATATCATGCTTTTTACTAATTTTTTATGTCGTTGCTCTATGCTGTTGAATGATTTCTGGCCTCACTCCTCTATTTTGAGAATGTCTTAATATCTCTTTACTCTACTTGGTCTTGTTGTTTAGTATAATGTGCGTTTGAATGAGTTTTAATGGCTATGATGAATTTATTATTACTGTTACAACTCTTCATTAAGAGGTAGATGTTTGATGCTTTCAAGACTAACTTTTGCTTACGTAAGAATTTAATTCACTAATTAATTAGATTTATTTTAAAACAAGTGTTAGGCTATGGAATTGGGAATCGAAAATGAAAAGAAGCTTGAGCATCAGAAATATTTTACGGTTTATATTCTTTTATTTTGAATCGCTTGAATGCTTTAGGCACACTAATTAATCGAATCCTCGTGATTATGTATACGTTCGCATGACATAATTACGATTTTCAAACTTAAAACCAAGGTATACGTTCGCGTGACTTTGGCCAAACAATCTTAATAATTAATAAAGCGTGATTAATTGTGTACACGTACGCGTGACATGATTCTTGACGCGTCAAACGAAATGAATACACGTGCACGTGACTCGTTTTAAGACAATTCCATGTCCATAATAACAAAGTAATTTAAAAGCGGTAAAAGATTAAAATGCACATAGGTTTACAACATGTTATATATCAAATAATACAAGCCAAATATAATCAATAAAGCTACCGTGCTAGAACCACGGGACTTGAAAATGCCTTACACCTTCTCCCCAGTCAAAAAAATTCTTTATCCGGACTTTGTTTTTGCAGACCAATAATAATAGAGTCAAACCTTCCTTTGACTAGGGATTCAAATAAAAGGTGACTTGGAACACCTAAAAAATCAATTCCAAGTGGCGACTCTGTAAATAAAATAATCCTTACTCAAATTTGTCACTTTAATTTGAAAAACTCTTTAACCCAAAATCCATAACATACATATCTTTTGGGGTTAAAAAGGAGGTGTGACAAGTAGGATCTTGCATTCTCGGAATGATTTGCTCTAAAATGCTCCACCCGCTGAAGCATCAACATTAGCCTTTAAGTTGTTTGCCAATCCCATGTAGAACCTTTGCCCCAACATTTGCTCTGAAATACCATGATGTGGACACTTAACAAGCATACCCTTGAACCTCTCCCACATTTTTTGTAGTGTTTCTGTTGGTCTCTGCCTGAAGCTCAATATCTCATCAATTTGTTTGGCAGTCTTATTGGGTAGGTAGAACCTGTTTACAAATTGCTTGACTAATTCCTCCCAAGTAGTGATGGAGTTTATGGGGAGTGAATTAAGCCAAGTCTGAGCCTCTCCCGTCACCGAGAATGGAAACAATAACAACTTTATTGCTTCCGATGTCACATTAGATTGCCTTTGTGTGACACATATTGACAAGAAATTTTTCAGATGCCGCTGAGGATCTTCAATGTAAGACCCTGAAAACAATCCCTTGTTCTGCAACAAATGTAGCATGTTGTTTGTGATATGAAATGATTCCGCTTGTATTTGAGGGACTGCAATTGCGGTTGCCAGATTTTCGGCGGTAGGTTGTGCCCAATCATACAAGGCTGCTTCTGGCACAAGAGGCGTCATACCCTGATTGTTCGGGTAATTCGCATTATTTCTGTTATTTGAATTTTCTATTACGCCATCCATGTCTAGTTCGATTCGTTCTGTTGAGTTCTATTGATGTCTGTCCTTCTTGTTTGCACGATTCAATGCCTTGAAAACTTTTTCAGGATCTGATAATGCTTCGAGCAATTCACCAGTTCTCGAGGAGTTCCTAGGCATGCACCTATAACACCCAAGACTACAAACGTTAAAATTTCAATGTATTTGGTTTAAAATGAAGAAAATTGACTACACTAAGAATTCTAGCAATTCTTTTAGCTGCAATTAATACACCGTTAATTCCCCGGCAACGGCGCCAAAATTTGATCACGCCCAACTATGCCTTGTAAAAAGGACTAAGCGATCATTGCAAATATATTCCGGCTAATAAGTCCGGAGTCGAATCTCACAAGGAATTAACCTATCAAACACAGCTACTAGACTCGCACGAACTCACGCAATCAATCTTCAAAAATATTTAAATAAAAATTTGGATGTTTACTAACTAAATAGTACGTAGTGAAAGTGCAACAATTAATAACTAACTACTACTGTTTGTAGACAAGAATTGGAATGGTCTAAGGTTGTGATTTTCCCTATTGTCGGAATCTTTTTCACTACGTTTTCTATAAATTTGCCTAAGTCTTCTCTATCGATCATGAGCACTCTGACTGTCGTAAATCTCTCCCGAGTAATTACCACAATTTACTAGATATATTCTCCCAAATTACGCTAGTTGGCATTAAGTACGGCTCACTCGGATCGCACCAAGGTTCGTTATCCCTAATCTCACCTTTAAACCCTTCGTATTGATCCCTCATATACGTTAGGAGTGATGTTGTTCAACAACTACCTAAATATGCACTCTCTCCCGAGTAATACACCCTAAATAGGCATAGTCGATTGAGGGGCATTCAATCAACAACAATAATAATATAGTTGAACAAATAGAGAAAATACTACGGCAAATCTATATTAATGTAACAGGAAAATCAGCCTCCGATAGGTTTCATCAAATCCTAGATTAGGAGTTTAGCTACTCATACTCATAGTCACAATATCCAAAGTATGTTGTATAATTAAATTACAAAGTAAGGATAAAGGGTGTAGAAATCGATGAGTCTAACTCCCAACGGTTGTTCCACGAGCTATCTTTGCCTCCGGTTGCAAAAGTCCTCCAAAGTGGCATTTTTAGGTCTATTTATATGTGTAGGAAAAGACCTAAATACGTAGGCCAAGTCCTAGTCAAACCAGAAGACGAAATTAGTCTTCAAAGCTCTGAATGTGCACGCCCAGACCTGGCCTCGCTAGGCATAACGCCTGCTTAAGCTCGCCCCAGGCCTGGCGTCGCGATGTGTAACGCCTGCTTGAACTCGCCTTCTGCCTCGCCTCGCCAGCTTCACAGCCTGGTGGACCTCGCCCCAAGCCTCGCTTCGCCCAGCCTACTTTAACGCCTGCTCTAGGCCTGGCTTCGCCAATTTTTTATTTGTCAGCTGCTCACTTCTTTCCTTCTTCTTTTCAACTGTTATTTTTGAGCACGCTTTATACTTTAAGTATTCCTTTTTGCTCTACTTTTATCTCCAATTCACCTACACACAAAATAGACTCCATTACGCACAAATAAAGTGTAGTTTATCATTAAAGCATATGAAATGCAAGGCAAATAATGTATGAAACTATGAAATTATAGCCACACATCAATCTCCTTTTATAAACTACTTATATTTATTTCTCTAATAAAAAAAAATTATTTAATAAATTTTCTAATATTTAGAGATACTCATTTAATTATTCTCCTACTATTTAGGATTTTAATTTTCTATTCCTTCTAGTTCTACAAGTCGTGCCTTTTCAAATCCATGTAGATTTAGTAGTATTAAATTTCATGATCTTTCAATTACCACTAGAAAAAATTTCGAAACTTTGTATTCCTTATATGTTTAAGATGATCTTATAAGAAAATTGTCGTCACTTTCAAACTCCATTTAGTTTTAGATTTAGAATGGGTTTTCACTTTCTACCTCCACTTAAATTTAGAAGTATTAAATTTCAAACACAATTTATCTTAGGAAAGTTTTCGACCACTTTGTAACTCTTTTTAGTTTTAGGAGGCTTTTTAAATAATATTTTGATTCAATTAAATTTCAAGCACTTTTCTTTTATACTAGAAAAGTTTCAACCACTTTGTACTCATTTTACATTTAGATTAATTTTTTTATAAGTTATTACGTAAAAAAATAAGCACTTTGAACTCCTTTTTGTTTTAGGAGTCTTTATTTTTACCTTACATAAATCTTTTTATGCTTCAATTATATATGCAATGCTTCTATAAAAAAAGTTTTACTATTCTATTGTTTTTATCATCAAAACTTGCATAGTTTTACTTTTGGAAGTGTCAAAAAATTTGCAATGAACAAAATAGTCATTTAATTAATTTTTAAATATTTAGGACCTTAATTATTTTTTAAATATTTAGGAAGTCAAAATTAATTAAATTGTATGTGTTAATTTTTTTCCTATTCTAATTATGTACTATACCTTATTTGTAAAAAAAAATCACGTTTTCAGATTTAGAAGCTTAAAAACCATATATTACAAATTCATATTAGGCTTTTAAAGAGGGTAGGCACAAAAAATATTTTCACATTTCAATCAAATGTTATTCCTATGATATTTTTGTATAATGAAGCAAGTTTTTGAACAAATTAAAGGAAGAACTGCTAGAATAGATCAAATTTCTAAACACGGTTAACACAATTATCATTTAAAACATATATTTTTTTTGTTAATTATTATATTATAACATAAACACATCTTTTGAATAATACTTATGTCGTTTTTAAAAACTTTTCTCATTAATACGAGGTAACGCCCAACGAACGTACAATAAGATGCAACACACGTACTTTGCATCTATCGATGCAATATTAAAATCATGAAACTCCTTAGTAAAATTTTATTCGTATTTTTTATTCTTTAAAACAACTTTCATATTAGAAAAAAGTTATAATTTAATTAATCTTCTATTATTTAAAATTTTAAAATCAAATAAAATTTGAATTATTAAATTTTTTATTATTATTATTTTAACTATATAGAAACTCCTAATATTTAGAACTTTACATCACCAACAAATTTTCTTTCGCATATTTGACATAAAACTTTACTCTCCAAAATATTGTTATTACATATTTTTTTTATCTAACATTAAATGTACGTACAATATTTTACTCCTATGATTAATATTTTAGTAATTTACATATATTTTTTCCCACAATAATATACATGCATTCTTACTTTTAATATTCTTTATTTGCATCTACTTTAATGTCCATTACAATTTTGCATAAACTTGTTCTTTTGCATAAAATTTAATTGATTGACGCGAAAAACATGTACAACGCACGTACCCTAAAACTAGTATACTTATAAAGTAGTTTTAGATATATGTTGTGATGAATCTAGAATTTATATATTGTGTGTTCTGAATCAGATTATAAGTTCTAAAATGTACTCCCTCCGTTCACTTTTACTTGGCACGTTTTGCTTTTCGCGCCCCTTAAAAAATAATGAATGAAGTACATAATTTACCATGATACCCGTATTAATTGATGCATATTTTATTGGATTTGAGAAAATAATTTGAAATGAGTTATAAATATTATGGGTATAACAGGAAAAAAAAATTTGTCTTCTCTTGATATGCGTAAAATGACAAGTAAAAATAAAAATCTATTTTTAGTATACATGCCAAGTAAAAGTGAACGGATGAAGTATATATAATACTATCTATACTTATTTTGGTACATATATATATTTGGATTATTTGATCAAAGCACTAGTTTCTGCTGAATTCGTGAAACTACTGTTAGGTGCGCCACTGGATATAAGATTAAATTAAATCATCTTTTTTAAGTAAAAAATATTTAGAAATACATATAAGTATTATAAATCAATCTTTTTGGAATTAAAAATATTTCAAAACGATTATGGTAAACTAAAGGTTTATTTTTTTCTTTTCAAATAGTAATAGTAGTGTGATATAAAGAAAGTTAAATTCAAATTGAAGAAAAATTCAGTACATGCACTCATGCAAACGCATATGCCACGGATGATGTACTACAACTTGCTTCCACCTAAATCTCCAATTCTTTTATACACAAAACTAAAGTTGAATTAATATGTATAAAGAAAAAAATTATTAAGGAACTAGGTCTAGCTCCAAATTGAGAAAAACAAATTTGTGTCCAATTATTCATGTAAGTGTTAATTAAAATGTTATTTTTTTGGGATATAACTTGAGTCCGTTATTACTATATTACTATTAATAAGAGAGAATCCAGAGGAGCTTTCGCTCAAAGTGAAATGACGGAACAACCATAGTATTTTAGTTTATTCTTTTAGTTGTCCTAATACAAATTGAGGTATATTCGGTTATATTTTGAAACAGAAGGGGTACTTTGGAAATTACAGTACTTCGTGCTTCTGTAGCTGAAAAAGGACAGATGTTCACTCAAACTTTTACCCTGATATGGTCCGTTATTACTTGAGTTACCATTATACATTTTGGTAATTAAGGCAACTTTGCAAGCCCTTAAAAGTGTAAAAACTGTCATTCATCACTTTTTGCTTTGCATGTAATGTTAAGTCAAAAATTACCACGTGGACTGCCAACATGTGCAGATGTTTTTCCTTTTGGCGACATTGCAACACAGTTGTATTCCAACTTCTTATTTTAATTGGAAACACAAAATAATGGAGTAATAATAATAGAGAATATACTAAAATTTGTAAAATAGCATAGTACTGCAGTATTAGGAAAAAGAAAAAAAGAAAACTCAATGACGATATTTCACGTGAAAAAGGAAAATGAAAATAGAATATTAGTAGTAAATTTATGTTTTTTGTATATATAATAAAAAAAGAGTAATCTGATTAGAATATTAGTAGTAGAACTCACGATATTACTATTTAAACTATAATAACTTTACTATCTTCATGATTATTTTGAAGGTCAAGTTAACATTTTAAGATGCAATTGCTCAAATAATTATCTTTAATTCAAGCACTTAATAAGAAAAGTCTCTAAAAAGAAAAAGTAGAGCTGATATTCTTTTAGAAATATTTGTTTCTATATTTTCAGGTCCACTTTTAATGTAACACATGGTTTTCCTTACGCTAGAAGAGGACATCTCATCTTATTTAAAACTATTGGCAAATGAATTATCAACGAAAAAAGTATAAACTCTTTAGTTATTCAGATGAGATTTAAATAAATTAGGGTCTTTTTTTTCTCTTACATTTAACTCACTAAGAAATTATCAACATGTGTTGCCTATGAATTTTTTTGTGTTACCAACAAGCCTATTTATTATTTTGCTAAAATAAATTATTGTAAATTTTAAATTAGAATATGAGGAAAAAACAATACACAAAAAAAACAAAAAAAGAAGCAAGCTAATGAAATATTGGAAGCTTTTTTATATCTTTTTCGCTGATGTTTAATTCCAACAAAATAAGTTTAAAATCATATGTTAACTCGAAAAAACAATATTTTTATTAAATAAAGATGCGTATAAATTTTTTATCTTTAAATATATTATTTAAATTAGTATAAATAATCTTTACGAAATAACTAAAGAAATAAAATTAAGAAAAATATTTTTGTAATTAAGTGTTGGGCCATGCTGAGCATGAGCCATCTCCCTCTAAGTATATTTTAGATGATGAAATCGGAAAAAATAATTTAATGTTAATAATGTAGTGTTCCATTTCATAGAAAAGCACAAGTAAATGCCATGGTCCATGGCACATCATTCATAATTTATCTAAGTGATGAGGCCGAAGTACAGTCCGCGACGAGTGGTTCTCGAACAATTATACTATGTATACAGGTCAAATAATTGGTGCATGGATTGAAATACCATATATGTAGGAACTCCATAAAAGTACGACAAATCACATTATTTATAATGGAATGTATTAAAAAGGTCTAGAAAATCTTAGTTTGTGATACTTTGACTAGTACTGGGGCTTGATGTCCAGTAGTCTTTTTTCCTGTATAAACACTCCAATTTTGGTAATAAAAGTCGTTTATTTACCCCAAAAAAATCTTTGCCAATGGAAACGATGTTTGAGTCTCAAAATGGAATTTTGGGGGTTGAGCTGAACAAGTGCTTTGCTCAAACTATATATACATATATAAAGAAAAATTATATTTTATACATATTATAAGATCACTCTATTTTGAATCAACCAACTCTAGAGCTATTTTATACATAGAGAAGGATGATAGCATTAGGTTTAATAATGACAATGGACAAAAGCTAATAGTCGCTGAAAACAATCATAGACTAGCTGCCAAAATTGATATGATTAAAAGATAGCAAAAAAATTGAGGCTACTGTCTTTTTGTGGTCTTTGGACAGACTATAAGCACTAGTTATAAATATCACAAAGCAATAATTGTGATATTTTGGGTGCTTCCCAAAATATCATCACTAAGAATCTATTACCTCCACATTTGCATTATGCTATGCAACAGTGGTATTTCTTGTTCTCATTACCAGCCAGAGAGAAAGTTAACCACTTGCCAATTGACACTTTAGAGCTTGTTTTGCACTTTGCTTTACTAGTTGAGAGTAACTGATAACCATTCAAAAGCACTTTTTAGTTTGAAGCAACTTTTATAAATAAGTAGCTATAATGTGTTTGAATCAAAGTGCTAAAATGCTAATAAGCACATTGATTTGTTTGGTATAGAAGTGTTAATTTTCTTGAGCCGAGGGTCTATTGAAAATAACCTTTTTATCTTGTACACACTATTCTCCCCAAATCACACTATGTGGAATTACACTGAGTATATTATTGTACAAAGTGTTGATAAGCAATTTCTGTTAACATTATTAAAATGCCTTTATAGACATCTACAAAAAGAATTATAAATTAAAAAATTTCTTTTCAAGGACAAGGACGAACTACGAAAATACAATGAAGAGGGAGGTAAGGTTTTGTATGAGGAATGATATTTCGGAGATTACAAAGACATTAAGAATAAAATAGTAATCTTGGTCAAACCAAAATTTTAAAAGCAGATTTATAGTTTTTTATCGATTTTAAATTATAAGCACTTTTGATGTTTAGGAAACTTGTAAAAAGCCAAAAAGTACTTGATCAGTTTATAAACTTACACACACACCCTCTTAGTCATTTTAATGAATACTAACTCAGCCTCAAAAAATGCCTCTTCACATCCATGAATAAACAAGAAATCAACTAAATCCAAGTACAAAAAGTCATTTAATTGTCACATCATCATCTACTTGGCTTGGCAATCTCTCCTGCACTTACAAGCCTCTTTTCAACATTTCATCTCATCAAGTACTTCTAATTTACAAAAACATAGGGCTGTAAGAAATCTTACTAATAAGATAAACTATCAACATTTACATAAGTCGAGAATTATAGCAGCCTAATGATACTTTTGTCCCATAATCGCAAAGATTACATTGTATACACAGTTTTCATCTCACAACATCAGAACATGGATTACTTCTTTTTAAGATGAGGTACAGATGTATGATACAAATATTGATTCTCGTAACTACTAAGAATAATTGCACATGTACAAGTGACGTAGAAGAAATATACCAACAAACATCACTTCGATCACAAGCCTATTTTCCTTTCACTTCTAGGATCAAGAAAACTCTCGACTCATCTTTAGTATATGCCTTCTCTTTGAATTACCAACCTGTGATTGTGGTATATAACAGTGGAGTTTATAGGAGTTAAGTAGTTGTCAATGACCTTAGTAACACATACAAAATCAAGCTGGCCGGGTGCCAGCACGCCGTGTCCATCTGGTCCAGGAATATAGCTTTGTTTTCCATAGAGCAAAGATGATGACGTGAAAGTCCTTACTCGAATTTTCTTTTGATACAGATGACTTGGTTAAGCTTGCAGCTGTCATCCAGAGCTTGCTTGCAATGGAAGTAAAGACTCTTGCTTGCCCTTAACAAAAAAGTTAAGTTCCGCCGGTGCAACGACCATGCTCAACCATTCTTGTAGTTCTTCACCTTCTACTTTCTCTTTCTCTGAGGTGGAAGAAAGAGAATATTAAAATAAGATCTTCACTGTTAATCAACATATCAAAATAAGATTCTCTTAACTAACTTAGTTAAATTGTGTGACCTTCTCATCTTAAAGCTTAAGCTGTAAAAAGAGCACTTTTCTATTTACTTAAAGTATGATTCAACACACCCCCTGCACATGCAAGCATGATTGTTTTTCATGTGCTTGGCACATGAAAGTTATTTTTGATAATGAGTTACAGTGAGAACCAAGTTAAATCGTGTAAGCATCTCATCTAAAAGCTTAAGTTGTTATAGAGAGCACAACTTTATTTACTTAATTATGTTTACACAAGCTTCAATGTAAAATCACTGCCTTATGAAGATGCTAAAAGAAAGCAATACTAAAGAATATCAAAATGTTAACCGGTAAGTAAAAGCATCATTAAGTATTACCTTCCAATTGAGCTCCCAACCCCTCAAGAACTGTGGGATTAGCACGTACAACACAAAGTGCAATATCAAGTGCAGACTGTAGTAAGGCCTTGACCTCTCTTTGGACAAGATCAACAAGATGCCCCTGTTGGAATAAATTTTAATTACAGTTCTGTTAAGGAGTTTGTATTCTTAAGTTAGAAACCAAAGTATTAAAGCAGAAGACAGCGGACATTGCACCCAAGGGTGTGGCCTAGTGGTCAATGAAGTGGGTTGAGAACCATAAGATTTCAGGTTCAAATCTCAGCGGAGGCAAAAATACTAGATGATTTCTTCTCATCTGTCCAAGCAAAGGCTAGGGCAGAGTTATATGGTATATGTTGCTGGTGGGAGGTAGCATGTATCCCGTGGAATTAGTCAAAGTACGCGCAAGCTTGCCCCAACACCACGGTTATCCAAAAAATAAATAAAGCAGACATCACGAGAGAGGGAAAAGTAGAAAATACCTGATCCCTTCCCCAGGGCATGGATCCACTATCATCCATTCCACCAGCGGAAAGAGTTGCCACTGAAATAGGGCCAATGGTTTCATTAAGACCATATTCAGCCACTGCCTTGTAGGCCATGTCTGTTGCTCTGCGTATATCGTCAAGAGCACCTGTCGATACACGTCCAGAGTACAAGACTTCTTCCGCTGCACGTCCACCAAGAAGAGTGACCAATCTTCCCCGTAATTCATCAACAAATAGCAGATATCTGTCCTCATTGGTTGGAGGAATATAAGTAAATCCTAAAGCCCCTCCAGATCTCGGCAATATGCTTAGCTTCTGATTAACGAGAAAAGGGAGCTGTTATTGAAACCATAACTGCAATATTCCCAATTACGTACAAGAAAAGCAATAATTGCAGTTTGAGTCTTTGAGATGAGCACGATTGAGAAGCAGCAAAATACTCATTTTGGTAAAAGCCTTTAAGGATCATGCACCGATATAGAAACGGCTGACTTCACTTGGAATATTTCACACAAGAAGGAGCAAACAAATTGAGAGACCTTTGCAGGAAGACAACTTTCAGAACCATGTTGGTATTGTTCCATTGATATAGAAATACATTTTAATTGCAGGATAATCGGGGGAGGAGATAATGAACTAACTGGCGCCATCAAGATCAATAAAGAGAGGGAAGGGGAAGTAACAAGAAAAATGTCTTCAGATGTTTCATAAGAAACAACTTTCACATTGAGAAGAATGAAGTTGGGTTGTTGGGTTGGGGGGGTGAGGGGGAGGGGAAGTCACTCTCTATTTACTAACACCAAAATCTTGGAACAATTTATCTTACCTACTCAACCAAAAAATTATAGTATTCTTTTTGAGGAAACACATTAAGGAAAAAAAAAAACCAGAGCTGCTTGCCACAGAGGCCTAGAACCTTTTAGCCAGTGCATACATTTCCATGAATCTGGAGAAAGACAGAAAAGAAAGGGAGGGAGAACCTTATGTTTTTTTTCCTGATAAGTAAGATGCTTATGTAAATAATATTCTTCCAGCTTCGCCTCATTAGGTATAATAGAGGTCAAGTAATAGGCAGCATATTGAGTTGTATTCGAGTCTGACATCAGAACCAAGTCATTTCCTATTCCTTATCAAATCCAGACACCCACTTGTTTTTCCTTTTCTGGGATAAAGTATTATATCCAGACACTAATATCTTTCCGTTTTGGACATTTTTATCACTTAACGAGACACCAAAAAGTCACTACTTCCCCATTTTCTATTTTTTATTTTATTTTGCCATAATAACAGTTATACTACGTCAAGAAGGATAGGTCAGAGCAGTGACATTGATCAATGATCCAACTGTTTTTTAAGGCTCCATAACCCAAGAACAAGCAAAACCCAATTTAAACGATATTAGAATTTAGAGGTCCCATGCCAAATGCAAAGGAGAGGTCTTGCTGATGTATTATGTCTCTGGAAATGGTTAGATACCAGGCTATTCAAGACTTGCAGACGTGCTGATTTTCCTTTTCTGAAAATATCTTTCTAGAAATTCTAAATATTGAGTAATTCTATTAGAGAGTTCTCTTCTTTTTTCTTTTGTTTTTTTGGTTTGTGTTTCTGTGTGTGTGTGTGTGGGGGGGGGGGGGGGTCGGTCTCTTTTATCAGATGATATCCAGTGTGACACAAAACCAGTCGACTAGTGAAACAAATAATGTGGGGGGATCAGTCTCTTTTATCAGATGTTATCCAGTGTGACACAAAACCAGTCGACTAGTGAAACAAATAATGTGAGCTTGTAGTAAATCAGTAAGAAATAAACTTTCTCAGAGCAAGTGAAAATAATGATAACCTCGACCCGTGGCTGCCCAGAAAGAAGATTCGCAACAGCAGTCCCAACTACTGCATGACCTGCTTCATGCCTTGCAACTACAGCCTTCTCACTGCCCTGCAGCTTGGCAGTCTTCTTCTCAATGCCCTGAAATATTGAAAATGAAGCTTGTAAACCTGAATGGAATTGGTGAACAACTAAAATATACAAATCACCTGACATAGCAGAGCATGATCAAAAATGGGTGGCAAAATGGTTATAAAAAACAGTTAACCACCCATATTATACACTAAAAAATGGGTTGGCTAATGAACTATTTAAAAACGGGTCAAATATGGATAAGAACCATATTATCCATTTAGAAAATGGATAACCAATGGATACCTAATGGGTTTAACTTTTACATTTGTAAAGCCTCAAATTGGAGGTTTCTCAAGTTTGGGAGACTAGGAATTCTTCCAAAAGTGATCATATTCATGAAGTCATGGATAAAGTGATCATATTCATGAAATCATGGATAAAGTGATCATATTCATGAAGTCATGGATAATATGGTTACCAATATTATCCGCCGATTAACCCGTTTTTTATCCTTATCAAATATGCGTCGGGTCGGATAATTTATCCGTTTTTTCATTACCCGTTTTCGACCCGTCCCATATCCGACCCGACCCGCCCGTTTGCCACCCCTAATCAAGAACAAGAAATACTTTTATCATTTATTTTCATATTGACCAACAAACCAGCAGTGCTAGATTGAGCATGGGGGAAACAAACTATAACTTGTAGCCCATCTAGAATTTCCGAGAATTAGACCTTCAACCTTGTTGGATTTTCCTGGGACAATGCTCTTCCTTGCACGGGCTCTTAGAGGGCAGTCACTATTCCCCATCCTATTCAAGCTTTTTACAATTTTGTTATACAGGATTCATAGACATAAATTGAGTAATATGTAATTCTACTCAAAGCCAAAAACTGCTCGTACTTCAAGTTTGGTGCACATGAAACTAGAAGACACTGGTCCTGAGCTAAAAGAGGGATCAAATGAAGCTTGACTCAGCCAATTCTACCATTAACGCTAATGTTAGGAATTTTGAGTCTTGCACATATTCCTCATTGCTGACCATTATATTTTAACTGTATACAAAATTCTGTTCATTTAAAACTATCAAGGTCTAAAACAGTGGAACATAGCACCCAAGGGTGTGACCTAGTGGTCAATGAAGTAGGTTAGAACCATGAGGTCTCAGGTTTAATTCCCGGCGGAAACAAAAAGCACTAGGTGATTTCTTTCCATCTGTCCCAGCTTTGGTGGATAGAGTTACCTGGTATCTGTTGTTGGTGGGAGGTAGCAGATATCCCATGGAATTAGTCGCGGTGCGCCTAAGTTGGCCCGGACACCACGATTATCACAACCAAAAAAAAAAAAAAAAAAGGAAGAAGACAGCGGAACATACACATTCTAAGTTTAAGGACCGATAACATGCACCTCTTCTCTGAAGCAATGGCAATACAAGTTTGTTAAAATTATCATATAATAGAGCCCAAAAATGTAAAATCCTTCCTAGTGGGCTCTTGTTCAAGGGAGAATACTTAAGATGGATATCTTTTCTCATAACAAGCTTCTTAAGTGTGCCCACTTAGCTCTTATTGAACTACTACAAGCAGCAATATTCGAGGATATAGCACATGAGAACGGAGAAACATAGTTTCATGTAATGCAGAAATAGTAATGGTGCATGCATGTCACTTGGTTATTAGAGCATTGTTTTGAGAGGGAAGAAGCAATACCGCAATTGAACGCTCAACAGCTTGAATGAAATCTTCTTTTTCAACTACAACTTTATTCTGCCTTCCTGCCAACAAAGCAGCTTCATTCACTAGATTTGCAAGGTCTGCCCTGTACAATCCCCAAGATGAACAGTCAGACAGCCATAGAAACATCATAGACGAAATTGAAAGCTTAAGAAAATCAGAGAGGAAGGATTACCCCGTGAAACCAGTAGTCATAGAAGCGATGTTACCAAGATTAACATCTTGTGCCAGGGGAAGTTCTTTCTTGGAGACATGTACCTTTAGGATAGCTTCTCTTCCAGCCCTATCAGGCGCTTCCACCTTGAAACAAAAACTTACATCACCACTTCCCTTCTATAGGAGTTGTTGTATGAGGAGGTCATGACCAATGCTCCAAATCATGGACAAAGCTTTATAATAAACGAAATTTCTATTCCAGCAGAGGATAGATACAAACCATCACTACACGATCAAATCTTCCAGGTCGGCGAAGAGCAGGGTCTAAAACATCAGAGCGATTTGTTGCTCCAAGGACAATTACAGCAGAATTACTGTCAAATCCATCCATCTCCTGCCGATTATTGTAAAATATTAATTTCTTATGCAAAACTGAAGTGATGTAGCACATAAAAAAATCAGCACATCTTACAGTGAGTAGTTGGTTCAGTGTCTGCTCTCTTTCATCATTGCTTACGATGCGGAATTTACCATCACGGCTTTTTGCCACAGCATCTATCTGCACATCCGGGAAAATGGAGACACTTTTTATTAGGATATTTTGAGTTTGGAGAGGAAGAAGGAAAGAGGGAAAGCACAGGCTACCTCATCGATAAAAATTATTGAAGGTGCCTCCTTCTTTGCCCGTGCAAACAGGTCCCGGACGCGTGATGCTCCCATACCGACATACAATTCTACAAACTCACTTGCAGAACAACTGATGAAAGGAACCTCAGCTTCCCCAGCGACGGCCTTAGCTAGAAGTGTTTTTCCTGTCCCGGGAAGACCTACCTGCAAGAATTTGAAGCTACTTGAACAATGTATACACTAAGAAGCGCAAAGATGATAACTAATCAAAGGGTGTCCCCAAGTAGAATGGTCTATGAGTCAACAGTCACATAGAAAAATTAGCAGGAAATAATGATGTAATTTAGTTATAGAGACATCACAAAGTGAAGGGATAGAGAGAGAATCCCTTCAGGAAGACAAAATAACTAAATAAATAAATAAATAACCAGAAAGCAGAAAGTTTCAATGAGTTATGATTTGAAGCCTCCAATTACTGTATCAGTAGTCTTGCAGCTTTTCACTTTGATAACCACCTAGCAGTCCCATTACTATGTTGAATTTGAAACTCACCAGTAGAACACCACGAGGAGGACGTGCACCAAGCCGTATGTACTTATCTGGATTCCTAAGAAATTCCTGGAGAAAATAGCAGTTATAAAAGACCACAATAATGAATTATAAACTATTCAATACTTTAGGTATCACAGTGCAGCACTCGCGAGGAAATATTGCTAAGAGAGTCCACCAAATGAAAATGAAACATACCACAATCTCTTCTAGCTCCTCCTTAGCCTCGTCAACACCTGCAACATCAGCAAATGTGATAGTTTCCCCAAGTTCAGATACTTTGGCGCCACCTGAACCCCCTGACTTGCGATTTCTGAGCTGACCAGCTGTGCTCTGTAATTATGCAGCCACAATAAAGTAGGTGATGTATTCATAAATATGGTGGATATAGGAATTGCCACAAATATATTCACAAATATACCTGAGAAAAGTTTACTGGGAAGCGATGAAGAAGCCCTGCTAGTACAGCAACATAGAATAAAGCTATCTGCAAAATCAAAAGTAAAGTTAATTTTTAATTCCAACATTTGGAGCAAAAAAATAAGGATTGAGACAAAATAATGAAATGCTTAGGGGACACCAGAAAACAGATGGATAACATGAACGGCTACTGGGGGACAAAGTCAAGCAACATGAGCCAAAAATTCACATGAAACAAACTAGAAGGAAAAATATAGAAAGCATGCCATGATTGCCCTTGAGCAAAAAAAAAAAGTGAAAATTCATCTTACACTCCAGAATGTTTCATGTCAAAGGGCCGTTCTAACAGGAAAGCGTGAAAACAGGGAGTTGTTTTCAAACTTAAGAGCAGGATGTTTGTTCCACAGGAACGACTGTGGTACTTTTCCTAGCAAATTAAGAGAATGGGCTAGCTTAGAATCAACAGCAAATCTGCTCATGCTTTAAAAATTTAGAATCACAAGACATTTCAACTTAGGAAAGCAACAATAGGAACATATGATTCAACTCAACACTGAAATATTTTTCATTTGATATAGTCATTTGTTCCCTCAAAATACAACAACCATGCCTCCATCCCAAGCTAATCGGGGTAGGCCATATGAATCCTCAATATACATTTCACTCCATTTGGACCCTGCTTCCTTCCAATACTTGATAATTCGGAGTCTCTAACTAGAGATACTCTACATTTTCTACTGACATGCAATGTCTAAACATGTTTTAAAAAAATTCTAACAAAAACATGGACCTGATGTAACTGCATAACTAAACCTAAATCTCAAATGGTTGGTATATAGTTTCTTTCGCATTTATTGTGTTTTATTTTGCACCGACTCTGCTTGGATTCTCAAAGATTGTAGATTTTTGCAACTTCCTCCACATGATTTTAGGCTTACCTCTTCTCTTTAACAGATTGAATAATCATTTGTTTCACACCATCGGACCAGTGAACTTGGAGATATTCATAAACAAGATCTCAAATAACATTTTTTCATTTTATCATCGGATATGGTCATTTTTTATCTTGTTTAATCTTATAGATTGCACATCCACTCTCATATAAGTTGCTGGTCTTACGACCATGCTAAAGAACATGCGTTTTGCTTTTGTACTCTCATATAAGTTGCTGGGCTTACTACCATGCTATAGAACATGCATTTTGCTTTTGTAGGCATCCTCCCATGGCAGAACATTTTCATCACAGTCACACTCCTCTATTTCAACTATCCTATTTTAATTTTATGTGTTATATCTTCATCTATCATACCATTGACCTGCAAAATTGAGCATAAATATCATTAACTTCATTCTTCTTATACCAGCTAAACTTGCGGTGAATTGTTCTTACTTCTAGAATCCTAGATTTTTACTTCCTAAAGTGCTTCTCCATGTTCAAGCTTCTGGTTAACACCCTCGCTAGCTTCGTCAGTTAATACAAATAGTATACACCATGAGACATTATCATGTATACCTCTTGTTAGATTATCCGTAACTAGTGTAACAATAAAGAGCTCAAAGCAGATCTCTGGTTGAAACCCACGATTATGGAAAAAATGTATCTTCTAACTGCTATGTTTTTAGTTCTTTCTTCTTTTTTTTGGAGTCCAGGGTAAGAGGCCATGCACACATTTGTGCAGTAAAGTTGGTTTAGTTTTTCACTATGTTTTCCAATCACTCAAACTTAGTGATACTTCCTTCCACTATTAAGAAAGATGTAATTGAAAAATAACTCAACCCTATAATCAGAGGTTTACATCTTAAATCCTCATTCACATCCTTTTTGTCGGCCAAAGAATGCATTTTGAATATGGGGTGTTGAATTCGAAATTCAATGTGAGATGGAAATATAACTTGTTCATATCATTATAGTGAATAATGAAATAACATCAGAAAAAAGGGAAAAAGGAAAAGAATATAGACGACTCAAAAACATCATTTTGGTGAACCATCAAACTCCACTCCAGTGGTTTCTCCAAATCCCCAAGTCAAGTCATCTCAATCAAGTAACAACTCATTGAGAATCCACATACAGAATGTCTGTCTTCTAATAGAGTACCTTAAACACTTGTTAAATGAGCTTCACATAACTGGTCCTAAATCCCAATAAAAGAGGAAGGTTGAGATAGGTTAGCCAACTCTAACCAGTGAGGAATGGAGTCCAGCAGATTAAATGAAATAGAACGTGCTAGTAGACAGAAATACCTTAAGTACCATGAAAGCTCAGTGAAAAGAGATATTAACTGCATGACATAAAGGCAAGACAACATTTTTCTTCCAACAAAGGTAATAACAATTTTTCAGTTGGTCTAGTTATAACTACTCCATTTGTGGCAATTCCAGAAAGACAAAATCAAACGCAGTGAAGTCACAATAGTAGCATTTAGAAAGATTGAAGAAAGAACTAAGACATTCTAAAGATAGCTGTTGCGGAAGCATCAAATTTCTAAATACCAGTCCATTTTCAAGCTAGCTCTACGGGTTTTTCTATTCTACTATCTGGTGTTACTGCTCCTTTTGCTAAGATGAGTTTAAGTTCTGTGCATTGACAGTGTATAAATTATTTTACACCATCGGTTAAAATTGACCTACAACATGGTAACTTGAAAACCAGATTGGAACTTGTTATAACCGGTAAATTGAACTATCCAAAAATAATTTACACTGATAATGCACATAACTTAAATCCTATACAGACAGTGGCGGACCCAGGATTTTGTGCAAGCGGGTTCAATCTTAGAAGTACATAACTTTAGTCGTAAAATAGTAGTTGTCAAGTGGGTTCAAATAAAATATTTATACAAAATTTATGCAGTTTTAATCGTAATTTATATTATTTTTTTATTAAGCCAGTTCAGTTGAACCCGCTTGCCACCACGTGCGTCCGCCACTGTATACAGATATAGCAAGTGAACATGCAAGGTGTAAGTATACCACTTAACATTGCATAACAACATTATGAACTAGAAAAGTTGTTCATCTAAACCTTACCAATGCAGAATTCAAGAAACCACCAGACCTTTTATCTGGAGAACCAAACTCAACATCATTTTCAAGCATTTTCTCATAAGGGGTTTTTATATCAATCGGTCTCGTCGTCGTATACACAATTTTCTTTGTAGGACTCACACTCCTTAACAATGCCTCGGATTCTTGCAACTTACTATCCTCATTATTCTCTATAACAACACTACTACTACTCACTTCACTTTTCAACTTAAACATAATATGTACACCATCAACCTCAACTTTCTGCACCTGATTACTATTCACCTTACTCAAAAACTCACTGTAAGGTACACTTATAAAACTTGTCGGGGCTCTAGGATCCGACCCGGGTAACGGTAAACCAGGTCGGAGCAACCTCATAACAAACATCACAATCCCCAATTGCAACAACAAAACTCCAATTTCTTGAGCCTGTACTATCGGCTCCCACCTCAACTTCTTTCCCTTCGACCACCAACTGTCTTTCCGGCCTGGACCGGACCCGGGCACTCGACCCGGACCCGAATCCGAACCCGGGTTTTTCTTGCTGTTTTCAGCTGAAGATTCGGTTTTTTCCGTCGAATCCGAATCTTGCTCGCACGACCCGTTAGCTCGGGCTAAGATTTCACGTTTCTTCGCTAAAAATTGAAACCCATTTAGGGATTTGGAAAATACAACAGCGTGTGGACGAAAAGGGGAATTTTTATTGATCAAAGAAATGTTTTTTTTTTCGTGTAAAAAACCATAACGATTGCAGAAGAAAGTGTGTCTGTATAAATACTTGGTATTAAACTGAAAATTTAAGGAAATTTGTGCCATTTGAGAGGAATTTTGAAGGGAAAAAAATTGAATTGAAAATTTGCAGATTGTGAGAGCTTATATTTTCCCGGCGATAGCTTGGAGAAGAAATGATGGCCGTTGGATTTAGGAAGTCGGTTGATTTTGTCCGTTAAATTGGTGTCTTGTTTCGTGCTGTGTGTGTTTTCGTGTTATCCGATTTTTGCTTGGGATTGTCCCAACTCCCATGGAAAGTTGATTTTATGTATACGTGCGACACAAACAACCAATGAAAAATATCTAAATAAAATTGAGAATGATTTAATTAAGGAAAAATGGTCAAATTTATATTTCTACTACTCGAGATTGATCATTTGGTCTAACATTACTCTCGTCGTTATAAATAGTCTCGTTTTTTTTTCTTTTAAATGATAATCAAAGTAGAGGGATAACTTTTGACTTTTTCTTGTTAAAGAACTTGGGCATGTGTGATCCACTTGCTACTTTGTTAATAGCTAATACAAATACTTGACGATTAACTAATAATAAGAATTAAATAATCTAAAAGTGTACGAACGTCAAATTAAAATTTTTGTGGATAATACAAGAACAAATTTAAATATTTTTTCTTTAATACTCACTTCATCACAATTTATATGAATGTATTTAACTAGACATGGAATTTAAGAAATGTAGGAAGATTTTAAAAAATTATGGACTAAAAGAAACCATGAAATTTTATGTGGCTAGAAATCATTTCATTAAGGTCAAGAAGGAAAGTTGACAGCAATAACAATAACAAACCCAGTGAAATCCACAAGTAGAGTCTGGGGTAATGTGTACGCAGACCTTACCCCTACCTTATGAAGGTAGAGAGGTTGTTTCCGAAAGAACCTCGGCTCAAGAACAGTAAAAATGAAGCAATTGAGAAATAATAGCAACAACAAGGTAATAACACAATGGAAGCAAATAATACAACGAGTAATAAAAGAGTCTAGGGATACAAAACTACAAGAATAGTGCCAATCCTAGTGATAATAATGTCACACTATATAAAAACAAGGGATTAGGAATAGGAAAATACCCCGAGTAGTACTACTACTACTAGTAAGACAAGGCGAAACTCTAGATTGTCCATCACCCCACCACCCTAATTCTCGACCTCCACACCTTTCTATCAAGGGTCATGTCCTCGGTAAGCTGGAGCAGAGTCATGTCCTGCCTAATCACCTCACCACATTTCTTCTTAGGCCTCCCTCTACCCCTCATCTGACTCGCCATGAAAAACCTCTCGCACCTCATAACCGGGGCATCAGAGTCTCTCCGCTTCATATGACCGAACCATCTCAGCCTCGATTCTCGCAACTTATCTTCCACAAAAGCCACACTCACTTCATTTCTAATTTCGTCTTTTCTGATATGCCCACACATCCATCTCAATAACCTAATTTCTGCTACTTTCATTTTCTGGGAATGAGATTTCTTGACTGGCCAACTCTCGGCTCCATACAACATTGTCGGTCTAACTACCACTATGTAGATTTTGCCCTTAAGTTTAGGTGGCACATTCCTGTCACACGAAACACCAGTAGCGAGCCTCCATTTCAACCACCCCGCTCCTATACGATGTGCGATATCCTCGTTAATCTCCTCGTTACTCTGTATTATAAACCCAAGATATTTGAAACTCTCTCTTTGGAGATGACTTGTGTATCAAACTTCATGTCCACTTCTTCTTCATGTGTCCCAACACTAAACTTACACTCCAAGTATTCTATTTTTGTTCTACTCAAGAAGGAAAGTTGAGTTGCTACTAAATACAGAAAGATATCATTCTTTTTTAGACCAACTAAAAAGAAAAAATTGTTACATAAATTGGGATGAAGAAAATAGTACTATACTATAGAGATCATATTTTGTAAAGTACAAATGTACTCATTATAGAAAGTTACTTGCAATTGATTTTTCTATGCACTACTTTTATATTATTAGTGTATAAAAACCAAATTATAACGACCCGACTTGTCATTTTGTGAATTAGCATCTCGTTCAGTGACTTAAGGTCCCGGACATCTACATAATATATATTATGACTTGCGTGTGCGGTCGAGTTTAGTTTTGAAAGGTTCAGAATTAAATTGGAAGAGCAATCCTTATTTTTGAAACTTAAATGAAAAGAGTTGACCGGAATTTGACTTTTGAGCAAATGACTCTGGAATGGGATTTTAATGATGTCAATAGCTTTGTATGGTGATTTCGGACTTAGGTGTATGTCCGGATTTGAATTTGAAAGTCCGTAGGACAATTTGACGCATTTTGGCAAAATTTAGAAAATGGGTGATTTTTAGAAAGTTTGACCAGGAGTTAACTTTTTGATATCGGGGTTGGAATATAATTCTGAAAATTTAAATAGGTCTGTTATATCATTTATGACTAGTGTGCAAAATTTGAAGTCAATCGGACTTGATTTGTTCGGTTTCGGCATCGAATGTAGAAGTTGGAATTCGATAGTTTCATTTAAGCTTCAAATTGGGGTGTGATTCGTATTTTAGTGTTGTTTGATGTGATTCGAGGTGTTACACCCTATATTTTCGCACGTGAGAGTATATTGTGGGTATATAAAGTATGTTAAAAAGTGAGTAATATTTTAAAGTAATTTGAGATAATTCTTAATTATGTGAATAATTGGTTAATTATTGAATTAGTGGGGGATTAATAAGTTGATTAAGGGAAATGAGTAAAATTTTGGATAAGCTTTAGTGCACCAACGTGGCTGCCACCTATGGTCCATAAAGTGACTCATATACCATGTATAAATGTGTCATATTATAAGAGCATACAACAAGATTCACCCCTCTTTAGCCTCAGAACGTGATTATAATCACTTTAACACATGAAAACTAATGTTTGCTTACCCCTTGATATTAGAAGATATAAGCATCTGTTGAGCACAAAATTAAGCTCAACTTGGCAATGGCCGAAACTGGTGTATTATCAAAACCGTGTATAATTTTATACAAATTATACACGCGATTTGCTACAATCAAATCTCATACAAGAATACTTAATACTTAGCAACGTGAAATTTTGTGGTTCTAAAGGAGTACGGTGCAACCTTTTCCAAGAATATCATATGGATATTTTCCTACTCCAGGTATGTTAAGGCTATCCCTTCTTTCCTTTTGGCATGATCTATACGAAATGAGCAAATGCACAATTTCCATAAATGACTCTATTCATAGAAATATTAGGGGTGTCTATATTCTTGATTCCCCATGTGAATTATTATTATATCTTCTGTTCATGGGTCTCAGAAAAATACATATTTGATAAAATTTATTCGACGGACATATTATTTCTATGACTTTCCGAAAATATCTTATTAACATATTTCTTATGCATTTCATGCATTTATACATGTACATTGACCCATGACCAGATATATACGTGTATATTATATGTATATGGGATATGGGAAAAGGTTACAGCGTTATATACGCACCACCACCTGATCAGCTGGTATACGTTGATGATTTGCCCACAGTGGCCGAAATGATATGATGGGATGCCCTCAGAGGCTTGATGATGTTATGAACGCATATACCAATTCATGGTATGACATTTATACGCATATGCATGACATTATAAAAATGAAATGATTCACAGAGCTAGGCAGACGTACATGTCGAGTCTTTTACTCTATGTTTCTCATGTCTATTATTTACTGAATTTCATTCCTTACATACTCGGTACATTATTTGTACTGACGTCCCTTTTGCCTGGGGACGCTGCGTTTCATGCCCGCAGGTACCGATAGACAGGTCGAGAATCCTCCAAGTAGGTTATCAGCTCAGCGGAAGGTGTTGGTATGCTCCATTTACTCCGGAGTTGCTTGTTTGGTCAGTATGATTAGGACATGTACTGATTAGTATAGCGGGGCCCTATCCCGACCTTTATAACATTTATGTACTCTTAGAGGCTTGTAGACATATGTCATGTACGTGAAAGATTGTACGGCCTTGTCGGCCTATGTTTTGAGTTTATAAATGATCATGTTGGCCTATTAGGCCCATATGTCACATGTATATGATGATGTAATAAGAAAGATATGTTACGTTGGTACTCGGTTGAGTAAGGTACCGGGTGCCCATCGCGGCCCATCGGTTTGGGTCGTGACAAAAGTGGTATCAGAGCAGTTCTTTCCTAGGGAGTCTACAAGTCGTGTCTGGTAGAGTCTTGTTTATAGGTGTGTCGTGCACCACACTTATAAGTAGGAGGCTACATGGAATTTAGGACTGTCACTCTTTCTTCTTACTCTAGATCATGTGGTAGAGCTCAGTTGTTAGAACTCAATTTCCTAAACTCTATACTATTGATAGTACGATGACGCCTCCATCCAGAAAAATGGTTGGTAAGAGATGTAGCTGTGGAAGAGTTGAGTTAGAGAAGATCAATTTTCGCATCATGCTTATGATGGATAAATATGAGGTATTCAACAGATCATGTGTGTACTAAGATGTGTAAACTTCTTGATAAGGATCCCTAAGACTAGAATGTCTATCCACTCTTACGGTAAAAAGGAATAAGAGAATCGGAAGGTACACACAAGTTTCAGCAAGTAAAAGAAGCAAGATGAAAAAGGGTACGAGGTACCCAGTTAATGAAAGTTAACAGTATTTACAATTCAAGCAGAGAAATATAAGCATTCTGAGTTACCTTCAACAGTAACAGAGATATATACAATTGATCACACCCATTTCAGTTATGCCCTCTGGGGGCTGACAAGTGTAGTTTAAGAGAAGGACGGGATATCAGGATCCGGCTGGGGTTAGAATAAACCAAAATGGTAAATGGATTGTTTGTGTTAGTTGACATTTCCGAAGGGTATTGTAAATGTGGTAATAGATCTCCTTGTGAGACACCCAGATGGTGCACTCTAAAATAGTACAGCTAGATATGAGTACTACAAAGATAGGCACTGGAAGCCTTGAAGTGATAAACATTACCTTAGTGTGGCTCCTGTCCTTAGTAGAACGAGAATGTTAGGCAACCCGAAGAGCCAGGGGATGGAGCAAGGGGAGCTAAAAGCAAAGAATGTCTTGTTGAAGTTTTCTGAATAAAGTAATAGACATAAATGTCAGCGGGAAATAAGAAGAGAGTTAATGAAGCATTATGAGTAAGATGTGATACATGGACGACAATGGCAGATCAAAAAGTTGACAGTATTACTGAGTTTATACTCAAGTGAAGGAAAATACGAGAGGTGACAGGCCTTGAGACAACAAAAGAGTATATGCCATAAAGTCATATCCTCATTTCGAGAAATAAGTTCGTAACTCCAACGCGACTACCAAAAGAAAAAGTTATACCCCAGAGTAATAAGAAATCAGCATGGACTGATGAACAAGATAAACTAAGCATGAACTAGGGACTGAGTAGTAGTCGGCATCATGAGAATTTCAGAGATTGCGTCCTGGTGATAATAGAATGGAGGACAGAAGAATACCCTTTAAGGGTCATTTAGGAAGACGCTTCCCCAAAGTAAGCAAGGTGAGTAAAGTTAAGCTTAAGGGACTGTATGTGCCAGTTACACTAAGTGTCATCCTCGCGAGCGAGGAATTTTGTTATCCTTGGTACAGAAGGATTACCGCGAGGTGAGTAAGGATCATCGATGATGTGAAACTATGCCACAAATGAGAAGGTAAAACATCTATACGTAGATTATCTTAACACTAAATCTTAGTGCTCCCCTAAAGGGAATATGGAGTGATGTGGTATTAAGTCAGAATTAAGTGGTTCTAGTAATTATGGAATGGTAAGGGAAGAATGCGAAAAAAACAAAAAAAAATAAAAAAAGGGATGAGATTGCACTTATTCAAAGCCTACAGATATGCTACGATTCCAGAATATTATGCAAATACGGCGTCGAGGAAAGGAAGTAAGGGTCCCTGCCCGAGATGTTATTGATAAATAAGGTACCAGTGCGAGCCGTAAGTTAATGCAAAGGAAATAACCCAAGAAAGATTACGCGGAATATTGATGTGAGGATGGGCCAACGAGTAGTTAGTAGTTGATCCAGGAAGAGCCTAGTTATGGCTAAACAAGAGGACACAGATAAATCAACAAATTATACAAGATGAACATAGTGAAACCCAACATAGGGAATTCAGTCTCGCAGATATGACATCGTGATCCTTGAGAAATATTCAGATAGGACTTGGGGTAGTAAAGGTACCGTATGAGTGTTACGGAAATAAAAGAGCGTCCCACTAGGAAGACAATCCAAATATCAGTTCACAAGCAACCCTACAAGCACAAGGGCGTGGAGGTAAGTAACTACGGGTAATTATAGGCGAGGAAGGACATCTAAAATTCTATCAGGTATACGATGTGATAAGCTCATAGCTTTACAAGAATCAGAGGATCCTCCCTAAATACTACAATGAAAGACTAACTAAGGAAGTAAGGAAGAAGGCTTCAACCTAAGCTCAGTAACCTAATGAGGAAATGGTCTTGTAACAACAGTCTCACAACAACATTGTATGCTCTCCATAAGGAAGTGGTACCTACTGTGGCTAAGGAACGGGAAGAAAAATCAAAAGAAATATTCGAGATCATATGAGTTGCACGAAAAATTCGGCATGTGTGGGAACTAAGATAAGCCAAGTATACATGCAACAAATGGCAAAACGACCAGGAAAAGTAATTGCTTATATTTAAAGAAAATAGAGAAGGAACAAAAGGAATTATTTGATCAGTGATCCAGGGTGAGTTACATTATGAATGCACATAAGATTTCGGAGTATTATCCATGCAGCATATATGTGACAATCATACAGCCGTAGAAAACTCCAATATAAGTAAAAGAAAGAATTGAGCCCAGGGCATAGACAAAGGATTGAATTATTAGAAGATTGTATCACGGATAGTCCATAGCTCCCATGAAAGTCTAAAGTAATAACTAATCCCAGGAGCCGCATATCGGAAGATAGTTTAAGCTTACATAAAGGCTGATCAGAAGGAAGAGGAAACTAAAGAGTTACATCAACTCAATAAATCATGAGTCTGATTATTGGACAAAGAAAATTTTAGACCTCGTGATTGAGAACATTGCAGGATCACTCTTAAATACAAGAGAGATAGTACATTAGCCATATTCTACAATGGCTCTACGATAAAGCCAGTCAGAAAAGTACCAGCATCATAAGAAGTCAGTATGAAGCTCCCACCGGATTGTGTATGCACCAGAGGCGCAAGTATTATAATGGAGTTTCAAGTTGTGGATGTAAATAATACCTATGTGGAAGGTAGGTTATGAAAGAAATAAAAGATGTGATGCGAGATTTTAAGGCAAGTAAGGTAAAGGTAAACAACGTACGAGATACTCAAGTGCAGAAGATCGTGAATAGTCCATACTTCAGGCAGAAGGCTAGAAATGCTGGGATTCAGTATCCAGGAATGATAGCACCGTCGTCAGTGACATATCTTCCAGTCGATGATTTCTAGGTATCGAGAGGTCGAGTTAAGAGAGTAAAGAAGAGTTAGAGACGATGTGATGTCTCGCTTGATGTTCCAAAATCACATAAGGAAATTTGTGGTGCAAGGAAGTTGAATGAAGGTTACGAGTAGTATAAATGAATATATATATGTCGCAAGCTAAAGTATGGTAAAGCGACAAGGTTTTAGGAAGACAGGAGTAAAGATAAGAAAGGGCGAGTGAGAAGGTGATGAGAACGGATAAGTTCTTGGGATTAAGCCCATGAAAACAAGAGAGCTGATGGTTTGTCTAAGTTATAGAAAGTTCCGTATAGCCTGAATGAACTCAAAGGAGTCTAAGACTAATAGCATTTAGAAGAGATGGAATGCTGCCCTGGTAGTAGAATGAGGGTGTAATTGTGAAAGATAAAGGATGACGTTTGGGGCTTCGATTGAGTGCTGATTTGATTTCATGGACGGCACGGGATTAGAATACCCCCACCCATAAGATGAATCACGTTGGGATGCTATGAAATATGGTTATGGAAGTACGGTATCGCCCCTAGGTGGGTCAGAAAAATCACTTCAAATGATCCTCAATGCAACGTGAGCCCTAATGATTACGTAAGAGGTTTCAAGTTATCAGTGGTATATTGTAGATCAATATTGAGGTGAATTAACAATGGATGGACAAAAGTCACAAAGTATGAGATGAGAATTAGGTTGTCATTCTTAAGATGAATAGTAATGAGGAAGCATTAAAAGACCTAGATTTATACATATGGGATAAGCAACAAGAGTAAGCTGGAATTTGGTAGCAGACCTCAACAACGATAAATCGAAGTAAGAGTTATGGTATAGTATGACCTACCTAGATGCAGTAAAGTCATGCGGATAGATAACCGGGCCTATGAAATAAGATATAGCAATATTCATAAGTTTGACAAAGTACCGAGCAAAGAACTTCAGTATACCTATAGATGCCCAGAGAGACATCTTGTCAGGCTCTGTATATGTTTACAAAGTGAGGCCTAGAGATGGGCTAAAAACTGGAGGAAAAGGGAAAGAAGAGTCGCATAGGTGCACTTATAAAGTTAGAGTCGTACAGACTGCATGATAAAATATAGCAACAATTACAAGATTGGAATGATTCCGACCACGAGTCGTGGTGTGAGAAAGAGGCCTAAAGAGGGGAATGCCCTGGCCTTTGGATTTATTCAAAGAACAGTTTCCTAAATGGCAAGAAGAGTATTAAAGTATTCGCAAGAGCTACGGGTTATGAGAATGATAAGAATATCAGTCAACATTCGAGAATGAATGTTCCAAAGGGGGGAATGATGTTACACCCTATATTTTCATACGTGAGAGTACGCCATAAATAAATTGATGAAAGCTCGGATATGAGATGTCACATCCCGCGTTTTTGTACGTTAAAAGTTTCGTCGTAAGTTAATCGACGTAAGCTCGGGAACGAGATTATTTTGGAATTATAAGTATTATGTTATTTCAAACAAGTGATGAGTAAATTCATGAAGATGAGAGGGTAAAAAAATCAAAGAAAATAAACTTACGTCAAAGTTTGACATGTTGGGATAAAATACGGCCCAAGCTAAAATACTCGATATTTATGGGCTAGTACCATACAAGGTACCACATGGCCACGATAGTAAGGTATATAAAGTATGTTAAAAAGTGAGTAATATTTTAAAGTAATTTGAGATAATTCTTAAGTATGTGGGTAATTAATTAATTATTAAATTAGTGGGAGATTAATAAGTTGATTAAGGGAAATGAGTAAAAATTTGGATAAGCTTTAGTGCATCAACGTGGCTGCCACCTATGGTCCATAAAGTGACTCATATACCATGTATAAATGTGTCATATTATAAGAGCATACAACAAGATTCACCCCTCTTTAGCCTCAGAACGTGATTATAATCACTTTAACACATGAAAACTAATGTTTGCTTACCCCTTGATATTAGAAGATATAAGCATCGGTTGAGCACAAAATTAAGCTCAACTTGGTAATGGCCGAAACTGGTGTATTATCAAAACCGTGTATAATTTCATACAAATTATACACGCGATTTGCTACAATCAAATCTCATACAAGAATACTTAATACTTAGCAACGTAAAATTTTGCGGTTCTAAAGGAATACGGTACAACCTTTTCCAAAAATATCATACGGATATTTTTCTACTCCAGGTATGTTAAGGCTACCCCTTCTTTCCTTTTGGCATGATCTATACGAAACGAGCAAATGCACAATTTCCATAAATAACTCTATTCATAGAAATATTAGGGGTGTCTATATTCTTGATTCCCCATGTGAATTATTATTATATCTTCTGTTCATGGGTCTCAGAAAAATACATATTTGATAAAATTTATTCGACGGACATATTATTTCTATGACTTTCCGAAAATATCTTATTAACATATTTCTTATGCATTTCATGCATTTATACATGTACATTGACCCATGACCAGATATATACGTGTATATTATATGTATATGGGATATGGGAAAAGGTTACAGCGTTATATACGCACCACCACCTGATCAGCTGGTATACATTGATGATTTTCCCACAGTGGCCGAAATGATATGATGGGATGCCCTCAGAGGCTTGATGATGTTATGAACGCATATACCAATGCATGGTATGACATTTATACGCATATGCATGACATTATAAAAATAAAATGATTCACAGAGCTAGGCAGACGTACATGTCGAGTGTTTTACTCTATGTTTCTCTCATGTCTATTATTTACTGAATTTCATTCCTTACATTCTCGGTACATTATTTGTACTGATGTCCCTTTTGCCTGGGGACGCTGCGTTTCATACCCGCAGGTATCAATAGACAGGTCGAGAGTTCTCCCAGTAGGCGATCAGCTCAGCAGAAGATGTTGGTGCACTCCATTTGTTTCGGAGTTGCTTATGTGGTCAGTATGATTATTACATTTTTCTTTGCGGACATACGGGCCCTGTCCCGACCTTTATGACATTTATGTACTCTTAGAGGCTTGTAGACATATGTCGTGTACGTGAAAGATTGTACGGCCTTGTCGGCCTATGTTTTGAGTTTATAAATGATGATGTTGGCCTATTAGGCCCGTATGTCACGTGTATATGATGATGTAATAAGAAAAATACGTTACGTTGGTACTCAGTTGAGTAAGGTACCGGGTGCCCGTCGCGGCCCATCGGTTTGGGTCGTGACACGAGGTATCGATTAAGTTCGTATGATATTTTAGGATTTGTTAGTATATTTGGTTGAGGTCCCGAGGGCCTCAGGTAGATTTTGGATGGTTAATGGAATTTAATTTGAATATTTCTAGAATGTTTCGACATTGATTCTTCAAGAATACGTGGTATCAAATTAAGGAAATGAGCTCCAAATTCAGTTTTGATTGAAGCATTAGATCCGTATTGAAATTACGGAGCCATAGCAAAAAGAATCGTCGAATTCGGACTTCGTATGAGAGAGTTATGCCCATTTCCGTGTCGGAAAAAAATAAAATCCCGTCACCAGTGTCTAGGGTTGCGTGGGGCACTAGCCCTGGCGCTGGGATGTTTAGAGGTTCTAGAAACAGCGCCACAGGCAGCGCCCCATGCCACCTGTGGCGCTCGAACATTAAAAATCCCTATAAACGGGAGGTTTTTGCCATTTTTAACAAATATAGAGTTGGGGAGCTCGGTTTGGGCGATTTTCAAAGGGGATTTTCACAAGTTTGAACTGGGTAAGTGTTTTATATCTGAAAGTGATTATATTTCATAATACCATAGTTATATTCATCGTTTAATTCGAGTTTTGATGGAAGAAATTGAGATTTTTGCAAAATCTTTCAAAAACAAAAATTTTAGATTTGGAGGTTGATTAGTTATCGGAATTTGATAAAATTGGTATGGTTGGAATCATATCAGAATGGGTGTTCGGATTTCGTAAAAAAATCTGTCGGGTTCTGAGGGGCGGGCCCCGCATTGATTTTTGGTTGACTTTTTAATGTGAAATTTTAATTCATCATTTTATTATCCGGAATTATTTCCGATGAATTTTAATGTTATACAATTAATTTGGATAGATTTGAGATGTCCGGAGGTCAATTCAAGCTAGAAGGCTATTTTGGAATATCGGCCCAACTTCGTTAAGGTAAGTGTCTTGTCTAACTTTGTGTGGGGGAAATTACCCCTTAGGATTTGAGTTGATTGTGTCATTCGTATTATGTGAAGGTCGTGTACGCGAGGTGACGAGTGAGTACATGACCTATATGTGTTATTTGACTGGTTTGGACTGTAGGCTCCCTGCATGTAACTAATTGTAACTATTGTTCTATGACTACATCTTTTGTGTTAGAATTGTTTGTACGTGCTTTACTTGAAATTGTTAGCACATGTTCCATCTTTATTGTCAAGATCACCTTATATGCCAATTGTTGATTGTAACTACTCGTTGAATTCATGCTTTACCTGCCAGATGCCTTAATTGTCAATTGATGCTCATAAATTGTGCCTTGGCTTATGGATTGTCATTTCCTTGCTATTTGATTTCGTGAGCTGTCGTGTAGCCTTTTTCATTAGTTGTGACTTCTTTGTGTAGCCTCGTTATTCCTTTTGACTTTGTGGTATACCGTAGTTGGTTATAAATTGGTTGCTTAATTTGTGTTGCTGATGGATCGGGTTGCACGCCGCAACGAAGTTTAATTGAAAGATTATATTGTTGGATCGGGTTGCACACCGCAACGGATTTTATTTTAAGTTTATATTGTTGGAACGGGTTGCACGCCGCAACGGATTTTATTTTAAATTTATATTGTTGGAGCGGGTTGCACGTCGCAATGGATTTTATTTTAAGTTTATATTGATGGATCGGGTTGCACACCGCAACAAAGTTTAATTGGAGGATTATATTGTGTGAACGGGTTGCACGCCGCAACAAATGTATAAATATGAAATTATTGCAAAAATTAAGGTTAATTCCCATTTGTGATTCTCATGATGCATTTCATGCTAGGACGGTTACTGTGGTTTCTTAAATTACCTCATTGTATTTTGATTATAATTAATTAACCATCAATATATTAAAAATGGAATAATATGGACTTCTTGTGTGAGTCATGCATTCTATGTGATATGTTAAGTTGCTGAAAATTTAGCAGATATAAATGAAAGGATTTTCAAGTTGTTCCACTTGTGTGTCTTTCAAAAATAAAACTCATATCTTATTCGAAGATCTACTAGTTTAAATGGTGATTATAATTTTACTCTAATTGATACCTCAACTTCCTCATCATCTTATCGTCATGTAATTTATGTGAAAATTGTTATTACGTTTTACTTTAATAAATCCTATATTTATCTCATTAAAATTTGATTGAATTTCTTAATTTGTATAAATACAATATTATATTGGATCTCATATATTTCTAAATTAAACTAAATTGATATTCTATTTGCACAACCTCTCCACTATCTTACCTTATTTAAATCCTAAATTGGCTTGATAACTTATTTGACGCTTTACTATGTTCAAGTTGGAATAGTGTTAATTGTGTTTAAATTATTCATCATTTCATGGGAAAGATGAGAGTAAAAGCACGAAGGGTGATGCCGTGCCATTTTTATATTATATTTGTACTCTGACTGTGTTGTTGCTCAATTGCTTGATTGTTTGCTCGATGCCATTCATGTTCTCATTATTTTCATTGTTGATTTGGACTGAAAATTCTTCTATTATTGGCCTTACATTGATACTCTTTCCTTGTTAGCTTCATGTAACATATTGTATAGCTTTATATGTCTCGTAGGTCCTTGGCCTCGTCACTACTCTACCGAGGTTAGACTTGATACTTATTGGGTACCGCTGTGGTGTACTCATACTACGCTTCTACACATCTTTTTATACAGATCCAGGTACCCCAGAGTTATTGATATTCTTGTTAGTTGATCGAGCATTGTTGTGGAGACTCCAGGTATACCTGCTGTCGCGTCCGCAGGCCTCAGAGTCACCTTCTGATGTTTTCATTGCACTGTTGATTTGTCACGACCCAAATTCTAACATGTTATGATGGCGCCTATCTCGAAACTAGGCAAACCAAAAATCTCAGTAAACCACAACTTCTTTTAAGTTTGAAAATATTATATTTAAATAAAATCCACAAATCTTACAAATGCCGATATAACCACTCCCAAAACCCGGTGTCATTGAGTACATGAGCATCTAATATGATTACAAATCTGGAAAATACGGTCCATAATAGTCTGAGATCAAATACAGTAAATAAGGAAATAGGGAAGGAGAGGCAAGGTCTGCAAAATATGGCAGCTACCTCAGAATCTCCTAAAATCAGCTTTGCGAAAGAATCAACACCCGCTATATCCGGGAATACCTAGATCTGCACACGAAGTGTAGGGTGTAGTATGAGTATAACTAACTCAGCAAGTAACAATAATAAATAAATAACTGAAGATAGTGACGAGCTACACAGTTATAGTTCACTTTCAGTAATTCCAACAAAGAATAGACATGCTTTCAAATCCGGCAGTTTAAGTCAAATCAATTTTATACAGTTCAAATTCATATAATCCGAATATAAATCCTTCAGAGATTTCACAACAATGACAGATAGCAACCAAGTGCAATAACAAATGCAAAACAAGTACAATCTCTCAGTCAACAGTCACTCAACTCATCACAACAGCTCAACCACTCGGCTCTTGGCCCTCAGCACTCACACTTAATGGGTACCCGCGCTCACTAGGGGTGTACAGACTCCGGAGGGGCTCCTACAGCCCAAGCGCTATAATCTGCACGGACAACTCACGTGCTGCACGGACAACTCATGTGCCATAGTATAAATATCTGGATCCGCACGGACAACTCATGTGCTGCACGGACAACTCACGTGCTATACTATAATACAAGGATCCGCACGGACAACTCACGTGCTGCACGGATAACTCACGTGCTATAATATCCCGCACGGACAACTCACGTGCTATAATATAATATCTCACAATCAGGTCCTCGGCCTCACTCAGTCACTAATCTCTCCAGTCTCCCGGGCTCTCAATAATCAAGAAATCATCCCAAACAACAATGATATGATTCATCAATAATGAACAATAGAGACTGAGATAAAATAAACAAGTAAACTGTCACTGAGTACAAAACAACACTTACACAGGTAGTTCAACATGTACACGACCTCTGTGGGTCCTAACAGTACCAACATATAGCCTAAACATGGTTTATCACATAATTTGCAGTCAAATCTCTATAACACAGAGAGAGCATATAGGTAGCAACAAGTTATACAACTTTACAGTTTCACGGAATGGACCAAGTTCTAATTTCTACAGTGCACGCCCACACGCCCGTCACCTAGCATGTGCGTCACCTCCAGAATACTCACATAATCCAATAATTCAGGGTTTCATACCCTAAGGACCAGATTTATAACTGTTACTTACCTCAAACCGTGAAATTCTTTATTCTTTAATGGCTTTTTCTCGTTAATTGGCCTCCAAACGCCTCGAATCCCATTGTTTCCTCTGAAAATTTCCCAAAAATTGCTTCAATCCGAGCTCTAAATCATTAAAAATGGAAAATGGGACGAAGTCCCATTTTTAGAATTTAAACTTTCTGTCCAAGCTTTTTCTTCTATGCGATCGCGGTCAAAGGTACGCGATCGCGAAGAACAAAATAAGGTTGCCCAGAATTAAGCTTATATGATTGCGGATAACTCCACGCAATCGCGAAACACATCATTCCTAGACCTACGCGATCGCAGACTCATCCACGCGTTTGCGAAGGGTTAAGCGCGTGAACCAGGTTCTGCCTCGTTTCCTCTTCGCGAACACGGTCTTAGCCACGCGTTCGCATAACACAGCTTGCCAAACCTACGCGATCGCGGACTCGCTCACGCGATCGCATAGCACAAAATTTCAGCTGCTTAATTAATCCTACGCGATCGCATACCTTCTCACACGATCGCGTACAAGGAAATCAGAACCTGCAGAAACCAGAACTTCAGCTATCAAGCCAAGTCCAAAAATGATCCGTTAGGTATCCAAAACTCACCCGAGCCCCTCGGGACCTCAACCAAATATACCAACAAGTCCTAATACATCATACGAACTTAGTCGAGTATTCAAATCACATCCAATAACACTAAAAACACGAATCACACATAGATTCAAGCCTAATGAACTTTGAAACTTTCAATTTCGACAAACGACGCCAGAACATATCAAATCAAGTCCGATTGACCTCAAATTTTGCATGCAATTCATAAATGGCATAACAGAAGTATTCCAATTTTCAGAATCAGATTTCGACCCCGATATCAAAAGGTCAAAACCCCGGTCAAACTTTCCAAAATTCAACTTTCGCCATTTCAAGCCTAATTCTACTACGGACCTCCAATTAATTTTTCGGACACGCTTCTAAGTCCAAAATCACCATACGGAGCTATTGGAATCATTAAAATTCAAATCCGAGGTCGTTTACACATAAATTCATATCCGGTCAACTTTTCTAACTTAAAATTTTAAATTATGAGACTAAGTGACTCATTTCACTCCGAATTTCTTTCGGACCCGAACCAACTAACCCGATAAGTCATAAATTAATTGTAAGGCATAAATTGAGCAGTAAATTGGGGGAACAGGGTTATAATACTCAAAACGACCGGCCGGGTCGTTACATTCTCCCACTCTTAAATAAACGTTAATCCTCGAACGGGTTTAGAATAATACCTGGAGTTTAAAATAGGTGTGGATATTTGTTCCACATCTCCTGTTCAATCTCCCAAGTAGCTTCTCCGACTGGTTGGCCTCTCCACTATACGTTCACTGATGCTATGTTCTTTGACCTCAGCTTTCGAACTTGCGGGTCTAAAATAGCCACTGGCTCCACATTATAAGTCAAATTACCGTACAACTGTAATGTACTGAAATCTAGAATGTGAGACGAATCCCCGACATACTTTCGGAGCATGGATACATGGAACACTGGATGAACACCTGATATA
Organism: Nicotiana tabacum; assembly: GCF_000715075.1. Taxonomy (NCBI): domain Eukaryota; kingdom Viridiplantae; phylum Streptophyta; class Magnoliopsida; order Solanales; family Solanaceae; genus Nicotiana; species Nicotiana tabacum. The sequence continues at coordinate 12,366,599 of NC_134096.1, forward strand.
CTAGGTGGCAAAGAAAGTTCATAAGCCACCTCTCCAATTTTCTTAAGTATCTCAAAAGGCCCAATATACCGAGGGCTCAACTTGCCCTTCTTCCCGAACCTCAACACACCCTTCATGGGTGAAATCTTGAGCAGAACCTTCTTCCCAACCATGTAAACAATATCACGAACCTTCCTGTCGGCATAACTCTTCTATCTAGACTCTGTCGTGCGAAGCCGTTCCTGAATCACTTTGACCTTCTCTAAAGCATCCTGAACCAAGTCAGTACCTAATAGCCTAGCTTCACCCGGCTCAAACCAACCCACCGGAGACCGGCACCATCTCCCATACAAAGCCTCATACGGAGCCATCTGAATACTCGACTGATAGCTATTATTGTAAGCAAACTCCACGAGTGGCAGAAATTGATCCCAAGAACCCCCAAAATCAATGACACAAACGCGTAACATATCCTCCAATATCTGAATAGTGCGCTCGGACTGTCCGTCCGTCTGAGGGTGAAATGTTGTACTCAAGTGGACCTGGGTGCCCAATTTTCACTGCACTGCTCTCCAAACCTGCGATGCAAACTACGTGCCCCGATCTGAAATGATGGACACTGGAACACCGTGTAGGGGAACAATCTCGCGAATATAAATCCTAGCCAACTGCTCCGAAGAATAATTAGTACCAACTGGAAGAGAATGCGCAGATTTCGTCAACCGATCTACTATCACCCAAACAACATCAAACTTTCTCAAAGTCCGTGGGAGCCCAACTACGAAGTCCATGGTAATACGCTCCCATTTTCACTCCGAAATTTCAAGTCTCTGTAGTAATCCGCCCCGTCTCTGTTGCTCGTACTTTACCTGTTGACAATTTAAACACCGAGCTACAAATCCAGCTATATCTTTTTTCATTCGCCTCCACCAATAGTGTTGCCTCAAATCCTGATACATCTTTGCGGCACCTAGATGAATAGAGTACCGCGAACTGTCAGCTTCCTGGAGAATCAGCTCACGCAAACCATCTACATTAGGCACATATAGCATGCCTTGCATCCGTAATACACCGTTATCTCCAATAGTGACTTCCTTGGCATCACCATAATGCACCGTGTCCTTAAGGACAAGCAGATGTGGATCATCATACTGGTGCTCTCTGATGCGATCATATAAAGAAGACCGAGAAACCACACAAGCCAAAACTCGATTCGGCTTGGAAACATCCAATCTAACAAACTGGTTAGCCAAGGGCTGAACATCCAATGCTAAAGGCCTCTCTGCTACCGGTAAGTATGCTAAGCTGCCCAAACTCTCTGCCTTATGACTCAAGGCATCGGCCACTACATTGGCTTTTCCGGGATGATAGAGAATGGTAATGTCATAATATTTAAGCAACTCTAACCACCTCCGCTGCCGCAAATTAAGATCCTTCTATTTAAACAAATATTGTAGACTCCGATGTTCGGTATATACCTCATACTGGACACCGCACAAGTAATGCCGCCAAATTTTTAAGGCATGAACAATAGCTGCTAACTCAAGATCGTGGACTGGATAATTCTTCTCATGCACCTTTAACTGTCTGGACGCATAGGCAATCACCCTACCATTTTGCATCAACACTGCGCCGAGACCGATACGTGACGAGTCACAATACACAGTATAAGACTCTGAACCTGTAGGCAACACCAATACTGGAGCTGTAGTCAAATCTATTTTGAGCTTCTCAAAGCTCTCTTCACACTCATCCGACCACCTGAACGAAGCACCTTTCTGGGTCAATTTAGTCATAGGCGATGCAATAGACGAGAATCCCTCCATGAAATGACGATAATAACCGGCCAAGCCGAGAAAAATCTGAATCTCAGTAACTGAAGATAGCCTGGGCCAATTCTGAATTGCCTCTATTTTCTCTGGATCCACCTGAATTCCTTCACTGGACACTATATGTCCCAAGAATGCCACCGAACTAAGTCAGAACTCACACTTAGAAAATTTGGCATAAAGTCTCTCATCTCTCAGCCTCTGTAATACAATACCCAAGTGTTGTGCATGCTCCTCATGGCTACGTGAGTACACCAGAATATCATCAATAAATACTACGACAAATAAATCAAGATATGGCTGGAACACACTATTCATCAAATGCATAAATGCTGCTGGGGCATTGGTTAGCCCAAAAGACATCACAAGAAATTCGTAGTGGCCATAACGAGTTCTGAATGCCGTATTTAGAATATCCAAATCCCGAATTTTTAATTGGTGATACCCAGATCTCAAATCAATTTTGAAGAACACCCTCGCTCCTTGAAGCTGGTCAAATAAGTCATCAATACACGACAATGGATATTTATTCTTGATTGTAACTTTGTTCAACTCCCTATAATCAATACACATCCGTATAGTACCATCTTTCTTTTTCACAAACAGAACCGGTGCACCCCAATATGACACACCAGGTCTAATAAACCCTTTTTCAAGGAGTTCCTGAAGTTGCTCTTTCAATTCTTTTAACTCAACTGGTGCCATACGATACAGAGGAATAGAAATGGACCGAGTGCCCTACACCAAGTCAATACCAAAATCAATATCCATGTCGGGCGGCATACCTGGCAAGTCTGCAGGAAATACATCCGAAAAGTCTCACACGACCGGTACTGAATCAATAATAGAAGTATCTACATCAACATCTCTAACAAAGGCCAAATATGATAAGCATCCCTTTCCAACCATATGTTGGGCCTTCAAATAAGAAATTACCCTACTAGGAACAAGATCTAGAGAACCCGTTCATTCAACCTTTGGCAACCCCGGCATCGTCAACGTCACGATTTTTGCGTGACAATCCAGAATAGCATGACATGGAGACAATCAATCCATACCCAAGATTATATCAAAATCAACCATACCGAGTAATAAGAGATCAACTGTAGTCTCCAGTTCCCCAATAGTTACCACACCCGACCGATACACATGATCCACAGTAATAATATCACCCACCGATGTAGATACACGAACAGGTAAAATTAAGGACTCATAGGGCATATCCAGATAATGAGAAAAATACGATGATACATATGAATAAGTGGAACCAGGGTCAAATAATATAGAAGCCTCCTTGTGGCACACTAAAACAATATATGTGATCACTGCATCTGAGGCAACAACATCTGACCTGGCAGGAAAAGCATAGAATCGAGCCTGCCCGCCACCTGATCGGCCTCCCCCTCTTGAGCAACCCCTAGCTGCCTGACCCCACCCCGTGCTGGCTGGGCGGGTGGTAGAACTGCTGGTGCTGGTGCCGTCAGCCGAGGACTCTGTTGTGGAGCCCCACTCAACAACCTAGGACACTCTCTCTTGAAATGACCTAATTCTCCACACTCAAAAACCCCCTTCTCTGACGGAACTGCTGCTCCTGATAACCCGAGGAATTACTTGCAGAAGCCTGAGCGGACGAGGCATGATGAGAACTCTGCACTGGTAGTGCACTGAATGAAGACTGGCCTGAGTAAGCACTGTAAGAACCGCGGCTAGCTAATGCACCATGATGAACTGGACGACTTGTCTGAGCGTGTCTGTAAGAACGACCCCTACCGCGGTAAAGCTGACCCCCTGAAGGAACACCACTATAATCACCTGGACCACGAGGCCTCTTAGCCTCCCTCTCTCCACATTCCTGGCTATGAACTACCTCTATCTGTCGAGCAATGTCCACTACCTCATCAAAAGTAGCACCAGATACTCTCTCCTTAGTTATAAGTAACCGCAGCTGATATGTGAGGCCATCAATAAACCTCCTAATCCTTTTCCTATCAGTGGGAACCAACCAGACTGTGTGACAAGCCAACTTAGAAAATATCATTTCGTACTGTGTCACTGACATATCACCCTGGCGAAGCTGCTCAAACTGTTTGCGCAGCTCCTCTCTGCGGGACTGAGGCACGAACTTCTCCAAAAAGACCACGGAGAACTACTGCCAAGTAAGGGATGCTGCGCTAACAGGCCTACGCCTCTCGTAAGTCTCCCACCATCTGAGTGCAGCCCCAAAAAACTGAAAAGTAGTGAATGAGACCCCACTGGTCTCCAGAATACCCGCTGTCCGAAGCATCCGTTGACACCTATCCAGAAAACCCTGAGCATCCTCCGACTCCGCACCTCTAAAAGATGGAGGTCGAAGCCTCTCAAATCTCTCAAGTCTCCTCTGCTCATCATCTACCATAACAGGAACTACCAGGGGCCTAAGCAACTGTAGCCGGCTGGGCTGGTAGTGCCCCCGGTATCAGAAGTCCCTGTACTACCTGATCTGGAGTACGGGCAACAGGGGTATGAGTACCTTCCCCGGCTTGAGAAGTGGCAGGTGCGGCCTGAGCCGAAACCACCTGAGCTAGACCAGTGCAAGCTGCCAATATCTGGGCCAAAGTCTCCTGAAGGCCTAAAACCTAAATGGGCACTGCTGGTGCCTGAGCTGATCCTGGAGCAACTGGTGGTACTACAGGTGGTGGTCTAACTGTGGTGCGAGCTATACTTCGACCTCTACCTCGACCCCGGCCTCTACCACGGCCCCTGCCTCTCGCGGCCCTAACTGGTGGCACTGGTTGCTGACCGTCCGATTCGGTAGTACGTATCCTCACCATCTATGAGAAAATAGATTAACAGAATTAGTTTTTAGAATCGATAAATTCACACGACAGAATATAAGAAAGTGATTTTTTTTTCTAAGGGTTCTGCATCCTCTTGAAGATAAGTACAGACGTCTCTGTACCGATCCGCAAGACTCTACTAAACCTGCGAATGACTCGTGAGTCCTATGTAACCTAGACACTGATACCAACTTGTCACGACCCAAATTCTAACATGTCGTGATGACGCCTATCTCGAAACTAGACAAGCCAAAAATCTCAGTAAACCATAATTTCTTTTAAGTTTGAAAATATAATATTTAAATAAAATCCACAAATCTTACAAATACCGATACAACCACTCCCAAAACCTGGTGTCACTGAGTACATGGGCATCTAATATGATTACAAATCTAGAAAATACGGTCCATAATAATCTGAGACCAAATACAGTAAACAAGGAGATAGGGAAGAAGAGGCAAGGTCTGCGAAACATGGAAGCTACCTCAGAATCTCCTAAATTCAGTTGTGCGAAAGAATCAACACCCGCTATGTCCGGGAACGCCTGGATCTGCACACGAAGTGCAGAGTGTAGTATGAGTACAACCAACTCAACAAGTAACAATAATAAATAAAGAACTGAAGATAGTGACGAGCTACACAGTTATAGTTCACTTTCAGTAATTCCAACAAAGAATAGACATGCTTTCAAATCCGACAGTTTAAGTCAAATCAATTTTATACAGTTCAAATTCATGTAATCCGGATATAAATCCTTCAGAGATTTCACAACAATGACAGATAGCAACGAAGTGCAACAACAAATGCAAAGCAAGTACAACCTCTCAGGTAACAGTCACTCAACTCATCACAACAGCTCAACCACTCGGCTCTCGGCCCTCAGCACTCACACTCAATGGGTACCCGCTCACTAGGGGTGTATAGACTCCGGAGGGGCTCCTACAGCCCAAGCGCTATAATCTGCACGGACAACTCACGTGCCATAGTATAAATATCTGGATCCGCACGGACAACTCACGTGTTGCACGGATAACTCACGTGCTATAGTATAATACAAGGATCGGCATGGACAACTCACGTGCTGCACGGAAAACTCACGTGCTATAATATCTCGCACGGACAACTCGCGTGATATAATATAATATCTCACAATCAGGCCCTCGGCCTCACTCAGTCACAAATCTTTCCAGTTTCTCGGGCTCTCAATAATCAAGAAATCAGCCCAAACAACAATGATATGATTCATCAATAATGAACAATAGAGACTGAGATAAAATAAACAAGTAAACTGTGACTGAGTACAAAACAACACTTACACAGGTAGTTCAACATGTACACGACCTCTGTGAGTCCCAACAGTACCAACATATAGCCTAAACATGGTTTATCACATAATTTGCAGTCGAATCTCTATAACACAGAGAGAGCATATAGCTAGCAACAAGTTATACAACTTTACAGTTTCATGGAATGGACCAAGTCCCAATTCCTACGGTGCACGCCCACACGCCCATCACCTAGCATGTGCGTCACCTCCAGAATACTCACATAATCCAATAATCCGGGGTTTCATACCCTCAGGACCAGATTTAAAACTGTTACTTACCTCAAACCATGAAATTCTTTATTCTGCAATGGTTTTTCCTCGTTAATTGGCCTCCAAACGCCTCAAATCCCGTTGTTTCCTCTGAAAATCTCCCAAAAATTGCCTCAATCCGAGCATCGAATCATTAAAAATAGAAAATGGGACGAAGTCCCATTTTGAGAACTTAAATTTTCTGTCCATACTTTTTCTTCTATGCGATCGCGGCCAAAGGCACGCGATCGCGAAGAACAAAATAAGGTTCCCCCCAGAATTAAGCTTATGCGGTCGCGGATAACTCCACGCGATCGTGAACCACATCATTCGTAGACCTACATGATCACAGACTCATCCGCGCGATCGCGAAAGGTTAAGCGTGTGGACCAGGTTCTGCCTCATTTCCTCTTCGCGAACGCGGTCTTAGCCACGCGTTCGTATAACACATTTTGCCAAACCTACGCGATCGCGGACTCGCCCACGCGATCGCATAGCACTAAATTTCAGCTGCTTAATTAATCCTATGCGATCGCATACCTTCTCACGCGATCGCGTACAAGAAAACCAGAACCTGCAGAAACCAGAACTTCAGCTATCAAGCCAAGTCCAAAAATGATCCGTTAGGCATCCGAAATTCACCCGAGCCCCTCGAGACCTCAACCAAATATACCAACAAGTCCTAATACATCATACAAACTTAGTCGAGTATTCAAATCACATCCAACAACACTAAAAACATGAATCACACATAGATTCAAGCCTAATGAACTTTGAAACTTTCAATTTCGACAAACGACGCCATAATTTATCAAATCAAGTCCGATTGACCTCAAATTTTGCATGCAAATCATAAATGACATAACATAAGTATTCCAATTATCAGAATCGGATTTCGACCCCGATATCAAAAGGTCAACCCCCGGTCAAACTTTTCAAAATTCAACTTTCGCCATTTCAAGCCTAATTCTACTACGGACCTCAAATTAATTTTTCGAACACGCTTTTAAGTCCAAAATTATCATACGGAGCTATTGGAATCATCAAAATTTAAATCCGAGGTCGTTTACATATAAATCCACATCCGGTCAACTTTTCTAACTTAAAATTTTAAATTATGAGACTAAGTGACTCATTTCACTCCGAATTCCTTCCGGACCCGAACCAACTAACACGATAAGTCATAAATCAATTGTAAGGCATAAATTGAGCAGTAAATGGGGAAAATAAGGTTATAATACTCAAAACGACCGGCCGGGTCGTTATATGATTCTATTCTGGAATAATTGTATTTAGAGATTTTCTAGTAAATTCTGTAGAGCTTAAGATTTGTACTACCGGTTTTGGGAATTGTAGAATATTTCTATCTCATATTTAATAATTGTTGGTTGAGTTGCCACTAATTCAGTAAGTGTTAGGCTTACCTAGTCCCTAAGACTATGTGCCATCACGACATCCTACGGAGGAAAATTTGATTCGTGACTCAAACTTAATTTGAAATATTGTTATTGAGAATAGCAAATTAATGTACATCAATCTATTGTTTTAAGTATGTTATAGATAGATCAATCGATTATGTCTCAATACCAAAATTTAATTATGATACTCCACAAAGATTCTGATCTTGTTCAAGTCGAGCATTAAAAATAGAAATTAAAAGATATTATTAAATTTGTTACGAATACAAATAAAAAGAATTAGAAATATTGTTTTCACAAGATTACAAAGAATTGAAATCTTGAGTGCAAGTGACAAATATTTAAACAAACTTTGGTCTGTTAATAGAAGGGGAGTCTTAGAATAACATTAAAGTTGTCTTTGTGTGATCTATAGATCATAGATTCGAGCCGTAAAATATTTATATCAGGGTAAGTTGCCTACATCACACTCCTTAGGGTACGATCCTTCTCCAAACTTGCGTGAACGCAGAATACTTCGTGCATCGGACACACCTTTTTTACTCTGGTTAATAATATTTTGGCTGGTAAATTTCCTTCTTACTCCTAGTTCTTCCCATCTCTTTTAAATTTTCTTGTGAAAGGAGTGGACATGTGAATTAGAGGAAAACAAGACGATGAGGACTTTAATGAGATTTGACACTCTACTCCACTTTTAACCTCAAATTTTTTGCACTATAATTATTTAGTATTCGGTATTCATTTATTTAATTAATTCATATAAAGATTAATTATTTCTTATCCTTAGATCTTTTTATTCTCGTGACTCAATCCGAAATTCATGATTAAGAATAAAAGGTCAACTTAAGATTATTTCCCCTTTGGATTGGTCCGAAACGTCATTCACCTATCATTTTAGGATAGTCAAACATTCTTTTGGTTTTTTGGTCCTTTAAGTGCCAATTTTATTGTTAAACTATCAATATAAAGTTATTAATTCATTGACTCAAACAAATATATACAAGTGTATGTGGATATATATACCACGTGCACATCCATATATATAACTTGATGCAATAAATACAGTTTTGCAATCCTAAAGCATAAAGTTATCATAAAAAATTGCACACATTATTGGTTTTACTTATAATGGGACTTGTAAAAACAGGTACAACATAATTTGCCTAATTTAGTAAATTAAACAGAAGGACAAATAATTTACTTATTTGTATTATCCGTGCATAAGAGTAAAGTATTACTTAGTATTTTATTTGTGATTGCAAGCTGCATCGTGGAAGGCATAAGAAAAACATATTTTGTTACCCAGGGGAGCCTATAAGGTTAGCTATGGGTTATGTCGAATTTCATAGTTTTAGTTTAAATTTTATATTTATATTAAGAAATTCATTAAGTATGTATGAAATTCATAAATTTTAAATTCTGAATCTCTTTCTTTGAGTATATAGACTTGAAAAAAAAGTTACAAAATTCACTAAATATATATGAAATTTATAAATTTCGTATATAAACGAAATTCAAATCCTGAATCTATCTCATAGAGTTGTAGTGTGTGACTTGAAGAGAAAGGACAAGAAAGCTAATAAGAGAATGTAAGAGACAAGGGGAAAAACAAATAAGAGAATGTAAAATTTTTATATAATAGAAGTTGGCCAGTTTGCATGGATTATATTATTATGTGCTGCTCAATACTCCTCTTGTCCTCATCCGATCCACAATTCACATCACATATATTTTACAATTTAATTATACTAAAATTTTCCAGTTTGCTTTGATTTTTCTATTTGGCACAATGGAAAAAAGCTTGCGGTGAGAGAGACCTCATCAATATTTTTCGGTGGCAGAATGAGAATTTTTACTAAAAATAGTTAAAATACATAAAAATAAATATATAAAAAAGTCAAAAAATATATATATAATTTTTTTTTACTTATTTATATAGTGTATAGTTTTCCGGCGAAGGATGGCTCCGTAATTACTTCCTTCTCGATATTTTTGTTTTTGTGTTAATACCTTAAAACTCCCTTAAACTATACATTTTTGTTAGTTTCCTGCTTAAACTATTCGGTGTCCCCAAAATCCCCTGAACTATATTGTCCTTCATATTAAAACCTCATCGTTGCTGATCTGGCATAACGTGTATAAACACTCGCTTGGGAGTGCATGACAGCTGAAAAAAGTCATCAAAATGGCTCAAGAAATACATAAAAATAAATATACAAAAAAGTCAAGAAATACATATATATAATTATTTTTTACTTATTTATATAATGTGTAATTTTCCAGAGAAGGATGCTCCGTACTTAATTTTTCTTATTTTTAAAACGTGTTCCTAGTTCGGAGTTTGACTACTTTCACCTCTCTTTCTCTATTTTTGTTCTCTATCTATCTCTGTTTTTATAGGTAAGTTCACAACCTCTTGTTTTAATACTACGAAAAATATAAAAAATAAAAACAAATTGTCTTTTCTTGATTTTTTCTTGACTGTATGCATAGTACCAGTTGCACCTATTATTCTTTGCACACTATTATGTTTTTATATTGTTTACTTGTTCTGAGGCCATTATGAATTAGAGTAAATTATCATTTAAAAAAAATTAAACTATCAGAGATCGAACGCTATATATATGTATTTTAGGTGTGCACATATAGAACTAGTGAAGTATATATTACTTTCCTAAGTTCTAAGGTTTAGATAATACTGTAAGTTTATCTATTGAAAACAACATTTACCATTTCAACCCTAAATTAATGCTTTGATGTAAAACATCTCTTACAATACTTTCTTTTGTAACTAGATATAAGATCTTAGCAGTATATAAGAACCAAGATTTCAATTTCTTTCTTTGTTCAAACTTTTCTATAAAAGCAATTTAGTAAAACATAAATAAAAAAACAAAGATAGAAGGAAGGAAGAACTTTTCTTCTTCAATTGTGTATCTTTTTCAATTTGGCTACAAGCCAATTTATAGGCATAAAAAGGTCAAAATCACTATAGTAAAATAGTGCAAGGGATGGACATAAAGTATAGAAATTCATCTACAAACTATTCACACATGGACATCCATCCATATGCTATTTACAACACTCTCCTTTGGATGACTATATATAAAAAAAATGTATCATTAAGAGCTTAATAGAAAAAACCTACGGAGTACATAGTTATTTGTAATATGCATTACTTACTGCCTCATTATAAACTTTACAAGGAAAACCCAATGGGACAAAACCTTGGTTAAGAAAAAAAGAGTACAGTGCGTGTTTTACTTCCCTCGATTAAAATATCACTTAAGGTTTCGAAGACGGCGCATTCCAATCTTGTATATTAACTTCTCAAATGTTGAGGTTGGCAATGCCTTAGTAAACAAATCCGCCAAATTATCACTCGAATGAACTTATTGAGCATCTATTTCACCATTCTTTTGAAGATCATGAGTAAAGAAGAATTTTGGTGAAATATGTTTTGTTCTGTCTCCTTCAATGCATCCTCCTTTTAGTTGAGCTATACATGCAGTATTGTCTTCATACAATATTGTTGGAATATTTTCTTTCAAAGAACGGTCACATGTTTCCTGAATGTGTTGAGTTATTGATCTCAACCAAATACATTTTCGACTTGCTTCATGAATGACTATTATCTCTGCAAGATTTAAAGAAGTAACAACCATAGTCTATTTCGTTGAACGCCATGGTATAGTTGTACCTCCACATGTAAACAAGTAGCATGTATGAGATCTAGCTTTATGTGCATCGGATAAATATCATGCTTCTGCATAGCCAACTAGTGTTGACTCGGATTCATTCGAATAGAATAAACCCATAACAATTGTGCCTCACATGTATCTGAATATATGTGTAATACCATTCTAGTGTCTTTGTATTTGGAAAGAGCTAAATCTTGCAAACAAGCTTACTGAGAAAGCTATATATGGGCGGAAATTATTGGCAAGATACATTAATTCCCCAATTGCACTAAGATAAGATATTTCAGCACCAAGAAGCTCTTCATTATTTTCTTGAGGTTGGAATGAATCTTTATATATATCAAGTGATTTCACAACTATTGGGATACTCAACGGATGTGCTTTATTCATATAGAATCGCTTTAAGATCTTTTCGGTGTATGTTGATTAATGGACAAAATTTCCATCTTTCATATACTTAATTTGTAGACCAAGACAGAATTTTGTCTTTCCAAGATCTTTTATTTCAAATTTATTTTTCAAACAGTACACTACCGTTGGAAGCTCGCCAGGAGTTCTAATAATATTTAAATCATCAACATACACAACGATTATAACATATTCAGATCCTGATCGTTTTATAAAGACATAAGGACAAATTGGATCATTCTTGTACTCTTCTTTCAGCAGGTACTCACTCAGGCGATTATACTACATGCGTCCTGATTGTTTCAATTCGTATAAGGATTTCTGAAGCTTTATTGAATAAGTCTCTCGAAAACTTTTATATGCTTTATGTACTTTAAATTATTTGGGGATTTTAAAAAAAAATTATTGAATAATGAGCCATATAAATAGGTTGTGACAACATTCATAAGACACATATTAAGTTTTTCATGTATAACCAGATTGATAAGATATATGAAGGTAATAGCATCCAAAACATCGGAATATATCTCCATATAATCAATGACAAACCTTTGTGAAAACCCTTGTGCCACAAGTCGTGCTTTATATCTTATGACTTTATTTTTCTCATTTCTTTTTCGCACAAAACCCCATTTGTACCCCACTGGCATTATACCTTCAGGGGTTCGGATAATAGATCCGAATACTTTATGTTTTCCAAGTAAAGTCAATTCTGCCTGGATAGCGGCTTTCCATTTTGGCCAATTATTTTTTTGTCTACATTCATCAATAGATTTTGGTTTAAAATTCTAATCTTATTGCATTATTTCAATAGCAACATTATATGAAAAAACATTGTTGACGACAATATCATTGCAGTTCCACGTTTTTCATGTAGAGACATAACTTGTTGAGATTTCTTCATTCTCGTTATTTTCAGGTACCTGGACCTCTCCTGAGGTCTTACCATTTGTTATGTCTCGGGGCTCTTCTTGAGCCACCGCCTCCATATTATGATCATCTTGATCATTTGCTCATTTCCTTCTTCGAGGATTTTTATCTTTAGAACTGATTGATCTACCACATTTCTAGCGTGGCTTAGACTCATTTGCATTAGTTAATTTTCTTACAATCAACTTGAATAAGAGCATTAACATCTAGAATATGTAACTTAGTCACCCTTGGCAAGTCATTGAATGTGTATGGCAGTTGATTTACAAAATTTTGCAAATAAATTATCTTTTGAACCTCTTGTTCACATTGATTTGTTCTAAATGAGATAGTGATAATGCATTCCAATCTATATCCTTTTCCAGCTACTTATTTTCTTCCCCTAATGTTGGGTATACTGATTCATCAAAATGACAATCAGAAAATCTTGTAGTAAATAAATCTCCAGTCATATGCTCCAGATATTTTATAATATAAGGAGATTCATACCCAACATATATCCACAACCTTCTTTAGGGACCCATCTTTGTGCGTTATGGTGGAACAATTGGAACATATACTGCACAAGCAAAAATTCTAAGATGGAAAATATTTGGCTCCTGATCAAAAGTCAATTGTAATGGGGAGAATTTATGATAACTTGCTGGTCTGACATGCACAAGTGCCGCTGCATGCAAAATAGCATGACCCCATATCGAAATGGGAAGTTTTGTTCTCATAAGTATTGGTCTAGCAATTAATTGGAGGCGTTTGATCAGTGATTCCGCTAGACCATTTTGAGTATGAACATGAGCAACCGGATGCTCAATTGTTATCCTAGTTGATATACAATAATCATCAAAAGCCTGGGATATAAACTCACCAGCATTATCAAGATGAATTGTCTTAATTGCATAATCTGAAAATTGTGCTCTTATCTTTATTATTTGAGCCAACAATCTCACAAATGCCATATTGCGAGTTGGTAACAAGAACACATATGACCATCTTGTAGATGCATCTATCAAAACTATATAATATCTGAATGGTCCACATAGAGGGTGAATGAGCCCACATATATCACCCTGTATACATTCCAGAAATGTAGGGGATTCCATCCTAACTTTAATCGTTGATAGTCTAATAATTAATTTGCCTTGAGAACATGCAACACAAGAGAATTCCTTAAATTAATGAATCTTCTAGTTCTTCATTGAATGTCCATGTGAATTCTTTTACGCATCAGAGTAGAACTAGGATGTCCCAACCGGTCATGCCAAATAATAAAATTATCTTGATTAGTAAACTTCTTGATAAGTTATGCGTCTTTATTTTGATGATTTGACAAACTTCATGAGAGAACCAGATAGGGAACCTGATAAATTGGTTCCTTGCATTTAGAGCAACTAGTCAGATGTCTGGTTCAATTCTCAACGAAATTAGATAAGGGAACATCAGAAGGAACAAATAGGAATAAGTTCCTCCAGTAACAGTACAAGTCAACTGTCACGACCAAAAATCCAACTAGTCGTGATGTCACCTAATCCAACCCGCTAGGTAAGCCAATAACTAACTATCCAATTTAATGAGATTTATTAAGAGAAGAAAAGATAATACAACTACTTTTATACAAAGAATTCCCGAAGGACTAGTAGTACAAATCATGAGCTTCTAAGATTTAGATTTTTACAAGACTAAGTTGAAATAATTACAACATCTGTTTGGAATGTAAATGAACAGAATTCGAATCTAATGCTACCAAGAACAAGTGATAGCCATAATTGGAACGCAAGTTCATCTTCACAGCCAGCTTGCACCATACACAGCAATATCGGTATCCAATATCTGCACGCAAGGTACAAAAGTGTATTATGAGTACAACCGATCCTATGTACTCAATAAATAACAAACCTAACCTTAGGTTGAAAGTAGTGATGAGCTGGGACAAGGGTCAGAGTCCAACTCCAATAACCAGTCACAGTTCATAGCAATATAATAAAATGGTACAAAAAAATAACTCAGAGATAAGATGCTAAACTCGTTCGCAGTTACAGAAAATAGGCATACTTTTCAAGTATAACAATATATCCCAAATCTTTCACTGAAAACACAAAAAACATATGAGTAAGTTTGAAAATTATGATTTTTCCCAAAACCCTCTCAACAGTAAATGTAGGTGAAATCATGAATGTCACCAAAAACCGCATAGCGTAAGGAAATGCATCTCTATGCCTGTATCTCAAGTACACATGCCAAAATGCAATGCATCTCAGTGATGAGCTCATGTACTCACACTCTCAAAGTACTCAATCTCACTGTCTCGTATTCTCACTCACCATGCTCAATACTCAGCACACTCAGTCACTCACTCAGTACTGTACAAGGCAGATCCATTCCAAACATAAGTAAATCCAAGGCAAATCCAGCCTAATGCAAATGAATCCAGGGTAGATCCAACCCAAAAATCCATAGCAACTGCGCCCACTGTGGATGTGCAGACTTCGGAGGGGCCGATCTAGCCCAAGAACTATAATAATCCAAATCCTAGCATGAATCAATAAAGCATGCTGCGACGTGCAGCCCGATCTCATCAATATCTCTCACAACAGACCCTCGGCCTCACTCAGTCATCAATCTCTCCAGTCTCTCGGGCTCACAACACTCATGCTAAGCAGCCCTAACCAGTGATACAAGGTGTGATAATATATGATAACAGAGACTGAGATATGATACGTAAAGATGAATGTGACTGCATACATAACTGCAATTAAGCAAATAACTCACCAGCAAAGAACGACCACTGTGGGTCCTAGTAGTATCAGCAAATAGCCTAAATGTGATTTCTAGCATGAATCACAGCTCAAGTGCTCTAACACATAGAGTACAGTAAAAATGTTCAGATAAGTGGGCTACACAGTTCCATAGAATCGACTAAATCACAATTTTTATGGTGCATGCCCACACGCCCGTCACCTAGCATGCACGTCACCTCAATATCAATTAAATAGCACGTAATTCGGGGTTTCATACCCTCAGCACCAAGTTTAGAAGTGTTACTTACCTCGAACAAGCCAAATCTAATATCGTGCAAGACAAACGATGCTCCAAAAATGCCATCCCACGCGTACCAACCTCCATACGGTTCGAAACTAGCCAAAAGCAACTCAAGAGTATCAAATAATGCCTAAGGAAACAATTTCAAATAATAAAGGTCGAATCTTTAATCAAAACCCCAAAGTCAGCCAAAAAGTCAAACTTGGACCTGTGCCTTAGAATCTGAAGAAACTCACAAAATCCGATAACCCATACAATTACGAGTCCAACCATACTGTTTTCACTCAAATCTGACTCCGAATCGATGTTCAAAACTCAAAAATTTACTTGATAAAATTTTAGACAAAACCCCCCAAATTTCACTTTGAATCATCAATCAAATACTAAAAACGAAGATGGATTCATGAAATATGACCAAAATTGAGTATAGAATACTTACCTCAATCCATGTAGTAAAAATCACCTCCAAAATTGCCCAAATCCGAGCTCCCCAACTAAAAATATGACCAAATGAATAAACCATCGATATTAAATATTTTTTGCCCATCTGTTCTGCCTCATTTCTTGTGCCAAACGATCCCAAAACTTGCTTTTGATACCTCAAATGGATTCTTTGTGTAATTTCAGTAAAGTTAGGCTGTTGAATCACTCCATTTGACCTTATAATGAAGGAGATATGTTGGTTTCAATATTTGGAAATAGTGCAGATTTTTAAATACGACGGGAGTGGCAATTTCGTAATTAATATGAAACATCTAGCAACTCAGTTCTTAGTAAAATGGCCATTAACTCCTCATACGATGTCCAAATTCGATGATTCTTTTTGCTAGGTCTCCGTAATTATGATACGGATCTAATGCTTCAATAAATCAGAAATTGGAGCCCATTTTCTTAATGTGCTACAATTTATGCCTGAAAATACGACGTCGAAACATAAAACAACAAGCACAGCACAACCCAAACCTATCCGAAACTCATCCGAGCCCATCGAGACCTCGTCCGAACATATCAAAAAGTCCCATAACATAACACAGACCTACTCGAGGCCTCAAATTATGCATAACAATATCGAAACGACGAATCGCACCTCAAATCAAACTTAATGAACTTTCAACTTCCAAAACCCGCACCGAAACATATCAAACAACCCGGAATGAACTTAAATTTGGCACACAAGTTCAAAATGACGTAACAAATCTATTCCAATTCCCGAAACCACAATCCAAAATCCGATATCCTCAAAGTCAACTTTCGGTCAAACTTATGAGCTTTCCAAACCTTCAAATTTCTAACTTTTGCCAATTAGCGCCGAAACCTTCTAGAAATATCCAAATGCAAATCCTGGCATATGTCCAAGTCTAAAATCACCATCCGAACCTAACAGAACCATCAAAATTATGTTCCGGGGTCAAATACTAAAAAGTCAAACTCGGTCAACTCTAAAGCTTCAATCATGAAATTCATTTTTCCAAATCAATTCTGAATAACTTGAAAATCAAAACCGACGATTCACACAAATCATAATACATCATAGCTACTCCAGACTTCAAATATCTAAACGGAATGTAAATGCTCAAAATGACCGGTCGGGTCGTTACATCTACTCTATAGTTGTTAAAGCTGATGCACTGTACTGGCAATAATACAACAACACAATTGAAGCGTGCAGTGTACTAGATACTCCCTTGCATCAACTTTGATGACCTCACACATATATTATCAACATGAGGAAAGAGATTTCACAAAAACACTTGCAAAACCTATACATTGATTTTTTCTCAAGTGTGCATCCGCCCTTATTTCCTCTGAGGCATTAAAGAATAAAGTAGCAATAGAACAAAGGACTAGATCCCATCATTGATTATGTCGTGTGCCCTTTAGTATTGTTGTGTCTTTGTCTTATGTTATTAAATTATAATTCTTATACAGGTTTTTATAAGCATTCATAGGACATCTTTTAAACTATTATCATTATAATTGTTATGACTAGAGTTAGTCAAGTGTGAAGATTTATAATAGATTTATTACAAAAAGGCTTATAATATATTTATTTTAAGAAGGTAAGAGATTAAGAGTTTAATTCCTAGATTGCAATAGGTTGTAATCTAAAGTTTTCTCAGTTAGTGAAGTTGAAATCCTACTAGTGTAGGTCATGATTTTTAATCCAGTGAGCTGGGAGTTTTCCACCCACGTAAATATCGTTGTGTTCTTTACTTACTGTTGCGTACTGTGGGAACTGATAAAGAACCAGGTTCTCTATATAGTTTGGTGGACATTAGTTTACATAAATTGATATTAGAGCAGGTTCTTTTTAAAAGGTTAACACCTAGAAAGGATCAACATGGCTGCTCCACCAAATTTCGAAGAAGGACAATCAACCTATAGACCACCATGATTCAATGGCCAATACTATGGTTGGTGAAAAATAAGAATGCATGATTTTATCATGGCATGAGAGTCAGAGCTCTAGGATGTTATCTATGATGGACCTTTTGTCCCCTGATGACCATTGGTGAGGGAATAGTTACAGTTCCATAGACAAGAAAGAAGTACAATGATGTTGATTAGAAGGCCATCAAGAAAGATTTCAGGGCAAAGAAGATTCTTGTTTGTGGAATTGAATTAGACGAGTACAACCACATCTCAGCTTGTCAGTCTGACAAGGGGATTTGGGAAGTTCTCCAAACTGCACATGAGGGAACCGCTCAGTTCAAGCAGTCAAAAATTGACATGCTTACTACTGAGTATGAACTCTTCAAGATGAATGTGTTCTTGAATGTGGATGAGTCTATTGAGGATATGCATACTCTCTTTACCTCCATCATCAATGAGCTTCACTCCCTTGGAGAAGTTATCCCAAGAAACAAACTGGTCAGAAACATACTCAGTGTATTACCAGGTTCTTGGGAGAGCAAAGTTAATGCTATCACGGAAGCCAAGGATCTACAAATGTTGACTAATGATGAACTCATTAGAAATCTGAAAACATATGAGATGAAAAAAGAAGGATCTTGAAAAACAAAAAACCCAAAAAGGAGAAGAACCTGGTTCTCAAGGCAGACAACAGTGACTTAAGTGGTGAAGACACATACATGGCCTACCTTACTCGGAGATTACAGAAAATAGTTCGTAGAAATGAAGGAATTCCCAAGAAAGACAGCTCTAGCAGAAATACCAAAAGATATGATTGTTGTCACAAGTGCGGAAAGCCAGGACATTTTATCAAAGAGTGTCCTGTCCACAAGCAGGACCACTATAAACATAACGCGGACAAGGCAATTAAGAGGAATCCGATCCCCGACAAGAAGTTCAAGAGAAGAGATGTCGCTGATAAGGTTGTGAAGCAAGCTTTAGCTGCCTTGGCAGATTCCTCTATTGAATCTGAGTGTGATGATGACCAAGGAGACACCTCCATGATGGCCATTGAAAGCGAATCCACAGAGTATGACTCCATATTTGCACTGATAGCAAAATCTGGTGAAGATGAAGAAAATGATGACGATGAGGTAAACTTTCTTGATGTTCAAAGAAATTTAAAATCTTATTCTCAAAAGAAGCTGGTATCTTTAGCTAATATTTTAATTGATGCTTACCACAACCTCATTAATGATAAAAATACTTTAACTGAGGAAATTGGAGAGTGAGAACAAGGGAGAGATGATTTGGTGGTTGTAGTTGTAGATTTGAAGGAAATTGTGGAAGAAACAAAGAAAGAAAATATCATGTTAAAAAATTCAATGAAAAAATTCATGAACTCCTCTAAGGGAAAGGAAGTGGCAGGTGAGGTACACCTTAAGCTTGAAAATGAACTCAGAAATGTCAAATTGAGCCTTGTTGCTGAACTTGAAAAAAATAGACAACTTCAAGAAGATTAAAGCAGGGTTAGAAATGATCTAGACAAGTCATTATAGTGGACATGGTCCTCTGATACAATCACTTCTATGTATAAAAGTATTTGGGGGGGGGGGGACATGCAAGGAATCGGGTTCCACAAGGCTAAAGCTCCCTATAACCCACATAGCAAGTATGTTACTGTGTCTGATAACTGGCTTTGCACTCACTGTGGTAAAACTGGTCATTTTAAAGACTCTTGTAAAGCCAAATTTTAGTCTCAACAGAAAAACAAAGTTTTTGTTGCAAAAGTACCCACTACTAAGGAACCTGGTCCTTTGAAAATGAAATATTTGATGCCTACTTGGACAAAAAGAAGCTTGATTCACCCATTCCGTCATTAAAAGGAACCAAAACTTGTTTGGGTTCCTAAGTCTAATCTTTGATTTTTTTGTACAGGCAGTAGTGAGGGAAAGCAATATAGAAATGGTACATGAATATTGGCTGCTCTAAATATATGACTGAAAAATGGATGATTTTCTCTCACTCAAAGCCAAGCAAAGTGGGGGTATGTCCTTTGGAAATGACAAAAAAGGTACATTTTGGGATTTGGAAAGATTAGCAAAACACTCACCCACTCAATTGAAAGTGTGTATTATGTAAATGGCTTGAAATATAGCATGTTAAGTGTCTCTCAAATCTGTGACAAAGGAAACAAAGTATAGTTCTTGTCAAAGTCTTGTACTGTCACCAATCTTATAACTGGTGAAGTAGTTCTGATTGCAAAAAGGTTCAAAAATATTTATGTTGCAGACTTTGACTCTTTGAATGGCGGTGATCTTACATGCCTAAGTGTCATTGATGATGATGCAAAGCTATGTCACAAAAGATTGGTGCATGCAAGTTTTTCCTCTGTTGAACAAGCTGATAAAGAAAGACCTGGTTTGTGGACTGCCAAAGTCAAAGTTCAAAGATCATAACATGTGTGAAAGGGAAGTAAGTCAGGTCCTCATTCAAACCAAAGAAGGAAGTGAGCACCTCAAGGCCACTAGATATTCTTCATATGGAACTGTGTGGACCTATGAGGATGCCTAGCAGAGGATGAAAGAAGTACATCTTCGTTATTGTTGATGACTACTTCACATTCACATGGACCTTATTTTCGAGGACCAAGGATGAAACCTTTCCTGTTTTTGTTGTATTTGTAAAGCAGATTCAAGTGAAGATGGGCTATAATGTTGCAAGTATCAGATCTAATCATGACACTGAGTTTGAAAATGCTAAGTTTGATGAATTTTGTGCTGAAAGTGGTATAAGTCATAATTTTTCTACTCCTAGAACACCTCAACAAAATGGTATTGTAGAGAGAAAAAATAGGACTCTTGAAGATATGGCTAGAACTATGTTGATTGACAGTGGTGTGCCAAAGAGTTTCTAGGCTGAAGCAGTAAATAGTGCCTGCTATACGATCAACAAGTGCATGATCAGGTCCCTGCTTGACAAGGCTCCTTATGAACTACTTAAAGGGAGAAAACCAAAGCTGAGCGTTTGGATGCAAATGCTTTGTACTCAATACTGGTAAGGAAACATTGGGAAAATTAGATGCCAGAAGTGATGAAGTAATTTTTTTAGTTATTCTTCTCAACGCAAAGCATACAAAGTCTACAAAAAAAGGACTCAATGTGTAGAGGAAAGTATACATGTGATCTTTGATGAATCTCACCATGTAAGTGGGAAGGATTCACGTGATAAGGATGATCTAGATGGAGAATTCTCAAAGGTCCCTGGAGAGGTTATAGATATGGAAAATGGGAAGGCTGATCTAATGAGTCAAATCAAGGAGACTAGTGAAGAAGATGCAGTAGAACTTCCAGCTAATTTGGAGGAACTTGGTCCCTTCATCACCACAACTGAAGCTGATGATAGAGTTGTTGATACTGTACTAGGTACTCTTGATACAAAATAAAGGAGTGGCATTCATACTTCCATCGATGGAAATAATGGGTCACACATGGATAAACCTGATCCCTCACACCCTAAAACTTAGGTTTCTAACTAGAAGCACATGAGTTCACATCCTCTTCAAAATATGATCACTCATTTGGACTTTAGTATTCATACTAGATCCAAGGCAAGAAAAATGTTTGGCTTCTCAGCCTTCTATCTCGAATTAAGCCAAAAGATATCAAGGAAGCATTGAAAGATACTGACTGGATTGCTATTATGCAAGAAGAGCTCCATCAATTTGAAAGAAACAATGTGTGGCAGCTGATTTCTTGGCCCTAAGATAGAACAATGATTGGAACTATGTGGATGTTCAGTAACAAACTTGATGAGTTAGGAAATACAACAAGAAATAAAGCTAGGCTGTTGGTCCAAGGTTATAATCAAGAGGAAGGAATTAGCTATGATGAAACTTTTGTTCTTGGTGCTAGAATGGAAGCCATCAGAATTCTTATTGCTTTTGCATATCATATGGAATTCATATTGTTCCAAATGGATATTAAGAGTGCATTTCTGAATGGATATTTGAAGGAGGAAGTTTTTGTCAAGAAACCACATGGTTTTGAATGTCATGTACATCCTGAACATGTATTCAAGCTTGAAAACGCCTTATGTGGATTGAAGCAAGCACCTCGTGCATGGTATGAAAGACTATCCAGGTTCCTTCTTGAGAATGGCTTTACTAGATGGAAAATTGAAACACTTTGTTTTTGAAGAAACGAGGGAGAAACCTGCTAATTGTGCAAGTCTTCTTTGGTGACATCTTTTTTGGTGCAACAATTGATTCCCTTTGTGAGGAGTTTGCAAAGCTCATGAAAAGTGAATTTGATATGAGCATGATGGGGGAACTAAATTTCTTTCTTGGGCTACAAGTAAATCAAACCTCAATAGGAACAATGATAAGTCAACAAAAGTATATTAAGGAGCTTCTAAAAAGATTTGAGCTGGAAAGCTCAAAGACCATTGATACTTCCATTGCTACTGCCACTCGTCTAGATATGGACGAACCTGGTTCCCTTGTAAATAAAACTATGTATCGGGGTATCATTGGATCACTTTTGTACCTAACAACAAGGAGAAATGACATTGCGTTTAGTGTTGAGTTATGTGCTAGATTTCAATCAAGTCCAAAAGAATCTCATTTGAAGGCTTCTAAGAGAATTCTAAGGTATCTTAAAGGAACGTAGGACCTGGTGCTCTATTATACCTAAGGAGATAATTTTGACTTAATTGGGTAGGCTGATACTGATTATGCTGGTTATCTTGTGGATATAAAGAGTACATATGGAATAGCACATTTTCTAGGGACATGCTTGATTTCATTGGGTACAAAGAAACAAAACCTAATGGCCTTATCTACTGCGGAAGCTCAATTAGTGGCAGCTACTTCCTGTTGTGCCCAACTGCTGTGGATCAAGCAACAACTATAAACTTTTGGTGTGTTTTTTGACTGTGTGCCATTATTGTGTGATAACACAAGTACTCTCAATATGGCAAAGAACCAGGTTTAGCATAAGAGCACAAGCACATTGATGTGCGACATCATTTCTTGATGGACAATGTTGAAAAATAACTCATATATATCAAGTTTTGCAAAACAGAGGACCATGTAGCAGATATCTTCACCAA
This sequence comes from Nicotiana tabacum, assembly GCF_000715075.1. Classification (NCBI taxonomy): domain Eukaryota; kingdom Viridiplantae; phylum Streptophyta; class Magnoliopsida; order Solanales; family Solanaceae; genus Nicotiana; species Nicotiana tabacum. The sequence goes on from NC_134096.1 coordinate 12,389,753, forward strand.
AGCATTGAACATAGAGCATTTTGAAAGAAACTGTGTGGAGTTAGGATTGATTAAGTTGAACTAAGAACCATGTCCCTCAATGATTGGCTATGAAAGGATGGTAAAGTAAATTGCTAAAAAGCGTTTTCTGGCAACTTCTAACTCATTTCTGTACCGTTACAGGTAAACACGCACGACAAACACAAGATAAACAAGTGGTAGATGACATTGCAATTATTTGAATATTTTTCTCACATTTTTCAAAATTTGTCAGGGAACCTGATTCCCATGACTCAGGTTAGTAGTTTCTCTTACACTTATATGCATTTTGAACTGATAGAGTTCCACGCCATTAATTGTTTCTGCCTCATCCATTATTTCTCAAACCCAAATGACACATCTGTAATAAACTGAACCAACTACACATTCCCTCTCTCACACCTAATTGTAACCGATCCCTCTTTTCCCTCTAAATACCCCAAAAGTCAGTCTCTCTCTTCTCACTGTCTACATTGAACACCTCTCTACTCCCAAACCCCTCTTCTGGTATTTTCTTGCTCTCAAAATCAAACATGACTTCACCACAATCCGAGTCTCCCAAAACCACTAAAGAAATTTCTGCTACGTCTCTGTCTTCTGAGGCAAAGCCATCTGGATCGGAGTCACACCTTCACGCACTGAAGCCCTAATTTTAAACCAACCCACATCTACAGTACCCTTCCCTACACCATCTGGTTCTGATTCCAATCGCACCCGTAAGAGCCAAAATCCCAATAAATTTGTGGCTTCTCCCTCTCCTTCTGCTACAATAGAGAAAGTCAAATTAGAAGGGCCTTCCTCCACTTCTCGATTTATTCTAACCACCAAAGAAATGATGGAAGGAGATGAAGGAGTAGAAATGTCAAGTTAGCGTGTTGAGGAAGGGCTTGTGGAAAAATTTTGGTTCCTGGTATGGTTGATCGTGTGCTTGCATCTGGTATTTCTGATACTCCAAGTGCTCAGGGGATTGATCTGAATATCTCGTCAACATCAGGTAATATTCCATCATCTTTTACTAGTACTGCATTATTAGGTAATGAGGGTGAAACAAATGGGAGTGATGCCATTAAAATAGGCTTTACCTCCTTTAAAATAGAGCTTGCTGTTGCTGTGGAAGTTTTAGTTGGAGATTCTTTGACTGGTGATGTAGGTGCTAGGACTCAGGGGGAAGAACAAGGGAATGGGGGGCAGGTGCCTTAAAGTGACCAAGCATCGGTTAGTACTATAGGGAAAGGAAGTGGCAAGTGAGGCACACCTTAAGATTAAAATGAACTCAAAAATGTCAAATTGAGCCTTGTTGCTAAACTTGAAGAAAATAGACAACTTCAGGAATGATCTAGATAAGTCAATATAGTGGACATGGTCCTCTGATACAATCACTTCTATGTATAAAAGTAATGGGGGGGGGGGCATGCAAGGAATCGGGTTCCACAAGGCTAAAGCTCCCTATAACCCACATAGCAAGTATGTTACTATGCCTGATAACTGGCTTTGCACTCACTGTGGTAAAACTGGTTATTTTAAAGACTCTTGTAAAGCCAAATTTTAGTCTCAACAAAAAAACAAAGTTTTTGTTGCAAAAGTACCCACTACTAAAGAACCTTGTCCTTTTAAAACAAAATATTTGATGCCTACTTGGACAAAAAGAAGCTTGATTCACCCATTCCATCATTAAAAGGAACCCAAACTTCCTAAGTTGAATCTTTGATTATTTTGTGCAGGCAATAGTGAGGAGAAGCAATCAAAAATGGTATATGGATAGTGGCTGCTCTAAATATATGACTAGAAAAATGGATGATTTTTTCTCACTCAAAGCCATGCAAGGTGGGAGTATGTCCTTTGGAAATGACAACGTGTGTGAAAGGGAAGTAAGTCGGGTCCTCATTCAAACAAAAGAAGGAAGTTAGCACCGTAAGGCCACTAGATCTTCTTCATATGGATCTGTGTGGACCTATGAGGATGCCTAGTAGAGGGTGAAAGAAGTACATCTTTGCTATTGTTGATGACTACTTCAGATTCACATGAACCTTATTTCTTAGGACCAAGGATGAAACCTTTCTAGTTTTTGTTGTATTTGTAAAGCAGATTCAAGTGAAGATGGGCTATAATGTTGCAAGTATCAGATCTAATCATGACACTGAGTTTGAAAATGCTAAGTTTGATGAATTTTGTGCTGAAAGTGGTATAAGTCATAATTTTTCTACTCCTAGAACACCTCAACAAAATGGTATTGTAGAGAGAAAAAATAGGACTCTTGAAGGTATGGCTAGAACTATGTTGGTTGACAGTGGTGTGCCAAAAAGCTTCTAGGATGAAGCGGTAAACAGTGCCTGCTATATGATCAACAAGTGCATGATCAGGTCCCTGCTTGAAAAGACTCCTTATAAACTACTTAATGGGAGAAAACCAAAGCTGACTTATCTAAAAGCGTTTGGATGCAAATGTTTTGTACTCAATACTGGTAAGGAAGCATTGGGAAAATTCGATGCCAGAAGCGATAAAGGAATTTTTCTCAGTTATTCTTCTCAAAGAAAAGCATACAAAGTCTACAAAAAAAGGACTCAATGTGTAGAGGAAAGTATACATGTGATCTTTGATGAATCTCACCATGTAAGTGGGAAGGATTCACGTGATAAGGATGATCTAGATGGAGAATTCTCAAAGGTCCCTGGAGAGGTTATAGATATGGCAAATGGAAAGGCTGATCTAATGAGTCAAATCAAGGAGACTAGTGAAGAAGATGCAGTAGAACTTCCAGCTAATTTGGAGGAACTTGGTCCCTCCGTCACAACAACTGAAGCCGACGATAGAGTTGTTGATACTATACTAGGCACTCTTGATACAGAACAAAGGAGTGGCATTCATACTTCCATCGATGGAAATAATGGGTCACACATGGAGAAATATGATCCCTCACACCCTGAAACTCAGGTATCTAACTAGAAGCACATGTGTTCACATCCTCTTCAAAATGTGATCACTACTTTGGACTTTAGTATTCATACTAGATCCAAGGCAAGAAACATGTTTGACTTCTCAGCCTTCTATCTCAAATTGAGCCAAAAAATATCAAGAAAGCATTAAAAGATGCTGGCTAGATTACAGCTATGCAAGAAGAGCTCCATCAATTTGAAAGAAACAAAATGTGGAACGTGATTTCTTGGCCCTAAGGTAGAACAATGATTGGAACTAGGTGGGTGTTCAAAAAGAAACTTGATGAGTTCGGAAATACAACAAGAAATAAAGATAGGCTGTTGGTCCAAGGTTATAATCAAGAGGAAGGAATTGACTATGATGAAACTTTTGTTCTTGCTGCTAGAATGGAAGCCATCAGAATTATTATTGCTTTTGCATCTCATATGGAATTCATATTGTTCCAAATGGATGTTAAGAGTACATTTTTGAATGGATATTTGAAGGAGGGAGTTTTTATCAAGCAACCACCTGATTTTATATGTCATGTACATCATGAATATGTATTCAAGCTTGAAAAAGCCATATGTGGATTGAAGCAGGCACCTCGTGCATGGTATAAAAAACTATCCAGGTTCCTTCTTGAGAATGGATTCAATAGAGGGAAAATTGACAACACTTTGTTTCTGAAGAAACGAGGGAGAAACCTGCTAATTGTGCACGTCTTTGTTGAAGACATCTTTTTTGGTGTAACAAATGATTCCCTTTGTGAGGAGTTTGCAAAGCTCATGAAAAGTGAATTTGAGATGAGCATGATGGGGGAGCTAAACTTCTTCCTTGGGCTACAAGTAAAGCAAACCTCAAAAGGAACAATGATAAGTCAACAAAAGTATATTAAGGAGCTTCTGAAAATATTTGAGATGGAAAGCTCATAGACCATTGATACTTTCATTACTACTGCCACTCGTCTAGATATGGATGAACCTGGTTCCCTTGTAAATAAAACTATGTATCGGGGTATCATTGATTCGCTTCTGTACCTAACAGCCAGCAGAAATGACATTGCGTTTAGTGTTGAGTTATGTGCTAGATTTAAATCAAGTCCAAAAGAATCTCATTTGAAGGGTGCTAAGAGAATTCTGAGGTATCTCAAAGGAACGTAGGACCTAGTGCTCTATTATCCCTCAGGAGATAATTTTGACTTAATTGGGTAGGCTGATGCTGATTATTCTGGATATCTTGTGGATAGAAAGAGTACATGTGGAATGACACATTTTCTGGGGTCATGCTTGATTTCATGGGGTACAAAGAAATAAAACCTTATGGCCTACTCTACTGCTGAAACTGAATTTGAGACAACTACCTCCTGTTGTGCCCAACTACTGTGGATCAAGTAACAACTAGAAGATTTTGGTGTGTTTTCTAATTGTGTGCCATTATTGTGTGATAACACAAGTACTCTCAATATGGTAAAGAACCTGGTTCGGCATAAGAGGACAAAACACATTGATGTGCGACATCATTTCTTGATGGACAATGTTGAAAAAGAACTCATATGTATGAAGTTTTGCAAAACACCGGACTAGGTAGCAGATATCTTCACAAAGCATTGAATAGAGAGCATTTTGAAAGAAACCGTCTGGAGTTAGGATTGATTAAGATGAACTAAGAACCAAGTCCCTCAATGATTGACTCTGAAATGATGGTTAAGTAAATTGCTAAAAAGTATTTTCTGGCGACTTCTAACTCATTTCTGTACCGTTACAGGTAAACACGCATGGCAACCACAGGATAAACAAGTGGTAGATGAAATTGCAATTATTTGAATGCTTTGCTCACATATTTCAACATTTGTCAGGGAACCTGGTTCCTATGACTCAGGTTAGTAGTTTCTCTTACACTTATATGCATTTTGAACTGATAGAGTTCCATGCCATTAATTGTTTCTGCCTCATCCGTTATTTCTCAAACTCAAACGACACATCCGATACAAACTGACCCAACTACATATTCCTTCTCTCACACCTAATTGTAACCGATCCCTCTTTTCCCTCTAAATACCCCAAAATTCAGTCTCTCTCTTCTCACTATCTACATCGAACACCTCTCTACTTCCAAACCCCCTTCTTATATTTTCTTGCTCTCAAAATCAAACATGACTTCACCACAATCCGAGTCTCCCAAAACAACTAAAGAAATTTCTGCTATGTCTCCGTATTCTAAGGTAAAGCCATCTGGATCGGAGTCACACCTTCACCCACTGAAGCCCCAATTTTAAACCAACCCACATCTACAGTACCCTCCCCTACACCATATAGTTCTGATTCTAATCGCACCCGTAAGAGCCAAAATCCCAATATATTTGTGGCTTCTTCCTCTCCTTCTGCTACAACAAAGAAAGTCAAATTAGAAGGGCCTTTCTCCACTTCTCGATTTCTTTTAATCACCAAAGAAATAGTGGAAGGCGATGAAAGAGTAGAAGTATCAAGTTAGCGTGTTGAGGAAGGGCTTGTGGACAAAATTTTGGTTCCTGATGTGGTTGATCGTGTGCTTGCATCTGGTATTTCTGATATTGCAAGTGCTCAGGGGATTGATCTGAATATCTCGTCAACATCAGGTAATGTTCCATCATCTTTTTCCGGCACTGTATTATTAGGTAATGAGGGTGAAACAAATGGGAGTGATGCCATTAAAACAGGTTTTACCTCCTTTGAAATAGAGCTTGTTGTTGCTGTGGAAATTTTAGTTGGAGATTCTTTGATTGGTGATGTAGGTGCTGGGACTCAGGGGGAAGAACAAGGGAATGGAGACCAGGTGCCTCAAAGTGACCAAGCATCGGTTAGTACTATAGGGAAGACTACAGAGGGACCTGATTCCTCTGCCCAAGAGGAGTTTTCTGCTCCTACTTGGGATGAAACTCCTAGTTCTACAAGAGAACCCCTAGGCGGTGCTGACCCTACCTCATTTTCTCACCCTGATGCAACCCCTTTGGAGGTTGTATACCATGAGATAAAATCGGCATCTGTGGGAGAATCTGATAATAGTGAGGATGGCCTATCTATAGACCAGTTTTTAGCTACTAGGAATGGTGCAAAAGTCACAAAAGATTCTATTCCTAAATGACCCACCACTACGTGACAGTGCATTAAAGGAGAATAAGGAGAAGAAGAAGAAGATAAGAAGGCTGGTAAAAAGTAGGTTAATTGATGAGGAGGATATGCCTCTGGCTGATGTAGTAGAGGTTGATGATGAGGAAACTGCTCCTTTTGTGAGGAGAACATCAAAGAAAGCAGTTTCTGTGAAACAAATGTCTGACAAAGATAATAAAGTTTGTGAATAAGGAGATGTTGAGAAGGAGAAAATTGTAGAGAAGAAGAAGCCTCTCAAAAGGAGGCCAAGTAGCAATAAGGAACCTGGTTCCTCAAAGAGGGCAAAAGTTGAACTATTTGAGCTTGAGAGGAGAGTAAATTTGAAGAAACAGAAATTTTTATGGGGAAAGGTGTTTGATTCTGAGTTCCTTGATCGCTCAAGCATGAGGCAACTGATGGAGATTTGTGACTTCTAGAAGTGGACTCATCTTTTTGACATCAAGACTCCAAAAGTGTATAAAGAGGAGGTACGGAGTTTTTATGCTGACATGTTTACAGTGGAGGGTGAAACAATTTGCTTGAAGATAAATGAGAAGGAATTTATGATAGATGCGGTTCTTCTTGGTGAGATTCTTGGGGTGCCTACTGAGGGGTTATCAACTGTAGAGAGAACCTGTTCCTCTGATTTTAAGAAAATTATCATCAAGCCTCGAGTTGTTCAAATGGGAGAAAAAGTGCACAAGAAAGCACTTCTGCCAGAATACCAACTGTTGTTTGATTTGGTAAACAAGGTTCTGCTACCTATGACTGAGAGGAGATATATAGTCTCTATAGTAGACCTGGTTCTTCTGGAACCACTGGACTCCTACACTCCCATCAATCTGCTTGGAATAATGATTGAGCATATGACAAAAGTGACAGATTTCAAGGATGACAATCATAGTCTCCCCTACAGGTTCCTCCTCACTAAGGTCCTTGAACGCTTTGAGGTCCCTTTGGGAAAAGCATCAGTGGGAACTCGCAAACAAATGTTCACCACGACCACTTTGGAGGAGTGTGAACGAGAAGGGAGGCATACAACAACTCCACCATTTCTCAGCTCATCGATGATCAAAATGCTGCAAATGAGGAAATCAAGCATCTGAAGGTACAAAATGCTATTCTTGCATCTGAGCTCAATCAGGACAGCAAGGAATCTGGTTCCAGCAATGCTCTGAGAGAAGAGATTGTCTTCCTGAAAGCTGAAAATGCATAGTTGAGGAACCAAGTGGAGAACCTGAAGGAGCAGCTGATCTGCTAATGCTCATATGGATAGCCTCATCAAGGCCCTTCCTCCCTAGTACTTCTGTTCCCCATCTAGTGTTCCCTATCGTACTCCTTTGCTAGTTCCTTCTTAGTATTTCCTTGTCTTTTGTTGTCCCTTCTTACTTACTGTGGTACTTTCATTTTTGTTTGGATTGCATATATGTGTAATTATATAGTAATGCTACTATGATATTTTTCTCCCTTAATTAATGAGCATCGTCATCTTTTTAATGCAATATTATACTCTTACATTCTGTTTTTAGACATGTTGTGTGCACACAAGTGGCACGAGTTAACTGTGCTAGACTTTTTTGCATTTATTTATCTAATTCTTTTTATGCTGCAAAAAGGGGGAAGACAATTGAAAGAGGGAAACATGTTCTCAGGGGGAATATGGATGATTCGTAAGGGGAACAGTGCATAATCTGGTTCTTATAGGAGCATATTAATTCTTCGTTTCTCATCATCAAAAAGGGGGAATTGATAAGTTATGATCTTTATTTTGATGATTTGACAAAATTCATGAGAGAACCAGATAAGGAACCCGATACAATTGGTTCCTTAGTGTTCATAGAAACTAGTCAAATGTTTGGTTCATTTCTCAATGAAATCAGATAAAGGAATAATAGAGGGAAAAAATAGGGATCAGTTCCTCCGATCACAATACAAGTTAACTCTACAGCTGTTAAAGCTGCTTGTCACGACCCAAAATCTAACTAGTCGTGATGGCACCTAACCCGATCCGCTAGGTAAGCCAATTACCAACTATCCAATTTCAATGAAATTAATAAGGTAATTAATTAAAAGAAAATAGATAAAACCAATACATTTCTCCAAGAACTGGAAGTACAAATCATGAGCTTCTAAGACTAAAATTTACAAAACTGGTATGAAATAATACATCATCTGTTCAAAATGTACATGAACAAATTGTTATAAATCTAAGGCTACCATGAACAAGAGGCAGCTATAACCAGAATGCAGGTACATCTTCAAGTCCGGCAACTATCGAGCACAACAACAACACCAGCCAACATCTGCACGCAATGTGCAGAAGTGTAGTATCAGTACAACTGGTCCCAAGTACCGAGTAAGTAACAAACCTAGCCTTAGGTTGAAAGTAATGACGAGCTTTTACCAAGGTCGGGTCCAAACCAATAGTCCACAACAGTCCATAACAACGTAAAGAAAATAATACAAGTAGTAACTCAGAGATAAAAATGCTCAACTAAATCATGATTTCAAAAAAAAATAGTTCTTCCTTTTAAGTACATCAGTGAAAAAGCCAAATTTGTTTACCGAAGTTGCCAAAAATATGAATAAGTTTGAAAATAATATTTTTCCCGAAAATCCTTTCCAAAATAAGTAAGATGTCTCATTTCCTTTCTAGATAACATGTGTAAGAAAAAGGCATCACTATGCCCACATATCAATGTGTGTAAAAATCATGAATGACGTGATACCGTACAACCAGGAAAATGCATCTCTATGCCTCTATGTCATGTGTGCATGCCAATGCCATGTATCTCAGAGATGACTCATGTACTCACACTCTCAGAGTACTCAATCTCCCTGTCTCAAACTTTCTACTCATCATGCTCAACCACTCGGTACTGTATATGGCTCGCATGACCCAGGGAAATCCATCCCGAAACATATACAACACTGATTATAAGTCACCCAGTACCGAGGAAAAAGGGCAATCCAACCTTGTGGAGAAATCCATCTCCAGGTATCAAATACTTCGGACAAATCCATGTCCAGGGAAATCCATCCTTCAATAATATCATCCGCGCTCACTGGGGGTGTGTTACAGACTCTGGAGGGGCTCCTTCAGCCCAAGCACTATTATAAATCAGTATCAATATCAGAATCAATCAGGCCCTCGGCGTCACTCAGTCATCAATCTCTCCAGTCTCTCTCTTATGGGCTCACAATATCATGAAAATAGCTCAAAAATGATGATATAATGTATCAATAAATAACAATAGAGACTGAGATATGATATGCATATGAATGCGTATGACTGAGTATGTAATGCAATGAAAATAGATAACTTAATAGCAGAAATGACCTCGGTAGGTCCCAATAGGATAGACATGTAGTCTAAACATAGTTTATTGCATGTATCACATTTTTGATAACTCTAGTACGTAGAGATTTCATGATTTCAGACAAGTTCAAATAATTATAAAATTCACACGGTGCACGCCCACACGCCCGTCACCTAGCATGTGCTCCACCTCAACACAAAATACATAACACGTATACTCAGTATTTATACCCTCAGCTCTAAGACTAGAAGATTTACTTACCTCGAACAAGCCGAATTCAATATCGAGCAAGCCAAATAATGCTCCAGAAATTCCATTATGTGCCTATCAACTTTCGAACGGCTCGAATCTAGTCACAATAAATTTGATTCAGTCCATACAATTTATAGGAATCAATTCCATATCAAAATACTAATATTTTCTACAAAAATCCGAAAATTATGCCCCAAAAAAATCACCCGTGGGTCCACATCTCGGAATCCGACGAAACTCATAAAATGCGACAACCCTTCCAATTACAAGTTCAACCATACTAATTTCACTCAATTCCGACTCCAAATCGATGTTCAAAACTCAAAAATTCATATTATGAACTTTAGGCCAACACCTCCAATTTTCTATTTAAATTCATCAACCAATTGCTAAAAATGAATATAGATTCATGGAATATTATCACAAGGGAGTCAAAAACACGTACCCCAAGTTGTGTGAAAACATTCCTCTCCATAATCACCCAAACCGAGCTCCAAAATGTCCAAAATAAGAAAAATCTCGGAACCCTCGTTTTTAACACTACCCAGGCATTTCCGCACCTGCGGTGCCTGGTCTCGCACCTGCGCATCCGCTTTTGCGTAGGAAAATGCGCGCCTTCGGAAACAACCTGCATTCTAAAATCTCGCATTTGCGGCGCCCTTCTCCCATCTGCGGGCTCGCAGATGTGCATTCCCCTTCGCAGATGCGGGCCATTTCTTCGCACCTGCGAGCACTGGCCAGTTCCACTCTTGGATGCTTCTACAATTGGTTGCGCGCACATGCGGCTTCGCACCTGCGATCAAAAGCTTCGCAGGTGCGATCACACCAGTAGGCAACAGTTCTAGCGTTTCCTTAAGTCCGAATTTGATCCGTTAACCTTCCGAAACTCACCCAAGGCCCCCGGGACCTCAACCAAATATACCAACAAGTCCCATAACATAATACAGACCTACTCGAGGCCTCAAATCACACCTAACAATATCGAAACGATGAATCATACCTCAATTCAAAATCAATGAACGTTGAACTTTCAAATTCTATATCTTGTGCCGAAACACATCCAATCAATCCGGAATGACTTCAAATTTTGCACACAAGTCACATTTCACATTACGAACCTATTCCAAATTTCCAGAATCCGATTCCGACCCCGATATCCAAAGTCAACACCCCGGTCAAATTTCCAAAAATTCTACTTTCGCCATTTCAACCTTAATTCCACTACGGACCTCCAAATTATTTTCCGGACATGCTCCTAAGTCTAAAATCACCATACAGAGATATTGGAATTATCAGAATTCAAATCCGACGTCGTTTACATATAAATCGACATCCGGTCGACTTTTCCAACTTATGCTTTTAATTTAAGAGACTAAGTGTCTCATTTCACTCTAAATTCTCTCCATACCCGAACTAACTAACCCGATAAGTCATACAATAGCTATAAAGCACAAATAGAGCAGTAAATGGGGAAACAAGGATATAATACTCAAAATAACCGTCCCGGTCGTTACATTCTCCCCCACTTAAACATACATTCGTCCTCGAACATGCCAAGAGTTGTTTTCATGCCATCAAATCACTGTTCCATCTTACCACACACGTATCCGGGGGTGATCCCATGTCACCCTATTCCACATAGGCCTGACAAAAGAATACAACTGAAAATCCTTAATTTAACCTTAGCCCAAAAAAAACCTTGGAATTCAATTCCCAACCTTCAGAATTTCTTTTCAAGACACAAATCTTACATTTACACATTGTATGAGTCTGAATAGGCTGCATCGAGCTATAACTATAACCACAGATATAATCACCCCGCATATTACACAACTCGCATGCCCGTAGCACCATTCCTGACCGCGGTAACTACTTCAAACCAACCATGTACTAGTATATTAAACCCCATATCAAGCCAAACCTTATCCCAAAATCTTCGTACACTGCTGATAATAAAAGAAACACGCAGAATCTTGTTACCCCTTATCAGATCAACAAGTCATGGAGCTCTCTTGCCCCAACCAGAACCATAATTACTTTCTAAGACGACTTTCAATATTATCCTCCCGAATATACCGAAATCAAACCTGATAGTACCCATTCTAGGTCCAATGACCTTATATTATTAAACACAACTATCCCACAGACATGTCACATCAATATAACTCAGAGCCACAGCTCGTTCCATCCGTGCGCCAATAAGCAACAATTCAAATGTACTCAGTCATGGAAAATGACTCAAATGCGAGAACTGCCCCGTAAGATTAACATGTACCGCCACAAACGAAATGCTGAAAACCCATCACACACCGTAGAACCATCACCCGATTCTAACACAAGATTCATACCTTAACATAACTCTGCTGTAATGCGTGACCCCATCCAAACGTTGGTCCATATTATATACCCCAAGCCACCCTGCTCAAAATAAATAACCACGGAGAGGCAAATGACACAATGCCCCACAAAACCCGAAAGAACATAACCAATACACAATCAATCATGCAATACGCAAACACTCATCTCATTCAAATTCCACCATAAGGCCCCCAATAGAACCGTACCATGTGTGCATAACCAGTGAATCACAACTCCTCGTAGCATAAAAGAGTAACTCACCGATTATTCCGGAACACGAATAAGCTCAACATCAACTGAATGGCACATCCCCTAAAAATAACAGTATGGAGCCAACCAATCTGACTCGGTATAGAATACACATCCTAATTGGGCCTACCAATGGAACCCCAAATCAACTCTGGTTACCCACAAATAGATAAATAACCCTCCAAAAATCCATAATGACTGAGTCATAACACATATTATCATCTGGCTAGCTTTGGCCATAACTTTATAGTCCACAACCACAAAATAATCTGCTCCTAAGAACTCTAGTCTCCAAATTCATAGAACATACGAATCCCTATTTCTGAGTCCATCTTCACCGCCCCAATGTCTAACACATCTCTCGTACAAAATCATCCCATGAGAAATATTTCTCCCATTCTTTCATGCCACATAGCAACGTCTTAAAATCAACAGTCGATCAATAGGAAAATTCCACAATACCTATGAAATATCCATAATTAGAAACATAGTGCGCATTCTGAAATGTACGCTCTACTCACGCAATACCAAATAGTTATAGAACATCTAAACATCAAAAACCGTCCATGCACTCTAAGAATTTATGACCTCTCTTTCAAAACTAAACTGTGACCTTGCACACATCAACCTTAATCCCACACAACATACCGCATCTATCATGCCATCATATAAAAAATATGAGAAGCTCATAATAATTCTGATTCACAAGTAGAATACATATCTGATCATCCAGAAGCCTTCCATTTGATCCCATTAGGTAGAAAATCACAATACTCAACATGCTACCTCACGCCGATAGAAAATATCCATCTCAAACCATGGTTGAAACTATCTAGAACACTTTGAAATCCATTTGCACATAACCAAGCGATTAGAACTGAATTCCTCTAACTCGACCTAGCCACGCAGGTCACCAAACCCAAGAGTATTGCCACAAAGAACCTGTAGAAAACCCCCACATTATAAGCACCCAAAGAACCGATCATATCCATTACCATACTGATCTAACCTACCACCAAGGTGTCCTATTTCTCCGAGTCTCTTCCAAATTTGCCTTCAAATTGATACTTCTTCTTGCTAAAACACCACGATCTTTAACCACAACTCACCCCATGAACCTTAGCATAGAACCACAACGCCCTACGACCCTTAAGCAACTGTATTCTTCTTAAGTACCTCCATTAATACTACAACTGTAACACTCACTTTGAAAATACCTTATGTTAATTTAAATTGTTCTTCTTACTTTCCTTATACTAAAATGCAGAATCCATAGTCATATAGAATTTCCGCAAGTTCAGGCACCATCAAATGCAAATCTCAGATTTTATCCATACACAAGTCTGGAGGAATTCTCAATTGCTATATATAAACCTCGGACCTATTGGAACTTTCTCGAGAGTCACCCACTTTGCTCAAATCTAAAAATTGCACTGCCCAAACGTGTTGAAAGACACGTGCCTCATTAGCACAACACCACTCAAAGAAGTAACCATGCCTTAACACCATCAATCAAATTTATACTTCGTGCGCACTACATCCTTCAAATAACAACTTAATCATTCCATTATTTTTATATACTCATACAGCGCAATATAACTCGTATTCAGGAATTTCATTATTCTAGTCTTTCTTGATCTCAACCTTCACTAGTCATAACTAACCCACAAGTATGCCTCAGACTAAAACTAAAATATAACATATAACCATGAAATTAAACCGTCAGCATCAAGCTCCCCCACTTGGCTCAAAACCATAGAACATAATATTCTATAACTCACAATACCCATACTATATTACTGTCATAATACCACAGTCAGTTCAACAAAAAAATTTCTCAAGCTCATACAACACCAACCATAAAATACCTCAATCGTCCGCTAGGCTCGCATTCATCTTCTTAACACTAAAGTCAACTTTCTCAACTAGATTCAAATTCAAATCTCAACACATACGTCCCACCGGCGGAAAAGAAACTCTCCACTCACATTATAAGGAACACACCTACGTAGACTACTCCGCAGGGGATAACCCACCTGCTTAGCCTCAAATTGGTATCTCATTATACCCTTTCGTAGTCACAATTGCTATGTAATCACTTAGTCTATCTGAGTCCAAACTCACTAACCAAACATGCGAATTTAATTTGTCCCAAAATTTAACAACGTGAAAGATCCTTCAAAATATTAATACTCATCACAAAGCCATTTCACCGCTCATCGAGCCATAAATTCCACTCGTAGGGACATTACCAGACATATAAGTCCAAATGTACAGGTTACAACTGAAGCTACCGAGCCTAAGCTGCGGTTTAAACTTGGCCTCAAGTCCTCCAGTCTGGCCCATCACCAAAACACAGAATACTCACCTCGAACCTCGTCCATGAAATCACAAGCCGGCGATGCACAACTGATACCGAGCGCTCATGTGCGCATACGAATGCGTGAAAGGAATTCAAAAAGTTATATTTCAAGCTGAATCAATTCCGCACGATAAAGAAAGAAAGATGATAAATTATCCTAAATGCCCCGTAGCCTCTCGAAGATAAGTATGGACGCCATCATACCGATCCGCAAGACTCTACTAGACACTTGCTCATGACTTGTAGAACCTATGAACCTAGAGCTCTGATACCATTGGTGTTGTCACGACCCAAAATCCAACTAGTCGTGATGGCACCTAACCCAACCTGCTAGGTAAGCCAATTACCAACTATCCAATTCCAATAAAATTAATAAAGCAATTAATTAAAAGAAAATAGATAAAACCAATACATTTCCCCAAGAACTGGTAGTACAAATCATGAGCTTCTAAGAATAGAATTTATAAAACTGGTATGAAATAATACATCATCTGTTCGAAATGTACATGAACAAATTGTTATAAATCTAAGGCTACCATGAACAAGAGGCAGCTACAACCGGAACGCATGTACATCTTCAAGTCCGACAACCATCGAGCACAACAACAACAACAGCCAATATTTGCATGCAATATGCAGAAGTGTAGTATCAGTATAACGACCCCATGTACTGAGTAAGTAACAAATCTAGCCTTAGGTTGAAAGTAGTGATGAGCTTTTACCAAGGTCGGGTCCAAACCAATAGTCCACAACAGTCTATAATAACGTAAAGCAAATAATACAAGTAGTAACTCTGAGATAAAAATGCTCAACTAAATCATGATTTCAAAAAAAAAATAGTTCTTCCTTTCAAGTACATCAGTGAAAAACCCAAATTTGTTTACCGAAGTTGGCAAAAATATGAATAAGTTTGAAAACAATATTTTTCCCGAAAATCCTTTCCAAATTAAGAAAGATGTCTCATTTTCTTTTCAGATAATCAGTGTAATACAAATGCATCACTATGCCCACATATCAATGTGTATAAAAATCATGAATGACGTGATACCGTACAACCAGAAAAATGCATCTCTATGCCTGTATGTCATGTGTGCATGCCAATTCCATGCATCTCAGAGATGACTCATGTACTCACACTCTTAGACTACTCAATCTCCCTATCTCACACTTTCCACTCATCATGCTAACCACTCGGTACTGTATATGGCCCTTACGGCCCAGGGAAATCCATCCTGGAATATATACAACACTGATTATAAGTCACCCAGTATTGAGGAAAAAGGGCAATCCAACCCTGTGGAGAAATCCATCTCCAAGTATCAAATACTTCGGACAAATCCATGTCCAGGGAAATCCATCCCTTAATAATATCATCCGCGCTCACTGGGGGTGTGTTACAGACTCCGGAGGGGCTCCTTCAGCCCAAGCGCTATCATAAATCAGTATCAATATCAGAATCAATCATGCCCTCGGCCTCACTCAGTCATCAATCTCTCCAGTTTCTCTCTCATGGGCTCACAATATCATGAAAACAGCCCAAAAATGATGATATAATGTATCAATAAATAACAACAGAGACTGAGATATGATATGCATATGAATGCGTATGACTGAGTATGTAATGCAATGAAAACAGATAACTTAATAGCAGATATGACCTCGGTGGGTCCCAACAGGATAGACATGTAGTCTAAACATAGTTTATTACATGAATCACATTTTTGATAACTCTAGTACGTAGAGATTTCATGATTTCAGACAAGTTCAAATAATTATACAGTTCACACAGTGCACGCCCACACACCCATCACCTAGCATGTGAACCACCTCAACACAAAATACATAACACGTATACTCAGGATTCATACCCCCAGCTCCAAGATTAGAAGAGTTATTTACCTCAAACAAGCCGAATCCAATGTCGATCAAGCCAAACAATGCTCCAGAAATTCCATTATATGCCTATCAACTTTCGAACGGCTCGAATCTAGTCACAATAAATTTATTTCAGTCCACACAATTTATAGGAATCAATTCCATATCAAAATATTAATATTTTCCACAAAAATCCGATATTATGCCCAAAAAAAATCACCCATGGGGTCCACATCTTGGAATCCGATGAAACTCATAAAATCTGATAACCCATCCAATTACAAGTTCAACCATACTAGTTTCACTTAATTCCGACTCCAAATTGAGGTTCAAAACTCAAACATTCGTATTATGAACTTTAGGCCAATACCCCTAATTTTCTCTTTAAATTCATCAACCAATTGCTAAAAATGAAGATAGATTCATGGAATATTATCACAAGGGAGTCAAGAACACGTACCCCAAGTTGTGTGAAATAATTCCTCTCCAAAATCGCCCAAACCGAGATCTAAAATGTCCAAAATGAGAAAAATCTCGGAGCCCTCATTTTTAACACTGCCCAGGCATATCAGCACCTGCGGTGCCTGGGCTCGCACCTGCGCATCTGCTTGACGAAAATGCGCGCCTGCGAAAATAACCTGCCTTCTAAAATCTCGCATATGCGACGCCCTTCTCGCATCTGCGGGCTCGTAGATGCGCATTCCCCTTCGCTCATGCGGCCTCGCAGATGCGGGCCATTTTTTTGCACCTTCGAGCACTGCCCAGTTCCACTCTTGGCTGCTTCTGCAATTGGTTGCGCACACATGCAGCTTCGCACCTGCGATTAAAAGCTTCGCAGGTGCGATCACACCAGTAGGCATCAATTCTAGCATTTCCTTAAGTCGGAATTTGATCCGTTAACCCTCCGAAACTCACCCGAGGCCTCCGGGACCTCAACCAAATATACCAACAAGTCCCATAACATAATACGGATCTACTTGAGGCCTCAAATCACACCTAACAACATCGAAACGACGAATCACACCTCAATTCAAAATCAATGAACGTTGAACTTTCAAATTCTATATCTTGTGCCGAATTACACCCAATCAATCTGGAATGACTTCAAATTTTGAACCCAAGTCACATTTCACATTACGTACCTATTCCAAATTTTCGGAATCGGATACCGACCCCGATATCAAAAGTCAACCCCCCGGTCAAACTTTCAAAAATTCAACTTTCGTCATTTCAAGCCTAATTCCACTACAGACCTCCAAATTATTTTTCGAACACGCTCCTAAGTCCATAATTACCATACATAGCTATTGGAATTATCAAAATTCAAATCCGAAGTCGTTTACACATAAATCAACATTCAGTCGACTTTTCCAACTTAAGCTTTCCATTTAAGAGACTAAGTGTCTCATTTCACTCTAAATTCTCTCCGGACCTGAACTAACTAACCCAATAAGTCATACAATAACTATAAAGCAAAAATAGAGCAGTAAATGGGGAAACGAAGCTGTAATACTCAAAACAAACGGTCGGGTCGTTACACTGCTGCACTGTACTGGCAACAGTACAACAACACAGTTGAAGTGTGCAGTGTACTGGACACTCCCTTGCATCAAATTTGATGACCTCACACATATATTATTAACATGTGGCAAGGGATTTCACAAAAAACACTTGCAAAACCTAAAGATTGATTTACTCTCAAATATGCAGCCGCCCTTATTTCCTCTCAGGCATTGAAGAATCAAGTAGCAATAGAATAAAGGACCAGATCCTAAAATTGATTATGTCGTGTGTCCTTTAGTATTGTTGTGTCTTTGTCTTATGTTATTAAATTGTAATTCCTATACAACTTTTCAGAAGCATTCACATGACATCTTTTAAACCATTATCATTGTGGTTGTTTTGACTAGAGTTAGTCAAGTATGAAGCTTTGTAATAGAGTTATTACAAAGAGGCTTACAATATAGTTATTGTAAGAAGGTGAGGATTAAGAGTTTAATCCCTAGATTGCAATAGGTTGTAATATAAAGTTTGCTCAGTTAGTGAAGTTGAAATCCTACTAGTGTAGGCCGTGGTTTTTAATCCCGTGAGCTGAGAGTTTTTTTACGTAAATATCGTTGTATTTTTTACTTATTACTGCGTACTGTGGGAACTGATAGAGAACCATTCTCTATATAGTTTGGTGGACCCTTAGTTTACGTAACTTCTCATTTACTATGGCATGTGTTTCGATCCTACTAATACTTGTGTAGTATAAGCTGGAGGAAAGAGCATGTAACATTTCAAGCACATATTTCTAACCAGACTTTATTATAGTAATATAAAGATATTCAATCTTTTCATCATTTGTACTCTCAATATGGTTGTTACACCCCATGTTTTCATACATGGAAGTACGCCATAAATAAATTAATGAAAGTTCGGGAATGGGATTATTTTGAGACTATAAGCATTATGCCATTTAAAACATGTGATGAATAAATTCGTAAAGGTGAGAGGGGAAGCAAGTCAAAGAAAATGAATTTTCGTCCAAGTTTGACATGTGGGATAAAGAATGTCCCGAGCTAAAATACTCGGTATTTATGGACTAGTGCCATACAAGGTACCACATGACCACGATGGTATGATGTATAAGGTGTGTTAACATGAGTAGTATTTTAAGTAATTTGAGATAATTCTTAATTATGTGGGTAATTGATTAATGAGAGATTAACAAGTTGATTAAGATAATTGGTGGTTAATTATTCGACAAAATCCATAACGTGGCAGCAAACCCATCTAAGGATTGTGACTCATAAGTCACTATGATTATATGGAAAGCCTTAAAGAGCATGAGTCATACTCATTAAATAAAGAAGAGACACATTTCATTAGCAATTTTTATAAGTTGTGAATAAATCAGAACGTTAGCCATTTTTGTCAATTCCTACAAATTTTCAAATTCTCATTTTCAAACACTCCAAATCAGATTCTAACCCTTACATTAAGCAACGTGAATTCTTGCAACCAAAAGGAATCCAACGAGAATTTTTAAAATCATAGTAACGTAAAATTTTGCGGTTCTAAAGGAGTACGGTGCAACCTTTTTCAAGAACATCATACGGATTTTTTCCTACTCTGTTCTTGCCATTACGTGTTGTCACAATTGATGTGTTTTAGAGGGATTGTCAAGAGAATTGACTCATGTATGTTAAGGCTATCCCTTCTTTTCTTTTGACATGATCTATACGACACGAAACGAGCAAATGCACAACTTTCATAAATGACTCTATTCATAGAAGTATTAGAAATGCCTATGTTCTTGAATTCCCATGTATCTTCTTATTCTATCATCTGTTCATGGGTCTCAGAAAATACGTAAGTTGAAAAAGTTTACTTCATGATATTATTCAAAGGCATAATGGCCTTATGAAATTCCGAGAGATTTTAATGATGTACTTCTTATGCATTGCATTCATTTATATATGTACATTGACCCATGACCAGATGGCATTATATACACGTATATATAAGTATTTATATGTATATAGGATATGGGAAAAGGTTATGGCGTTATATACACACCACCACCTGATCAGCTGGTATACGTTTGTCCACAATGGCTGAGATGATATGATGGGATGCCCTCAGATGCCCGATGATGTTATGAAACATGTACCTATGCACGACATGACATTCATATGCATATGCATGACACTATAATTATTTCATGATTTACAGAGTTATCCAGACTTATAGGTTGAGTCATTTACTCTATATTTCTTCCACGTCTATTATGTACTTATTTATGTGCCTTACATACTCGGTACATTATTCATACTGACGTCTCTTTTGCCTGGGGACGCTGCGTTTCAGGCCTGCAGGTCCTGATAGACAGGTCGAGAGTCCTCCAAGTAGGCTACCAGCTCAGCGGAAGATGTTGGTGCGCTCTGTTTGCTCCGAAGTTGCTTGTTTGGTCAGTATGATTTAGACGCGTATTATTTGGTATGACGGAGCCCTGTCCCGACCTTTATGTTAAAGTGTACTCTTAGAGGCTTGTAGACAGATGTCATGTATACGAATGCTTGTATGGACTTGTCGGCCTATGTTTTGAGTATATGAAAGATCATGCCGGCCTTATCGGCCCGTATGTCATATGCATAAGTTTGGATTACATGTTGGGTCGTCCAATGTCGAGTATTTTCCCCATGTTTTATTCTATTTATATCACGACAGCCTCTCTGGCTCATTTACCTATGGTAGTATGATATAAAAGATACGCTACGTAGGTACTCGGTTGAGTAAGGTACCGGGTGCCCGTCGCGGCCCATCGGTTTGGGTCGTGACAATGGTATCCATTTTAGCCAATATCTTTGAATCTTAATAAGTTTTTTTTGAGATTTACTACAATATAGTGCTTCATGAATAGCAAAATTTATTACTCCTGGTAGTAATAAATTGGCCCTTTCAGTACCTTCAATTAATCTTGTACTACCAGATATTGTATTAACATTGGCTTCTTTCATTATAAAATAAGAGAAATATCTATTATCTCTTAAAATTGTGTGTTGTAGAACTATCCAAAAGACATATATCATCTTTATTAATCTTGGGTCCAACTGAAGACTCAAATTTTTTTATATTCTTCATAAAAATAAAAATAAAATACATTATAAGAAATATAAGACTAACAACAAAAGAACATTAAAAAATACACTAGGAACGTATAAACTAGCAACACATGATGTATTAGGAATATATACTTAAGAAGAATAAACTAGATGCAAATATAAAATAAAAAATAATAATTTTTATTATAGCTTCATTAGCCAGTAAGATAATTAGTTCTTCAGTCAATATCCTCAAAGAAGTCTCCAACTTCTAAATGAGTAATATTTGCAATGCCTCCAAGATCATCATCTTTATATGCAAGACGTGCCTCATAATCATATTTGTTTGAGGAACCTGCTTCAACATCATTATTTTAAAAGGTCAAGTGTGCCTCCATATTATTTTCTTTTCTTTTGAAGGAGGCTTGATAAAATTTGACAAAATGATCGGATGTATGATAAATACATGCCCAATGACCTTTCATGCCACATCGATGGCACATATTAGCTTTACCTTTTGAAGGATTACTTTGAGAATCCTTATTGTTCTCCTATTTATTCTCACCATGATGACAATAATTATTTCGTCCCCTGCCAAATTCACGTTCACGACCACGGTAATTAATTTTATCTTCTTTCAGAACTAATATATGCTGCTACAACATTCACTTTTGGGAATAAAGCTGACCAAGTAGGACGAGCTTCATGATTTTTCATTAATTGAGTATTATTCTGTTCTGTCACAAGTAGGCATGTGATTATGTAACAACCCGACCGGTTGTTTTGAGCTTTAGAGTTCCATTCGGCGGTTTGAGACTTTGAGTAGTTTCATATTATGTATTATGACGCGTGTATGATTGGTTTCGGTTTTTGAGCGGTTCGGGACTGATTTGGAAGAATGATTCTCATTTTAGAAGTTTTAAGCTAAAAGAGTTGATTAAGATTTTACTTTTGGGTAAACGGACTTGGAATTGGGTTTTAATTATTCAAATAAGTTTGTATGATGATTTTGGACATGTCCACAAAGTTTGGTTAAATTCTGATGAGTTTTGGATAAGTATGAGTTGTATGGTAATTGTTTTTAGTTTCGACGTCGATTTGAGCAAAAAGTTATCATATTGAGAAAACGGACTTTGATTCATATTTTGACTAAACTATTATATCCGTATCATAATTTTGAAATCATAGCAACTAAAATCATCAACTTTCAACATTGTATGAGGAATTTATGGTCATTTTACTAAGAATTGGGTTGCTAGATTTTCTGATTAATTACAAAATTGATATTGAATTCGTATTTAAAAATCTGCACTATTTTCAAATATTAAAACCAACATATCTCCTTGATACGCGGTGAGATAAGGTGGGCTTGATATACGTGTTGCTAGTAAGGGAACTACTTGAAGTGACGCTGTGAGATAAGGTGGGCTAAAACGCGTGTAGTTATTTCGGAAAAAATAATTTTTAAAACTAAATATAAGGCTCACACGGTGATATAAGAAAATATTGTGATTGAAATTGTAAAATATGAATAGGAGGTGGTAACTCGGTTGTGATTTTTATTGTACATTCCATGTTGGAACAACTTGTTGATTTGAACGGTCATTGTTCTTCCTTAAATCATTCATCCGCATTTTGATTGTGTTTGGTTACTCGTTGTTATCTTGGTGTTGGAACGATTGTGGTTTCTTGTGTGAGTCATGCATTCTACGTGATTTGTTGTGTTGCTTTAACATGCCAATATGTGCCTCCGTTATAACTTGGTAAATTGATTGTCAATGTGAATTTAATTGTATGAAGTCACTATATCATATTATGTTTAGTTGTTGCTAATATAATGTTTAAATAAAAGAATTATTAACATGATTTATTCTATATGCCTCTTAAGACAGAACTCGTTATCTCACTTGGTGCTTTATTATTCAAAATGATTATCGCACTTTCACCATAATTGGGTTCTCAAATTATACTCATCATCCTGTTAGATGTTTACCTTACTTAAAATTATTTTCATGTTTTTCCTTAACAAGTTCTATATTTAATTCGTTAATTTAACTTATGTTTTACTTTGTTTAAAAATAATACTTTTACTCAATTTTATTGATTCTAAACTTAGCCCATCTTATACTCTGTTTCGTACAAATTGTATATTATTTCACTTTACTTGATTTCTAAAATAAACTCATTATTTCATTTGACACCTTACTTTATTCAAGATTGTTATTATGTTTTATGGTGTTTAAATATATATTTCATTCATCTAAATTAATATTTATCATGGTTGCAAAGTACATGGTAGCACGTGGGCTTTGTCGTACGAAGGTGATTGTTATTATGTGCATGAGGTACTATATGTGTAAGATTTTGAAATTATAGTCCATGACTTGTGGTTTATGAAGGTGTGGTGCCTCGGGGTAATTTTTGTTGTAAGTCCATGCGTTGGGAGCGATTTGATTATTTGCGTTGTCATTTGTTTTTCCTTATTTGAGTTCATTTACATCTCATCGGTGTTCTGATTATGTTGTTTCTTTATTACTCGTTTACTACTTGCTGGCATTTATATTTCTATTACTTCATTGTTGGTTGTAAATCAATAATTTTTCCGTTGTTGGTCTTACATTGATGTTCTTTCCGTTGTTAGCTTATGTATATATTGAACATGTTTCTATGTCTAGTAGGTGTCTTGACATGGTCTCATCACTACTCTACCGAGGTTAGGCTTGATACTTACTGGGTACCGTTATGTTGTACACATGCTATGCTTTTGCATATTTTTGTGCACATCCAGGTATTCTTATTGTGCTGTTGAGAGTTGCGCCTGCGCGGCGGGAGAATTCAAGGTATACCTGCTTGATGTTCGCAGGCCTCAGAGTCACCATCTTACTTCATTATGCTACTAATAAATTATAATTTAAAACAATATTGTGTTTAGAAATTCTAGTATGTTTTAGTAGTGCTTATACTACCAGTTTTGGGAAATGTATAACTATTGACCGCTTCCGGCTATGTATGTCATTTAATGGTTTATGATAAATGATTAAATAGTTCAATTCTGTTATTAAATCAGCATGTGTTGGGCTTACCCAGTCTTAGAGACTAGGTGCCATCACGACATCCTAAAGTGAGAAATTGGGGTCGTGACAAATTAACTCAGAATATTTCGTGAACCCTTCTCACAGTATTGCTGTTGTAGCGCTACATTTGAAGTGTGAGAAGTGGAAAATAGTTTTTTCAATAAGTCCTCATATGTGATAGTATCTCCATATAATTTTAACAGAGAACTTACTTTGAAAATAGCAGAATTATACTCACGTACGGTTTTAAAGTCTTGCGATCTTAAATGTATCCACTCGTACCGAGCTTTTGGTAATACTGTAAGTTTTAAGTGGCCATATCAGTCCTTCAAATTATTCCGCAATTGAAGTGGATCTTTTACGGTTAAATATTCAATTTTTAACCCTTCATGTAGATGATGACGAAGGAACATCATGACCTTTGCTTTATCCTGATTTGATGCTTCATTTCCATGTATAATAGTATTTCCGAGACCTTTAGCATCAATGTGAATTTCAGCATCAAAGACCCATGATAAATAGTTTTTTCCGATGATGTCAAGTGCCACAAATTCAAGCTTTGATAAATTTGACATAGTGAAAATTTAATAAAATATGACTCAACTTAGCGGGGATAAGAATGAAATTAGAGTTTCGTGCTGATAACTTGTTATAAAAAAAATTAATTTAGTAAAACATAAATAAGAAATAGAGATAGAAATAATGAATAACTTTTCTTCTTCAATTGTGTATCTTTTACAATCTAGTTACAAGCCAATTTATAGGCATAAAAAGGTCAAAAACGCTATAGTAAAATAGTGCAAGAGATGGACATAAAGTATGAAAATCTATCCACAAACTATTCACACATGAACATCCATCCATATACTATTTGTTGTATCATGTTTACTTTTTCCTTTGTATGTAACAAGCTTTGAGGATA
Organism: Nicotiana tabacum; assembly: GCF_000715075.1. Classification (NCBI taxonomy): domain Eukaryota; kingdom Viridiplantae; phylum Streptophyta; class Magnoliopsida; order Solanales; family Solanaceae; genus Nicotiana; species Nicotiana tabacum. The sequence continues at coordinate 12,414,813 of NC_134096.1, forward strand.
GGTTTTAAAAGAAAGGAGAACCTATTTTTGGGCAATTCTCTCTTAATACTATCAAAAAATGAGATTCTTATCAAATTCGAGTTTAAGTTTTGTACATAGTTAGAGTAATATTTTTAGTATTATCAGGTTAAATTGACCTATGACAACAGATAGGTTAACTTACAATAACAAGTAACTCTTCATATTTCTGATATAATAACTTGGAAAATAAAGCAATAATTTAACCTGTTGTAACTAGTTAAGTGTATTTTCAATGCTTATAACTTAAATTTTTTCAATCCAAACTATTTAAATATAGTCGAAATTTATATATATTGATCATGCCCAACTATGCCTTATAAAGAGGACTAAGCGGTCGTTGCAAATATATTCCGGCTAATAAGTCCGGAGTCAAATCCCACAAGGAATTAACCTATCAAACACAGCTACTAGACTCGCATGAACTCACGCAACCAATATTCAAAAATATTTAAGTAACAATTTGGATGTTTACTAACTAAATATTATGTAATAAAAATGCAACAATTAATAACTAACTACTAACGGGTTGTAGACAAGAATTGGAATGATCAAAGGTTATGATTTCCCCTATTGTCGGAATCTTTTCCGCTACGTTTTCTATAAATTTTCCTAAGTCTTCTCTATCGATAATGAGCACTCTGACTGTCGTAACTCCCTCCCGAGTAATTACCATAATTTACTAGATATATTCTCCCGATTTACGCTAGCTGGCATTAAGTACTGGATGCCTTGGATAAGGTCAAGATTATCCAGGATCGACTTCGTACCGCTCAGTCCAGGCAGAAGAGTTATGTCGACCGTAGATTTCGTGATGTTACATTCATGGTCAGGGAGAGAGTGTTGCTTCGGGTTTCACCCATGAAGGGTGTAATGAGGTTTGGAAAGAAGGGCAAGTTGAGCCCTAGGTATATCAAACCTTTTTAGATTCTGGATAGAGCTAAACCTTTAGCTCTATCCAGTTGGACAAGGATTTGACTTACGAGGAGGAGCCGATGGCTATTCTAGCCCGACAAGTTCGCCAGTTGAGATCAAAGAGTTACCCTTCAGTTCGAGTGCATTGGAGAGGTCAGCCTATTGAGGCAGCCACTTGAGAGTCCGAGTCCGATATGCGGAGTAGATATCCCCACTTTTTCACCAGCTCAGGTACTTTTCTATGGCCGTTCGAGGACGAACGACTGTTTTAGAGGTGAAGAATGTGATGACCCAACAGGCCCTCTTATGTTTTAGAACTCGATTATTCGCTCTTAAGCCTTAAAAATTTCATTTTTACCCTCCTCAATTTGCGTGCGCAGTCCGGGCATATTTTCGGAAATCTTTTATGTTGAAAATTGATGAAAATAAGAATTTATGCCTTAAAAGTTGATTTTAGTTGACTTCGGTCAATATTTTTGGTAAACGGGCCCAGATCCGTATTTTGACGGTCCCGGTGGGTCCGTATCAAATTATGGGACTGTGCCTATGCCCGAAATCAAATTCGGAGGTCCCTAGCTCGAGTTATGAATTTTTGATAAAAATTAAAAGTCTAAAAATTAATTATTTTTAAGAATTGGTTGATGTTTGGCCTTGTTGATACCGGGTCCATATTTTGGTTCCGGAGAACGGTATAGGTCCAATATAATATTTAAGACTTGTCTGTGAAATTTGGTGAGAAACGGAGTTGATTTGACTTGATTCGGGCGTCCAGTTGAGAAGATAGGAATTTTAAAGTGTTCTTGAGAATTTCATTTGATTTGGTGCTAAACTCGTAGTTCTAGGTGTTATTTTGGTGATATGATCACGCGAGCAAGTTCGTATGATATTTTAAGACTTGTGTGCATGTTTGGTTTGGAGCCCCGAGGGCTCGGGTGAGTTTCAGATAGGCCACTGGATGTTTTGGACTTAGAAAATCTGGTATTTTGCTGCAGCAGGTGTTCTGGCATTCCCTTCTTCGCGTTCGTGAAGGTACTCTCGCGAATGCGAAGAGTAATCTGGTCATCTGGAATTTTCTTCTTCGCGAATGCGAAGGCTTAGTCGCGAACGCGAAGCGACGGGGGCGTTACCCTTCGCGAACGCGACCAGCTCCTCGCGAACGCGTAGTGTTAGGCACACCTGGAGGAGAGTCAGTCGTTCCTTCATCGCGAACGCAAGGAATGTCTCGCGAACGCGAAGGCCAGGGGGTAGCCTATGCGAACGCGAACACGGTCTCACGAACGCGAAGGCTTGGCAGCCAATGCTCTTTGCAAACGCGATGCACACTGTCGCCCAACACTTAACAGAATCCAAAAACGAGAATTGGCCATTTATTTCATTTTCTCAAAAGCCAAGCAAACTAGAGGCGATTTTCAAGAGTTGTTTTCTTCCCTAATGTGTTGGTAAGTGATTCTTAACCATTTCCTTTCAATTACTCATTATATTTTTATGAATTATCAACCTAAAATCTAGAGTTTTCATGGTAGAATTGGGGGTTAGGGTAGAAACTAAGTATTTCAGAAATTTGGGGATTTAGACCTCAATTTGAGGTCGGATTCTAAAACCAATTATATATTCGGGCTCGGGGGTGAATGGGTAAATGGATTTTGGTCCGAACCTCGGGTTTTGACCAAGCAGGCCCGGGGTCGATTTTTTGACTTTTTGGAGGAAAATTTGGGAAATTTAATTTATGCAATATAATTGATTCCTTTAGTAATATTTGATATTATTGAGTCATTTTTGAATAGATACGAGTGGTTTGGAGGTGAATTCTAAAGAAAAAGCTGTGATTGAGAATTAAGTGGCCTTCGGAGCGAGGTAAGTATTGTTTCTAACCCTGACTTGAGGGAATTAGGAACTTCAGATTATTTGTTATGTGAAATTCATGTGAGCGGCGTATATGTGAGGTGACGAGTACTTATGCGCCACCAATTTACCTGTTTTCCTTGTTTTCCTCGTTTTTCTTATATTGTCTCTTTCCTATGCCTAATTACTACGTGTTTATACTAGTGTTGTTAAATTGATCGTTCTTATCAAGTTTACGGATTTTCTGGTGATATTTGAGTATTTATTTCAAAGTTGAGATTGATATTGTGGAACCAAATGTTTAAGTAAGGTTTGTACTTGTTATCCTATCTCCACATTGTTATTTATTCATTGCATTATGGTAAGGAAAAGTGTTAATGCACGAAGGGTGATGCCGTGCCATATTGTGAGTGTTAATGCACGAAGGGTGATGTCGTGCCATATTGTGAGTGTTAATGCACGAAGGGTGATGCCGTGCCATATTGTGAGTGTAAAAGCACGAAGGGTAATGCCGTGCCATGATATGAGAGTTAATGCACGAAGGGTGATGCCGTGCCGTTTCTATTGATTTTATGGTGAGATTGAGAGTAAAAGCACGGAGGGTAATGCCGTGCATTTTTCCTTTACTGTATTCGTGCTCCTGTTGATTCATATTATATTGGTTGTTCCAGTTCTCATTCTGTTGTAGCTCTTAACTTCGTAATTTCCCCCAGCATGCATCCCCATCCCGATGATTCTTGTCTAGCTCTTCATTACTGTTATTTGTATATACACTGTTAAATTGTACAGGTTGATTTGTAGGTGCCTTGCCTTAGCTTCGTCACTACTTCGTCGAGGTTAGGCTCGACAATTACCAGTACATGGGGTCACTTGTACTGATACAGCACTCTGCACTTTCTATGCAGATTTTGGTACCGACTCGGGTTGATCGAGATTTTAGCTGTTGGACCCGCTATCCAGAGACTCAAGGTAGATCTGTCGGTGTTCACAGACCTTGAAGTCCCCGTCTATCTTTTCAGTTTTATTATTTCTTTCATCCAAACAGTTGTATTTCTTTCAGACTATTACTTGTAATGAATTCTAGAATGCTCGTGAATTGTGACTCTAGATCCGAGTAGTAGTAATTAATGCAGTCTTTATATTATTCTGCACTCATTATATTTCACCTTAGCTAATTTGCTGTTATTTACTGAATGTGATAAGAATTGGTTTAATGATTCTATAACGTTGGCTTGCCTAGCAAGTGAAATGTTAGGTGCCATCACGGTCCTGACGGTGGGAATTCCGGGTCGTGATAGTCCGATCACACCAAGGTACTTTGCTTGCAGTCAGCGCTCATGGATAACGGCTTCCGGATGTACATGTTTAGGCCTACAACGCCTGTACCAATCCTTAGTATGCGATGGTATTCTTCTGATGCCAAACTCCTGTTGGCCTTGGTGTTGTGGATGCATGGCTGCTCTAGCTGACACAACTTGTGCTCCTTCACCTTGACTGAAGGTAGCTTCTCCCCCTTTTCTCTTCTTTGGGGGAGGTGCGGAGGTCGCCTTTGCTTTAGCCGGAGTAATGGAAGTAGCCTTTCCTTTGCCGGTGTCTTTTCTCGGAGGCATATTCGTTCCTACACAAGTAATCATTAATCAGTTAAAACTGCATTATGATATGACACACATGGTCTTACCCAAATTTCCGAGGTTACTCAGACTTCACCTCGTATTTTCTTAACATGAGAATCAAACAACAACACATGGGTGCTTCCTCCAATTTTGAAGCATCAGGCTACCAGTGAGACACCCCATGCTTAAGATTTTAATGTGGTGCATGACTACATAACACTAGTCTATTAATCCCGGAGACTCGGGCTCCAATGGGGACAAGGAATGCCATTGAGGCATTATAGAAAACACTTAGCATGCACTAGTGCCATGGGAGTGCTTGTAGGGGTGAGGGATTTACCCTCCCAAATCGGCTTGGGAGTTTCTTACTACCACTTGTTCGCACAATAGCAACACCATTCCTATGGGGTTCATGGGGTTGGGACACACAAACACAATACTACAATGAAGAACAACCCCCAAAATTTCGTGTCTAATTGCATAACTTTACCCAACTCGAAATTGCAAAGGAAAGATATAAGAATCATACCTTAGAAGCTTTAAGAGGAAGGATCTGCCTGTGAATTGCTGGTGCAAGTGAAAGAAATAGCAGGTGATGTGCGTTTGTGTGCTGGTGAGTGTGTGAGGTTGAGGAAATTTTGTGAGCAGTGTTGTGCGTTTTGTTTAGGTTAGGTTTTTATTTTGTTTAGCTTTGGGCTTTTAAGTGAGGGAGGTGGTAAGAGGAATTAGGGGAAAAAAATTAAAATAAGCCGAAAAATCCTTACCTGGTGACATGTGAAACTTTCCTCGCCCTAGCCCTCGCGATGCGAGATGTAACGCGAGCTGTAGCTCGCCCAAACCCATGCGAGACGAGCTATTTCGCCAGCTTCCCCAAGCCTCAACCCTCACGAGGCGAGCTCCCCCGCCGGGTTTCCTTTAGGCAACGATTAATGTCCTGCTCGACTTGCCCAAAATCACCTGCAACTTGTTAGTACCTAAAAAACGAAAGAAAATTCTAACTACACTAAAATCAACTACGAATTGGGTTGCCTCCCAATGAGCGCCTTAGTTAACGTCACGACACGACGCATGTAATTGTACTTAATGCTCGCTCAACCTTGGTGGCTCGAGCAGATGAGTCACTGACACTACTTTTGCATCATCCATGCCCAAATAATGTTTTAACCTATGCCCATTGACTCTAAACATGCGAGAGTCATTTTCCGCAGCAATCTCTAGGGCACCAGTGGGGTGAATCTCTACCACACGAAATGGTCCTGACCATCTTGACTTAATTTACCCCGGAAATAACCTTAATCTTGAATTGTATAGTAATACCATATCTTCGGGTTTAAAACTCCGCTCAAGAATATTTTTATCATGCATCATCTTCATTCTCTCCTTGTATAGTCTTGTGCTCTCAAATGCATGGTAGTGAAACTCATCAAGCTCGTGCAACTCTGTGATTCTACTTATACCCGCAGCTTCTATATCGAGATTCAGCTGCCTCAATGCCCAAAAAGCTCTATGCTCCAACTCCACTGGTAAGTGACACGCCTTCCCAAAAACCAATTTATATGGTGACATGCCAATCGGAGTTTTGAAAGCGGTACGATATGCCCAAAGTGCATCATCTAACTTTCTCGCCCAATCCGTTCTTGTAGCATCCACAGTCTTTGTCAAAACGCTCTTTATCTCTCTGTTCGAAACTTCCACTTGCCCACTCGTTTGTGGATGATATGGGGTGGCAACATTGTGGCGTACATCATACTTTTCTAACAACTTTGTGAAGGCTCGATTACAGAAGTGAGTGCCTGCGTCACTGATTATTGCCCTTAGAGTGCCAAATAGGGTGAATATATTCTTTCTCAAAAAACTAATTACCCCCTTTGCATCATTTGTAGGGAGCGCTGTAGCCTCCACCCATTTTGACACGTAGTCCATACCTATAAGTGTGTACTTGTTGCCATATAAGTTGACGAAAGGCCCCATGAAATCGATTCCCTATACATCAAACACTTCTACCTAAATTGGGTTCATAGGCTTCTCATGTCAGCGGGAAATATTCCCAGTTCGTTGGCATTCGTCACTACCCTTCACCCATAAGTGTGCATCTTTGAACAATGTCGGCCAGTAGAAGCCCGACTCTAGCACTTTCGCAACTGTCCTTACTCCCCCGAAATGGCCACCATATGGTGACACATGACAAGCCTGCAAAATAGAAGATTGGTCTATCTCAGGGATACATCTCCGGATCATGTTATCAACACAAATCCTGAATAGATAAGGCTCATCCCAATAATACATGCGACAGCCATGAAAGAACTTTTTCTTTTGAACAGAGGAAAGGTCATAGGGAACAATACCACTTGCCAGATAGTTTGCAATGTCTGCATACCATGGCGCTACCTCAAGACTCGTGGCTAGGAGTTGTTCATCCGGGAAAGTCTCCATAATCTCTTCCACCTCAACCTTCTTTTCGGCTCCTTCCAGCATAGACAAGTGATCAGCCACTTGGTTCTCCGTTCCCTTTCAGTCACGGATTTCCAAGTCAAATTCTTGCAACAGTAACACCCATCGAATCAAGTGCAGATTTGACTCCTTCTTATCAATTAGGTACCTGAGAGCAGCATGGTCAGTATAAACAATTACCTTCGAGCCTATCAGGTATGACCTGAATTTGTCTAATGCGAACACTACTGCTAGCATCTCCTTCCCGATCACTGTGTAATATAGTTGGGCACCACTCAAAGTTCTACTTGCGTAATATATTGGATGCATGACTTTGTTTTTGCGCTGCCCGAGCACTGCTCCCACAACATAGTCACTTGCATCACACATCAGCTCAAATGGTTGCTCCCAGTCAGGTGCAACTATGATAGGTGATGTCACCAGCCTCTTATTCAATTCCTCAAAAGCTACCCTACAGTCATTAGAAAACACAAAATGGTGATCTTTTTTGAGCAATTTACAAAAGGGTTTAGCAATTTTGAAAAAATCTTTTATAAACTGTCTGTAAAACCCGGCGTGGCCAATGAAACTTCTTATTTCTTTGACAGAAGTGGGTGGTGGAAGATTTTCTATCATATCAACCTTTGCATGATCTACCTCAATGTCCTTACTCGAAACTAGGTGCCCCAACACTATACCTTCCTGTACCATGATTTGGCATTTTTCCCGGTTGAGCACCAGATTAGTCTCCACACATCTTTTCAGTACTCTTTTCAAATTCTTTAGGCAATCATCGAATGAGTCTCCCACCACCGAGAAATCATCCATAAAGACCTCCATGATGTCCTCTACCATATCAGTGAAGATGGCCATCATGCACCTTTGAAATGTGGCAGGTGCATTGCATAGGCCGAACGGCATCCTCCGGAAGGCGTAGACACCATATGGACAGGTGAATGATGTTTTCTCTCTATCTTTCGGGACAATGGAGATTTGATTATAACTCGAGTATCTATCTAGAAAGCAAAAGTAGGACTTCCCAGCCAATCTATCTAGCATTTGATCAATGAATGACAAGGGAAAGTGGTCTTTTCGAGTGGCTTTATTCAATCTTCTATAGTCCATACAAATTCGCCATCCCGTGACTGTTCTTGTTGATATCAACTCATTGTTATCGTTTTGCACTACAGTCATCCCACCTTTATTAGGCACACATTGGACTGGGCTGATCCAGTTGCTGTCAGAGATGGGGAAAATGATCCCCGCATCTAACCACTTTATCACCTCCTTTTTCACAACTTCCTTCATGTTGGGGTTCAGCCTTCTTTGATGTTATCTGGAAGGTTTGTGGCCATCTTCCAGTAGAATATTATGCATACAGAAGGTCGGGCTGATACCCTTAATGTCTGCAATGGTCCAACCAATTGTAATTTTGCACTCACTTAATACCTGCAAAAGCTGTACTTTCTGCACATATAGCAAACCAGATGATATAATAACAGGTAAAGTTGAGTTAAGTCCCAAGAAAGCATACCTAAGGTGAGGTGGTAGCGGCTTCAGTTCCAACTTTGGTGGCTCTTCTATCGATGGCTTAGCTGGAAGAATATTTCTTTCTTCTAAGTGCAAAGGCTCAAATTCGAGTTCTCTTTTCCAAAACCCTTGGCCTTCAAGAGCCAGCACCCACTCCGCTAAATCCTCTCCATTTACTTCATCTAAGTTCATGAGATAGGCTGCTAGAGGGTCTTTAGCGTTCAAGGTCTCATCTTCCTCCTTTAAAATTACATCCATGGCTTCTATTAGAGAGCAGTTAGCAAATTCACTTGGTTGCCGCATAGATTTTTGCACGTTGAATGTTATTTCTTCATCATTTAGTCTCATTTTGAGCTCTCCAGTTTCATTGTCAATTAAAGCTCTCCTAGTGGCCAAGAATGGTCTTCCCAAAATTATGGGAATCTCCTTGTCAACCCGGCATTCTAGAATGACAAAATCTAATGGGAACACAAACTTCCCAATATGTACTAATACATCATCAAGGATACCATAGGGCCTCTTCACTGTTTGGTCGGCTAGCTGTAGTAACATGGACGTGGGTCTAGCTCTTCCAATGCCTAACCTTTTGTAGATAGCCAATGGCATCAAGTTTATGCTTGCCCCCAAATCACACAATGCTTTCGCAAAAGCATAGCTGCCTATCGTGCATGGGATTGTGAAACTCCATGGGTCTGACAACTTCTCAGTTATGGGTCTCGTCACGACTGCACTACAGGTATGTGTCAATGTAACAGTGGACAGGTCTTGGAAGTCGAATTTGCAAGACATTAAATCTTTTATCATTTTGGCATACCCAGGCATCTCCCGCAACACATCAATTAGTGGAATGTTCACATGTATTTGTTTCAACATCTCCATGAATTTCTTATATTGCTCGTCCTTCTGATATTTGGCCAATCTCTGCCGGAATGGTGCTGGAGGTTGCTTCTTTCTTGTGATTTGAGTTTTTTCTTGCTCAAGCACTGCTTCTACTGTCGTTTCTTGTGCTACCTCAGTCTCCTTCGCAACCTCTTTTTCTTTGCTTGTGCTCTTTTTTGCATGTTGTACTGTCACTTCCGTTAACCATGTTGAATCATCTATCCCAATGGGTACTGGCACAAGTGTTTCAGTAGGTCAGCTTTCGCGAGCAATCTCTTGCTCCAGATCTAGGTCTCTACCATTTCGTAGACTCACTGCCATAAGCTGTTTCAGGCCCTGATCTTTTAGATTGACTTGTGTGTCCGCAGGTAACATCCCTTGGGGACGATTGTTTAGAGCCATAGAAATCTGTCCTAATTGAATCTCAATACCCTTTATCGCTGATTCGTGTGAGTCTACTCTCTCTTAAATTTTTTCAGTGGACCCAATTAGTTATTGTAACATTTTGTTGTTGTTGTCCAGCATTCCCTTAAGTTAAGCAAACCTATCATCTTGTCTTACAATCTGTTGTTGTTGAGGTTGTTGATAAGCCAGCTGTTGATTTTGTTAGTTGTAACCCTGTTGCATTTGGTAAGGCACCACTTGACCCTGTGGTCGCATAGCTCCAGGATTGTTGCTGTTATTGTACTGCTGTTGTGCTGGTCTATATTGTTGATTATGTTGTCCCCAATTCTGACCACCTTGCCTCTGTCCCCCATAGTTGGCTACATAGTTCATATCTTCCTGATAGTGATGGTTGTCACCTTCCACACTCCACGATCATACATAAGGTTGGTTAATGCATGGTGTACATAAGCCCCCATTAGTTGCATCAACTATGTGTACCTGCTGCTTCTGGCCTGATTCATTGATCTTTTTGGTGAGGATACTTATTTGCGTCATTAGAGTGGCCATATTTTCAGCTATGGAGTTGTTTGGGTCCAAAGCCACTGAGTGAACTACATGAGTGATCGTAGAGTCTCTTGTCATCCGTCCTGAGTTTTGGGCCATATTATCAAGTAGGATCTTGCATTCTCTGAATGTTTTGCTCAAAAATGCTCCACCTGCTGAAGCATCAACATTGGCCTTTAAGCCGTCTGCCAATCCCATATAGAACCTCTGCCCCAATATCTGATCTGGAATGCCATGATGTGGACACCTAACCAGCATACCCTTGAACCTCTCCCAAGTTTGTTGTAGTGATTCTGTCAGTCTCTGCCTGAAGCTCAATATATCATCAATTTGTTTGGCAGTTTTATTGGGTGGGTAGAACTTGTTCAAAAATTGCTTGACTAATTCCTCCCAAGTAGTGATGGAATTTATGGGGAGTGAATTAAGCCAAGTCTGAGCTTCTCATGTCACCGAGAATGGAAACAACAACAGCTTTATTTCTTCCGATGTCACATTAGGTTGCCTTTGCGTGACACATATCGACAGGAAATTCTTCAGATGCTGCTGAGGATCTTCAATGTATGATCCTGAGAACAGTCCCTTGTTCTGCAACAAATGTAGCATGTTGTTTGTGATTTAAAATGATTTCGCTTGTATCCGAGGGACTGCGATTGCGGTTGCCAGATTGTCGGTGGTGGGTTGTGCCCAATCATATAATACTGCTTATGGTACAAGAGCCGCCACACCCTGATTGTTCGGGTCATTTGCATTATTTCTGCTGTTTGGATTTTCTATTACGTTATCTATGTCTGGTTCGATTTGTTTTGTTGAGTTTTGTTGCTGTTTGTTCTTCTTGTTTGCACGATTCAGTACCTTGAAAAATTTCTTAGGATCTGATAATTCTTCAAACAATTCACCAGTTCTTGAGGAGTTTCTAGGCATGCACCTGTAACACCCAAGACTACAAACGTTAGAATTTCAATGTATTTAGTTCAAAATGAAGAAAATTGACTACACTAAGAATTCTAGCACTTCCTTTAGCTGCCATTAATAACACCGTTAATTTCTCGGCAACGACGCCAAAATTTGATCACGCCCAACTATGCTTTATAAAAAGGACTAAGCTGTCGTTGCAAATATATTCCGGCTAATAAGTCCGAAGTCGAATCCCACAGAGAATTAACCTATCAAATACAGCTACTAGACTCGCATGAACTCACGCAATCAATCTTCAGAAATATTTAAGTAATAATTTGGATGTTTACTAACTAAATATTACGTATTGAAAATGCAACAATTAATAACTAACTACTAACGGGTTGTAGACAAGAATTGAAATGATCTAAGGTTATGATTTTCCCTATTATCAGAATCGTTTCAGCTACGTTTTCTATAAATTTGCCTAAGTCTTCTCTATCGATCATGAGCACTCTGACTGTCGTAACTCTCTCCCAAGTAATTACCACAATTTACTAGATATATTCTCCCGAATTACGCTAGCTAGCATTAAGTACGGCTCACTCGGATCGCACCAAGATTTCATTATCCCTAATCCCACATTTAAACCCTTCGTATTGATCCCTCATATACGTTAGGAGTGATATTAGTCAACAACTACCTAAATATGCACTCTCTCCCGAGTAATACATACTAAATAGGCACAACCAATTGAGGGCCCTTTAATCAACCACAATAATATTATAGTTGAACAAATAGAGAAAATACTACGGCAAATCTATATTAACGTAACAAGAAAATCATCCTTCAATAGGTTCCATCAAAACCTTAGATTAGGAGTTTAGCTACTCATACTAATAGTAACAATATTCAAAATATTTTGCATAATTAAATTACAAAGTAAGGATAAAGGGATGTATAAATCAATGAGTCTAGCTCCCAACGGTTGTTCCACGAGCTATCCTTGCCTCCGATTGCCAAAAATCCTCAAAAGTGACGTTTTTAGGTCTATTTATATGTGTAGGAAAAGACCTAAATCCGTAGGCCAAGTCCTAGTCAAACCAGGAGACGAAATAAGTCTTCAAAGCTGGGAATGTGCGCGCCTCAGACCTGGCCTCGCGAGGCTTCACGCGAGCTGAAGCTCGCCCCAGACCTAGCGTCGCCAGCTTCAACGCCTGGTGGATTTCGCGTTACGCCTCGCCTAGCCTGCTCCCACGCGAGCTAAAAAACTTGCCCAGCCTGCTCTAATGCCCACTTTAGGCCTGGCTTCGCCAGATTTCTCATTTGTAGGCTGCTCACTTCTTTCTTTCTTCTTTTCAACTGTTTTCGAGCACACTTTAGACTTTAAGTATTCCTTTTGCTCTACTTTCATCTCCAATTCACCTATTCATAAAATAGACTCCATTATGTGCAATTAAAGTGTAGTTTATCATTAAAGCATATAAAATGTAAGAAAAATAATGTACTAAAATACGGAATTATAGCCACACATCATATACATACATATATATATATATATATATATATATATATGTATGTATAAAATTTGTGAGGAAAAAAAAACAAGAATAATAAGTGAGTGATACTATATATGTATTCATTGATTTTAAATCCTAATCTCTAGTTATCACTTAGCCACGGAAAAACAGGAGCAAGGATGGTGGAGAATTCCTAAAATCATACAAGCACAAACGTAGACAATTCTTCTATCCCAATTTCTCTTGGTAAAACAGATACCTTTCTCATTACCATGTCTAATTTTCTTCACAGTATTTCCTATTATGTGTCATTTATCTTTGTCATATTTCATCCTTCAATAAATCATTCTTTCTCCTGCTAATTAAGATGAGAGTCTCTTTGTATTTATATCCATTTCCCTTTTCCGTAGCTAGCTCTGTTAGATAATTTGTGATTACTCATGTACCCTTTCAAGAAAAGTTTCCTAATGATACAACATTTGAGACAAAAATGGCTATGAATTCAAGTGATACTAAGAGTTTGATATGGAAACATGTTAAATATTCTATAGAATTTTCCTTCACTTTTGCCAAGAAACATCCATTTGTTTCATCCACTTTGTCATTCTTCATCCTATTTTATGCTCTTTCACCATCAATCACCTGGTTTTTCATTTATTCATTACCCCTCATGTTCTTTTTCACTATTCTTCTTATAGTTTTTTTTAGCATTCCAAATTTTAAACACTTTGAAAGAGATGTCGATTCGAAACCCTCTAGGAAAATATGTCATGTAGATAAAGATCATGATAATGTCAATATTGACAATAAACAAAAGGCTTTTCTTCGAGCTAGATCAGTTAGACGAAGAAAATCCAAGAAACATATAGAAACCGGTGCCGAGGAATTAATACAAGGTTCACCTTTTCGAATACCTTTTAATGATCATGATTTTGTTGACAAAGGTGCATTGATAGAAGAAAAAATGAAAGACATTCGAGAGGTGGAAGTGCATTCGATAAGTGATCGTGCTGAATGCTCTTCCACCTCGAGTATTTTCAAGAATTCAGGGCCTGAGTATTCTGATTGCTCTTATGAAGCAAATGGCAAATGTTTTAAATCTTTTAGCAGTATATATGAGAGAAAAACAGAATGTTTTGGTGATATAGAAAATGAAGGGGTAAGAAATAAGGCTGTGCAATGGAAAGAAGATGATCAAAAGAATCTCATGGATCTTGGACTTTCTGAGATTGAAAGGACTAAAAGATTAGAAAGTTTGATGGCGAGACGAAGAGCACGAAAGATGTTGAGCCTCCAGGTTAGAAGGTCATTGATGAATATAGGCTGCAAAGAAACATTAGCTCCAATTTCTTCAATTTTAATTCCAAAGAACAAATCATCATCAACTAGTCAATTTTCACCTACCCCGGGTTCGGCCCCTTCCATTTTGGGATCAAATCGGAATCCTTTTGACCTTCCTTATGATCAGCATGAAGAGAAGCCTAATGTTAGAGGTGGCAGTTTCTTGCAAGAATTCATGTCAGCTCAGGAACAGAAGGACAGGAACGAAAGCTTACGAATAGGGGCTGCTTTTCTAGGGGATTCAAACCTTGATCAACTCGAACCAACATCTTGTTCTGATGTTCTGTCAAGGCAAATGTTTCCGGAGGCCTCTGAAAATTCCAAATCAAGACACCGATTAGGTAAAAATGATACATCTATTCTTTTTAATATCAAGATTCAAACAAAGCTTGCATTAGTAACTTTAATACACCATATTTCCCATTGTGAGGATTTGACTAGTTTTACACTGGCTGTCAACCTGCGGTGACCACCCCTCCTTTATCGGGCTTTGAAACTGACAATATGAGCAAACTCACACAGGTGGAGTTCAGAGTGGCATTTAATACTTCCTATAATACAACATAATTTGTATTGTGAAGATTCATCATGAATTTACTAGTTTTACACCAGTTGTCAATCAACCGTACCCTCCTTTATCCGGTCTTGGGACTGGCAATGTGAGCAAACTCACACATACGGAGTTCATGGTGGCCTTTAGTTGTCCCTTTATATGAAACTTAACAAATATGATTTATTTGCAGGTAGGGAAGATAAGGATAGAGTAATTGAAGAAGTGACATCTCAAGCATCCGAACCGGAGATGAATGTGGCCTATAAAGGAGAACATAGTAAGGAAGGCCTGGATATTAGTCAGGATGAAAAAGACAATAGTGAAGTTCAGATAAAATCAGTACTAGTGGAAGACACAAGCAATAGGACAAGCTCAACATCTTCTTCAGAAGAGGATGGACCATTTTACAAGATAGATAAAGATGCAATCTTGAAGTCCATTGCATCTCCTGCTCTAAGGAACTTATCAAGTGATCCATCACATCCTAGTTCATCATTGTTGGATAGCACAAGAGAGGACGAACGATTTTACTATCCGAATCGTCCTATGCACCGTATTCCCTGCCACTCTATTGCTTCTGACTTGCAAGTGGAGGTTTCTGAAGTCGGTTCACCTCCACTGACAAACGATGTGAGCTCATCTGCGGATGAAGAAATTTCTATAGATGGGGAGATAGAAAAAGCTATCACGTCTAGCAGTGAAGACACACTTATGTCTTCATCGCACCTAGCTAGAGTAGATGAAAATGAATCAAATTCCAAAGAAGTGCGCGAGGTCACTGAGCAAGATATCGTCGATTTTGGATTTTCGAGGTTCCAAATGTCCGAGAACAATGTGCCACACAACGTTCCACCAGAACGATTAGTTGAATCAGATTCTATAGGATCAAGCTCCTTTCCACCTCCAAGGACAGAAAGGACTCAAACCAGCAGTTATCAACAGCGTAGGCCGGAAGGACTTTCTGTAGATAGTGACAGGTTTCAAGGTTCACTATTACAACCAGAATTTTCAGTACAACAACTCCCTTTTGCGTCAACGTCACTAGTATCACCGACATCTGTTCTACAACCAAATTGTCTAATCGAACAAGGATCCTCCTCAAATTTTGATCATGTTCAAAATGATAGGTCAGTGAACATCTCTAGTGAGAGATCAGATTCAATTGCTTCACAGGAATCAGAGCTTAGTTTAAACAATTCAATCTTACAAGTTTCAGAATTACCTTCAGAAACAGAAACTTCAAATTCAGCTTTACACAATGACAGTGCAGAACTCATTATAGGCAGTGACAGCGAACGGCATAGTGAAAATGTGGCATTTTCAACTATTGGACAAGGACATCACTCAATTGAAGCCTCTAGTACATCATCATCTAAGTCCGTATCGCAACCAAAGTTTGCAACTGATCAATTGCCAGATGAAGTAATTACTATTGAAAGTTGTGATCCCAACACTTCTCGGAGCTCAACATTATCGTTAAAGGATCTGAAAGTGCAAAGTTCAGTTCCACATTCACAGACACAGCAGTCTGCAGAAAAACCAAAGTCTCTCACTAGCAATGACATTCAGGAAACTCTTCGCGATAAGAGTAGTGGACAGCATATTGAAAAAGTAGTTTTTTCTACAATTAGCCAGAGTTTTGATGAATCACAAGCATCATCATCACCACAAGATTTTGTGGTTGAACAAGTTCCAACTGCCTCTACTTCATCCCCCTCTCCCAACTCTTTGATTCAACCAAAGTTCTCGATAAATGAAAGCTCCTCAAATTCTGAGGAACAGAAGAGAGTGCAGAATTCATCAAATTCTGAGGTAATTTAATGATTTGACAATGATGAAGTTGAAATCTAACATACAAATAATGCCCTTTCGTCAGAATTTTAGCTATGTATCGACTTGTTAAATGCGGAGTTTTTATAAAATAGAGTTCTAGATCCTCACAAAACACTGAAGAACATGGAGCAAATTATCAAAATAAGTTGCAGCTGAATATTTAAGTTATGCATGACAAATCAATATCTAGGATATCAATTGTTAAGCATAGCAAAAAACATCTTTTATCCGGTTTCTCACTTATAGAATGTTTGAAATTTCAGTGATTCTTGTTTTGCTTTTGTGATTTAGGATCATATACCTGGTTTTCTATCAGAGAGAGCAGTCAATCAAGATTCCATCAGCTTACAATCTACGGTCCGGGAAGTTCCTACAGCATCTAGTTCATCTTCATCACCTAAGTCTGTACTCGAACCGAAATCCTCAACAGGTCAAGGCCCTATGTTAAATTCTGACAGGGAGGAACAAATAGGTGAAAGTCCAAGTCCAAGAATGTCTAGAAACACAAGAACTTTGTTAATTGATTCTGCAGCAGACAAACTTCATCATGCAGATGCTAAGATGGTATGTTTCTATTCATGTTAGAATTAAACTTCGATATGCGATTTTGACACAATCATGTCGCCTAAAATATAACTAGGGAATAGCTAATTGTCCATAATAAGTGGAACTAGTTACCTAAAGAGTAAAACATGCAACATGCTACAACATGTTAAATTACGCTGACAATGTAAATATTATTTTCACTGTCGGTGTATAACTTGAATTTGTCTCATTAATACCAAGACTAGATGGCATATGACCTGGAAAGGATATTTCTTTTGACAAGAAAACAAATTTTCTCTTGAAATATCATGTCTCTGATGGAAAAAAGAACTGTGGTTAAAGCCCATTACTCCAACCAAACAAATTGTTCTTTTTTCATTTTCCTAGCTGATAACATGCATTTATGAGAAAATAATATTTATAAGCAGTAAGCACAATATTACAGATAGAACTTAATTTATCACTCTAAAAGATGCATTATCTTAATAGTTGGAAGATGCAGCTGTTGTCTTTCTAGAACAAAAAGACAACTTAAGTTATATATACCGACAGTATAAGAACCTTATATAGTACAGAGATTGTTATGCGAAATAGCGGAGCCAGGAATTTTTGCTGTACGTTCTGAAGCAATTATGGAAACCCCTTGTCACTACACTAGAATCTTCCCTTATGTCAAGGCGATTCTACAATTTATATATAACCAAAAATATTAGTTTTTGCCCTATTTGCGCGCTATAGTTTTCGAACAAAGGGGATTCAGTTGAACCCCTTTGATTCTAAATAGCTCCGCCCTGGTTATACGGTGAATAATAATGTAGGGGTTATTATGTTGGGATTGATTACTTTAAGAGCTTTTTTATCTTTAGTTACTCTTATCCATCTATTATTAATGTAGTTCACATTTCATCCCTATAAAATAATTCACAGATCCACGTATAACTTATGCATGTACTAGACTACTAGCAATGCAGAGTTTAACAAGGCTAACCAAATATTGTATTTTTATTACGGTAAACCAAACAACCCTTTAGAAAAAAGGTTTTCATATTTTTGCACTATCAAGGCATAAAACTTACGCTCTTTTTGCAAGAGCATAAATAGATGCCTATTTCTTAGTAAACTCATGCTATCATATCTTTGTGCTTGTTAAAATACTGTTTCAAGAAGTGGTGGAGCAACATGGCTCAAGGGTGGTTAGTTGAACACCCTTCGCCGGAAAATTATACTGTATATATAAGTGAAATATTATTTTTTGTACATATAATATATAGTATTAACTTAAACATCATTAAACACCCTTAGCAAAATTCTTGATTTCGCCGCTGATTTCAAACTTTTCCTTTTGGTTTTGCAATGTTGAGCAGAAACTACTCAAGGATGAAGAGAAGTCTCATGAAGAAGCCACTAACCACAATGATGTCAAGAAGGAAGATTTACCCAAAATACAAGAAGTCTCTGAATCACTCAAAAACAGCACCACAAAACATCATAAGTCAAGTGATGTCGAAAATTCTGCTTCCACTTCAACTAAAAAGAACCAAAATTTAGTCACTAATACTGGAACTGGAGAAGATAGAGGAGCAAAAGTACCTGAGAAAACACATGGTCCTACTATTGCAACTCAAGAAAATTCAGCAAAGGAACACATTGAGTCACAGAGTGAGAGAACAGACAGTAAAGAAAAGGCTAAAGATTCATGAGCAAAATGAGCAAAGGTAATACCTAACTGTGTATAGGAAAATCCTGTTGTATAGTTTGTTAATCGTAATGGCTACGGAAATTTGTCTCATTACTAACTAAGTTAGCTCATCTAATAGTGTAAAGATTCTTTTACAACATCAATGCATAAAAATTAAATTCTTTCAATAAAGTATTGTCATGTTGGATTTCTTAAATTTTCTCATTTTACATAATGTTAACCTTTTAATTATCCATCATGTTAATATTAGGACTCTCTTTTATATTTTCACTAGTCCGTATAGTGTATACGAACTTGGACGACTCAACACACATACGGAAAAATCACAACTAAGAATCAAGGTCCAAACCAAACTTATGAACTCTTATGTTTTTCAAATTCCAACTTTCACAAGATACGTCCGAATCACACCCCAACACTTCAGGTACTTAACCAAATATACATATAAGTACTAAATCATCATACGAGATTACTGGAACCTTTAAATCACAAATTCAAGCTTGTTTATGCAAAATATTAATTTTGGTCAACTCTTCTCAACTTAAAGCTTCTAGTTAGGAACCAAGTGTTCTAAATTATTCTCGAATCCCTCGAGACCCAAATCACACATATCCACAAGTATAAAATACCAAGTGAACCTCGGAAAGTATCAAATAGGGAAGTACAGTTCTAAAACTCAAAATAATCGATTGGGTCATTATAATAATTTAGTCTTTTAACCTTTCAAAATGCGAGATAATGTACCATACCTGCAAATCATAAAATATTATGGCTTGAGTAACCAAACTTAGACTTAATTACTCTAGGTAATTGCTCCTCGTAGATTTGACTTGGTCTTACTAATTTTATATTGTGGCGACTGCTTTTATCCTCTAATTTGAGAGTACGGTTGGGTGATACTAACTATTTAAGACCACAAGTTTTCCTCAAATTTCATGAGGAGTAACATATACGGTCGAAATCGAGCTCGCCTGCATGTTCGGAACATGGCAATAAAGGACTGAAAATCGACCCCAAGTCCTACCGGGTTAGAACCCGAGGTTGGAGCGCCTGCCTTCGAGAGTATTGGGGCCGTGATCCCGGAATCGATCCTAACCCCGAACGAGTTCAAAGAAACATTGTTAGCATAACAGAAGACCGAAATATCCGTGACCGATCGGATATTATGGTGGGAATCTCGGCACGTATCAATGAAGAACTGGCAATCGGCAAATCAAGAGATTTTTTACCTTTTATAGAATTGTACCTAAAGTAGGACTCCTCTACTATATAAAGGGGATCGGATAATTCATTTAAGACATTGTAACACGCATTCCGTAGCAATACATTATTATTATTCTCTTTAAGCTCTTATTCTTTCGAGTCTTGATACCGATCGAAGTACATTCGGCTCGAGAGTGGCTAACCTTCCAAGGTTGAAATTGTCCAATTCGTGTGGTTTGCATTTACTTTATCGTTATTTATTTCAATTGCACTCTAAATTATTATTTAGTGTCAAGTTAATCCACGTATCCGTAAAATCACTTACAAATTCAATTGTTATCTGATTTTGATGGTAAACAAGTAAAATTAAAATGATTATAAAAGGCTGACGTAGATAATCTAGGGAATATGATATTTAACCAAATAAGTAAATAGATAACAAAATCGGGGATTGTCATATAAAGTGATCAACCATTGCTGTTAGTTTATACTCTCGATATTCCCTATATATGTTTCAATGGATTTGAACCTTTGTGGCATGTGTCAAGTTGATTAAATTTCGGTGTTCCGATCGCGGACCCGATTGACGCTAACTCGCATGTGGCTATCAACACAAACCTGCCTACCGACCCAGAGAATAGCGTCCGTGGTGGAGCACGATCAGTAGCTTAAAATACACAAAACATTGGAGGAGACGGGATCAATTTACGGATGATTTTCGAAATGTTACAGGCTCAATAGGCGGCGATAGCTCAGTTACAGAACCGAAGCTGCCCACCCAGCAGAATTGAAGCCGATCCATCCCGGGAAGTCGTCCCCATGGATGAATCGGTCGTATATAGGTCGAATGAAAACAAAACGAGGACTAACCCCGAGATAATGAGGATGCTCGAGGAAATGACAAAACGGGTAGAATTAGGGGAGAAGAAAATCGAAGCTAATGACAAAAAGGTAGAAACCTACATTTCCAGGGTCGACCAAATCCCGAGCGCACTGCCGATATTGAAAGGCCTGGATTCCAAGAAGTTCATGCAAAAATCTTTTCCTCCGAGCGTAGACCCAAAGCTGATCTCTAAGAAGTTTCGCATGTCCGAGATGCCTAAGTACAATGGAATGACTGACCCAAACGAACATGTTACCTCCTACATGTGTGCCATCAAAGGGAACGACTTGAAGGATGATGAGATCGAATCTGTCTTGTTGAAAAGGTTCGTAGAGACCCTGTCAAAAGGAGCTATGATATGATAGCATAACTTACCTCTTAATTCTATTGACTCATTTACTATGCTTGTAGATTCTTTCGTGAAAGCACATGCCGGGGCTATCAAGGTCGGGACTAGGAAGTCAGACCTTTTCAAAGTAAAACAAAAAGATAATGAGATGTTCAGAGAGTTCGTGTCCTGGTTTCAAATGGAATAGATGGACCTACCACCGGTCGCTGATGATTTGGCCGTTCAGGCTTTCACCTAAGGACTCGACGTTCGGAGCTCATTGCTTCACAGTAGTTAAACTGGGTCCGTGTATCCCGTTAGAATCATCTACAGACTCAAGAGAGACATCGATCGTGAAGCGAGATTAAACAGGGATCGGTATCAGCCGTACAATGGAGACCGAAGAAGCACTGGGTCCGGGCGGAACCATATGAGAAATAAAAGGATATGTGATCAAGGTCAGAGCAAACGGGGACTCATGAGCAAAAACAACTTCGACAGGCCCGTCGGGCCTAAAGAAGCACCGAGATTATCGGAGTACAACTTCAACGTCGATGCCACCACTATTGTATCTGCCTTCTTACGCATCAAAGATACAAAATGGCCTAGATTTTTACAGTCTGATCCATCCCAAAGGGATCCCAACCTAATGTGAAAATATCATGGCACTCATGGCCACAGAACAAAAGAATGCTGACAATTAAGAGAAGAGGTGGTCTGGTTGTTCAACAACAGGCATCTCCGAGAGTTTCTAAGTGATCGGTCTAAGAACCACTCCAAGAACACGGATTCTAATAAGAAGACCGAGTAGGAAGAGCCTCAGCACGTCATTAACATGATCATTGGTAGAGTTGACATTCCCCAGGTTCCGATAATGAAACGCACCAAAGTATCCATCACAAGGAAAAAATGGACTCGGGATTATGTACCGGAAGGAACCTTATCTTTCAACAACGAAGACACTGAGGGGATCGTGCAGCTCCACAACGACGCACTGGTAATATCGGTACTCGTAAATAAATCTCGAATTAAGCGTGTGCTAATTGATCCAGGTAGCTCAGCCAGTATCATCAAATCAAGGGTCATAGAATAACTTGGCCTACAAGATCAGATCGTACCTGAGGTCCGAGTCCTGAACAGATTCAACATGGCATGCGAGACCACTAAAAAGGAAATAACATTACCGATGAACGTCGCCGGAATCGTGTAGGAAGAAAAGTTCTATGTAATCGAAGGGGATATGAGATACAATGCTTAGTTCGAGCGGCCATGGATTCACAACATGAGATCAATACCCCCGACACTGCACCAGGTGCTGAAAATCCCAACACCCGGAGAAATCCAAATAGTTTATAGAGAACAATTGGCCGCCAAGGAAATGTTTGTGGTCTATGAGGTGATCGCGACATCCACATTCAAGACATCGAAGGATCCGAATCAGATGGTTAAAGAAGGGGCCAAATAGCAATCACCGATACCAGCACGTATGAATGAGGAACTGACAATCGGCAAATCAATAGATTTTTTACATTTTATAGAATTGTACCTAAAGTAGGACTCCTCTATTATATAAAAAGGATGTGATAATTCATTTAAGCCATTGTAACACACATTCCAAAGCAATACATTATTATTATTCTCTTTAAGCTCTTATTCTTTTGAGTCTTGATACCGATCGAAGTACATTCGGCTCGAGGGTGACTAACTTTCCAAGGCTGAAATTGTCCAATTCGTATGGTTTGCATTTACTTCATCGTTATTTATTTCAATTGCACTCTAATTTATTATTTTGTGTCAAGTTAATCCACGTATCCTTAAAACCACTTACAAATTTAATTGTTATCCGATTTTGAAGGTAAACAAGTAAAATTCAAATAATTATAAAAAGCTGGCGTAGATAATCTAGGGAATATGATATTTTACCAAATAATTAAATAGATAACAAAATCGTGGATTGTCATATAAAGTGATCAACCATTGCTGTTATTTTATAATCCCGATATTCCCTATGTTTAACCTTTGTGGCATGTGTCAAGTTGACTAACTTTCGGTGTCAATTCGTTCATATTTATTTTTTGTTGAAATAGAATTTATTTATTTAAATACTACATAAAAAGTACTGTAAGTCACTATAATTAACAATTCAAAATATATAAAAATGATATATAAAAAAAATGATTAGAAAATTGTTTGACTCTCTAAATAGTAATAGATTTATTCTTTTTAAAATAGTGAGAGTTTTCCTTTTATATGTGAAATTTAAATGTTCATTTTTTTCTCATTCTAAAAGATTTTATTTGAAGTTTTAGCTTAAAATAGCTGGCATATGTTATAATATAGAGTCGTCAATATGGGCTTGGCCCGTTGGGCCAACCCAGCCCAACCCGTGATTTAGCAGGGCTGGGCTAGAATTTTTAGAGCCCATTTAAAAACGAAGCTTTTAAACCCGGCCCGAATAAGCCCGTGACCCGTGAGGCTTGACTGAGGCTGGGCTGGGCCAGTCTGTGGGCCTAATAAAAATACGTATTTAAAATATATAAAATATAAAAAGTATATGACACAAAAAATAAGAAGAAGAGTATCCCAAGCTTAAAGTTTATTAAGCTCATCATATTAAAATATCAAAGTCTTAAAACGTTAATTAGTTTTAAAAATTTAATTATTCTTAATATTTAACTAATTAATATTACATATATATTGTAGATGTAGATGAAAGTAAAGATATTAAGACAACCTTCTCACAAGTGGATTCAAATGTGTTTGATGAAAATGATATGTTGGATATCCCATAAGCGTCATGGACGTTCTCTTGAATAATTTGTTTTGAGTTTTGACTTTTAGTGGATGAAATAAAGTTATTAAGTTTAATGAAATTTTTTCAATAAGGTTTTTTTAACTTTTAAATATTTATCTTTTTAAGTTAGAACTTAAATAAAAAAATAAAAACATATATTTAAAAAAAAATAAGGTCGACCCGTGGGGGCCCGCAGCCCACATAAGGCTGGGGTAGGCTGACCATTATAAGGCCCATCAAAATGGTGGGCTAGCCCAACCCAGCCCGTCAATTGCTAAGCCCACTGGGCTGGGCTGGGCTAGCCCGACCTCGCCCATATTGACAGCTCTATTATAATATATGTATAATCTATATAAAGTATGTGTACAATCTTGTATGACCATTGTATAATCTATATATATTGGCTAAACAAAAACAGTAAAATCATTCGATTATTTGTGTAAAGATCCCTAAAAGATTTTGTGAAGTCCCAAAAGCTCGTTTGATTACTTTGAGCCATACAAGTTTAGCATGCCAAATCTGTTATTTTCAAATTAAACTTAAAAGCCCGTTTGGATATAAGAATTTTTTTTTTTTTTCTAAAAAAAAATTATTTATTTTCGAAATCAACGTTTGTTCATAAAATTTTCAATTTTCACTTGAAAATGCATTTTGGAAATTTTTGAAAATTTGAAAAACTCCAAAAAGTTATTTTTCAAAATTTTCACTCAAATCATTCACAAAACTTCAAAAACAACTCAAAATTATATTCATATCCAAACACAACTCTAAATTTCAAATATCATTTTCACCTGAAATTGTTTTTTCCCCTATTTTGAAATTTTACAATTCTTATATCCAAACGCCCACTTATTCTTGCAAAACATCGTGAGTGTAACTACTAGGTATTTTTTAAACCAAAAGCCCCCTACTAGATCTTTGATTGAGGAATGATAATCTTTATTCATTTGTTTTAAAATGTTGAGAAGCATATTAAACTTATTTCTTTGTAAAACATTCGTTTATTTTACATTTTTAATCATAGCAACTTAGAATAATGATATTAGAGACCTTTCAAAACAAATGAGAGAAAGATTGTTTTTCCTCAACCAATGATCTAGTAGATACATTTACGATATCTTGCAAGAAAAAATTCAGCAACAGAAATCTAAATCAATTTTAAACCTATGAAAAATTTAAATATCTCCTGAAATCTAGGTATACTTCATAAATTTAATTAATACCTTAAGAATTTTTATTAAGCACAGCATTAAGGAGACCATGGATTCACAACATGAGATCAATACCCCCGACACTGCACCAGGTGCTGAAATTCCCAACACCCGGAGGAATCCAAATAGTTTATAGGGAACAATCGGCCTCCAAGGAGATGTTCGTGGTCTATGAGGTGATCCCGACAACCACATTCTCGACATCGGAGGATCCGAATCAGATGGTCAAAGATGGGTCCAAATAGCAATCACCGATGCCAGCCTCGACGGAATCGGAGGAAGAAAGAGTAGATGAGGACGATGACTATGGAGTTCCTAGATCTTTCATAGTCCCTGATGATTCTGACGCTACAAAATCAACGGTCGAGGAACTGGAACAAGTCGTGCTAACCGAACATTTGCCCAATCGAAAGGTATACCTGGGCACGGGATTTAGCCCTGAGCTCAGGAAAAAACTCATTCAATTTCTTATAACTAACGAAGATTGTTTCTCTTGGTCCTACCTAAATATGATAGGGATACCACCAAAGATAACCACTCACAAGCTAAGCCTGAACCCGAAGTGCCATCCGGTCAAGCAGAAGAGGAGGCCCCAGTCCGAGGTCAAACATGCTTTCATCAAGGATGAGGTATCTAAACTCCTTAAAATAGGGTCCATTCGGGAGGTTAAATACCCGGATTGGTTAGTAAACGTAGTGGTAATCCCTAAAAAAGGGAATAAATTAAGAATGTGTGTAGACTATAAAGACCCGAATAAGGCACATCCCAAGGACCCCTTCCCTTTGTGCGATCGATACCACGTCCGGCCACGAGATTCTCAGTTTTCTCGATGCCTACTCCGGGTACAACTAAATACGGATGAACCTGGGTGATCAAGAAAAAACCTCCTTCATCACTAAATACGAATCATACTGTTACAACGTGATGCCATTCAAATTAAAAAACGCCAGTGCCAATTACTAGTGCCTAGTAAACCAGATGTTCGAGGAACAAATAGGAAAATCAATGGAGGTTTACATTGACAATATGTTAGTTAAGTCTTTGCGAGTAGAGGACCATTTAAAACATTTGCAGGAAACCTTCAGCATATTGAAGAAATACAGTATGAAGCTGAACCCAGAGAAATGTGCGTTTAAAGTTGGATCAGGTAAATTCCTCGGATTTAAGGTATTCAACTGGGGAATCGAGATCAACCCGACAAGATCAAAGCTATCGAAGATATCACGGTTGTGGACAACGTGAAGGCCGTGCAAAGATTAACCGAACGCATAGCTGCCCTGGGGCGATTCATCTCGAGGTCCTCCGACCAATCCTTCTCATTATTGAAGAAGAAGAATAATTTTTCATGGACCCCGGAGTGCCAACATGCCTTTGAAGAACTCAAGCGGTATATATCAAGCCCGCCGCTGCTTCACACGCCGAAGACAGACGAACAACTATACCTGTACTTGGATGTATAAGAGATAGCGGTAAGTGGAGTCCTGGTCCGGGAAGAGCAAGGTACGCAATTTTTAATTTACTATGTTAATAGGACTCTAGGTGAGGCCGAAACTAGGTACCCTCACCTAGAAAAATTGGCGCTCACTTTGCTAAGCGTCTCTAGGAAGCTGAAACCATATTTTCAATGTCATCATATATATGTTGTGACTACTCACCCATTGCGAAATATAATTCATAAACCCGAGCTCTCGGGATGATTGGCCAAATGGGCCGTGGAGATCAGCGGGTACGATATTGAATATCGACATCGAACCGCCATTAAATCTCAAATATTGGCCGACTTTACGCCGGCTCTAATACCCGATATTGAAAGAAGTTGTTGGTGAACTCGAGGACGCCCTCGGGGATCTGGACTCTCTTTACGGACGGTGCCTCGAATGCAATAGGGTCCGAACTTGGCATCGTATTGAAGCCACCAACGGGCAATGTAATTAGATAATCTATTAGAAATGTGAAATTGACTAACAACGAGGCCGAATATGAGGCCATGATTGCATGTCTCGAACTAGCCAAAAGCTTGGGGACAGAGGTGATCGAAGCTAAGTGCGGCTTTTTCCTCGCGGTGAACCAAGTTAATGGGATGTTCGAGATCAGAGAAGAACGAATGCAAAGGTACCTGGATAAGTTACAGGTAACATTACATCGGTTCAAGGAGTGGACTTTGCAACACGTATCTCGGGATCAAAACAGTGAGGCCGATGCCCTTGCTAACTTAGGATCATCGGTCGAGGACGACGAGTTCAACTCGGGGGCAGTCGTACAACTCATGATATCGATAGTGGAAGAAGGCCATGCTGAGATTAACTCAACGAGCCTAAATTGGGACTGGAGAAACAAATATATAGAATATTTGAAGGTCGGAAAACTACCTTCGGATCCAAAGGAATCGAGGGCCCTGCGTACGAAGGCAGCCCACTTTAGTTTGTCCGAAGATGGAACCCTGTTCAGAAGAACATTCGATGGCCCACTCGCGATATGTATAGGACCAGGTGATACCGAGTATGTTATGAGGAAAATACGCGAAGGCACCTGTAGAAATCATTCGGGCGCCGAATTATTGGTTCGAAAAATAATCAGAGTCGGCTACTACTGGATCGATATGGAAAATGATGCATAGGAGTTCGTACAAAAATGTGATGAACGTCAAAGACATGCTCCGATGATTCACCAACCCGGGGAGCTGTTGCATTTGGTTTTGTCATCATGGACATTCATGAAATGGGGAATGGACATCGTCGACCCCCTTCCATGGGCACTCGGTAAGGCTCAATTTATATTATTTATGACTGACTATTTTTCTAACTGAGTGGAAGCCCAGACATATGAGAAGGTCAGAGAAAAAGAAGTCATCGACTTGATTTAGGAT
Source organism: Nicotiana tabacum (assembly GCF_000715075.1). NCBI lineage: Eukaryota > Viridiplantae > Streptophyta > Magnoliopsida > Solanales > Solanaceae > Nicotiana > Nicotiana tabacum. The sequence goes on from NC_134096.1 coordinate 12,442,662, forward strand.
CATATTATATGTTGGTACGGAATGGCGACCGAGACCGTATGCGACAACGGGAAGCGGTTTATCGGCAACAAAGTGAGCAAGTTTCTCGAAGACCATAAGATCAAAAGGATCCTATCAACACCCTACCACCCTAGTGGGAATGGACAAGCAAAACTAACCAACAAAACCATACTACAATACCTCAAAAAGAGGTTAATCGACGCCAAAGGAAAATGGAAGGACATCCTGTCCGAAGTCTTATGGGCATACCGTATAACCTCAAAGTCTAGTACTAGGGCCACCCCGTTCTAGCTGGTTTACGGCACCAAAGCTCTAATACTAGTTGAAGTCGGAGAACCAAGTCTCAGGTTCTGATATGCAACCGAGGAATCAAACGACGAGGTTATGAATACAAGCTTGGAGCTATTAGATGAAAGGCGCGACGCCGCCCTTGTTCAATTGGCCGCCCAAAAGCAGCGGATCGAGATATATTACAATCGAAGAGCTAACCTTCGACATTTTAATGTCGGGGACTTGGTGTTAAGGGAGGTCACGTTAAGTATCTGGAACCCAAACGAAGGGAAGTTGGGACCGAATTGGGAGGGTCCTTATTAAATTATAGAGATCACTGGTATGGGATCGTACAAACTCGGAACAATGAATGGTGATCAACTACAGAACAACTGGAACATAATTCACTTGAAGTGATATTACTGCTAAGGTACAACCCCATTCATTCCTTTGACTTATTTGCATTTTGAACTAACACTTGCAGACGACCGTCAAAGAATGACCCAATTTTTAGGCCTGAAAGCATGCGTTGCACTTTTTTTCCCTTGAACCGGTATTGTCCCAAATGGGTTTTCCGGCAAGGTTTTTAACGAGGCAACAATAAATTGTGCTAACTTAGATCTGAAGGCCGGTTGCAAACCAATATCGAAGATCATGACAACAGTAATCGAGGCCTCTCTACGATCGATCCCGAACACTAGGGGGGCATCACCCTCGGATAACGACTTTAGCAAGGAAAGAAACTTTTTGACTGAATGGTCTCAGCTTGGACGAAAGGATTTACTGTAAGGGACAAACAATCGAATGAACCATGCCAGCATAGATTGCTCGAGCCCTGACATAAAGCTTGTACATATGTGTAATCGTATATATTACGCACAGAAATAAAAGGAAGCCTCTACATTGCGGATAAACATCATGTCCCTTAAAATTTTTCTTTTCTCTCTGAATTTCCTACATTCGATCCCCTAAAGGTATCGAGCCCAAGGGCTGCATTTATCTGGGTTCAAACGATCTCTCCCACTTGGGGACTTTCGTCAAGAAACAAACTTTGACGGCCCGTGCTATCAGAACTCGGGGGCACAAAACCTATTAGGAAGCGCTCGAACTAAAAGGCTACGACCATCCCCATTCGGGGACCATTATCTGAGGCAAGTCTGGATAATTCGAGGTGACAAGCCCACAAGGAAACACCCGAACTAAAAGGCTACGACCATATTAAAATGGCTCGGAGATGTCCGAGACCCATAATAAAAAATAAGGCCTTGAAATATTTCTAAACCGTCTCTAAAGGCTACCCTCGACAAACTATAATCTAAAAAATTATAAGTATTTTGGGGAAACGTTCTGGTCAAACCCCCATGATGCCTTAAACAAAATAATGTCAAAGGCAAGGCCTGTTTGAACCACCGAACATGACCTAACTAGTTCATGCTAAGGTATTTCGATCTTTGCGAACATAAAGAATAAAGCAAAGGAAAACAAAAATCAGAAATTGTCGAGGGGAAAATGAAGCATTATATTATATATACATGAGGTCTTTACAAAGGCGAAACAGCCTTGACAAAAAAGTACAAAAGTACAAAAATACAAAAAACAAAGAAAACATGTACAAGGCACTTAAACGGCCTGGTCTTCACCGGAGCCCGCCTCGTCGCCAAGGTCTTCAGAGTCTCCTCCACCCTCGGATCCGCTCGAATCCTCGGAGCCTTCTTGATCCTTGGGATAAGCCAACTTATTGGCCTCGGCTTCGATACCCTTAGTACTCTCGATTTTGGCCGATAACTCAAAACCCCAAGCATGAATTTCCTCGAGGGCCTCCCTTCAGGATTTCCACTTCGCATGCTCGATGATATCCTTCATTCGATCCTGGGCTGCCTCGACATCAGCCTTATATTGGGCCACCATCTCGTCGGCATCGGCTTTAACCACCAAGACCATCGACTTAGCCGTTTCGTGCTCCTTGGCAAGATTTTCTCGATCAGAGACGGCCGCACTTAGCTGAGACTGGAGCTCCTCAACCTTTTCGGCCTGCACCTCGGCCTTTTCCTTTGCCGCTCGAAGTTGGGTCTCAGCCAAAGTTAGCTATGCCCGAGAAGTCTCTTTTTCCGAATCTAGGCGGTCTATCTTGCCTCTCCATTCATCGGTCTCGACCTTGACAACATCCATCTCAGCTCGAAATTGGGCGATCCGGTCGATTTTCTATTGGACCTGCAGATTTCGACCGTTAGTCACTGAGTCTAGCTTATCGTCACTAACCTCAAATATTTTTACCTGCTCGACCATGTCGGCATGTTCCTTTTGAGTCACCTCTAGCTCAGCTCGGAGGCTCTTAGCCTCCCCTTCGCGCTGCTCGATGAGAAGTTTGTAAGTATTTCTCTTCTCAGTGTGCCCCCGGACCTCAGCCTCAAGCTGGTTCAGCTCGTCCCGATATCGGAAAAAGGTCTCATGATGAAGCACCGAGGTCTGCAGACACAAAGAAAAATGTTAGGATTATCTACAAATTAGTCTAAGTATGAATTGAAATCATCAAGAGATATTTGAAGTTACCCGATTTAGCGCATCTTGTGCTTTATTGAACAGGCAGAGCGTGCCCTCCTCGTTCATCTTATCTTGGTCTTCCTCAGTCACCAAACTCTGAAGGTAGCTGGCCACCCCTAAGGGGCAGAGAGGACCCGGGCATCCTCCGTAACAGAGATAATGATCGACTGCTTCCCGGGGGGGGGGGGCTACACTCGGAGCTAGGAACCGATTGACCAGTTTTGGGCTTGAAGAAGGCCTACTTATTCCCGAAGATAGACTCTTCTTTGGCATCTCCAAGTCACCCAACCCGGTGACATCCTCCGTGGCGGTAGAATCCACACCATCAAAAAAGCCGCGGAAGGGGTCGTCCGCCCCGTGGGCCTCCTCGTTGGGATGTTCTTTCACCGTCTGAGCCTTGTTGTACATGGACTCTGTGAACGAAGGCATCTCAGTGATGTCTATCACAGAAGTGCCTCAGAAGTGCCTCCTTCGGGGCGTTGCCCACATCCCGAGAAGCTTCGGCCACAGTCTCCTCGTTGGCCTTCCTAACTTGAGGTGGATGGGCCTCATCTCTCTCCGATTCGGAGGCCCCTTGCCCTTCGAGTCGTGACGGAACTCTGGCCACCAAATTGAAGGCTTCTTCTTCGAATTCGTCCCTCAACCGATAGAGTGAATCCGAAGATGGTGTTCGAGCGCTCGTGCTTTCTTTGGATTTGCGCACCAACTTTCGCCTTGGTTTCTTTTCCTCCGAGCTTGGAGAACTTGGGGTCCTCTTTCTTTTCTTCTCACCACCCTGTCTCGGAATAGGGGACTCGGCGGGGAAGTTCTTTCCACCGGATGGAGGCCTCAGTGTGATGTCCTTGGATAAACCTGCAAAAGGAAATGAAACAAGTGAAAACGTAACGACACGAGAGGAACTCAAATGTTACTTACACGGGAAAGGAATCTCACAATGAGAATGGGCCTCCCACTAGCCCTTTGAAAGTTCACGCCATGAATGCTCATAATATGAACTTTGTAATACGATGCCCTCGATCCACTCCTTGAGTCGAGGGACTGCATTAGGGACCCGAGCGACAGCTGCACCACCACAAAACACCGATAAGAAGGAAGGAAAAAAGCATAGAATGAAATTTTGTTAGCAAAATTTTACTTACGTGATATATTCCACTTCTCGGGGAATGGCATGCGATCATCTGGGATCAAATCCGAGGTCCTCACTCGGACAAAACAGCCTAGCCAACCTCGATCCCGATCTTCATCAATGCTCGAGAATAGGGCTTTACTAGCCCAACGCGCAAGCTTGATCAGTCCTCCCCGAAAGATTAGGGGACTATATAGGCGCATGAGGTGGTCGACAGTGAATGATCATCCCTCGATCTTGATCATGAAGAACCAGAGGAGGATCTCAATCCTCCAGAATGAAGGGTGAATTTGACCAAGGCAAACCTCGTATCTTTTGCAGAAGTCGATGATCACCGGATCCAATGGGCCAATTGTAAAGGGATAAGTGTAAACACTTAAGTATCCCTAGACATGGGTGGTGATATCTTCAACGGGTCCGGGAACCACCACGTTCTTGCCAATCCAGTTGCAATCCTTTTTTGACCGTAGGGAGGACCTCTTCAGTGTTCGAGTAAAGGTATCACGAGACCTCCTCACACAGGCCTTGTACAGGGGAATGTTTTTCAACCTTGAAATCGGCGATTACCGAGCATCATCCAGGGGCGAATATTTTCAATGGTGGCTCTGGTACTGGTTCCTCGGCAGCAGTACGTGGAATGGTCTCCTCGGTAGTCGGCCGTGAGGTAGATAGAGTTTCTTTTTGGGGCACGATTTTTGAAGTCTTCGCCATTTCTTTGAAAATGTAGGAAAAATGAGAAAAACGAGGAAGTTAAAGGAGTACACTTGATGGCTTGAGATTGAATTAAAAAAGGGTTCTTGCAAAGGATCTCAAAATAACCAAAGTATAATTGCTAGAAAGTTGTTAAAATTTCTAAAGTACGAGGACAGAAGGTTTGGATGTAAAGTTTGAATGAACAAGTGAGGGGGGTATTTATAGTTCTTCAGTGGCGGTTCACATCCAGTAATGGCCGAATAGGGATTGGCATGCATTTAATGCCATTAAGACTTGGCTGACGAGACGTTTCGTTTATTTTATCGTTTCTATCATGAGATATCGATGTAAGAATCGAGAGTTCATGTCGTTTCTCGTCGTCTACTCTCCGAAAAACTAGGGGACTATCTGTATACGGTTAAAATCGAGCTCGCCTACGACATAGTAGGTCAAGTTCGGAACATGACAATAAAGGACTAAAGATCGACCCCAAGTCCCATCGGGTTAGAACCCGGGGTTGGAGCGACTGCCTTCGAGAGAATAGGGGCCTTGATCCCGGAATCGATCCCAGCCCCGAACGAGTTCGAAGAAACATTGTTAGCATAACAGAATACCGAAATATCCGTGACCGGTCAGATATTATGGCAGAAATCTCGGCATGTATGAATAAGGAACTGGCAATCGGCAAATCAAGAGATATTTTACCTTTTATAGAATTGTAACTAAAGTAGGACTCCTCTACTATATAAAGGGGATCAGGTAATTCGTTTAAGACATTGTAACACGCATTCCATAGCAATACATTATTATTATTCTCTTTAAGCTCTTATTCTTTTTAGTCTTGATACCGATCGAAATACATTCGGCTCAAGGGTGGCTAACTTTCCAAGGCTGAGATTGTCCAATTCGTGTGGTTTGCATTTACTTTGTCGTTATTTATTTCATTTGCACTCTCATTTATCATTTTGTGTCAAGTTAATCCACGTATTATTAAAACCACTTACAAATTTAATTGTTATCCGATTTTGAGGGTAAACAAGTAAAATTCAAATGATTATAAAAAGCTGACGTAGATAATCTAGGGAATATGATATTTTACCAAATAATTAAATAGATAACAAAATCGTGGATTGTCATATAAAGTGATCAACCATTGCTGTTATTTTATACTCCCGATATTCCCTATGTTTAACCTTTGTGGCATGTGTCAAGTTGACTAACTTTCGGTGTCAATTCGTACATAGTTTTTTTTTTTTTTGAAATAGAATTTATTTATTTGGAAACTATATAAAAAGTACCGTAAGTCACTATAATTAACAATTCAAAATATATAAAAATAATATATATAAAAAATGATTAGAAAATCTTGTTTGACTCTCTAAATAGTAATAGATTTATTCTTTTTAAAATAGTGAGAGTTTTCCTTTTATATGTGAAATTTAAATGTTCATTTTTTTCTCATTCTAAAAGATTTTATTTGAAGTTTTAGCTTAAAATAGCTGGCATATGTTATAATATAGAGTCGTCAATATGGGCTTGGCCCGTTGGGCCAACCCAGCCCAACCCGTGATTTAGCAGGGCTGGGCTAGAATTTTTAGAGCCCATTTAAAAACGAGGCTTTTAAACCCGGCCCGAATAAGCCCGTGACCCGTGAGGCTTGACTGAGGCTGGGCTGGGCCGGTCTGTGGGCCTAATAAAAATACATATTTAAAATATATAAAATATAAAAAGTATATGACACAAAAAATAAGAAGAAGAGTATCCCAAGCTTAAAGTTTATTAAGCTCATCATATTAAAATATCAAAGTCTTAAAACGTTAATTAGTTTTAAAAATTTAATTATTCTTAATATTTAACTAATTAATATTACATATATATTGTAGATGTAGATGGAAGTGAAGATATTAAGATAACCTTCTCACAAGCGGATTCAAATGTGTTTGATGAAGATGATATGTTGGATATCCCATAAGCGTCATGGGCGTTCTCTTGAATAATTTGTTTTGAGTTTTGACTTTTAGTGGATGAAATAAAGTTATTAAGTTTTATGAAAATTTTCCAATAAGATTTTTTTAACTTTTAAATATTTATCTTTTTTAGGTTAGAACTTAAATAAAAAATATAAAATTATATTTTCAAAAAAATAATGGGTCGGCTCATGAGGGCCCGCGGCCCACATAGGGCTGGGGTAGGCTGACCATTATAAGGCCCATCAAAATGGTGGGCTAGCCCAACCCAGCCTGTCAATTGCTAAAGCTCACTGGGCTGGGCTAGCCCGGCCTCGCCCGTATTGACAGCTCTATTATAATATATGTATAATCCATATAAAATATGTGTACAATCTTGTATGACCACTGTATAATCTATATATATATTGGCTAAACAAAAACAATAAAATCATTCGATTATTTATGTAAAGATCCCTAAAAGATTTTGTGAAGTCCCAAAAGCTCGCTTGATTACTTTGAGCCATACAAGTTTAGCATGCCAAATCTGTTATTTTCAAATTAAACTTAAAAGTCCGTTTGGACATAAGAATTTTTTTTTTTCTAAATCAGCGTTTGTTCATAAAATTTTTAATTTTCACTTGAAAATGCATTTTGAAATTTTTTGAAAATTTGAAAAACTCCAAAAAGTTAATTTTCAAAATTTTCACTCAAATCATTCACAAAACTTCAAAAACAACTCAAAATTATATTCATATCCAAACACAACTCTAAATTTCAAATATCATTTTCAACTGAAATTGTTTTTTCCCCTATTTTGGAATTTTACAATTCTTATATCCAAACGCCCACTTATTCTTGCAAAACATCGTGAGTGTAACTACTAGGTAATTTTTTAACCAAAAGCCCCCTACTAGATCTTTGAATGAGGAATGATAATCTTTCATTCATTTGTTTTAAAATGTTGAGAAGCATATTAAACTTATTTCTTTGTAAAACATTCGTTTATTTTACATTTTTAATCATAGCAACTTAGAATAATGATATTAGAGACCTTTCAAAACAAATGAGAGAAAGATTGTTTTTCCTCAACCAATGATCTAGTAGATACATTTACGATATCTTGCAAGAAAAAATTCAGCAACAGAAATCTAAATCAATTTTAAACCTATGAAAAATTTAAATATCTCCTGAGATCTAGGTATACTTCAGAAATTTAATTAATAACTTAAGAATTTTTATTAAGCACAGCATTAAGGAGACCATATATTTTTTCCATGACTTGCTACACAGCTCGTTGACCTTCTGATTATTTGATACTTGAACTAGTAAGATGCCAGGTTATATATGTGTCTTTATATATATATATATATATATATATATGGCTGCAAAAATATATAACGCTAATACGTACATTAGATCCCACAAGACGTAAGTGATTTATATTAATCGGTATTTGTACATAAATGATGCTGGTATTATCTTTCTGTCTTCTATTGCTATTACTGATCTATTATCTTTTCTCGTCTTCTTTAACCGAGCGTCTATCGAAAATAGCCTTACAAAAGAATTAATAACATGCTGTAATTGGTCAACTACACTATTATACACAAAAACTTCTTATATTACGATGCAAGTAAAATTGAATCATTCTCTTATTGTTATTTATTTCACATTATTAGTGATAGTGAAACTCAATTACATTCCAGCATTTACATGTCCAAGTGTATAACGAATCCATGTGGAAAAAGGAAATGCAACTATATATTTGGAGAAAAAGATTTGGAGTTTGACTTCACCAAACTAACTTGATATATTCCCATGTCCTCTCGATCGGATCTTGATCTCTTCTTCTCCTTATAATCTGTCACGTGGTGTTTATAATAATCCTTTCCTCTATTCCCTCTACATATTTATACCCTACAAACACTTGCCAAACCAGAAAAACTCAACACACCACCAAACCATAAATATATAAACAATGGTTCTTTCCAAGATTTCTGCTGCTTATGTTTTCATATTTTTACTGATTCTGGCATATTCTTTTTTATCCTCAACACAAGGCAGAAAGTTATTAGACGTTCATGAACTGAAGAGTAAATCTCAGAGTATTGATGAAAAGCTTATCCTCCGCCACCTTTCTGCTAACGATCGTATTCTCCGTTCTGTTCCTAGCCCCGGAGCAGGCCACTAGTTTTTTCACCAAATAAATTTCATGGGTGGTCATTAAACTTACTTTGTTTTCATTATCCAAAAGTCACTTTTCTTTCTTTGCTAGTGAAAGTCATTCAACTTTGTGCTCATTACCCAAAAATCACTATGCTGCTATAGATCGTATTTGCCCAAATATTTTCTTCTTCCTTCTTTTTGGTGGGGGTTGATTTTTTTTTTTTTTTTTTTCCGAAGGGTTGATTTTTCTTTCTATTTATTTAAGGGAAAATTACGTAACACATAAAATATTTACATTGTATTTACCATTCATAGCTATATTTGAATTTTATAGCAAATCCATGAAATAAAAGATTAATTCTTTTGAACTGAAACAAGAGAGCAACAAGCTCTCGTAGCTTACTTGGTTAGAGTGCTTACTTAGCTAGGCAAGGTCTTGAGTTCGAATCACAACAAGATCATTATTTTTGTGTATTTCTGTATTTTGTCTTAGTTGTATTCGTTGCGCGAACAAATACAGTTTGATAAAAAATCTTTTGTATACACCCTTGTATTTCACATTGGTTACAATTGATACATATTGTATTCCTTACACAAACGAATACAATTGTGCGAATGAATACAATTGAAACATATTGTATTCGTTGCACGTTTAAATATAAGTGATATAAGTTTGTAGCAATTGAACAATAGCTACGAAAGATAATTAGGCAAATTATAGTTATTAAGCTCAAAACTATTATGATTTATGAAAAATCCTATTTATTTAACGTTTTTTATAAACAGAATTGTATTTAAGGTGAATGTCTATATTTTAGAGAGATTCTAGGTTTTGTTACTTTGTGACTAAGTCACTTTTCCCTATAAATAGAGGGGTTCTATTCCATTATAATACATCCTAAATCAATAAGAATTCTCTCTCTCTCTCTCTCTCTCTCTCTCTCTCTCTCTCTTTGCAATATTCTTCTTTATTGTTTCGTTACACGTTATCAGCACGAGACTCTACCGTCTCAAGAAGCTCTTTGAGAAGATTAAAGTATAATTTTTCTCCTCTTTTAATTATGACTGATATTATGAAAAGAAAGTTCGTTGCCCTTGAAATTTCGGGCAAGAACTATATGTCATGGGTGTTGGATGCTGAAATCAATTTAGATGCAATGGGTCTTAGAGATGCCATTAAAGATAAAAATAAAGTATCTACCCAAGACTATGCTAAGGCCTTGATTTTCTTGCGCCATCACCTTGAGAAAGGGTTGAAAATAGAATATCTCACAGTCAAAGATCCATTTGTTTTGTGGAATGGCTTAAAGGAAAGATATGACAACTTAAAGTTGGTCACACTTCCACAAGCACGATATGATTGGGCTCATCTGAGGTTCCAAGACTTTAAGTCTGTTTCTGAATACAATTCTGCGATGTTCAGAATTACTTCTAAATTGAAACTTTGTGGAGATAATATCACTCACTATGATATGCTTGAAAAAACGTTCACAATGTTTCATGCCTTCAATATGGTCTTGCAACAGCAGTACCGAGAGAAAGGTTTCAAGAAGTACTCTGAGTTGATTTCTTTTCTCCTTGTGGCTAAAAGAAACAACGACTTGTTTATGAGAAATCACGATAATCGACCCACTAGGTCTACACCATTACTTGAAGTGGATGAGGTGTATTCCCATTATACTAAGAGTGGAAAAGGTCGTGGCCTTGTTCATGGCCGTGGCCAAGGAAGAAATTTTCTAGTGTTAATCATCCTCCAAAAACAAATAACCACCAAAAGTGGAAAGGGAAAAATGAGAAGCCAAGGGCAGAGGGTTCAGAAACTGAATGCTATCGTTGAGGTGGAAAAGGGCATTAGACAAATATTTATCGTACACCAAGACATTTGGTTTAGCTTTAACAAGATTCTCTAAAGAACAAAGGCCCTGAAGCTAATTTTGTCTCTGAAGATGTATTTGACATCACCCAGTTAGATGTAGCAGACTTCTTTGAGCACCCTAATGAAAAAATAGACCACTTGATCGGTGATGGATCAGTGGTTAAAGATAATCGAGTAATTTTATTTTTATTTTATCTATTAGTAGTAGCTAATGAATAAATATCATGTAATCATAGTTCTTTACATGAGTAGTAGTCATTAGTATCAATTAGTATTTTCTTATTTTTATGGAATAGTGTTAGTTCATTTTAATTAAATATAGTTCTAGTATTAGTTTGAAATAATAATTTAGTTTACTTAGACAGAAAATATTTTGTATTTATTTAAGTTATATTTCCTTATTTGTTATTAACATGTAACTACGTTACTTTTCAGAAGTCTGGCACTACTGGAAATACATAGGACAAAAACAATTAGTAAGGTGGATACTTGTCATGAATGTAACGACCCGGTCGGTCGTTTTGAGCGTATTAGCCCCGATCCCCTATTTACTTCCTCCTCTGTGTTAACTGTAGCTATGTAACTTGTTGGAGTGTTTGGTTTTGGTTTCGAGTGAGTTTCAGAGTGAAAATGGGACACATAGTCCATAAGTTGGAAGGTTAATTCGTAGGAGTTGACCATAGTAAGACTTGTGTCAAGATAACTTTGGAATGAAGTTTTGACGTTTCCAATAGCTCTGTAGGGGTATTTTGGTCTTAGGAGCGTGTCCGGATGTTGATTTGGACGTCCATAGGTCGTTTTGGCGTAATTTGGCGAAAGTTGGAAGATTTTAGAAAGTTTGACTATGAGTGAACTTTGATATCGGGGTCGAATTCCGATTCTGGAAGTTGGAATCGGTCCGTAATATCGTTTATGACTTGTGTGCAAATTTTGGTGTGAATCAGCGTTGTTTTGGTATAAATCGACGTTGGTTTTGGAATTTGGAAGTTCATAATTTCTTAGGCTTGAATTTGGGTTGCGATTCGCTTAATTTGTGTCGTTTGATGTGATTTGTGGCCTCGAGTAGGTCTGTTATGTGTTTTAAAACCTTTTGGTATATTCGGACGGGGTCCTGGGGAGCCCGTGTGTAAATCAGATGGAAATCAGATCATTTTTGGACTTAGTGTTCTGCTAAAGCTGGGGTGTTCCGGTGTCATCGCACCTGCAGAGGGATTGACCGCAGGTGCGGGCTCGCAAGCGAGTGGTGATCACATGTGCAAAAATGGCTTAGCCTAGTTGGGATCGGAGGTGGGAGGAGTGAACCGCATACGCGCATCCGCAGATGCGGAGATGTGGTCGCAGATGCGGAAGAAGGGCTGCTAGTCGTCCTTCGCAGAAGCAGAGAATACTCTGCAGGAGCGGGCTCTCAAGTGCGAGCCGGGTCCGAAGAAGCAAAAATTGAGGACTTAAGTGTTTTCCTCACCTGAGATAGTTTTTCCGTAGGTGTGGCATAGCAGAAGCAACCCAAGGACTGCATAAGCGGTTTAACTAGCAGAAAAATGGGATTTTTCGAGGATTTTGAATCATATTTCATTTTGGGATTTTGGGAACTCAGTGGGAGACGAAATTTCAAGGGATTTTCAGCGGAATTGTTGGGGTAAGAATTCTTAACTCTATTTTGGTTAAATTACACATTATCTATCATTGTTATTATCATGTAATTAAGGATTGAAGTTGGAAAAATTGGGGAAAGGTGGTAGAACTTCTTAGACTAAGTTTTTGGGTTTTGAAAGGCAAATTGAGGTCGGATTTGGATAATTCTTGTATGGTTGGATTCGATATCGAATGGGTGTTCAAATTTTATAATTTTGGTCGGGTTCTGAGACGCAGGCCCGGGGTGACTTCTTGGGTTGATTTTTTCAATTCTTTGCAAAGATTGTAATTTCATTGTTTGAATTAGTTTCCTATAGTTATATTTAAAGTATGATATTGTTTTGGCTAGATTATAGCCATTAAGAATTGGAAAATTGAGGTACAGGCCTTCTAGTTGATTGATTTAGCGTGATTTGAGGTAAATGACTTGTCTATCCTTGTGTGTAGAAAATTCCCCTTAGGATTTGGTATTATTGTGATAATTGCGATATGTGAAAGCCGTGTACGCAAGGTGACGAGTGCGTACACAGGCTAAATATAAAATTTCTGGTGTTTAGCTATGCAGTTTCCTTTCATGCTTTAATTGAGTTACTTAACATGTTGTAGTCCTCATAATTAGTCTAATTTCACATGTCTACTTGTTTTACCTCTTATTTGCAAATTCTCCTACATGTTTAGTTGAGTTACTTGCTTTCTTTTATTCCGTATTCATTATTTAACTGTTAAATCCTTACTTGAAATTGCTACTCTTGGGATATCTTGCCGTTGAACTTGGTATTGAGTTGCAAAGACCGTGGTTCCTATTGAGGCAAAGTGTAAGTTGTGAAATATCATTTTATTGAGTTACTCTCCAGTTGTTATTATTGAGACTTTGTGTACATTGTGGTTGAGCCGTGGGCTCCTTATTGTGAAATTCTATTATTGTTTGGCTTTTCTGCCAAGTTGTGATATTGGGCACTTGAGGTGTGAATTGTGATATATTGTGATATTGATATGCATGCGGTGGTATAAGGAATAGGGTTTGAAACGCATGCGGTAAGATAAGGTGGGATAGAAACGTATGGCTAGTAGGGAAACTACTAGAAGTCATGCAGTGTGATAAGGTGGGCTAAAAGACGGGGTGCTTTTTCGGGAAAAAATGATTTTCAAAACTAAATCTAAAGGCTCCCGCGATGATATAAGAAAAGATTGTGAGTTACTTTTAAGGTTTGGGACTACGATGCGGTACTAGATAGTGGCCCTTGTTGATCTTTCTCTATTTGCTATATTTGCCTTGGTTGTTTGTTTCCTTAGCATGTAAAGCCTTGTTTCCTTCTATGTTGATTTAACTGCCTTGATTCCATGTTGTTAACTTTACGTAAATTTCTTATTGTTTCATTTCCATTGTCATTATCATTATATCGTTATATCTTTTATCTTGTTTCATATTATCTACAGTAGGGTCTTGACCTGACCTCGTCACTACTCTATCGAGGTTAGGCTTGGCACTTACTGGGTGCCGCTCTGGTGTACTCATATGACGTTTCTGCACATCTTTTTGTGCAGATCCAGGTACTTCCTATCAGTCCTGACATTAGTGAGCTGAGGTTGCTTTGGAGATTTCAAGGTACACCTGCCCGCGTCCGCAGGCCTCATAGTCCCCTTCTATTATGTTTTTCCTTATTTCATTACACTATCTTAGATAGTGATGTATAGGATTATTCAGAATTTTTATTTATGCAGTTGTTGAAGTTTTGAGATTTTAAGTTGTTATTTCAATTATTCCGCATGTTGATAGGCTTACCTAGTTTTAGAGACTAGGTGCCGTCACGGCTTCCTACGAAGGAAATTTGGGGTCGTGATAAATTGGTATTAGAGCTCTAGGTTCATAGGTGATATGAGTCACAAGCAAGTTTAGTAGAGTCTTGCGGATAGGTACAGAGACGTCTGTACTTATCTTCGAGAGGCTATGGAACTGTTAGGGAAAACTTCACTTCTTTGATTCCTTATCATGCGAAATTGTTGACTTCGGGATTTTAAACTTCTATCTTTCTATTCTCTCACAGATTGTGAGGACACGCACAACCGAATCGGATCACCAGACACCCGTGCCTCCTACTAGAGCCGTGAGAGGTTGAGGCCAGGGTAGAGGCCGAGGACATCCGCGTAGTGCAACCAGAGCACCTGCATGAGTTGCTACAGAGGAGCCACCAGTAGCTCCAGCTGGAGAGCAGGCACCTGAGATGCCTGTTACTGCCCCAGCACTCCAGGAGACTCTCACCCAGTTTCTGAGCATGTTTGGCACTTTAGCTCAGGCAGGGTTGATCCCACTTATTCCTGCGACATCTCAGTCCAGTGAGGAGCACATACTCCCGATGCCCGTACCCCAGAGCAGAGGGTCTAGGTTGACCAGGTCCCAGAGATCATACCAGTGCAGCCGGTCGCCCCAGTTCAACCGGAGGCTAGGGCAGTAGCTACTAAGGGGTAGCAGCTCAAGCTTGAGAGGTACAAGAAGTACCACCCTCCTACTTTTAACGGCTTGGCTTCAGAGGATGCCCAGGGTTTTCTTGAGGAGTGCCTCTGTATCCTTCATACTATGGGTATTGTGGCGTCTAGTGGAGTTGTTTTCACTAGGTTCTAGCTTAAGGGAGAGACATATCAATGGTGGAGAGCATATGATTGGGTAGTCCGGCCGAGGCAGATTCACTTATTTGGGCTCAGTTCTCAGACATGTTCTTGAGGGAGTTTGTTCCCCAGAGTCTCAGAGATGCATGGCATACAGAGTTTGGGCAGTTGCACCAGGGTTCTATGACTGTATCGGAGTATGCGATCCGGTTCAGTGATTTGTCCAGGCATGCACCGGCCTTGGTTACTACTGTTAGAGAGCGAGTCCATCGATTTATCGAGGGGCTTAACCCTGGTATCAGATTTATGATGGGCCTAGAGTTAGAGATGGACATCGCATACCAACAAGTAGTGGAGATCGCTAAGATATTGGAGGGTATGTTAGACCGGGAAAGAGAGGAGAGGGAGGCCAAGAGGCCTCGAGATTTTGGCACATATAGTGGTTCCCGTGCCCCAGTTGCAACTCGTCATGGTAGGGGATATGTGAGCCTCCTTGTTCATTCAGCACTTCTAGCTTCCACTGGTATTCCAACCACTCCTAGGCCCCAGGCTCTCTATTTTGCACCGCCATTATTTAGTGCACCTCCTGCCCAGGGTGCTTTCAGTGCTCAGTCCATCCGATCAGGCTCGAGCTAGCCATAACAATCATGTCCTCGGAGAGCTTATTTTGAGTGTGGTGACACTCATCATATGGTGAGGGATTTCCCTAGACTCAGGAGGGGTGAACCTCCACAGACTACTCAGGCTCCGCATATTCCATCGGATCCTTAGGCTTCTAAGTCTATGGTTACCGCACCAACTGCTACTTCACCTGCACAACCAGATAGAGGTGAAGGTCGAGGTCGCCTTAGAGGGGGAGGTCAGGCCAGATATTATGCTCTTTCTGCTAGGACGGAGGTAGTTGTATCCAACTCAGTCATCACATATATTGTTCCGGTCTGTCATAGAGATGCATCAGTCTTATTTGATCCAGACTCCATTTATTCCTATGTGTCATCTTACTTTGTTCCATATTTGGGTGTATCTCGTGATTCCTTGAGTTCTCCCATTTATGTGTCCACACCTATGGGAGATTCCTTGGTTGTTGACCATGCGTATCGGTCGTGTTTGGTTGTTCTTAGTGGTTTTGAGACCCGAGCCGATCTATTGCTGCTCAGTATGGTAGATTTTGATGTTATTTTAGGCATGGACTGGTTGTAGTCCTATTATGCTAATCTTGACTGTCTCGCCAAGACAGTGATGCTGGCTATGCCAGTTGTACCAAAGTTAGAGTGGAGAGGTTAGATTATGTTCCTAACATCGTTATCTCATTTCTAAAGGCTCAGCGGATGGTTGAGAAGAGGTATGCTGCGTATATAGCATATGTGAGAGATGTCAGTGTTGATACTCCTACCGTTGAATCAGTTCCGATATTGAGGGATTATCCAGATGTATTCCCGGTGGATCTTCCGGGCATGTCGCCCGAAAGGGATATTGACTTTGGTATTTATTTGTTACCGGGCACTTAACCCATTTCTATTCCTCCATATCATATGGCCCCACCAGAGTTGAAGGAGTTAAAGGAGTAGTTGTAGGAGTTGCTGGATAAAGGTTTCAACCGGCCTAGTGTATCACCTTAGGGTGCTCCAGCCTTGTTTGTAAAGAAGAAGGATGGTTCTATGCACATGTGCATTGATTACCGTCAGTTGAACAAGATTACAGTGAAGAACATATATCTATTTCCATGTATTGATGGCCTAATTGATGAGCTTCATGGTGCCCGAGTGTTCTCCAAGATTGAGGCTATCATCAGTTGAAGATTCAGGAGCCAGATATCCCGAAGACTGCCTTCAGGACTTGGTATGGTCATTACAAGTTCCTTGTGATGTCTTTTGGGCTAACCAACGCCCCCAGCAACATTCAACTTGATAAACAGTATGTTCCGACCTTATCTCGACTCTTTCATTATTGTGTTTATTGACAACATTCTTGTGTACTGCTAGAGCCGGGAGGATCATGAACAGTACCTGAGGACCTTGCTTTAGACCTTGAGAGAAAAGAAGTTATATGAAAAAGTTTCAAAGTGTGAATTCTGGCTTGATTCAATGGCATTTTTGGGTCATGTAGTGTTGAGTGAGGGGATCAAGGTAGATCCGAAGAAGATTGAAGCAGTGCAGAGTTTCCCCAGACCGTCTTCAGCTACAGAGATCCGGAGTTTTCTTGATTTGGAGGGATATTATCGTCTATTTGTAGATGTTTTCTCATCTATTGCAACACCTTTGACTAGATTGACCCATAAGTGTGCTCCGTTCAGGTGGACGTAGGAGTGTGAGGAGAGCTTTCAAAAGCTCAAGACAACTTTGACTGCATCCCCAGTATTGGTGTTATTTTAGGGTTCGGGGTCTTATATTGTGTACTGTGATGTGTCGTGTATTGGTCATGACATGGTGGTGATACAGGATGATAGTGTAATTGCCTACGCATCTAGACATCTGGCATTTCATTAGAAGAACTATCCTATCCATGACCTTGAGTTAGCAGTTATTGTTCATGCCTTCAAGATTTGGCGACACTATTTGTACGGTGTCCTTTGTGAGATATATACCGATCACCAGAGTCTACAACATTTGTTCAAACAGAAGGATCTTAACTTGCGGCAGCAGAGGTGGTTAGAGTTGCTTAAGTACTATGAAATCACCATTCTGTACCATCCCGGGAAGGCCAATGTGGTGGACGATTCCTTGAGTCGTAAGGCGAGGAGCTTGGGAAGCTTAGTATATCTACCGGTAGCAGAGAGGCCATTAGCCTTGGATATTCAGGCCCTGGCCAACCAGTTTGTTAGATTGGATATTTCTAAGACGAGTCGAGTTTTGACTTTTATGGTTTCTTGGTCTTCACTTTATGATCGTATTAGAGAGCGCCAGTATGACGATGCCCATCTGCTTGTCCTCAAGGACACGGTTTAGCACGGCGATGCCAAGGAGGTCACTATTGGAGATGATGTTGTATTACGGATGCAGTGAGGGCTATGTGTGCCCAATATAGATGGTTTGAGTGAGATGATTCTCTAGGAGGCTCACAGTTTGCGGTATTCCATTCATCCTGGTGCCGCCAAGATGTATCAAGACTTGAGGCAGCACTATTGGTGGAGGCGGATGAAGAAGGACATAGTGGAATATATAGCTTGGTGCCTAATTTGTCAGCAGGTGAAGTATGAGTATCAGCAGCTTGGTGGATTGCTTTAGAGGTTAGAGATTCCAGAGTGGAAATGGGAGAGGATCACTATGGATTTTGTTATTGGGCTGCCACAGACTCGAAGGAAGTTCGATGTAGTATGAGTAATTGTGGATAGATTGACTAAGGCAGCTCATTTCATTCCAGTGGTGACTACTTATTCTTTAGAGCAGCTAACTCAGGTTTATATTTGCGAGATTGCATCATGGCATGTCGGTATCTATCATCTTTGACCGGTGTATGCAGTTTACATCACAGTTTTAGAGAGCTATTCAGCATAAGTTAGGCGCGCGAGTAGAGTTGAGTATAACCTTTCACCCTCACGCGGACGGACAGTCCAAGTGCACTATTCAGATATTGGAGGATATGCTTCGTGCGTGTGTGATGGAGTTTGGGGGTTCTTGGGATCAGTTCTTCTCGCTTCTGTAGTTTGCCTACAACAACAGTTACCAGTCAAACATTCAGATGGCCCCGTATAACGCTTTGTATGGTAGACATTGTCTGTCTCTAGTGGGTGGGTTCGAGACGGGTGATGCTAGGCTATTGGATACATACTTGGTTTAGGATGCTTTAGAAAAGGTCAAATTGATTCAAAATCGACTTCGTACAGCCCAATCCATACAGAATAGTTATGCAAATTAGAAGGTTCATGATGTCGCATTAATGGTTGGGGAGCGGGTCTTGCTCCTGGTTTCGCCCATGAAAGGTGTTATGAGGTTAAGAAAGAAGGGAAAGTTAAGCCCTAGGTATATCGGACCTTTTGAGATTCTTGAGAGGGTTGGAGAGGTGGCTTATAGACTTGCACTACCACCCAGTCTAACTGCAGTTCATACACTATTCCATGTTTCTATGCTCTGAAAGAATCACGGCGATTCGTCCCATGTGTTGGATTTCAGCTCAGTCCAGTTGTACAAGGACCTACCTTATGTTGAGGAACCGATTGCCATTTTGGATAGGCAGGTTCGAAAGTTGATGTCGAAGAACATTGCTTCAGTGAAGGTTCAGTGGAGGGGTCAGCCAGTTAAGGAGGCGACTTGGGAGACCGAGCATGATATGTGTAGCCATTATCCTCATCTTTTTACCACTTTAGGTATGACTCTATACTCGTTCGAGGATGAATGTATATTTTAAGAGGGGGAGGATGTAATGACCCGATCGGTCATTTTGATTGTATTAGCCTCGATCCACTATTTACTTCCTCCTCTATGTCATATTATAGTTACGTAACTTTCCATGGTGTTTGGTTTTGGTTTCGGGTGAGTTTCAGAGTGAAATGGGACACATAGTCCCTAAGTTTGAAGGTTAGGTTGTAGGAGTTGACTGTAGTTTGACTTGTGTGAAGATGACTTCGGAATGGAGTTTTGATAGTTCCAATAGATTCGTAGGGTAATTGTGGTCTTAGGAGCGTGTCCGGATGTTGATTTGGAGGTCCGTAGGTCATTTCGTCATAATTTGGCGAAAGTTGGAAGATTTTGGAAAGTTTGATCAGGAGTGGACATTTTAATATCTGGTTCGGATTCCGATTCCGAAAATTGGAATATCGTAATATCGTTTATGACTTTTGTGCAACATTTGGTGTCAATCAGAGTTGTTTTGGTATGAATCGGCGTTGGTTTCGAAATTCGGATATTCATAATTTCTTAAGCTTGAATTTGAGTTGCGTTTCGTAGAATTTGTGCCATTTGATGTGATTTGTGGCCTTGAGTAGGTCCTTTATGTGTGTTGGAACTTGTTGGTATATTCAGACAGGGTCCCGAGGGCCCCAGGTGTGAATCAGATGGAAATCACATCATTTTTGGACTTAGTGTTCTGCTAAAGCTGGGGTGTTCTGGTGTCATCGCATCTGCGGAGAAATTGACCGCAGGTGTGGGCTCAAAAAAATGAGCTGGTGATCGCAGGTGCGAAAATGGCTTAGCCTAGCTAGGATCGCAGGTGTGAGGAGTGGACCACATCTGCGCATCCGCAGGTGGAGAGATATGGTCGCAGATATGGAAGAGGGGATGCTGATCGTCCTACGCAGGAGCGGAGGGCTCGCAGGTGCGAGCCATGGTTCGCAGAAGTGGAAATTTAGGACTTAAGTGTTTTCTGCACATGCGATGGTTTTTCCGCAGGTGCAACATCACAGAAGTGACTCAAGGGCCACATAAGCGGTTTAATTGGGAGAAAAAGGTAATTTTCGAGGGTTTTGAATCATATTTCATTTTGGGATTTTGGGAGCTCGGTGGGAGACGAAATTTCGAGGGATTTGCAGAGGAATTGTTGGGGTAAGAATTCTTAAATCGATTGTGGCCTGTATTGGACAAGAATGAGTGCAATTAAGGCACATTCTATTGTAAACCAAAAGGTTATTGATTCCAATACTTTTGTACTTTGTCATGATCGATTGGGACATCCTGGATCAATTATGATGAGATGGATTATAGAAAACTCAAATGGACATTCATTAAAGAATTTAAAGATTCTTTTAAATAATGCATTTTCCTGCATTTCTTATTATCAAGGCAAGTTAATTATTAGACCATCACCAACAAAGGTTGGGATTGAGTCCAATGTATACAAGGGGATATTTATGGACCTATTCACCCACCTAATGGTTCGTTTAGATACTTTATGGTATTAATAGATGCATCTTCTAAATGGTCTCATGTGTGCCTATTATCATCTCGCAACTTGGCGTTTGCAAAATTAATTGCATAAATAATCCGATTACGGGCACAATTTCCCAATAGTCCAATTAAGTCTATTAGACTTGTTAATGCTACTGAGTTTTAATTCCTAATATTTAATGATTATTTCTTATCAATTGAGATAAAAGTAGAACATCCTGTAGCTTATGTTCACACTCAAAATGGCCTTGCAGAGTCTTTGATTAAACGTCTGCAATTGATAGCAAGACCGTTACTCGTGAAAACGAGATTACCTACTTGCGTTTGGGGTTATTTAGTATTGAAGTTTTGATGATTAACAAAGTATGTCTAAATAATTCAAAGAACCAGGTCCTCAACATAGCTGCTAAATTGTTCTACAGAACCAACTCCTCGGGATAAAAGACCAGCTCCTCATGATGATTTTTGAACGTCTGTACAAGAAATAACTTTATCTCAAAGTTACCCAAGTCCGAGTTTGGTGGAAGAAGGTTGTTACATGTGATAAGGCTTGTTGCTCAAGAAGATACAGATAATTCAGTCAGAGACGAGTCCCAAAGCTGGTGGAATCCTTGGAATAGTAGGAGTCCTATCAAAGGAGAAGCTAACTATAAATAGGACTCCTAGAAGATATCAAGTTAAAGGGTTAAATACGATCTACTTTGGACTTCTGCGATCATCCTTTATACATCAACTGAAAAGTCATAAGATGTGATGTTTTGTACTTCAATACCACATAAGAGGGGGGGGGTGATTTGTGTGGTGTCCAATTGTTTGTGTGCACAGATTATAGAAGGACCTGGTTCTTCAATGTGTTCTTATACTACTGTTGTAGAATAGTAAATGCGGAAAGTAAAGAACACAAATATTTTACATGGAAAACACCTGGCTCAAAAGGTAAAAAATCCATGACCTACTACTCAGTAGGATTTTTCCCAACACTTCACTAAATCACTAAGCCAAAACAATATTTACAAAACTCTTTGTAAACCTAAATATTACCTCTAATCCCTATTTGGCAATCAACCTCTAGCTGTTATGACAACTTAAGGTTAACTCTAACTTGAATACAACACTCAGAGTACCTAGTATAATTGCTTCTAGATAAAGCCGAAAGGTACAATTTGAAACACCTACTACAATGAAATTAGAGTAAAAGACAGACACTTGGAACTGGTTCTTCTATCTGGCTCATGTAACTTCAGGTTCGTACACTTGAATCACACAAGAATTATTTGCAAAATATCTTGGTATTTTTCTCTCAACTCACTTTTAGCTTCAGCGTTTGTGCGTTACCTGTAAAATGAGAACATCATGAAATATATAGAGTTAGTAGAATAGGAGATAACTAGAGTTCTAATGCTATAACCTTCCTTAGTGGAAGAGTTCTAGTTATCTTCAACTTCTAATTCCTCCCTTATCTAGGATAGAGTTCTCTTCGAGTAAGGAGTCCTTCTCCTTATCACTTATGCAATCTTTTTGTTCAGGAGATATCGAATAAAACCACTCAATTTTATCTCCTTCACGTGCATGCCTTGTGCTCGAATCTGCCCGTGTTTGTGTACACTGTGTATGGACCTGGTTCATGCTTGAGTTCCTTTACAATCATAAAAACAATATTCACTTAGGCCAACAAATTTCCCTCTTTTGATGATGATAAACTTTGTGCTTTTCATAAGAATAAGCCCTGTTTCAACTCAACTCAACATCAACACAATGTTAGGACACTTTTCTTTTTAAAAGCACAAATCATCAAGGACCAGGTTCATTAGGTTATAAACATCACAGTCCAAAGTAAAAAGCACAACTATCTTTCCCTTTTTGGCATCATCGAAAAGTTGCATAAATATGATAGATAACCAGATGTTAATAGATATTACTCATGGCTACTGGGGCAACTTCAAATGCAATCATGGAGTCAAGCATCATATATTAATCTAATGATATTAGCTATCTAAGAAGCATCAACAAACAGTTAGAGCACAAAATAAGTTGATTAACATTGATATTAGTCATCCACAAAGCATAAAGAAAAATAAAGATACTGGATCATGAGCAAAAAGAACAAAAAGAAATCCCATCTGGGTCACTAGTTTGTCTAACTAGGCTAGGAAGGTTTCAAGGCTGGGAAGGACCAAGTTCTTGGTTTCTGGCCTGAAGTAACTTCAGCATATCATGAATAATGCCATCATTCTTCTATTTCTCCTGTGCAAGCTTAGCCCTGAGAGCATCCCTTTCAGTTTCTACTTCATCTAGCCTCTTCTTTAGACTCTCAATCTCAGCATCCTTAGCCCCACTCTCCTGCACCAAAGTTCACACTTTTCTGTTCACAGGTACCTTCTTGGATGAACTAAGTTCTTTGGGAGTAGTGTGGACTTCAAAGTCACATGTAGTCAAAGTGTTTGCCCCAAAGTGATCCTTGCTATTACCAACTTCCAATTTCTTGAGGGGTACCTTGAAGTAAGCAAGTACATCCGTGAGAATGAAACCGTAGGGTATGTCTTGAGTTTTGGTGCCAGTTAGAACCCTATCAAGAAGCTGGATGATAAACCCAGGCCAGTTGATTTGCCTACCACTGTCCAGACATTTCATAAGGACCAGATCCACGAATGTGGTAATGTGCCTTCTTTCCTGCAAGGGAAGCACAACCTTGTTAACAAATTCAAATAGCACTTTGTGGTGTGGTTTCATCTTACTTTTCTATACAGCCTTGAGCTAAAGCTCTTCTTTATTGTCACCAAATTTACTTGTAGTGGCAAGTGAGGTGGAGAGGTTTTCTAGGCTTGGCCATTTTAATTTCTTGTAGTCATTGTACCCTTCATCTGGTACTCCAAGAATTTCTCCCAGTTCCTTGTCATCAAAGCTCACAGTCACCCCCTTTACCACACTGGTGACTCTGCCATTTTTTATCTCACAATTTGCGATGAACTCCACAATCTCGGTTTTGGCAAGCTTTCCATCCATCTAAAGGACCATGTCCTTCCAACCCTGCAGTTGTAGTTTTCCATCAGCATGCCTTCCTCCTCCAAGTCCCTGAGGAGTCTAACTTTCAAGATGGTTCTTTTCCTAAACTTAACCATCTTGTCCTTCTCTGCATCAGATTCTTCTTTTTCTTTACTCTCTTCTTCCTCCACTACTTTCAGTTTTCTAGATTTCATGGTAGACCTGGTTCTTTTTTCCAAGGTAGAAGGTTTTGCAGACTTTGTTTTCGAAGGATACTTCTTTTTGGAAGTCTTTATTTTATTTGCTTTTGGAGTCACAACCTCCACCTCTTCTGCCTCCTCTTAATCATGAAGGACCAGGTTTATCTTCTGAATTTCAACTGCCTCAATAGGCTCAACCACTTTCTTCTTTCCCTTTGCAGCAACTTTTCTTTTACTCTCTTCTAGGACTTTTTCCAGTTCTGCCTCACTCTGCTTCTTCTGACTCCTTGTAGCTCTTCCTCTTGTAGTAGGAGTCTATACAGGGATAGAAGAGGCATCCTTTCTCTTCTTGTTTGCCATAGCTAATTTTAACTCCTGAACTCTTCTTCCTTTTTGGATTATAGTTGTTAGACACACACTTTATTAGATCTTCGAGGGGTTCCTGTCCTGATGGAACAGGTTCTTCAACATTCTTGCCCAATTTAACCAACCCCTCAACAGCTTCTCCAGACCCACTTCCCCCCTTTTCTCTCAATCTTTCTTCTTCTCTAGCAGATTCCTCACTCCATACTATCATAGCTCATATTTCTTCAGTCAAACCAACAAAAATGGGTAAAGATTCAGCCACTCCTTTTCCCATTCCCCTCACATCGCCTTGAGCACCCTCACTCTCTTTTTCTTTTTTCTTTTTATTTTTACCACCCAATTTCATAGACTCGGTTGTTTCAACTCCAGCTATAGTTCCTACCAAAACAAACCTATTTTCTAGATTTTCAGCAGCCTCAGAGATAGTCTCAGATGTAATTTTTGGACTAGATGTTACCTACTTTGTTTCAGATGAAACAGTTTCTTCCCCCTCAGTTGCAGACTTAAAAGAATCTTCAGATTTTTGGGGTTTCATCTGCCTGACTTGCCTTCAGTTACTCATTGATTTTCTTGATTTGTTCTCCTCCAGCGATTACTTTGAGAGCAAGCATCTTGAATCTTCCTTTCTTAGAGATAGGTGTGGTTGAAGGAGTGGGTGTGGATTTTTTGGGTAGTGGTGAGGGATTTTCAGAGGTGTTAGCCATTGATGGTTAGAGGATGAGATAATGATTATGTGTGCTTAGAAGATGAGAGAATATAGAGAGAAATGTTTGGTAGTTGTAAATTAGAAGTGAAGAAATGACTAAGGCCAAATCAATTTAAAGAGGGATAATTTGATTGGGTAATGACAACCTTTTTAGAAGATCAGGAGTCTAATCAAAGTGGGAGTCTGTTTGAAAAGACGTTGAGGACTCTCCCTGGAATCTAGACACTTATTGCATTTTGGGACTCTCTTTGGGTGAAACTTGTTCATTTCATAATGGATAAGATTAAGGAGGTTGAGATTAAATGGGACTCTCCTTTTGATCATGATCCAAATATAGTTATTTCAAAATATGCAGAGTGGAGAGTACGTACCATGTAATCTTGATGAACCAGGTTCTTCACTGAGAAATCTCTTGTGTAAGTCTGAATTTTCCAAGAAAATAAAGATAATATCATTAGAGATTAATGAGACATTTTAGCACATGGCACAAAAGTATACTAGTGAAAGTATGAGACTGAGCAAAATCTAATATAATTATGTACAAAATTTACAAATTTTCTAACCAATTTTTGAGTTAGAACTGGTTCCTTTTAGGTGATATTAATCATCCCTAATTCTAACTTGTTCCTTTCAAAGTGATCTCTACTTAGAGCTTTTGTGAAGATGTCAACTATTTTCTTATCAGTAGCACAAAATTCAACAGTGATCAAACCCTTTTCATAATTGTCCCTCAAAGAGTGATGCCTAACATCTATGTGCTTTGTTCTTTTGTAATGAACCGGGTTCTTGGTCAAACTAATTACACCAGTGTTATCACAAAAGATAGGGATATAACCTACATCAATTCCAAAGTCCATTAATTGCTGTTTGATCCACAATAATTGAGCACAACATGAGGAAATGGCAACATACTTAGTTTCAACAGTAGATAAGGCCACATAATTTTGCTTTTTGGTGGCCCAAGACACAAGACATGAGCCAAGCAAGTGTTCCATAACTGCGGTGCTCTTTCTATCCACAAAAAAACCTGCATAATTAGCATCAGCATATCCCACTAAGTTGAAATTACTACCTTTTGGATACCATAGACAAAGGTCAGTGGTGCCTTTTAGGTATCTCAAGATCCTCTTTACAGCAGTCAAGTGAGACTCCTTTGGATTTGCCTGAAATCTAGAACAAAGTCCTACCCTGAAAATAATGTCAAGTCTGCTAACAGTGAGATATAACAAAGAACCAATCATTCCCCTATACAAATTCTGATCAACAGATGAACCAGGTTCATCTACATCCAATTTTGTGGATGTTGTTATAGGAGTGTCAATTTCTTTGGAATCTTCCATTTTAAACCTTTTGAGCAACTCTTTCACATACTTCTACTGACGGATCATAGTTCCATTTGAATTTTTTTAGTGTGTAAGCCTAAGAAGAAATTAAGCTCACCTATCATACTCATTTCAAATTCACTCCCCATTAGTTTAGCAAATTCTTCACTTAAATTATCAGTAGTTGCTCCAAAGATTATATCATCAACATATATCTGAACTACCAAGAGATCTATACCTTTTTCATTCAAGAATAAAGAATTGCCGATTTTACCTCTCTTGTAGCCATGCTCAAGCAAGTATTTTGACAATCTTTCATACCATGCTCTTGGAGCCTGCTTGAGGCCATAAAGTGCCTTGTCAAGCTTGTACACATGATCAGGACATTCCTTGCTTTCAAAGCCTAGAGGTTTCTTGACAAACACTTCTTCCTTTAGATATCCATTGAGGAAGGCACTCTTGACATCCATATGATGGAGATAAAATTCCATATAGGCAGAAAAGACTATAATGAGTCTAATTGCTTCCAATCTTGCAACTGGAGCAAAAGTCTCATCATAGAGTGAACCTTGTGTACATTTCTTGAATTGTTTCTCCTTCCTTCATAGCAAAGTTCTCATACTGACAGTACAGTAGAGTTCCGTTGGATCTCTTCACATGAGGTGATCCTTCATGAGCCACTTGCAGTGTGTCCCATATTTATTTAGCAGTGGTACAACTTTGGATTCTGTTGTACTCATCTCGACCAATTCCACAAATAAGCCATTTCTTGGATTTAGCATTCTTCTCCCACTTCTTCAGCAGTGCAATCCGCTCTTGTCTTTGGCACATCTACTCCTTCAACATTTTTCTTCAAGGTAGCCAGTGGACCATTGGTGACAATGTCCCATAGCTCATAGTCTTTTCCTATAATGTGATCTCTCATTCTGTTTTTCCACCAACAGTAGTACTAGCTATTAAAGAGTGGTGGCATACCCTTCCCAGTTTCAAGGTGGTGCACTCATGTTTATCTTCTCCTAAGGTGTAAGCCTCTTCAAGGATAACCTGCTCTGATACCAATTGATGTTTTGTACTTTAATACCACACAAGAAGAGGATGATTTGTGTGGTATCTAATTTATTGCGTGCACAGATTATAGAAGGACCTGATTCTTCTATGTATTCCTTATACTACTATTGCGGAATAGTAAATGCGGAAAGTAAAAAACACAAGTATTTTACGTGAAAAACACCTGGCTCAAAAGGTGAAAAAACTATGACCTACTACTTAGTAGGATTTTCCCCAACACTTCACTAAATCACTTCCAACCAAGAGGTTGTGAGTTCGAGTCACCCCAAGAGCAAGGTGGGGAGTTCTTGGAGGGAGGGAGCCGAGGGTCTAACGGAAACAGCCTCTCTACCCTATGGTAGGGGTAAGGTCTGCGTACACACTGCCTTCCCCAGACCCCACTAGTGGGATTATACTGGGTTGTTGTTGTTTTTGTTCACTGAATCACTGAGCCAAAACAATATTTACAAAACTCTTTATAAGCCTAAGGATTACCTCTAATACCTTTGTGGAAACCAACCTCTAGTTGTTGCGACAACTTCAAGTTAACTCTAACTTGAATACAACACTCAGAGTACCTAGTACAATTGCTTCTAGAAAAAGCTGAAAGGTACAATTTCAAATACCTACTATAATGATACTAGAGTAAAAGACAGACACTTGGAACTGGTTTTTCTATCTGGTTCATGTAGTTTCAGGTTCGCACACTTGAATCACACAAGAATTGTTTGCAAAATACCTTGCTATTTTGCTCTCAACTCACGTTTAACTTCAGCGTTTGTGCGTCACATGTAAAATGAGAACATCTTGAAATAACTAGAGTTAGTAGAATTGTAAATAACTAGAGTTCTAATGCTATACTCTTCCTTGGTGGAAGAGTTCTAGTTATCTTCAACTTCTAACTCCTCCCTTATCTAGGATAGAGTTCTCTTCGAGTAAGGAGTCCTTCTCCTTATCACTTATGCAATATTTTCATTTAGGAGATATCAGATATAACCACTTAAGCTTATCTCCTTCACGTGCATACCTTGTGCTCGAATCTACCCGTGTCTGTGTACAATGTGTATGGACCCGGTTCATGCCTGAGTTCTTTTGTCAATCATCAAAACATTCTTCACTTAGGCAAACAAGTTATTTACACTAGTCGAGTACTTGCATTGTATTCTTCTTGAGTTAGTCTAGTAAATGTGTTTTTAGGAAATTGAGTTGTAATAAGGTGTCATTTACAATTAGTGGGTTGGAGTGAGTGTTTGCCTTACAAGTTAGAGTAACTTGTGAATCAAATAGGAGCAGTAGGAGTACTGGAGAGTATTAAATTACAGGCTTGTAATTGATACCAGGCCACCCCTGTTCAATGAAAAATATTACAGTTGTTGGAAAGCAAGAATGAAGACTTCTTGACAGCTGAAGATTATGTACTATGGACCATAGTGAACCAAGGTCCTTTGATTCCTATTAAACAAAATGCACAAAATGAAACAGTTCCTAAGGATCCCTCCGAATTTGTGGCAGCAGATTTTAGAATGATGGAGAATAATGCAAAGGCTAAGAAAATCCTTATATGTGGACTTGGTCCTGATGAGTACAATAGAATTTTTGTGTGCTCTAATGCAAAGTAGATATGGGATGCACTCCAAACTGCTCATAAAGGAACAAACCAAGTAGAGTGTTCAATGATAGAGTTACTCATGAGAAACTATGAGCTCTTCTCCATGAAGGAGTCTGAGCCCGTCCAGGATATGATGACTAGGTTTACTATAATAACCAATGAACTGAAATCACTTGGAAAGGTATTTACCTCAGAAGAGTTGGTTAGCAAAGTTCTAAGAATCCTTCCAGCTTCATGGGAATCAAAAGTCACTGTAATGCAGGAAGCCAAGGAATTGGACAAAATCTCACTTGATGAGTTGGTTGGAAACTTAAAAACTCATAAAATGAGAAAGATAGAACTGCACAAGGAAGAACCAAAGAGGGATAAGGCCTTGGGTCTTAAAGCGTCTGAGGATGATGAATCTGAAAATGATGATCCTGATCTACCAATGTTTGCCAAGTTCAAGAGGTTCATAAAGAATTCCAAAAGTGCATCCAAGAGAGAGACCAGTAGTAAGACCAAGCAGATCGACAAAGCTAACTATGATGGGTGCTACCAGTATAGCAAGCTAGATCACATGGTCAAGGACTACTCAATATGGGAAATTGAGCGGAGAAAAGAACGAACTAGAAAATACAAACGAGAGAAGATGAGAGAAAAAGGTTCCAACAAAGGAAAAATCCTACGCAAAGGATTTACTGAAGCAATGAAACAGGCTTTCTTGGCAGCATATGAGGATAGTGGAAGTGATCAAGAGGAAGAAAATGAGGATGAGGCTATAAGTTTTTATGCTGTAATTGATGAACACCAGGTTGTGGAGACATAACCCCAAGTACAACTTGGGATGCACATTGGAAGACCTCTTTTGTTTGATGAACACCACTATAATGAATGAAAGTTGCATATGGAAACATTTTTTCATGATACAAACTTTGACCTATGGGTAATTGTCAGTCATGGACCAATTCTCCCAGCTAAAATGGATAGTGAAGGTAACAAGTGCAACAAAAGAGAAGAGGAATATGATGAGGAAGATCATCAGCTAGTTCAGAAAAATGCTAAAGCAAAGGACCTGCTCTACATAAGCTTGTCCAGAAACACTCTATTCAGAGTGTCCTCTTGCATGTCTGCTCATGATATATGGAGGACCTCGGAAACTGACTTTGGATATGAAAACTTCGAAGTGGATTTGATGGCAATTGAAGAATCCAAAACGGAGGAAGAAGTGATAGGGACGATGACCATGAGTGATTCAGAAACTGAAGATGAAACAAACCAGGTAAGTATATGTGACTTGAAAGAAAATATTTATGCTATGTCCTAAAAACAATTGGATAAAATGAGTATTGGAAATGATCAGCTAATAAGCAACCTTTTATGTGCCAAACCTGATATCAAAGAGCTTGAATCTGACAAAGCTAATTTAGAGAAACAACTCAAGGACCTTAAGAACCATGTTCTTGAGATCACTTCTAAGAATGATAAGTCTCCTAATATATATGGAAAGAGAAAAATGAGTGATCTACAGAATAAGCTTGAAAATGAATTAAAAAGTGCTAATTATGAACTCTCTAGACTAAGCAAATGGCATAGATCTTCCGATACCTTGAATTGGATGAACGAAAACTGTAGCTCTAACAAATCTGGAATTGGCTACAAAAAACCTATCCCTAAGTTTGACCCAAAGTATGTAGGAATTTTTTATAATAATATGTGCACTAATTGTGGAAAAGTAGGACACTTTAGAGACATTTGTCCTGCCTTAATTTATGCTTAATTTAGAAGCACCTTTGGTATTGCTAAAAATGTGAAGAAGGAAGAGGAGCCAAAGGTCAATCCTCCTGTTTATACTAAGTGGATTAAGGTTAATATGAAAATAGATTCTAATCCTCTTCCCTTCTTAGCAAGAAGGGATCTGATCCATCCCTTTTCTAATAAAAAGGGACCCAACCTTGTCTGGGTTCCCATTATTAACTTGTGAATTTTGGTGCAGGCTAAGGTGAAAGGAAACAATCAGGACTAGTATCTAGACAGTGGATGCTCAAGATATATGATTGGAGAAAAGAAAAACTTCCTCTCACTGACAGCCTTCCAAGGAGGGAGTATGTCATTTAGAAATGGGAAAAAGGGCAAGATAACAGGTCTTGGAAAGGTTGGTAATTCACTCTCTCATGATATATAATATGTGTATTATGTGGTAGGTCTTAAACACAATCTTCTTAGCATCTCTCAAATGTGAGATAAATGAAATGAGGTAAAATTCAATTCCAAAATTTGCACTGTCACTAAGCTTGATACTGATGAAATCATGTTAAAGGGTAAGAGACATAATAATGGCTACAAGATATCGATTATGTCACTTCTCAGAGTGAGCACACATGCTTGAGTGTAGTGGAAGATGGTTCACTTCTATGACATAGAAGACCGGGACATGCCGGTCTCTCTCAACTCAATAAGTTGGCAGCAAATGACTTGTTCCTTGGGCTACCTAAAGTTGAGTTCTCCTTTGACAAGGTATGTGATGCCTGTGTTAGAGGGAAACATGTAAGGTCATCCTTTAAATCTAAAAAGTGAGTAGAGAAGGTAAGAGGTATGTGTTTATGATTGTTGATGACTTCTCCAGGTATACCTAGACTATATTTTTGGGATCCAAAGATGAAACCTTTGATATTTTCTATGTATTTGTTAGAATGATTCAACAAAAACTAGGGTGCAATGTATTAAGTATAAGAACTGACCATGGAACTAATTTTGAAAATTCAAAATTCCTTGAGTTCTGTGGCTCATATGGTATTTACCATAATTTGTCTGCACCTAATACACCACAACAAAATCGGGTCATAGAAAGAAATAATAGATTCTTAGAAGACATGGGGAGGATCATGCTGTTTTCTAGTGGATTGCCAAAGAGTTTCTGGGCTGAGGCAATCAAGACTGCATGTTACCTACTAAATAGATGCATGGTCAGACCCATTCTTAAGAAAACTCCCTATGAGTTACTTCGAGAGAGAAAACGCAACATCACTCACCTGAAAGCCTTTTGGTGTAAATATTTTGTGCATAATAATGGAATAGAAGCTCTAGGTAAGTTTGATGACAGAGGTGATGAGGGAATTTTCTTGGGTTACTCTCCACATCATAAGGCCTAAAAGATTTTCAATAAAAGAAATATTCATGTTATCTTTGATGAATCTAAATATTTGGCTAAGAAAGGTCTGTAGGATGAAGATTATGACATAGGACTCACTGGTGATGAAGTTGCAAAGGAATCTGAACCTCAGTATGAAGATGGGTCCAAAGACCACAAGGAAATTGACTGTGATCACGAGGAACAAAAAGAAGAAAGAACCACTCTAATTGCCAACCAGACTGATGAAGCTACACCCATTGAACTTGTTCCTTCTGGTTATTCCTCAGGTGAATCTTCTCTAGGTATACAGATTAGACCATGGAAGCATCGAAGCTCACATCCTCTTGAGAATATCATCTCTAAAGGATCCAGACTGGATCATGACCATGCAAGAGGAGTTAAATCAGTTTGAGAGAAGCAAGGTCTGGCACTTTGTACAGAGACCCAAGAACAAAACTGTCATAGGTACCAAATGGGTGTTCAGAAACAAGCTAGATGAACAAGGATATATCACAAGGAATAAGGCCAGACTGGTGGTTCAGGGATACAATCAAGAGGAGGGCATTGACTATCATGATACACTTGCACCTGTAGCTAGAATGGAAACTAGAAGGATATTGATAGCCTTTACTGCCCATATGGAGTTCACCCTATATCAGATGGATGTAAAGAGTGCTTTTTTGAATGATTACCTGAAGGAGGAAGTGTTTGTGAAACAACCTCCTAGATTTGAAAGTGAAGAATTCCCTTACTATGAGTTCAAGCTGGATAAAGCTCTTTATGGACTAAAAATAGGCCCCAAGAGCTTGGTATGAAAGACTCTCAAAGTTCCTCTTAGCATATAACTTTGTAAGAGGAAAGGTGGACAATACTCTATTTCTAAGGAGCAGAGGGAGGAATATTCTGATTGTGCAAGTGTATATGGATGATATTATCTTTGGCGCTACTAATGAAGCAATGTGCAAGGAATTCACTGAGATGATGTTAAATAAGTTTGAAATGAGCATGATAAGTGAATTGAACTTCTTTCTGGGGCTGCAAATCAAGAAAACATCTATTGGAACCATGATACATCAACAGAAATATATGAAGGAACTACTGATAAAGTTATACATGGACTCCTCTAAGTCAATTGACACTCTCATTGCCACTGCAACAAAGCTGGACCTTGATGAAGAAGGGAAAAGTGTGGAACAAAAACTATATAGAGGAATGATTGGATCATTGTTGTACCTCACAGCAAGCAAGCCCGATATTGTATTCAGGTGGGATTATGTGCAACATTCCAGGCAAATCCCAAGGAATCTCACCTGAAGGTTGTCAAAATTATAATAAGATATCTCAAGGGGACCCCTAATCTCTGCCTATGGTATCTCAGAGGGTATAACTTTGATCTAGTTGGTTATGTTGATGCTGACTATGTAGGTTTTCATGTTGACAGGAAAAACACTTCAGGAACAACTCATTTTCTAGATTCTTGTCTGGTGTCTTGGGGAACCAGGAAGCAAAACTCAGTGGCCCGATCTACAGCTGAGACTGAATATGTGGCAGTAGCATCATGCTGTGCTGAGTTACTATGGATAATATAACAGCTAAGCTATGGTATAATTGTTGATTGTATTCCCATTTTCTGTGACAACACCAATTCCATAAATATTGCTAAAAATCCATGTCAGCACAAAAGAACCAAGCACATTGACATTAGACATCACTTTCTCAGAGACAATGTTGAAAAGGGGAATATCTCAATTAACTTTTGTATAACTGAAGATAATATTGCTGATACTTTTACTAAATCTTTGAGTAAGGATCACTTTTAAAGAAAAATACTAGAACTAGGACTAATCAACTCTTCAAACTAAGTTGAATCCCAATTATTGGCTAGAAAAAGCATAATTAGATGTGGATAATTAAGTACAATGTGTTTGATTCCACTCTGTGCTTGTATTAAGCTCACACACTTGCTTGGAAAATGTGGCTGATAACTGTGTTGTATGATACTGATATGAAGTGCTGAAGCTTTATTGCAGAAACAAATAAGGAGTTGCTAATGAGTTGGTTCTTCGACTTAGGTACGTGTCGTACTGTCATAAGTCACTAGGAATTAATATCCTAAAATTATTGTTATGCTCAGACTTTTAATTCCGTTGGCATCACTTCTAGTAATCTTCTAGTCAAAGAGAAAGGGGGAATTCTAGTGCAATTAGAGTTCAATTGCTCTTGAAGTCCTAACAGTCAAAGTAACCATTATAAGAGTCCCGTTAGAACTCAATTCGGTCACCTTCTCTCTTCCAGTCAAATCAGGAGTAACGCCTTTAAAAACCCCCTATGATCAGCTTCTTAGACCTCACTATTTCTTTCAAACCCTAAGTAAAGAATCAAGAAGAAAATATCATGAACTAATTCTCCATTTTTCTTCATCGAGTCTCTTATCTGATCACCATGCCTAAAGCCAGTCAAACCACTTCTAAAGCCAAATCATCAACCAAGGCTGAATCAAAATCCAAAATCATAAAGCCTAAGTCGAAGAAAAATGCCAAGCAATTAAGTGAACCCATACCCACACATGCTCCTTCTTTTTCGATATCCTCCACTGTACCTACATCATCATCCTATGTTCCTGCTGCTCTGACCATCCCCACCCCCATTGTAACTCCACTTCCAAGACCAACCACCCATGTACCTGAGCCTACTGCAAAAATTACCTCTAAGTCAACAAAGATCAAGGCCATTTCAAGAAAAACTATAAAGATAGTGCCTGATACTACTACTCAGGTAGACTCATATGTGGTTCAGGGGGAATCAGGGCCTGTCATTGCTGATCAGATATAACATTCTCCTTCAAAATTAGATATTTTAGTATCTGCTATAGATGTTGCACCCTTAGATACTCTCTCACCCACGGGTGAGAAACCACAAGTGGAGAAATTCACTACAGAAAAAGGTGTGGGTGATATGGGAAATGAGGTAGATACTATTGTTGTAGAGCCTGTGATTGAGGGGGAAGGAAGTAAAGAACCTTTGCAAAAAGAGGGTTCTGATGGTCTTTCATTTAGTTGGACTGAGGATGAGGATGAGGATGATGATGGTGGTGAAAAAAAAGAAGATGCTATGAACAATCCTGATGAGCATGATACTAAAAGCATAGCCAATGAAGAAGAAAAGAGTGAGAATGAGGGAGCTTATGGATATGAGAAGGAGAGTGCTACAGATGATAAGATAAGTGAATGAGCAAATAATTCTACCGAAGAAGAAAATCATAGTGAAGAAGATGACAACTCTGAGAGTGAAGGTGAGGATCATGAAAAAGTAAGTGAGAGTGAAGGAGGTGATGAAGAGAGTGAGGAAGAAAATGAGACTCTGAGTGAGGAATCTGAAGGCTCTATGACCATTGGGAACACTGTCATAGCCATTTAAGAAGAAACTGGTGAAGAGGCAAGGGTTCAATAACCTGGGTCTCTACTAACTCCTTTCACTAGAGATGAAGAAGTTAGCAGTGATGAAGATGATTTTCCACTATCTGAGGTAGGGAAGAAACGCAAAAAGGCTCCTGTGAAAGCTATAACGTCAGTAGGCCCAACAAGGAAATGAGTGGTCCCTCCTACCAGGGCCCCTCTTACAAGGAATAAAAGAAAGGTTGTTGTTGCACAAGTCATTAAGGAGTATAGAAGTGCAAATAAGCCAAGGAAGAAAGTCTCAATTGTGGAACTTGTCGTTGAGCTGGATGGAGAAGATGAGTCTTAATCTGCCTTGCCAGCTAAGTCCTCTACACCAAATAAGAAAGTTGCCAAAATTACAAAACCCGCTACCCTTTCTTGAAGGGCTAGTAAGGGAAAGACAAGAAATAATGTGCCAGCTGCAGTTGATCGATTCACAGAGTTCGGGAACAGAAAAGTTTTAAATGGGAAGATTCTTGTAAACACTAATGAGAAAGGGATGGCTCAACTAGTTGAAAAACTTGAGCTTCAGGGGTGGAAGCACATGTTTGTCATAGATTTCACTCGTGTATGCGTTCTTGCTGTGGTGGAGTTCTATGCAAGTTTCAATTTTGATGGGAAGGTAGTCAAGAGTAAGGTAGGGGGATTTGAAATGGAGTTTGATGTTGAGGAGTTGGGGATACTTCTGAATATCTCTTCTTTGGGATTTGACAATAACTTGAAGAAAAAGTGGCTAGCCATACACAATGATGTTGACACTAGCATTGTGGTCACATGAAAGTTTTCTCAAAAGTTTGAACTGGATGCTCCCCAGAAGGTGTACAAGACTGATCTAACTCCTTTCCACAAGTTGTTGTTTCATTTTGTCAATTCATGCATTCTTTAGAGGTCTGAAAGAAGGCATGAAGCTACTCTACTGGACATTGCTGTAATGGAACTGCTTGACACTAGTAGACCTATCAATCTTCGTAGCCTGATGATTCAGCATATGGCAAGAGTTGCAGACACCTCCAAGCCTAAGCATGATATGCCTTATGATTTCATATTGATTGAATTATTTTACAAGCTTAACAACGCCTTACCTGAGCTTAAGTTTGGAAACCATAATGACGTATTGAATGTTATTACCCTCAAGCAGTGTGGATATGAGGTTATCAAGGCTAGAGGAACCACAAGATTTGCTATTCTACATGGGAGCAGTAGGGCTACTGAGCTCAGTAAGAGGTTGGAGTTGGCTGTTGAAGAGAATGAAAAGCTTGGTGAAGACAATAATGAGTTGCGAAAAGAAAATAGGCAACTTCGGGAAGAGCTCAGAAGAGATAGGGAAGCTCATGCCCAACATATTGCCACTCTTGTGAAAGCATTGAACCCCTCCACTTCTCACCCATGAACCAGTTCCTTCCCAGTGTTCTTACTTTCTTTTGCTATTTCAGTGATGCCTTAGCTTTTTTTTTCTCCTTTTGACTTAGTCTGAGTAGTTTGCATTTTTCTTAGTTTCTTCTGTTCTAATGATTAAGACGAGGCACTTGGCTTCTTTTGGCACTACTTAATGTCTCCTCTTGTTCTTACTTACTGCTTTGTACAATATTGGATCTTCAGCCTAGTCTATTTCCCTTGAAAATTCTTAATCTTGTGCTGTAGCCTATTTGTCCTTGAATCTTACACTGTTCGTGCTTTATTTGTGTAAGGCCCCGTAAAATTTCACCTAGAACTGAGGCTTCATGGTGATGAGGTGGGCTAATATGTTTGAGGATGGTGGAAATTCTTTGCGGTGTGCTTGCGAGCCGCGGTACGGACTATTCGGGTTGTATAGTGTGTTGGGGAGTTGGAAAACTTATTGCAGAACAGGGCATTTATGCGGTCAATTATGTGACCGCAGAAATACTCCGCGAGCCGCAGATTTTGGAGGTCGTTTTGTAGTCAACTATGCGACCGCATAATCGTTTCGCGGGCCGCACATCCATCGCAGAACCAGCAGGAGAAAACTTTGAAAGGAGGTTTTGTGGTCCATTATACGACCATAGAATTGATCTGCAGACCGCAGATAAGTCGTAGACCTATCTAGACCTTCCAAGTTCTTGGGGCCATTTCTGTGTTCCCATTTGCGGGCTGCATAGTCATTATGCAGTACGTTTTGCGACCGCAGACCCGACTTCGTAAGTTTAAGTTTTGGAAAAATTTCACTCGACCCCATTTTTTATAAAACAACCTTGGGGGTTATTTTAGTAGGTTCAAACTAATATTTTAGAGAGAGGAAAGTGGTCTAGAGTGAGAGGAGGGATCCCTAAATTAATTATCAATCTTTGCTGAAGACTTGGAGAATTCACAAGAAAAACTCACAAGGTCTTCATCCAAGAGGTAAGGTTCCATACCGTAGCCTTCAATTTTGAGTTTGGGGTAGAATATGGATAATGTGGAGTGTGATTCTTAGGTATGGGGGTGTTATCTATGCATGCATGTACCAATAAAGTTGTGGGGAGGTTGTTGAGATCAAACAGGTAGATATTGGGTTGTGGGATGAAAGAATCCACCATAGGAGGACCTTAGAACCATAATGGCCACCTAGTGTTTGACAAAATGCTCAAATGAGCTGAACCCCCGAGTATCTTCCTTATGGTTCAATTTTGTTATGTTTCTAAATAGAATAAAGTTGCTAGGATTTTTGGAGCGTTGTAGTAATTTAGGGAAGCTCAAAATGAGGTATGTTGGATAAACTTCTCTCTTAGAATTGAATCCCACGATGGTCTCATAAGTCACAAGTACGATGGGAAAATTTCTTATTTCACATGTCCCGAGTTAGTCATTATAAATTTGACTATTCTGAATAAGCTTTGTGTTAAAAGATATATGTTTAAAATGCATTCCAAAATGCTCTTGTCATATAATGTTATCATCCGAGAATGTGCTCAAAGCATGGTTTGTGTTTGTGTGTTAAAATGTTATGACTTCAAGTCGTGCTTCAAATAAAAGTTGTTATGCCAAACTATGAAAGAATACTCAATGTGCTTAAGGCTCTTAACATCTCATATGTGTACTTAAAATCTTGATTAGAAATGCCTCGTTGTTGATAACCCATGATGATGCTTGAAAGTGAAAGAGGTGAGTATGAAATACAGAATACGACCAACGTGCCGAGAATGACATTACAATTGTGGTCACTAGTGCCCATAAAATGGAAAGATGTGTGAAGGATTATGAAATGAGTTGTAAATCCTTTAATAAATAAATGCTTTAGGAGTATCGTTTAGTCACCGAAGAAGTGTAGGTCAAAATAACCTAACCCCGAAACTACACGTGCCGGTGTAGGATTGATTGGGGGGTAAATCCCTATATTGATGTGATGAGATTGTTTCCCCTTATATGGGATGCGTTTGATGTGTTGAGATATTTCCCCTGAAATGGGATGAGATGATTGCTAGAGGAATGTGATGTGATGTGGACCCACGCGGCATTGTGGTGAGACGGCTTAGCTGATCGGGCTGAGATCAGACGCTATGTCGCGCACTTAGTGGTATTATGATTGGATGTATCAAGGTGAGTTGGCTTAGCCGATCGGGCTGAGATCGGACTCCGTGCTAAAAGCACGATGGTGTATCGGTACTAAATATCTCCCAACTTAAAAATGTTGAAATTTACTTGAAACTTACCTTTCTCTTAACTTGACACTCTAATATTGTTGAGACTATCATTGATTCCATGGTTCCTTCTCATTTTACTATTACTCATTCTATTGAGAGGGTGTTTAGTTTTACATACTAGTACTATTCCATATGTACTAACTTCCCCTTTGCCGAGGGCGCTGCATCTTTAATGGATGAAGGTTGTTCCACAATTGACGACACTGATCAGTGATAGAAGTACATCCTCTCCTTAGTTGCCTAGGTGAGCTCCACTTCATTTTGGGGTCTTGTATCTCCTGTCCTCTATGTATATTGTTTTGAGGTATAGCCGGAGCCTTGTTGCTGGCACCATCACGCTAATCATTTTTTATCTATTAGAGGCTCCGTAGACATAGTGTGGGTGGTACCTTTGTTTTGGGAAAGTCAAACTAAAAGCATTCTATTTGTATCACATTTTCCACTTCAAACCACGAAAGTGTATATATTTTGAGACTTATAAATGATGTAACTAATAGTAATAAACTGGTGTTGTTCACGTGAACACCCATTGCCTAATTAATGAAATATATCTTCTCTTTTTTTACGGGTGAGTTTGAGTAGAAGGCGTTGTATAGGCTTGATCGACTGGGGTATCTCGTTTGAGCACCGATTGCGCTCCACGAGGTCAGGGTGTGACAAGCTTGGTATCAGAGCCTAAGGTTTTAAAGTGTCCTAGGATGTCTCGGAGATGTGTCTAGTAGAGTCCTTATTATCAGGGTGTTGTCGACCACATCTATAATTAGGAGGATACTTGGGAATTTAGGAATAATAAGCTTCTTTGATGTTCTAGATCGTGCAATAAAGCTGATTTGTAAGATAGTTCCTCCTCTAAGTCGTGCATTGCTCTAATTTTCAGTATATGGCACATAGGAAGAAAGCAATAACTGGCCAAGGAGCCAATGCCACCCCAGGAGTGGCAGTTAATTCTATACATGGTGATGCGGGTGAGGACCCGATGGGTGAGGATATTCCCCAGCTACTACATCGTCTGATTCTAATACTCCTTCTCCGACTGCACCAATCCCTACTCCTACTGAGGGTGCAACTATTCCATCTCCAGCCCCAGATTTCGGTCCTGGTGTTTATGATAGGGATCTTAGGGGAGCCATACATATGTTGGCTCAGATAGTGACTTCATAGGCCTAGAGATCGAACGTTGCACCTACTTCCTCCTACCACGAAGGGGATTCTTCTAGTTCCCAGATGAATCGGTTTCTTCAGTTAGATCCTCCAGTGTTCACGTGTACCGATTTTGAGGAGGACCCGAACTTTATTGATGAGATGCATAAGACCATCCAAGTTATGCATTCTACTTAGACGGAGGGAGTGGATTTGGCCTCCTACCGCCTGAAAGAGGTGGCTTATTCTTGGTTTGAGATATGGGAGGACTCCCGTGAGGAGGGGATCCCTTCGGCGAGGTAGAGTGAGTTTGCCGACGCCTTCATTGATCATTACTTGCCTGCCAAGACCAAGGCAACATGTACCGCTAAGTTTGAGACCCTGAAACAAAGTATCATGAGTGTGTGGGAGTATCATATAAGATTCGCGCGCCTGTCCGAGTATGCCATCTACATGTTGCCCACTATGGAGGCTAGGGTGCGCCGGCTTGTGCAGGGCCTCAGGCCTTTGGTTATTAATGAGGCCAGTACAACTGTCTTGAATTCTGATATGAACTATGGGAAGATGGTGGAATTTTCTCAAGCCACGGAGACCCGTAAATTGAAGAATATAATGGAGCAAGATGGTGGAAATAAGGCTCGGTCCGCTGGCAACTTTGGTGGTTCTTCCGGTGGTGGTGGTGGTAGGATAATATTCAAGGGAGGGTTGACAGAGCCATCCTAGTCCTTTGTCAGTCTTTGGTTAGTGCACAACCAGTAGGGGCCAGTCAGCAGCAGTGGAGCCATTTTAGGCCCAGTCAGGGCAATAGGGGATGCTACAAATAGGGTCGTCATGGAGGGAGATTCCAATAGCAGTGGAGGCACCCATGCCCTAGGTGTGGGAAGATGCATTTTGGGGGCTGCTTCATGGACCAAACCATATGCTACGGGTGCGGTATGAGGGGTCACATTCAGAGGGATTGTCGTTCGTCCCGCTAAAGTGTGGGCAGGGGTACGGCGCATCCAACCACCTCTGCAGCTACTTCATCTTCAACACCTCCTCCAGCTTGAGGCACTCCAGCACCCGTAGGGCATTATGCAACTAGGGGTGGTACACAGAGTTTGGGAGGACCCAACCGTTTCTATGCTTGGAAGGGTCGCCAAAATTTAGAGGCTTCTCTAGATGTTGTCACATGTATATTGCCTGTCCAATCTCATGATGTATATTCTCTTATTGATCCAAGTTCCACTTTGTCCTATGTCACTCCTTATGTTGCTATGAAATTTGGGATAGAACCGGAATATCTTCATGATCCGTTCTCCGTATATACTCTGATTGGTGAGTCTATTGTGACCGCGCGGGTTAATAGGGATTGTGTTGTCACGGTGCATGGTCGAGACACCATGGTCGATCTCATTGAATTGGGGATGGTTAATTTTTATGTAATAATGGTGATGGACTAGCTTTATTCATGTTTTGATGGACTGTGAATGAATTTTTGGAGGTCTTTCCTGATGAGCTCTTTGGGATTCCACCAGGCCGGGAGATTGATTTTGGGATTGATGTGATACCAGACACACAGCCTATATCTATTCCACCCTGCAGAATGGCACTGACATAATTGAAGGAACTAAATGAGCATTTGAAGGACTTGTTAGAGAAGGGTTTCATCCGGCTGAGTGTGTCGCCTTGGGGCGCACCAGTTCTCTTTGTAAGGAAGAAGGATGGGTCACTGAGAATGTGTATTGACTATCGGTAGCTCAACAAAATCACAATAAAATATAAGTATCCACTACCAAGGATAAATGACTTGTTCGACCAATTTTAGGGTGTTAAGTACTTCTCCAAAATTGATTTAAGATTCAGGTATCACCAATTGAAGATCAAGGAATAGGATATTCCGAAAATAGCTTTTAGGGCCCGATATAAGCACTTCAAATTTTTGGTAATGTCTTTGGGCTAACAAATGCCCTGACATCTTTTATGGATATTATGAATCGAGTCTTCAAGCCTTTTCTTGACTCCTTTGTGATAGTGTTCATTGATGATATTCATGTATATTCACGAAGTCGAGAGGGCCATGCTGATCATCTTAGGGAAGTGCTGCAGACTCTATGCACAAGTTGTATGCGATATTTTTGAAGTGTGAAATTTTGATTGAATTTGTCACATTCTTGGGTCATGGCATCTCCAGAGAAGGAATTAAGGTTGATCCGCAGAAGATCGCAGTTATGAAGAATTGGCCGAGGCCTACAACTCCAACAGAGATTCGTAGTTTCTTGGGCTTAGTTGGGTATTACAAAAAGTTTTTGGAGGGGTTCTCTACTATAGCCTCTCCGTTGACTAAATTGACGTAGAAGGCAGTTAAGTTCCACTGGTCAGATGCTTGTGAAAAGAGCTTCTAAGAGTTGAAATCAAGATTGACTACGACACCGGTGTTGACCTTACCGGAGGGTACGGATGGGTTTGTAGTATATTGTGATGCTTCGAGGATCGGACTTGGGTGTGTATTCATGCAACATGGCAAGGTGATCGATTATGCTTCTAGGAAACTCAAATATCATGAGAAGAACTATTCAACACATGACTTAGAACTTGCAGAGGTATTGTTTGCGTTGAATATTTGACATCATTATCTGTATGGGGTCCATGTGGATATATTCACAGACCATAAGCCTTCAATATAGTTTCAAACAGAAGGAATTGAATCTGAGGCAGAGAAGGTGGCTTGAGTTACTCAATGACTACGGCATCGACATTCTATATCATCCGGGGGAGGCTAATGTTGTGGCAGAAGCTCTTAGCCGAAAATCCATGGGTAGTTTGGCTCACTTTGAAGCACATCAAAGGTTATTGGCCAAGGAAGTTCACTGGTTGGCCAGTTTGGGAGTTCGTCTTGTAGACTCTAGTGAAGGAGGGGTAATTGTGCAAAATAGGGCTGAATCGTCATTTATTGTGGAAGTCAAGGAGAAGCAGTACGATGATCTGTTGTTGGTACAGTTGAAGGAGGGGATTCATAAAGATAAGACCATGGCTTTTTATTTTGGCATGGATGATGGTACACTAAGGTACCAAGGGCGATTATGTGTTCCTAATGTAGATGGTCTCAGGGAAAGGATCCTGACTGAGTCTCACACTTCTAGGTATTCTGTGCACACGTGCTCTACAAAAATGTATCATGATCTTAAGGAAGTTTACTGGTGGAATTATATAAAGAGGAATGTAGCATACTTTATGGCAAGATGTCCAAATTATCAGCAAGTGAACGCCAAACATCAAAGGCCCGGTGGGTTGGCACAGAACATAGAAATTCTGATGTGGAAGTGGGAGATGATCAATATGGACATTATGGTAGGACTACCTCACACTCCTCGCAAGTTCGACTCGATTTGGGTAATTGTGGATCGACTCACAAAGTCAACACACTTCTTACCTGTTAAGGCCACCAACATAGCGGAACAAAATGCTCAGTTGTATATCAAGGAAATAGTCAGGTTGTATGATACTCCGATTTCTATTATCTTAGATCGAGGGGCACAGTTCATAGCTAAATTTTGGAAGAAATTTCAGCTAGGTTTGGGTACTCAAGTGAATCTTAGTACAACTTTCCATCCACAGACCGACGGGTAAGCAGAGCGGACCATTCATACGCTTGAGGATATGTTGCGCGCTTGTGTTCTTAACTACAAGGGTAGCTGAGATAATCATTTGCCACTCATAGAATTTTCCTACAACAACAGTTATCATGCTAGCATTCAGATGGCACCGTTCGAGGCTTTATATGGTAGGTGTTGTAGATCTCCCATTGGGTGGTTCGAGATTGGGGAAGCGGAGTTGATAGGGCCATACCTCATGCATCGGGTTATGGAGAAGGTTAAGATCATTAAGGAACAGTTGAAAACTGCCTAGAGTTGTCAGAAGTCCTATTCGGATATACGTCATAGGGATTTGGAGTTCCAATAGGATGATTGGGTGTTCTTGAAGGTTTCCCCCATGAAGGGTATAATGCAGTTTGGTAAGAAAAGAAAATTGAGTCTGAGGTATGTCAGACAATACATAATCATTCAGAGGATTGGTCTGGTGGCTTACAGGCTTGAACTACCTCCAGAGATGTCTTTAGTGTACCGGTGTTTTATGTATCCATGTTGAACAAGGTGGTTGGAGATCCGTCACTTATTGTTCTAGTTGAGAGTATTGAGGTTGATGAGGAATTGACTTATGAAGAGATTCCAGTTGCCATTCTTGATAGGCATATTCGAAAGATGAGAAATTGCCTTAGTGAAAGTACTATGACGAAACCAACAAGTCGAAGAGGCCACATGGGAGGCTGAGGAAGAAATATAGAAGAAGAACCCTCATTTGTTTGAATAACTATGTATTTATGAAGTTGTGTTCTATGAAAAATTTAAGAGTTTACCTTCTATGAATTATGTTTCACTTGTATAGTTGTTTTTAAGGGT
This sequence comes from Nicotiana tabacum, assembly GCF_000715075.1. Classification (NCBI taxonomy): domain Eukaryota; kingdom Viridiplantae; phylum Streptophyta; class Magnoliopsida; order Solanales; family Solanaceae; genus Nicotiana; species Nicotiana tabacum. Next base: position 12,487,336 of record NC_134096.1, read on the forward strand.
GTTCCTTTTGGTAATATATTGCTTATGAGGCCACGGTTGGTGTAGTGTTCATGTTATGTTGCGTTGTCGGATTTTGTATATGTTATTAGGATTGGTTTCTAGGATTATCTGATAGGTGGATAGGCCCAGTTAGAGGGGAGACTCTAGCAAAATTTTCATAAATTTAGGGAGTTAGTCAAAATTTGTAACTACTAGTCGAGGATGAATGATCTTAAGCGGGGAAGGATGTAAGGACCCGTAAAATTTCACCTAGAACCTGGGGCTTCGTGGTGCCGAGGTGGGCTAATGTGTTTGAGGAATTTTCGGGTTGTACAATGCGTTGGGGAGTTAGAGAAAATTTGTTGAAGAATAGGGCATTTTTGCGATCGCAGAACTGCTTTGCTAGTCGCAGATCAGCCACGGAGTGAAGCAGAGAAATGGGCAAATTTTGGAGGTCTTTTTGCGGTCAACTATGTGACCGCATAATTATTTCGCGGGCCCCACATCCGTTGCAGAACCAGTAGGAAAAAATTTCGGAAGGAGGTTCTGCAGTCCATTATGCGACTGCAGAATTGATCTGCGGACTGCAGGTGAGTCGCAGACCTGCCCAGTTCTTGGGGCCATTTCTGCGGTCCCCTTTGTGGGCTGTATAGTCATTCTGCGGTACGGCCTACGACCGCAGACCCAACTTCATAAGTTTATATTTTGGAAAAAATTTACCTGACTCCATTTTTTATAAAACAACCTTGGGGGATATTTTATAAGGTTCAAACTGATATTTTAGAGAGAGGAAAGTGGTCTAGAGTTAGAGGAGATATCCCTAAATTAGTTATCAATACTTGCTCAAGATTGGATTATTCACAAGGAAAACTCATAAGGTCTTCATCCAAGAGGTAAGGTTCCATACCCTAGCCTTCAATTTCGAGTTTGGGGTAGAAAATAGATAATGGGGAGTATGATTCTTAGTTATGGGGTGTTATCTATGCATGTATTTACCAACAAAGTTGTGGGAAGGTTGTTGAGATCAACATGGTAGATATTGGGTTGTGGGATGAAGGAATCCACCATATGAGGACCTTAGAATCATATTGCCCACCTAGTGTTTGACAAAATGCTCAAATGAGTTGAACCCCCGAGTATCTTCCTAATTATGGTTCAATTTTGTTATGTTTTAAATAGATTGAAGTTGCTAGGATTTTTCGAGAATTGTAGTAATTTTGGGAAGCTCAAAGCGAGGTATGTTTGCTAAAATTATCTCTTAGAATTGAATCCCACGATGTTCGCGTAAGTCTCAAGTATGATGGGCCAATTTCTTATTTCTCATGTCCCGAGTTTGTCATTATATATTTGACTATTCCGAATAAGATTTGTGTCAAAAGATATATGTTTAAAATGTGTTCTGAATGCTTTTGTCATATTATGTTATCATTCGAGAATGTGCTCAAAGTATGGTTTGTGTGTTAAAATGTTATGACTTCAAGTCGTGCTTCAAATGAAAGTTGTTATGCCAAATTATGAAAGACAACTCAATATGCTTACGGCTCTTAATTGCTTATATGTTTACTTAAAATCTTGATTAGAAATTCCTTGTTGTTAATAACCCATGATGATTCTTGAAAGTGAAAGGGGTGAGTAAGAAATACGTAATACGGCCAACGTGCCGAGAATGACATTATAATTATGGCCACAAGTACCAATAAAATGGAAATATGTGTGAAAGATTATGAAATGAGTTGTAAATCCTTTAATTAATAAATGCTTTGGGAGTATCGTTTAGTCACCGAGGATGGGTGGGTCGAAATAACCTAACCCCGAAACTACACGTGCCGGTATAGGACTAATTGAGGGGTAAATCCTCGTATGGATGTGATGAGATTGTTTCCCCTTATATGGGATGAGATTGATGTTTTAAGATATTTCCCCTTAAATGGGATGAGATGATTGATAGCGGAATGTGATGTGATGTTGACACATACGGCATTGTGGTGAGACGGCTTAGTCGATCGAGCTGAGATCGGACGCCATGTCGCGCACATGGTGTTATTGTGATTGGATGTCTCAGGGTGAGATGGCTTAGCCGATCGGGCTGAGATCGGACTCTGTGCTAAAAGCATAGTGGTGTATCGGTACTAAAGATCTCCCAACTTAAAAATGTTGAAATTTACTTAAAACTTACCTTTCTTTTAACTTGACACTCTAATATTGTTGAGACTCTCATTGATTCCATGGTTCTTTCTCATTTTATTGCTACTCGTTCTATTGAGAGGGTATTTAGTTTTACATACTAGTACTATTCCATATATACTAACGTCCCCTTTGCCGGGGGAAATGCATCTTTAATGGATGCAGGTTGTTCCACAATAGACAGCATGGATCAGTGATAGCAGTACACCCTCTCCTTAACTGACTTGGTGAGCTCCACTTCATTTCAGGGTCTCGTATCTCATGTCCTATATGTATATTATTTTGAGTTATAGCCGGAGCCTTGTTGTCGGCACCATCATGCTACTCTTTTGTATCTATTAAAGGCTCTGTTGACATAGTGTGGGTGGTACCTTTGTTATGGGAAAGTTAAACTAATGGAGTTGTATTTGTATTATATGTTCCACTTCAAATCATGAAAGTGTATGTATTTTGAGACTTAAAAATGACGTAACTAATGGTAATAAATGGGTGTCGTTCACGTGACCTCTCATTGCCTAATTAATGAAATATATCTTCTCTTTATTCACGGGTGAGTTTGGGTAGAAGGCATTGTATAGGCTTGCTCGACCAGGGTATCTTGGTTGAGTGCCGGTTGTGCTCCCCGAGGTCGGGGCGTGACAATCTGTCTAATATTTTTTTGTTTTTTCCAAAAGGGGGAACATAAGGTTGGGAAGGTTGTAAGTTGTGCACATACCTGTGTGTTAACACTGCTTATTGTGATTATCTGGTTCCTTGGTGTGATTACCTGGTTCTACGGTATACAAAAATTTGTCATCATTAATAAGGGGGAATTTGTTGAATATTGAGGTTTTGATGATTAACAAAGTATGTCTAAATAATTCCAAGAACCAGGTCCTAAACGTAGCTGTTAAATTGCTCTGCAGAACCATCTCCTCAAGATAAAGGACCAGCTCCTCATGATGATTCTTCAACGTCTATACAAGACAGTAACTTTATCTCAAATTTACCCAGGTCCGAGTTTGGTAGAAAAAGGCTGATACATGTGATAAGGCTTGTTGCTCGAGAAGATACAGAAAATTCAGTACGAGACAAGAGTTCTGAAGCTGGTGGAATCCTTGGAACAGTAGGAGTCCTATCAAATTAAAAGGTAACTATGAATAGGACTGCTAGAAGATCTCAAGTTAAAGGGTTGAATACAATATACTTTGGACTTCTACGATCATCCTTTTATACATCAACTAAAGAGTCAAAAGTTGTTTACCCTAGTCGAGTACTTGCATTGTATTCTTCTTGAGTCAGTCTAGTGAATGTGTTTTTAGGAAATTGAGTTGTAATCAAGTGTCATTTACAATTAGTGAGTTGGAGTGAGTGTTTTCTTTACAAGTTAGAGTAACTTGTGAATCAAATAGGAGTAGTAGGAGTATTTGAGAGTATTGAATTATAGTCTTGTAGTTGCTACATTTTGGCTCATTGTTCTAGTGGAGTTGGAGTTGAAAATCCTACGTGGTAGGTAGTGGTTTTTTTACCTTTTTAGCCGGGTGATTTTCCACGTAAAAATCGATGTGTTCATTTTATTCCTTATTTACTTCACGCTTAACGAATATGGTAAAGAACCAAGTTATTTAGTAATCCATACGGGTACTCAAACTAACATGCCAATTTGCATGCAGCAATGCTAGTTCGTCTCAGACCGACAAATTATTATAAATATTCTCCGTCGCAATTAGTTTTGGGTAATGAACCTAATATATCTCATTTAAGAATTTTTGGGTGCGCAATATATGTGCATGTAGCACATCCATATCACACCAAGATGGGTCCCCAAAGATGGTTAGGAATATATGTTGGGTTTGAATCTCCCTTTATTATTTTCTACCTCGAAACATTAACGAGAAATTTATTCACAACTCGATTTGCAGATTGTCGATTCGATAAGATACTTTCCCCAAAATTAGGGGGGAAAACTGGTGAAACGCGAGAAATTAATGAAAAAATCCATCATAATCTCATCTTGATCCACATGCCTATATTTGTGAAAAAAGGAGAAAACGATTATTCATTTGCAGAAAATAGCAAATCAAATGCCAGGCACATTTACGGATATGAAAAGGATAACAAAATCAGATATCCCTGCAAAGAATGTTCCAATCCATATTGACGTCCCTGTTGGACAATCTTCTAGTGTCATAGCTAATGAGTCAAAAGCACGCCTAAAGCGTTGGAGATCATTAGGTTCTAAGGATCGAAATCCTAGAAAAAGAAAAATAAATGATGAAGATGACAATATGAAAGAATATCATAAAGAAACCCATGATTTAACCAATCTTGAGATTCATGAGGAAATCACTGAGCCCGAGACTCAAAAAAATAAGGAACTATCAATAAACCCAATCAATATTGAGATGAATTTGAATCGATTGGATATAGTGGTGGACTTTGTATTTGCATATAATGTTGCATCTAGCATTATGTAAGATAGTGAGGATCTTGAACCTCAATCTATTGGAGAATGTCGACAAAGACGTGATTGGTTAATATGGCAAGAAGCAATCCAATCTGAGTTGGATTCACTTGCGAAACGTGAAGTTTTTGATCCTGTAGTCCAAAGACCTAATGGTGTTAAGCCTATTGGCTATAAATGGGTCTTTGTACATAAGAGAAATGAGAAAAATCAGATATAAAGATATAAGGCACGCCTTTTTGCACAAGGATTTTCACAAAGGCCCAGTGTCGATTATGAAGAGACATATTCACCTGTTATGGATGTAATAACATTTTGTTATTTCATAAGTTTTGTTGTCCATGAAAAGATTGACATGCATTTAATGGATGTAGTTACCACCTACTGTTATGGCTCACTTGATAATGATATAAACATGAAAATTCTCTAGGGATTTAAAATTCATGATGCATATAATTGTATGTCCCGGAAAAAGTTTTCAATCAAATAGTAAAGATCTTTGTATGGTCTAAAGCAATCAGGACGAATGTGGTATAACCGTCTTAGTGAGTATTTATTAAAAGAAGGTTATATAAATGATGCCGTTTGTCCATGTATTTTTATAAAGAAAACAACGTCAGAATTTATTATACTTGCTGTATATGTTGATGACATAAACCTTATTGGAACTCCTATAGAACTCCAGAAGGAAATTAATTATTTAAAGAAGGAATTCTAGATGAAAGATCTCGGAAAGACAAAATTATGCCTCCGTTTGCAAATCAAACATTTGGCAAATGGAATTTTTTGTTCATCAATCTGCCTACATAGAAAAGGTATTGAAACGGTTCTACATGGATGGAGCACATCCATTAAGTACTCTGATGGTTGTTTGATCATATGATGTGAATAAGGACCTGTTCCGACCTCAAGACAAGAATGAAGAGCTTCTTGGTCCTGAAGTACCATATCTTAGTGCAATTGATGCACTAATGTATCTTGCTAATACTACAAGGCCTGACATAACTTTTTCAGTTAATGTCTTAGCAAGATATAACTCTGCTTCTATAAAGATACATTGGAATGGAACCAAACACATATTGCAGTATCTAAAACGGACTACCGATATGGGCTTATTTTATGACAATAATTGCAGTCTCGATCTTGTTAGTTATGTCGATGCTGGGTATTTTTCTAACCCACAAGGCTCGATCTCAAATAGACTATGTGTTTACATATGGAGGCACTGCCATATCTTGGTGATCGACTAAGCAATCAATCATGGCTACTTCATCTAATCATGCTGAGATAATTGCTATTCTTGAAGCAAGTCGAGAATGTGTAGGGTTGAGGTCTATAATACATCTTATTCTAGACAAATGTGGTTTGAAGTATGACAAACTACCCACGATTTTGTGTGAAGACAATGCGGCATGCATAGCCCAATTTAAGGAAGGATTCATAAAAGGAGATAGGACAAAACACATTTCACCAAAGTTATTTTTCACAGATGATCTTCAAAAGAATGGTGATATCAATTGCAACAGATTCGTTCAAGTGATAATATGGCTAATTTTTTCACCAAATCTCTACCAACGTCAACCTTCAAGAAGCTAGCATACAATATTAGGATGCGAAGGCTCAAAGATGTGAATTGATGCTCTCATCAGGGGGAATGAATACGAGTTGTACTATTTTTCCCTTACAAGGTTGTGTCCCACTGAGTTTTCCTTACAAGGTTTTTAATGAGGCAACCAAAATGCATATTTCTAAACATGTGTATTCCTTTTCCTTCTCTACAATTTTTTCCCACTGGGTTTTATTTTAGTTTAGGTTTTAACGAGGGCACATTATCTGTTGAATAGACATTCAAGGAGGAGTGTTTTAAATAGAATTGTATTTAAGGTGAATGTCTATATTTTAGAGAGATATTAGGGTTTGTTACTTTGTGGCTAAGTCACCTTTTCCCTATAAATAAAAGAGTTTTATTCCATTGTAATTCATCCAAATTAATCAATAAGAATTCTCTCTCCCTCTCTCTCTCTCTCTCTCTCTCTCTCTCTCTCTCTCTCTCTCTTTCTTTGCAATATTCTTCTTTATTGTTTCATTACAACGTTACAGTTTTCGATTCATTTCTTGATGGGAGTGTGGAAGAAAAATTTATATTCGTACCACTATAACGAGAGTACCGGTTTTTGTAGAGACCCCAGCTTTCCTCCGTAGGATGTCATGATGGCACCTAGTATCTAAGACTAGGTAAGCCTAACACTTACTAAATTAAATGACAGAATTTACCAAAACAACTATTAAACATAACCCTGTATCTCTATATAAAGCCAACAAACCCAACTCGATACAATATCCCAAAACCGGTAGTACAAGTCATAAGCTTTTCTAGGAGTAACTAGAAATAACGAGTACATCACTGTCCCGGGACAATAGTAGACAGCGGGAACAAAATATAACAGAAGGTGACTTCGGGTCTTGCGAACGTCGAGCAGGTATACCTTGAAGTCTCCAGCCGCGCAGGCATAAATCTCAACCCAACTCGATCAAAAGTACCTGGATCTTCACAAAAATGTGCAGAAGCATAGCGTGAGTATACCACAGCGGTACCCAGTAAGTATCAAGCCTAACCTCGGTAGAGTAGTGACGAGGTCAGGTCAAGACACCTACCAGACATGTAAACCTGTGCAAAATATAACATAAAGCTAACAAGGGAAAGGACGTCAATGTAAGACCAACAATAGAAGGATCACAAATTTACCATCAATAGTGAAAATAATAGGAGCATGAATGACAACAAAAAATAACCAGGTAATAAAGCAAAAACATAGTTAGGATACAGATAAAATATGAATGAATTCAAGTAAGGGGAACCGATGACAACTCAATCAATGAAATCGTTCCTAATGCACAAGTTACAACAAGAACTACTCGAGGTACCACTCCTCGTAAATGTCAAATCATAAGTCACAACTTCCAAATCTTACAAGTATGGCACCTCGTGCCTATATTTTTCCAAATCACTTCCGCACGACAAAGTCCACGTGCTATAATGTACATCGTATCCGTGTCTATTGCTAAATAAAATGTTCGAGAGATTTATTTATATACGATAAAGTAAATTAACAATCTTGAATAAAGTAGGGAATGAAATGAGAAAATGAGCTTATTTTAGAAATCATTTGGGTAAAGAAAATAGCATTTTTAAATAAAACGAAGCATTGGATAAGTTACCTAATTAAATATAGAATTTGTTAAAATAAAACATACGATTTTTAAGTAAAGTAGAAACATCATATAGGGTAAGGAGTTTAATTTGAGAAATAAATTAAAGTAAAAATGACAACTATTAAAAATATTAAAGTACCAAATGAAACGACGAGTTCTAACTTAAGAGTCACGTAAGGTAAGCATGTTAAAATTTGTTTTACTTAAAACCGTTATGTTAGTAACAACTCAACAAGGCATAAGATAATGACTCTGCATAGTAAATTTATCTTGAAAGTTTAATTCCCTAAGTAATCACGGAAGCACAGATTGACACATTGAAGTAGTACAACCGTTCACGTAGGATGCATGACTTACACATGACATAACAACAACAAAAAGTACAACACACAAAATCCGTTGCGGCGCGCAACCCGATCCCACCATATCATCATTTATCAATATCATAATCCTCCCTTATTCCACCATAATATCATTATCAATATCAAGCATTCTCATATACAATCCATTGTGGCGCGCAACACGATCGCACCATATCATCATTTATGAATATCATAATCATCCCTTATTTCATCATATCATCATTTATCAATATCAATTATTACGTGCACAAACTGTTGCGGTGCGCAACTCGATCCCACCGTATCATCATTTATCAATATCATAATCCTCCCTTATTTCACCTGTTGCAGCGCACAATCCTATCCACAGACAATTTAAATTAACAACAATAATCCAATAACTCAATTTACAAGAATTTCTATAATCAAAGGGTATGAGTACACGACAATAAAGGAACCACGTAATAATCAAACGAATGCAACAAATATTACAAAACAAAACAGGACAAGTGAAGCATGTGACAACTAAGGTGTGCAAGTACAACAGTTAAGGCAAGTAGCAAATAAGCACGGAGACATGGAAGGGACTCAACAATCAAGTGGTAACTAGACAATAAGGAAGAAAATAACTTCAACTAAAGCATATAAGGGCAAAATAACAAGTAAGAGGTAGAACAAGTGCTAACAACATCAAATAGAGCATGTAAGAGTAGATTAACAATAGGAGATATAACATGTAATGACAATTCAAATAAATGCATGGAAATAATCTAGATAACCTAAACCGGTCAGATACCACATATAGCCCATATATCCACTCCTTGCATACACGACTTTCACATAGCACAAATAGCACAATCAACCCGAATCCTAAGGGGTAGTTTCCCTCCCATAAAGTTAGACAAGACACTTACTCAAAGAATCCAAATCAATACTGTAAAATGACCCTCTCGTGTGAAACACCCTTCCGACGGCTCAAATCTAGCCAAAATAACTTAATATCATAAATAAAAACTATAGGAAATAATTCTGAATGATAAAGCTTTGATCTTTAAAGAAAACTAAAAAGTCAACCCCGGACCCGTACCTCGAAACCCAAAAAAATTCGTAAAATCCAAACACCCATTTCGATAAAAGTCTGACCATACCAAAATTTTCCAATTTCGATATCAAATCGGCCTTCAAATCTTCATTTTATATTTTTGAACATTTATACAAAAAATCCCATTTTCTCCCATTCAAATCACTAATTTAATATTCAAAACAAAGATGGAATCACGAAATATAATCAAATCCGGATAAAGAACAATTACCACAAACCAACACGTGAAAATCTCCTACAAAATAGCCCAAATCCGAGCTCTCTAACTCAAAAAGTGATAAAATATCAAAAGCCCTCGAAATAGTGTACTTATATTCTACCTAGTGATTTACTTATCGCGGTCGCGGAACATCACTAGCGATCGCGGAGACAAAAATGATAATAGCTGACCAAACCTTCTTCGTGTACGCATAAAAGAGGTCGCGAACAAGATACACAACCACCAGCTCACTCTAAGAACGTGGTTGCACCCACACGATCACGTACAACAAAGGCTTGATGCCCCATCCATCTTCCCTTATACGCGATCTCGTAACTCAGAGCGCGAACATAACAACATAAGTTCCTCAACCTTCGCGAATGCGGTCGCCTCTTTGCGACCGCGAAGAACAAAGTAATTGAGACCACCATAACACTACGTGAACACAGAGGAAAAGGCGCGGACGCGATGAAGAACACGAGGTGACAGAAATCAGCAGTCCAAAAATAGAAGGAAATGGCCCGTAGCCCATCCGGAACACATTCGAGACCCCCGGGACCCCGTTGAAATATACCAACACGTTCCACAACATAACGCGGACCTGCTCGAGGATTCAAATCACATCAAAAAATATCAAAACTATGAATTGCACCTCAAATCCAACTTAATGAACTTATGAACTTTCAACTTTTACAACTCGCTCCCAATCATATCAAATTAACCCATAATGACGTTAAATTTTGCATGCAAGTTCCAAATGACATAAGGGAGCTATACCAACTCCCGGAATCAAAATATGAATGTGATATCAACAAAGTCAACTCCTGGTCAAACCTCCCAACCTTCCAAACCTTCAATTTTCCAACTTTCTCCAAAATGCATCAAATCAACCTACTGACATCCCAATCTAAATTCGGACATACGGCTAAGTCCAAAATTACCATACGAATCTATTGGAATCATCCAAACACCATACCAAAGTCGTCTCCACAAAAATTAAACTCCGGTCAACTCTTATCGATTAAGCTCCTAAAGCAAGAATCATCCTTCCAAATCAATCACGAATCTTTCAAAAATTGAACTCGACCACACACACAAGTCATAATAAATGATACAAAGCTGCTCGAGACCTTAATCCACCGAACAGGACGCTAATTCTCAAAATGACCGGTCGGGACGTTACATTCCTCCCCTCTTAAACAAACGTTCGTCCTTGAGCGTGCCAAGAATAGTTTCGAAGTCATCAAATCACTGCATGAACCCACCATACATATACTCGCGGGTAATCCCATGTCACCCCAACCCACATAGGCCTGAAAACACCATCTCAACTAAAACTTATTCCTTCCACCCACACTAATAAGCCTTAGAACCAAGTATTTCATCATCCAAATCTTCCCAAAGACCTGATTCCCGCATAAACACACTGTATCAGCCTCAACCAGCTATCATAGCTCATGCATATGCCCACAAGGTCTGACCACCCGACGTAATACATCGCCCATAACATCTCTGACTACCATAGCTGCCCATAATCAAATCCAGCACCAACAATTACCTTATACTAGCTAGAACTATGTTCCAAACCCTCACAATACTGACAACGATGCAAGATACATGAATGTCCCATAACCATTTACCCAAATCAACAAGTCACATCTCATGCCACCCGGGCACACACCTCGCAAGCTAAAATCCAATAAGCACAACGCGAATATGACTGAATATGCAAAAAGAAACACATGAGAGAACTACCAAACAAGCCCGACAGGCACAATTCCCTATCAGTACCATACTATGAATCTATTCCATAAGGGAGAATCAAAACATATGAACTAGTCACAAGGATCCGATCCTAATATAACTCCACCATAACATGCAGCCCAGTTCAAACATAACAAACCACATGAAAATATGAGGATCCCATCCGCAGCTCTGAATCACAAGTAGAATACACATCATAACAACCGAAACCTTCCACTAATTCAATTATGCAAAGCAAAATCACAACACGTAATGAACTCCCAGTACCGGTAGAGCATCTAAATAACCAATTGTAACCAAACCATCGAGAAATCACTATAGAATATTCCAACAGGGGTAAACACATAAGAAGAGTATAAAATCATGAACTTACCCATATGAAGCAAGACAGGAGGACTCACCCCGATAAGCAGGACCGACCAAAAATAAGAATGATGTTCGTCTATAACAAATCAAACCCATACCTGTGATGACACAATCTGGTGAAGCGGTCTCAGCCCTACCATGGAAAGCATATCAATGGGCCGGCTTTCCCCTCTAGGGCACCCTCTACCCATCTGTCCTCCACCCCTAGCTGGCTGCGAAGGTGGGGTAGTAATTGGAATGAGTCCCATAGCCTAAGTGCTCTGATGAAATCTTTCTCTCCCGAGTCTAGGACAATATCTCATGATGTGCCTGATATTACCACACTTATAACAACCTCTCTGCGGTCATGGTTGCTCATACAGAGTTGTGTCGGATAACTGGAATAGTCGATGTAGGAACCCCGTGCTAGTGGTGCACTAAAAGATGACTGCCCCATATGAGTACCCTATAGATGACTACCCCATACTAACTGGAGCACCATGAGTAGTCTGAAGTATGGACTAGACTGGCTGACTGCCCGAGCCTCCGCCATAATGGGCCATAGCTGAAGAGTAGAATCCACTGAATTCCTCCAGAACCTCGAGACGTCTTGGCCTCCTTGTCCCCCCTCTCCTCACCCAGAATACACTCTAATCTCCCGGTAATCTCCACAATCCACTGAAATGGAGTATCGGTCTCTAACTCCCGAGCCATGCTGAATCTATGACCGTAACTGAGCCCCTCGATAAATCTGCGGACTCGCTCTCTGACTGTAGAAACCACAATAGGTTCATGATGGGATAACTTACTGAACCTGATGTTGTACTCTGACACCGTCATGGTTCCCTGATGCAACTGCTATAAATCTATGCGCCACACATCCCGGAGGGTCTGGGGAACAAAGCCCCTCAAAAACATCTTTGAAAATAAGCCCAAGTGGGTGATGCTACATCAGTTGGTTTACCCTCCTCATAAACCTTTCACCACTGATATGCTGCCCCCGATATCTGAAATATAGTAAAAGAAACTTTTCTCAGCTCCACAATGCCCATGGTGCAAGAACCTCATAATACCGCAACCGAGATATCCACTCTGAAGAGACCTTCTGTGAGTTTGAAGTTGTTTCTCTAAACTCTCTGATACTGAAGTGTAGAATTCTTAGTGACGTAGAAATTCCTTTAAGTCCCAGAATTATGCCATGAAAATCTCATATCTTAATCATATACAGATTCTGGGGAACCCTTTAACACCACATATATATCGCAGGCCAAAATGTATATGACACATGACCCTGCAATCTGATCATCGATAGTGGACTCTTCCAAACTTGGCGCGAAACCATAGGACATAACATCCGATAATCCACAATACCAACCTTCATAGCTCGTGCAACACCAATCATGAGATACCTAAAATTATCTACTAAGCACATGTCCATCCTCGTGACAGTCAAACTCGATTCTTCTAGTTCCTTGAATGATAATATGTACCTTTCACTAAGTAGAAATCACGTACGAACCATATATTCTCTAATACCACCCTTTATCCTCAAATCATCATCCACCTTATGACCCTGCCACGATCGCGATGATTAGGCAACCAATTAAATCTTCCCAAGCTCATACTTATCAACCAGATGCCAGAACACGCTGCACCCTAACGTGACCAACTGACTGGTCTCTCAATACATCTGCATCCTCCATTTGGACGACACATTGAGACAATGTTTGAGCATCCCTAGCTCCCTCGTAGGTCATCCACAGCATCACGAATAGTTGGCACATCGCTTGTCACGCCCCAACCTCGGGGAGCGTGATCGGCGCTCAATAGAGTTACCTCAGTCGAGCAAGCTTGCATAGTGCCATCTACTCAATTCACCCACACATAAAGTGATGAATAAATTTCATTAATAAATCACTGAGACTCATGTGAACAACACCAATTCATTTCCAATAGTTACGTCATTAACAGGTCTTCAAAATAGTACGTTGTACAATCATAGTTAAAGTGAAACAGATGATACCATTACAACATTTTTAGTTTAACTTTCCAAAAAAACAAATACAACCCACACTATGTCTACGGAGCCTCTAACAGGAACAAAAGAGTGCTATGACAGTGCGGCAATAAGGTCCCGGCTATACCTCAAAATGCTATGTACAAAGAATAGAAGATACAGGACCCCGAAATGAAGTGGGGCTCACCAAACCAGCTGAGGAGAGGGTGTGCTACTATCATTGATCAATACCACCTTCTATGGAACCACCTGCATCCATTAAAGATGCAGCGCTCCCAACAAAAGGGACGTTAGTATATATGGAACAGTACTAGTATGCAAAACTAAGCACCCTCTCAATAGAACAAGCAACAATAAACGGGAGATTAAACATGATATCAATAAGAAATTCAAATGGTATCAAAGTGTCACATTAAGGGAAATGTAAATTTCAACTAGGTTTCGGTAATTTAAGTTGGGTGATCTTTAGCACTGATATACCATCGTGTTTTAGCATGGAGTCTGATATCAGTCCGACCGGCTAAGCTGTCTCGCCCCGAGACATTCACTCACAATACCACCATGTGCGCAGCATGGCGACCGATCTCAGCCCGATCGGCTAAGCCGTCTCACCACAATGCCATATGGGTAGACATTACATCACATCTAGCTAGCAATAATCTCATCCCATTTAAGGAGAAAACATCTCAACACACCAATCTCATCCCATATAAGGGGAAACATTCTTATCACATTAACATGGGGATTTACCCCTCAATCACTCCTACACCGGCACGTGTTGTTTTGGGGTTAGGTTGTTCCGACCTACCCTGCCTCGGTGGCTAATCGATACTCCCAAAGCATTTGTTATTAAAAGTATTTACCACTCAATTCATATTCTGTTACATGTCATTCATTTTATTAACATCGTTGGCCATAACGCAATATCATTCTTGGCACATTGGTCGTACTTCATAATTCAGCTCATTATTCCATTTTCAATCGTTATCATGAATAATCAACAACAAGGCCTTTCAACATTAAGGCTTTAATCACATACTTGAGAAAATTAGGGTCTTAGGCACATATGACTTCTTACACAACTGACATGGTAGCTTTCATAAGAATTCACACTTTCAAATCATAACATAGTAACACACACAACCCATACTTAAACCACATCCTCAAACATTAACTTAACATAACAAGAATCTTTGGAATACATATTGAACATATAATTATTTCGACACAAGGCTTATTTGATAGAAATTCAATTTATAAAGGGCATCACGAGACTTATAAGGACATTGCGGGGTTTAATTCTAAGAGAAGAGTTTAGCCAACATACCTTACTTGAGCTTCTTTAAACTCTAAAATATTCCGAAAATCATAGCAACTTCAATCTATTGTAAAAATACAAATTTAACCAAAATTAGGAAGATACTCATGGTTCTAGCTCCTTTGAGCATTTTATTAAATACTAGGAGTGCATTAAGGTTTCAAGGCCCTTTCATGGAGGATCCCATCATCCCACAACCCATTCTTTACCATTTTGTCTCAACAATCTCCCTACATCCCTACATCCCTTGATAACACATGCATGCAAAACAAACAACTCCCATACCCAAAAATTATCTTACAAATTACCCATTCCTAGTTAAATTTTGCAATTGAGGTTTAGGGTGTAGAATTTTTACCTCTAGGATGAAGATGTGCTTTCCTTGATAATTTCCCAATATTTGAGTAACAATTGAGGAACAATTGGTTGAGGAACTCTCTCCCTCTCTAGAGCACTTTATTTCTCTCAAATTATTAGGTGTTTTCTCAAAAAATGGTACATATCGTCTATTTAACGAAGTAGGGTCGGGTTATAAAACCCAAAAAAATGAAGCTCCGGAATAGGATCTGCGGTCCGCGAAATGGACCGCATAATTGCCCTCCGGAACTGGGCAAAACTGATTCAGTCGACGGTCATTATGCGGCCCGCAGACCTGTTCTGCGGTCGCATAATGCATCGCATAACTGGTCTGCGATCGCATAATCAAGGAACTAAATGAAATAATTTAACCAAACCAACTATTAAACGACCCCAGCTTTCCTCTGTAGGATGTCGTGATGGCACCTAGTATATAAGACTAGGTAAGCCTAATACCTCCTGAATTAAATGAAAGAATTTAACCAAAACAACTATTAAACATAACCGTATATGTCTATATAAAGCCAACAAACCCAACACAATATAATATCTCAAAAGCGGTAGTACAAGTCATAAGTTTTTCTAGGAGTAACTAGAAATAACGAGTACATCACTGTCCCGGGACAATAGTAGACAATGGGGAACAAAATATAACAGAAGGTGACTTCGGGGCCTGCGAACGTCAAGCAGGTATACCTTGAAGTCTCAAGCCGCGCATGCATAAGTCTCAACCCAACTCGATCAAAAGTACCTGGATCTTCACAAAAATGTGCATAAGCGTAGCATGAGTTCACCACAGCAGTACCCAGTAAGTATCAAGCCTAACCTCGGTAGAGTAGTCACGACGCCAGGTCAAGACACCTACCAGACATGTAAACCTGTGCAGGACATAACATAAAGCTAACAAGGGAAAGGACATCAATGTAAGACAAACAACAGAAGGATCACAAATTTACCATAAACAGTGAAAATTATAGGAGCACGATTGGAAACAAGAAATAACTAGGTAATAAAGCAACAACAGGGTTAGGATACAAATGACATATGAATAAATTCAAGTAAGGGGAACTGATGACAACTCAATCAATCAAATCGTTCCTAATACACAAGTTACAACAAGAACAACCCTAGGTACCACTCCTTGTAAATCTCATATCATAAGTCACAACATCCAAATCTTACAACTATGGCACCTCGTGCCAACATCTTTTCAAATCACTTCCGCACGGCAAAGTCCAAGTACTATCATGTACATCGTATCCGTGCCAATTGCTAAATAAAATGTTCGAGAGATTTATTTATATACTATAAAGCATATTAACAATCTTGAACAAAGTAGGGAATCAAATGAGAAATGAGTTTATTTTAGAAATTATTTGGGTAAAGAAAATATCATTTTCAAATAAAACGAAGCATTGGATAAGTTACCGAATTAAATATAGAATTTGTTAAAATAAAATATAATAACGATTTTTAAGTAAAGTAAAAATATCAGATAGGGTAAGGAGTTTAATTTGAGAAATCAATTAAAGTAAAAATGACAACTATTAAGAATAGTAAAGTACCGAATGAAACGACGAGTTCCAACTTAAGATTCATGTAAGGTTAGCATGTTAAAAATTCTTTTACTTAAAATCGTTATGTTACTAACAGCTCGACAGGGTATAAGATAATGACTCGGTGCAGTAAATTCATCTTGAAATTTAATTCCCCAAGTAATCACGGAAGCACAGATTGACACATCGAAGTAATACAACAGTTCACGTAGGATGCATGACTCATACAAGACATAACAACAACAACAAGTACAACACACATAATTTGTTGCGGCGCGCAACCCGATCCCGTCGTATCATCATTTATCAATATCATAATTCTCTCTTATTCCACCATAATATCATTAATCAATATCAAGCATTCACGTATATAATCCTTTGTGACGTGCAACCCAATCCCACTGTATCATCATTTATCAATATCATAATCCTCCCTTATTTTACTATATCATCATTTATCTAAATTGATTCTTATGTATACAATTCGTTGCGGCGCGCAACCCGATCCCACTGTATCATCATTTATCAATATCATAATCCTCCCTTATTTTACTTGTTGCAGCGCGCAACCCGATCCATAAATAATTTAAATTAACAACAACAATCCAATACCTTAATTTACACGAATTTCTATAATCAAAGGGCATGAGTACATGACGATAAAGGAACCACGTAATAATCAAAGGAATGCAACAAATATTACAAAAATGACACGACAAGTGAAGCACGTGACAACTAAGGTGTGCAAGTACAACAGTTAAGGCAAGTAGGGAATAAGCACGAAGTCATGGAAGAGACTCAATAATTAAGAGGTAACAAGACAATAAGGAAGGCAATAACTTCAACTAAAGCATATAAGGGCAAAATAACAAGTAAGAGGTAGAACACGTGCTAACAACATCAAATAAAGCATGTAAGAGTATATTAACAATGAGAGATATAACATGTCATGACAATTCAATTAAAGGTATGGAAAGAATCTAGATAACCTAAACCGGTCAAATACCATACATAGCCCGTGTATCCACTCGGCACCTTACGTACATAGCTTTCCCATAACACAAATAGCACAATTAACCCGAATCCTAAGGGGTAGTTTCTCTCCTCCCCCCCCCCTCCCCCACAAAGTTAGACAAGATACTTACCTCAAAGAAGCCAAATCAATACTCTTAAATGACCATCTCATGTGAAACACCCTCCGCACGGCTCAAATCTAGCCGAAATAACTTAATATCATAAATAAAAACTATAGGAAACAATTCCGGCTAATAAAGCTTCGATCTTTAAAGAAAACTAAAACGTTAACCTTGGGCTCGCACCTCGGAACCCGAACAAATTCACAAAATTCGAATACCCATTCCGATACGAGCCCGACCATACTAAATTTATCCAATTCCAATATCAAATCGGCCTTCAAATCCTCATTTTACATTTTTGAAAGTTTATACAAAAATTCTCATTTTCTCTCATTCAAATCACTAATTTAATGTTAAAAATAAAGATGGAATCACAAAATATAATCAAATTCGGATAAAGAACACTTACAAAGCCCAAATCCGAGTTCTCTAACTCAAATAGTGATAAAATTTCAAAAGCCCTCGAAATAGAGTACTTATATTCTGCCTAGTGATTTACTCATTGCGATTACGGAACATCACTCGCGATCGCAGACACAAAAATAATAACAGCTGACCAAACCTTCTTCGTGAATGCGCAAAAGAGGTCGTGAACGCTATACATAGCCTCTAGCTCACTACGCGAACGCAGTTGCACCCACGCGATCACGTACAACAAAGGCTTGATGCCCCATAATTCCAGCTTCCCTTATACGCGATCGCGTAGCTCAACGCGCGAACAAGATATCATAAGTTCCTCAAACTTTGCGAACGCGGTTTCCTCTTTGCGATCTCGAAGAACAAAGTACCTAAGACCAGCATAACACTACGCGAACATGGAAGAAAAGGCGCGAATGTGATGAAGAACACCAGGTGACAGAAATCGGAAGTCCGAAAATAGAAGAAAATGGCCCGTAGCCCATCCAGAACACACCCGAGGCCCCCGGGACCCCGTCGAAACATACCAACACGTTCCATAACATAACGCTGACCTATTCGAGGCCTCAAATCACATAAAAACTATGAATCGCACCTCAAATCGTATTTAATGAACTTTCAACTTCTACAACTCGTGCTGAATCATATCAAATCAACATGTAATGACGTCAAATTTTGCATGTAAGTTCCAAATAACACAACGGAGCTATACCAACTCTCGGAATCAAAATTCAAACCCGATATCAACAAAGTCAACTCCCGGTCAAACCTCTCAACATTCCAAACCGTCAACTTTTTAACTTTCGCCAAAATGCATCAAATCAACCTACGGACTTCCAAATCCAAATACGGACATACACCTCCAAAATGACCATATGAAGCTATTGGAATCATCAAAACACCATTCTGAATTCGTTTCCACAAAGGTCAAACTCCGGTCAACTCTTATCTCTTAAGCTCCTAAAGCAAGAATCATCCTTCCAAATCAATCCTGAATCCTCCGAAAATCGAACTCGACCACATACGTAAGTCATAATACATGATACGAAACTTCTCAAAACCTTAAGCCAACGAACGGGACGCTAATTCTCAAAACGACCATTCGGGTCGTTACAGTTTTATTCTTGGAAGAAAATATTAAACAATCTAAGATTATTTTTAAACAAAGTTTTGATATCTCTGTGATTTATATTTGACTATGGTTTTACCTAAATTCTCACAATAAGAGAAAAAACAAAAACAAAAACAAAAGTAAGTTCGTTGCAAGGCATCAATTTGGTCATATAACAATCCAAGTATGCGTGGCTCCGCATGGATCCTCTGACTTATTCTATTATTAGTAAATTTGTTCGCGCAATCAAATAAATCTTTTTATAAATTTAGTTCACATAAAAGGATGAAATTTATATTACTAAATTTTTTAAAAATATATAGGACATACACATGAAAAAGTTGATTTCATTGTCTGCACTTGAAAGAGGTGCACGTAAATATTTTTCACCTCATGTATTAAAATAAACATTTAATTTTGACCGATGGTGAGGGCACGGAAGCAGTTCTCAATTCGACGTAATTCCTTTGCAACTTGAATCATATATGGTCGATCTTCTCCCTTTGACCTAGTACATTGCTTAACAAGATCCAAATAGTCTTCCAAGTGTTGTCGAATCTCAATTCCGTGCTCTTCTAGAATGGCAGGATCCGCTATATCTGTTGCACTGCCCTCGTTAATATAAAGTTGGACGTTGGTGGGGAGATATGGATCTTCAAACTCGACGCTGGGTGGAATATCTCTAATATCTATCTCGTGCATGCTTGTTCCAGTTAATAGCTGAAAGAGAAGAACCCCTAAGCCGTAGACGTCAGTTTTTTGAGTGACAATACCCGAGCGGACATATTCAGGATCTATATAGAGGGCTAATGTTCCGCGCACACCATCTTTTACTTCCAATTTTCCTGGAGGCAATGATATGGACAATGAGAAGTCGACCATTTTGACAACGCCACTATTCTGATTTATTATCACTTTGAATGGGTTTATATCTCTGTGGATGATAGGCGTAGTAAATTCGGTATGGAGATAAACTACTGTTGAAGCGACCTCATTCACAATCCGTAATCTATTTTGCCAAGATACTGGTCTTGTGACACGGTCTCGATTACCCTCATTAAAAAGTAAATCATGAAGACTTATAGCCTCAACATATTCATATACGAGAACTGGTTTTGCGAATTCAAGGCAGCAGCCGAAAAGTGTCAGCACATTCTTGAGATGGCTCATTTGAGCAGTAATTGCTATATCTCGGTGGATACTACGGAAGCTCTGATAATTGAACCTAACTAAAACGAGGCGGTTGTCCAGCGAGCCCGTAACCATATCCACACCGGAGAGCTCTATTTTTCTTTTAGAGTGCTTAATTGCATTCTCGATCTCTGTGGCACTTAGGTAACGGAGGGGAATTCGGCAATTTCCGTCACATATAGCAAGAAGCTCCTCTAGCACTGCACTTCCATTATTTAGATAATATTGCTTTTTCTTCAGCCTATCTAAAATGGCATAAGATAACAGTTTCCTCATGAGTTCTTTGCCAAATCCGGTCCGGCCGCTCGCGAAGAGTAATCGATAAATGTAGGTAATACTAGACTAGAAGTCACTTTGACACTTCGTATCCACTTAGTCTTAATGCAGTGGCCTTATCTACACTTGTGGAATGTTTCCAATTAGTCTTTCTACTGTAGCGTGTTCCACACAAAATGACAAATTGCGTCAGATGGCTATTGATCGGACTTTCTTCTAAATTACTCACTCGGTAGTTTCATTGCAATTGCTTTATAGTGTCTCTCTCTTGAATTTCCGTGCACTTTACCATTTGCTACTATATAGCTCGTCCAAATACAAAGTTTGAAAAATTTAAAGAAAAAGAGATAATAATTCGGGGTATCAAAATGGATAAAAGAAAACAGTTAATCACTCATATTATCCACTAAAAAATGAGTTGGATAATGAGTTATTTAAAAACGGATCAAATATAGATAAGAGCCATATTATCCATTTAGCAATGGATACCGAATGAATTTAACTTTTACATTTGTAAAGTCTCAAATTTAAGTTTCCTAAAGTTTGGGAGACTAGAAATTCTTCCAAAAGTGATCATATTAATGAAGTCATGGATAATATGGTTACCCATATTATCTGTCGGTTAACCCGTATCAAATATGGATCGGATCAGATAATTTATCCTTTTTTTCATTACACGTTTTCGACCCATTCCATATCCGACCCGACCCCGTTTGCCACCCCTGTAGTTTCATTGCAATTGCTTTATAGTGTCTCTTTCTTCAATTTCCGTGCACTTTACCAGTTGCTACTGCATAGCTCGCCCAAATACAAAGTTTGAAGAATTTAAAGAAAAAGAGATCATAATTCATGAGGACACAGACACGGAGTGTGCAGCCATATTCCACACGTACAGAAGTGAAAAGTACGTAAATTTGCTTTTAGAAAACATGTTTGAAAGTTATTCCTCTTTTTGTCCTTAACAAATTACTTTTTCTCTTAACTTTATCGAGTTTGGAATTGGTGAATTTCATATGTCAAAATATTGGGGGGAGGGGGGAAGGTTTAAATTTATCCATTTATTTTTCACTATAATTTAAAGTTATCTTCGTTATACTTTAAGCTGGAGCATAATTAGAATCACCGTCAAGTACGGAATGATTTGCTAACACAAGAATATAAATAACCTTACAAGAAAATGATTGATTAAATTAAGATATCTCATACTATTAAGAGATATTTCAATTCTTTCTCTTTTAAATAATATGGGTATAATATATATATATATATATATATATATATATATATATATATATACAGGTAAAATCGAGCTCATGGTACATCCCGACCTCCGACAAAATAACCCAGGCTCGAGACATGGAGGCAAGGGACCGAGATCGAGCCAAAGTCCCACCGGACCAGAACACGGGGGCATGACGCCCGCCCTCGAGAATATCGAGGTCATGGTGCCGGAATCGATCCTAGCCTCGAACGACTTCGAAGAACATTGTCACACAATCCAGCATAGCTAACAGAAAGCCGAAACATCCCTGACCGGCCGAATATCACGGCGGGGATCTCGGCATGTATCGATAAAGAATCGGCAATCAATGAATCGGGAGATTGTTTACCTTTTATAGAGTTGTACCTAAAATAGGACACTCCTACTATATAAATGGGTCTAATAATTCACGAAGGACATTGTAACACGCACTCAAAAGCAATATATTATTATTTTCTCTATCTTTAGCTCTTGTTCTTTTTCATCTGTATCTGTCGTGGTGAGCACGGCTTGAGAGTGTCTATTTCACTAAAGCCGAAACTATCCAACTCATGTTGTTTGAATTTAGTTTATCTTTTTTTATTCAATAGTAACTTAATCTATCACTTTGTATCAAGTTAATCCGCGTATCCTTAAAATCACTTACAAATTTAATTATTATCCGATTTTGAGGGTAAACAGTTTGGTGCCCACCGTGAGGCTAAGAATAATAGCGGCAATTTGATACAGATACACGTAACACACCCTATTGTACACTCGTTCTTTGAAGTGTCTTTGATTCCAGGTCAAAATCTAAATGTCAAACCCCTAGTATGCGCCTCTAAACATCGATGCTGAGTCCAGCCACCATGTCGAGAACATCAATGTAGCACATGGTAATGAGGTGCCCCTAGTCGATCTCGACGGAGTTCCGATCGCGGACCCTATCGACGCCAATTCACATGTGGCCATCAACACAAATTTACCTACCAATCCTGAAAACAGCGTGCCCAAAGAAGTCTGATTCGATTGCCCAGAATACGTACAACGATGAAAATGATGGGATTAATTTGTGGGTGTTCTTCGAAATGTTACAGGCTCAACGGGCAGTGATAGCCCAGTTGTAGAACCAAAGCCCAGCGCTGAGCAGGGTTAAGCCCGAGCCATCCCGGGAAGTCACCCGCAGAATTGAACCGATCAAGGAGAGGCCGAATGAAAAATAATTGGGGGCCTACCCCAAGATCATAAAAATGCTCAAGGAATTGACAAATTGATGTCAATGAATAAAAGGTGGAAACCTACAATTCCAGGGTCGACCAAATTCCAAGAGCACCATCGATATTCAAGGGCCTAGATTCCAAGATGTTTGTTCAAAAACCTTTTCCTCCGAGTGTAGCCTCAAAGTCGATCCCAAAGATGTTATGCATGCCCGAGATTCCTGCGTACAACAGAACGACCGATCCAAATGAGCATGTGACTTCCTACACATACGCCATCAAAAAGAACGACCTGGAGGATGATGAGATCGAGTGTGTCCTGCTGAAAAGGTTATGGGAAATTCTGTCCAAGGGAGCTATGATATGGTATCACAACCTACCTCATAATTCTATTAACTTGTTTGCTATGCCTGTATATTCCTACATAAAAGCCCACTCCGGGGCTATCAAGGTCGAGACCAGGAAGTCGAACCTTTTCAAAGTGAAGCACAGGGATAATGAGATGCTCA
The DNA here is from genome assembly GCF_000715075.1 of Nicotiana tabacum. NCBI lineage: Eukaryota > Viridiplantae > Streptophyta > Magnoliopsida > Solanales > Solanaceae > Nicotiana > Nicotiana tabacum. The sequence continues at coordinate 12,511,251 of NC_134096.1, forward strand.
GGGAATTCATGTCGTTTCAAATGGAATGGATGGACTTGACTTCGACAAAATAACCCACACTCGAGACATATAGGCAATGAACCAAAATTGAGCCAAAGTCCCACTTGACCAGAACCCGGGGGCATGACACCCACCCTCAAGAATATCGAGGCCATGTTGCCGAAATCGATCCTAGCCTCGAACGACTTTGAAGAACATTGTCACACAATCCAGCATAGCTAACAGAAAGCCGAAATATCTGTGACCGGTCGAATATCACGACAAGGATCTCGACACGTATCGATAAAGAATCGGCAATCAATGAATCGAAATATTTTTTTACCTTTTATAGAGTTGTACCTAAAGTAGGACACCCCTATTATATAAAAATGAGGTCTAATAATTCATGAAGGGCTTTGTAACATGCACTCAAAAGCAATATATTACTATTTTCTATGTCTTTATCTCTTGTTCTTTTTCATCTGTATCGGTCGTGATGAGCCCGACTCGAGAGTGGTTATTTCACTAAGGCCGAAACTATCCAACTCATGTGGTTTGAATTTAGTTTATCTTTGTTTATTCAATAGTAACTTAATCTATCACTTTGTATCAAGTTAATTCGCGTATCCTTAAAATCACTTATAAATTTAATTGTTATCCGATTTTGAGGGTATACAGTTTGGCGCCCACCGTTGGGCTAAGGATAATAGCGGCAATTTGATATAGATTCCTTTAACACACCCTATAGTACACTCATTATTTGAAGTGTATTTGATTCCAGGTCAAAATCAAAATGTCAAACCCCAAGTTTTCCCCTCTAAACATAGATGCTTAGTCCAGCCACCATGTCGAGAACAATAATATAGCACCCGGTAACGAGGTGCCCCTAGTCTATCTCGATAGAGTTTCGGTCGCGGACCCTATCGACGCCAATTCGCATGTGGCCATCAACACAAATATACCCTAACGATCCTGAGAACAGCGTGCACATGGAAGTTTGATTGATTGCCCAGAATACGTACAACGGTGAAAACGATGGGATCCATTTTCGGTTGATCTTCGAAATGTTACAGGCGCAACAGGCAGTGATAGCCCATTTGTAGAACCAAAGCACAGCGCCGAGCTGGGTTGAGCCCGAGACATCCTGGGAAGTCACCCGCAAAAATGAACCGATCGCGGAGAGGCCGAATGAAAATGAATCGGGGAACTACCCCGAGATCATAAAAATGCTCAAGGAATTGAAAAATTGATGCCAGGGACAAAAAGGTGGAAACCTACAATTCCAGGGTCGACCAAATTCTAGCAGCACCTCTGATATTCAAGGGCCTGGATTCCAAAATATTTGTTCAAAAACCTTTTCCTCCGAGTGTAGCCTCAAAGCCGATCCTAAAGAAGTTCTGCAAGCCCGAGATTCCTACGTATAACCGAACGACTAATCCAAATGAGAATGTGACTTCCTACATATGCACCATCAAAACAAACGACTTGGAGGATGATGAGATCGAGTATGTCATGCTGAAAAGGTTCGGGGAAACTCTTTCCAAGGGAGCTATGATATGGTATCACAACCTACCTCCTAATTCTTTTGACTTGTTTGCTATGCCTGTAGATTCCTTTGTAAAAGTCCACTCCGGGGCTATCAAGGTCGAGACCAGGAAGTCAGACATTTTCAAAGTGAAGTAGAGGGATGGATGGACTTGCCTACGACAAAATAACCCAGGCTCGCGAGATGGCGGCAAGGGACCGAAATCGAGCCAAAGTCCCACTAGACCAGAACCCGGGGGCATGACGCCCGCCCTTGAGAATATCGAGGCCATGTTGCCGGAATCGAACCTAGCCTCAAATGACTTCAAAGAAATTGTCACACAATCTAGCATAGCTAACAGAAAGCTGAAATATCCGTGACCGGTTAAATACCACTGCAGGGATCTCTGCACGTATCGATAAAGAATCGGCAATCAATGAATCGAAAGATTTTTTTACCTTTTATAGAGTTGTACCTAAAGTAGGACACCCCTACTATATAAAGTGGTCTAATAATTCATGAAGGGTATTGTAACACGCACTGAAAAGTAATATATTACTATTTTCTATGTCTTTAGATCTTGTTCTTTATCATCTGTATCGGTCGTGGTGAGCCCGGCTCGAGAGTGGCTATTTCACTAAGGCCGAAACTATCCAACTCATGTGGTTTGAATTTAGTTTATCTTTGTTTATTCAATATAACTTAATCTATCACTTTGTATCAAGTTAATCCGCGTATCTTTAAAATCACTTACAAATTTAATTGTTATCCGATTTTGAGGGTAAACAGTTTGGCGCCCACCATGGGGCTAAGGATAATAGCGGCAATTTCATACAGATTCCCATAACACACCCTATTGTACACTTGTTGTTTGAAGTGTCTTTGATTCCTGGTCAAAATCTAAATGTAAAACCTCCACTCTACCCCTCTAAACATAGATGCTTAGTCCAGCAACCATATCGAGAACAACAATGTAGCACCTGGTAACGAGGTGCCCTTAGTCGATCTCGGTGGAGTTTCGGTCGCGGACCCTATCGACGCCAATTCGCATGTGGCCATCAACACAAATATACCTACCGATCCTGAGAACAACGTACATAGGGAAGTCCGATCGATTTCCAAGAACACGTACAACGGTGAAAACGATAGGATCAATTTGCGGGTGATCTTCAAAATGGTATAGGCTCAACAGGCAGTGATAGCCTAGTTATAGAACAAAATCCCAGCGCCGAGCAAGGTTAAACCCGAGCCATCCCGGGAAGTCACCCGCAGAAATGAACCGATCACGGAGATGCCGAATGAATATGAATTGGGAAAGTACCCCGAGATCATAAAAATACTCAAGGAATTGACAAATTGATGTCAATGACAAAAAAGTGGAAACCTACAATTCCACGGTCGACCAAATTCCAGGAGTACCTCAGATAATCAAGGGCTTGGATTCCAAGATGTTTGTTCAAAAACCTTTTCTTCCGAGTGGAGCCTCAACGCCGATCCCAAAGCAGTTCTACATGATCGAGATTCCTACGTACAACAGAACGACCGATCCAAATGAGCATATGACTTCCTACACATGCGCCATAAAAAAACGACTTGGAGGATGATGAGATCGAGTTTGTCCTGCTGAAAAAGTTAGGGGAAACTCTGTCCAAGGGAGCTATGATATGGTATCACAACCTACCTTCTAATTCTTTTGACTTGTTTGCTATGCCTGTAGATTCCTTTGTAAAAGCCCACTACGGGGCTATCAAGGCCGAGACCAGGAAGTCGTACCTTTTCAAAGTGAAGCAGAGGGATAATAAGATGCTTAGGGAATTCATGCCATTTCAAATGGAATGGATGGACTTGCCTCCGACAAAATAACCTAGACTCAAGACATGGCGGCAATGGACCGAAATCGAGCCAAAGTCCCATCGGACCAGAACCCGGGGGTCTGACGCCCGCCCTCGAGAATATCGAGTCCATATTGCCGGAATCGAACCTAGCCTCGAACGACTTCGAAGAACATTGACACATAATCCAGCATAGAAAACAGAAAGCCGAAATATCCGTGAACGGCCGAAAATCATGGCAGGGATCTCGGCACGTATCGATTAAAAATCGGCAACCAATGAATCGAAAGATTTTTTTACGTTTTATAAAGTTGTACCTAAAGTAGGACACCCCTACTATATATAAGGGTCTAATAATTTATGAAGGGCATTGTATCATGCACTCTAAAGCAATATATTACTATTTTCTATGTCTTTAGCTATTGTTCTTTTTCATCTGTATCGGTCGTGGTGAGCCCGGCTCGAGAGTGGCTATTTCACTAAGGCCGAAACTATCAAACTCATGTGGTTTGAATTTAGTTTATCTTTCTTTATTCAATAGTAACTTAATCTATGACTTTGTATCAAGTTAATCCGCGTATCCTTAAAATCACTTACAAATTTAATTGTTATCCGATTTTGAGGGTATATAGTGAGTTACTACATATGCTCCATAAAAAAGAATGACTTGGAGGATGATGAGATCGAGTTTGTCCTGCTAAAAAGTTCGAGGAAACTCTGTCCAGGGGAGCTATGATATGGTATCACAACCTACCTTCTAATTCTTTTGACTTGTTTGCTATGCCTGTAGATTCTTTTGTAAAAGCCAACTCCGGGGCTATCAAGGTCGAGACCAGGAAGTCGGACCTTTTCAAAGTGAAGAAAAGGGATAATGAGATGCTCATAAAATTCATGCCATTTCAAATGGAAGGAATGAACTTTCCTTCGAAAAAATAACCTAGGCTCGAGAGATGGCGGCAAGACACCGAAATCGAGCCAAAATTTGACTGGACCAGAATTCGGGGGCATGACGCCCGACCTTTAAAATATCGAGGCCATGTTGCCGGAATCGATCCTTGCCTCAAACGACTTCGAAGAACATTGTCACACAATCCGGCATAGCTAACAGAAAGCTGAAATATCTGTGACCGGCCAAATATCACGGCAGGGATCTCAGTACGTATCGATAAAGAATCGGCAATCAATGAATCGGAAGATGTTTTACCTTTTATAGAGTTGTAAGTAAAGTAGGATTCCCCTACTATATAAATGTGTCTAATAATTCATGAAGAGCATTGTAACACGCACTCAAAAGCAATATATTACTATTTTCTATGTCTTTAGCTCTTATTCTTTTTCATCTGTATCGGTTGTGGTGAGCCCGACTCGAGAATGGCTATTTCACTAAGGCCAAAACTATCCAACTCATGTGGTTTGAATTTAGTTTATCTTTGTTTATTAAATAATAACTTAATCTATCACTTTGTATCAAGTTATTCCGTGTATCTTTAAAATCACTTACAAATTTAATTGTTATATGATTTTGAGGGTAAACAGTTTGGCGCCCACCGTGGGGCTAAGGATAATAGCGTCAATTTGATACAGATTACCGTAACACACCCTATTGTACACTCGTTCTTTGAAGTGTCTTTGATTCCAAGTCAAAATCTAATCGTAAAACTCCCACTCTGTCCCTCTAAACATAGATGCTTAGTCCAGCCACCATTTTGTGAACAACAATGTAGCACCCGCTAACGAGGTGCCCCTAGTCGATCTCGGCGGAGTTTCGTCTCGGACCCTATCGATGCCAATTCGCATATGGCCATCAACACAAATTTAACTACCGATCCTAAGAACAACGTGCACAGGGAAGTCCAATAGATTGCCCAGAATATGTACAACGGTGAAAATGATGGTATCCATTTGCGGGTGATCTTTGAAATGATACAGGATCAATAGGCAGTGATAGCCCAGTTGTAGAACCAAAGTGCAGCGCCGAGCAGGGTTGAGCCCGAGCTATCCCGGGAAGTCACCAGCAGATATGAACCGATCAAGGAGAGGCCGAATGAAAATGAATTGGGGGCCTACCCTAAATCATAAAAATGCTCAAGAAATTGACAAATTGATGTCAATGAAAAAAGGTGGAAACCTATAATTCCAGGGTCGACCAAATTCCAGGAGCACCTCTGATATTGTAGGGCCTAGATTCCAAGATGTTTGTTCAAAAACCTTTTCCTCTGAGTGTGTCTTCAAAGCCAGTCCCAAAGAAGTTCTGCATGCCTGAGATTCCTACGTACAACAGAACGACCGATCCTAATGAGTATGTGACTTCCTACACATGCGCCATAAAAAAGAACGACTTGGAGGATGATGAGATCGAGTCTGTCCTGCTGAAAAGGTTATGGGAAATTCTTTCCAATGGAGCTATGATATGGTATCACAACCTAACTCCTAATTCTATTGACTTGTTTATTATGCCTGTAGATTCCTTCGTAAAAGCCCACTCCGGGGATATCAAGGTCTAGACCAGGAAGTCAGACCTTTTAAAAGTAAAGTAGAGGGATAATGCGATGCTCAGGGAATTTATACCGTTTCAAATGGAATGGATGGACCTACCTCTGACAAAATAACCCAGACTCGAGACATGGTGGCAAGGGACTGAAATCGAGCCAAAGTCCTACTGGACCAGAGCCCGGGGGCATGATGCCCGCCCTCGAGAATATTGAGGCCATGTTGCCGGAATCGATCCTATCCTCGAACGACTTTGAAGAACATTGTCACACAATCTAGCATAGCTAACAGAAAGCCGAAATATCCGTTACCGACCGAATATCACAACAGGGATCTCGGTACGTATCGATAAAGAATTGGTAATCAATGAATCGGAAGATTTTTTATCTTTTATAGAGTTGTACCTAAAGTAGGACACCTTTAATAAATAAAGGGGTCTAATAATTCATGAAGGGCATTGTAACACGTACTCAAAAGCAATATATTATTATTTTCTTTGTCTTTAGGTTTTGTTCAAACACCTTTTCCTCCGAGTTTAGCCTCAAAGCCGATCCCAAAGAAGTTTTGCATTCCCAAGATTCCTACGTACAACAGAACGACTGATCCAAATGATTATGTGAGTTACTACACATGCGCCATAGAAAAGAACGACTTGGAGGATGATGAGATCGAGTTTGTCCTGCTGAAAAGGTTCGGGAAAACTCTATCCAAGGGAGATATGATATGGTATCACAACCTACCTCCTAATTCTATTGACTTGTTTGCTATGCCTGTAGATTCCTTCGTAAAATCCCACTCTGGGGCTATCAAGGTCGAGACCAGGAAGTCAGACCTTTTCAAAGTGAAGCAGAGAGATAATGAGATGCTCATAGAATTCATGCCGTTTCAAATGTAATGGATGGACTTACCTTTGACAAAATAACCCAGACTCGAGATATGGCGGCAGGGGACCGAAATCGAGCCAAAGTCCCATCGGACCAGAACCCGGGGGCATGACGCCCATCCTCAAGAATATCTAGGCCATGTTGCCGGAATCGAACCTAGCCTCAAATGACTTCGAAGAAATTGTCACACAATCCAGCATAGCTAACAGAAAGCTGAAATATCCATGACCGGCCGAATACCACGGCAGGGATCTCTGTACGTATCGATAAAGAATCGGCAATTAACGAATCGAAAGATGTTTTTACCTTTTATAGAGTTGTACCTAAAGTAGTACACCCCTACTATATAAATGGGTCTAATAATTCATGAAGGGTTTTGTAACACACACTGAAAAGTAATATATTACTATTTTCTATGTCTTTAGATCTTGTTCTTTATCATCTGTATCGGTCGTGGTGAGCCCGGCTCAAGAGTGGCTATTTCACTAAGGCCGAAACTATCCAACTCATGTGGTTTGAATTTAGTTTATCTTTGTTTATTCAATATAACTTAATCTATCACTTTGTACCAAGTTCATCCGCGTATCCTTAAAATCACTTAAAAATTTAATTTTTATCCGATTTTAAGGGTAAACAATTTGGCACCCATAGTGGGGCTAAGGATAATAGCGGCAAGTTGATACAGAATCCCGTAACACACCCTATTGTACACTCGTTATTTGAAGTGTCTTTGATTCTAGGTCAAAATCTAAATGTCAAACCCCCAGTCTGCCCCTCTAAACATAGATGCTTAGTCCAACCACCATGTCGAGAACAGCAATGTGGCACTCGATAACGAGGTGCCCCTGGTCGATCTAGACAGATTTTCGGTCGCGGACCCTATCGACGCCAATTCGCATGTGGCAATCAACACAAATTTACCTACCGATCTTGAGAATATCGTGCACAGGGAAGTTCGATCGATTTCCCAGAATACGTACAACGGTGAAAACGATGGGATCAATTTGCGGGGTGATCTTTGAAATGTTACAGTCTCGACATGCAGTGATAGCCCAGTTGCAGAACCAAAGCCCATCGCCGAGCAGGGTTGAGCCCGAGCCATCCCGGGAAGTCACCCATAGAAATGAACCGATTACGGAGAGTCCGAATGTAAATGAATCGGGGTCTTACCCCGAGATAATAAAAATGCTCGAGGAATTGACAAATTGATGTCAATGACAAAAAGGTGGAAACCTACAATTCCAGGGTCGACCAAATTCCAGGAGCATCTCCGATATTGTAGGGCCTGGATTCCAAGATGTTTGTTCAAAAACCTTTTCATCCGAGTGTAGCCTCAAAGCCGATCCCGAAGAAGTTCCGCATGCCCGAGATTCCTACGTACAATAGAATGACCAATCCAAATGAGCATATGACTTCCTACACATACGCCATCAAAAGGAATGACTTGGAGGATGATGAGATCGAGTCTGTCCTACTGAAAAGGTTCGGGGAAAATTTGTCCAAGGGAGCTATGATATGGTATCACAACTTACCTCCTAATTCTATTGACTTGTTTGCTATGCCTATACATTCCTTCATAAAAGCCCACTCTGGGCTATCAAGGTTGAGACCAGGAAGTCAGACCTTTTCAAAGTGAAGTAGAGGGATAATGAGATGCTTAGGGAATTCATGTTGTTTCAAATGGAATGGATGGACTTGCCTCCAGTTGCGGATGGTTAGGCCATTCAATCCTTCACCCAGGGACTCAATGCTTGTAGCTCGTTGGCTTCATAACAATTGAAACAAAATCTAGTGGAGTACCCGGCTGTCACTTGGGCCGACGTGCATAATTGGTATCAATCAAAAATCAGGGTTGAAGACGATCTACTCGGGGCCCCTTCCGGGTTCTTTTACCCCGTTAGAGCTGTCAATAGAGTCAGGAGAGATGTTGATCGTTAACCGATGTCGAACAAGGATCGATATCAACCATATAATGGAGAACGAAAAGTTAGCAGATTTGGATGAAACCCCATAAAAAGTGAAAGAACGAGTGATCGGGGTCAAAGAAATCGGGGACTCATGAGTAAAAATAGTTTTGACATGTCCATTGTGCATAAGGAGGCGCCAAGGCTATCAGAGAACAAATTTAACGTCATTTCTGCCGCAATTGTATCTGCCATAGGATGCATCAAAGACACCAAATGGCATCGACCTCTACAGTATGATCCAGCCCAAAGGGATCCTAACCTAATGTAAAAATATCATGGAACTCACAGCCACAGAACAGAAGATTGCTGACAATTAATAGAGGAAGTATCCAGGCTATTGAAAAACGGACAACTTCGAGACTTCCTGAGTGATAGAGACAAGAACCACTTCAGGAACACAGATTCTAATAAACATATCAAACATGAGGAACCTTATCATGTCATTAACATGATCATCAGTGGGGTAGACATTCCCTAGGGGCCGATGCTGAAGCGCACCAAAGTATCCATCACAAAGGAAAAATGGAATCGAGATTACGTGTCGGAGGGAACCTTGTCCTTCAACGACGAAAACACTGAGGGGATCGTGCATCCCCATAACCATGCACTGGTAATATCAGTACGTATAAATAAATCTCGAGTTAAACGTGTATTAATTGATCCAAGAAGCTAGACAAACATCATCAGATCGAGGGTCGTGGAACAGCTCGGCCTGCAAGATCATATCGTGCCTGTGGTTCGAGTCCTAAACGAGTTCAACATGGCACGTGAGACCACTAAAGGGGTGATAACATTACCGGTGAACACTGTCAGGACCATTCAGGAAATAAAGTTATGTGTGATCGAAGGGGACATGAGGTACAATGCTTTGTTTGGAAGACCATGGATTCACAACATAAGGGCGATACCCTCGACTCTGCAGCAGGTGTTGAAATTCCCGATCAGGGAGGAATAAAAATAGTTTATGGATAAAAACTGGCCGCAAAAGAGATGTTCGCGATCGATGAGGTGGTCCCGATATCCACACTTTCGACACCGAAGGAGATGGGTTCGGTCACCAAGTAATAAACCAAATAGCAACTACTGACACTGACTCCTTCCCAACCGTAGAAGCAGGAGATGGGTGAGGACGATGACTACGGGGTTCCCAGGTCTTTCATAGCTCCCGATGATTCCGATGCTACCAAATTAACAGTCGAGAATTTCGAACAAGTCGTACTAATCGAACGCTTGCCCGATCGAAAGGTATAGCTGAGCATGGGGTTGAATCCTGAGCTCAGGAAAAAACTTTTTCAATTTCTTATAACTAACGAAGACTATTTCATTTGGTCCCACCTTGATATGACGGGGATCCAGCCGAAAATAACCACTCATAGGCAAATCCTGGACCCGAGGTTCCACCCGGTCAAGTAGAAGAGGAGACCCTAGTCTGAGGTCAAACATTCATCAAGGACGAGGTAACTAAACTCTTTAAAATAGGGTCCACCCGGGAGGTTAAATACCCAGACTGGTTAGCAAATATAGTAATAGTCCCCAAAAAGGGAAAAAATTAAGAATGTGTGTGGACTATAAAGACTTGAATAAAGAATGTCCCAAGGACTTTTTCTCTTTTCCTAACATCGATCGCATGATCGATGCAATGGCCAGCGACGAGATCCTCAGTTTTCTCGACGCTTATTCCGGGTACAACCAAATTCGGATGGACTTGGGTGATCAGGAAAACACTTCCTTCATCACCAAGTACGACACCTACTGCTATAATTTGATGCCATACAGACTATAAAACGCCGGCGCCACTTACCAATGCCTAGTAAATCAGATGTTCGAAGAACAAATATGAAAATCAATGGAGGTTTACATTGATGATGCTGGTTAAGTCCTTGCGTGCAGAGGACCATTTGAAACATTTACAGGAAACTTTCGGCATATTGAATAAATAAAATATGAAGTTGAACCCGGGGAAATGTGCATTTAGAGTCGGGTACGGTAAATTCTTCGGATTCATGGTATCCAACCGGGGAATCGATATCAACCCCGATAAGATCAAGGCCATCGAAGGTATCGCTGTTGTGCACAATGTGAAGGTCGTACAAAGGTTAACCGGACGCTAGGCGCCTTGGGATGATTTATTCCGAGGTCCTCCGAAAAGAGCCACCGGTTCTTCTCACTATTGAAGAAAAAGAGGAACTTCTCTTAGACCCCGGATTGCCAACAAGCCTTATAGGAGCTCAAGCGATATCTATTGAGCCCGCCGCTGCTTCACACACCGAAGACAGACGAACAACTATACATGTTCTTGGCAGTAGCCGAGGTAGCAGTAAGTGGAGTCCTAGTCCGGGAAGAGAAAGGTACGTAATTCCCAAGTTACTACGTTAGCAGGACTTTAGGTGGGGCCGAAACGATACCCTCACCTAGAAAAATTGGTGATCGCTTTGCTAAGCGCCTCTATGAAGCTGAAACCGCACTTTCATCGTCACCCCATATGTGTCGTAACCACTTACCCATTAAGGAATGTAATACATAAACCCAAACTCTCGGGACAGATGGACAAATGGGTCGTAGAGATAAGCGGGTACGATATCGAATATCGGCCTTGGACCGCCATTAAATCTTAAATTTTGACAGACTTTGTAGCCAACTTTACGCTGGCCCTAATACCTAGGTCGAAAGAGAGTTTTTGTTAAACTCAAGGACTTCTTCGGAAATTTGGACCCTCTTTACTGACGGTGCCTCGAACGCAAAGGGTTCTGGGCTTGGAATTGTATTGAAGCCACCCACAGGTAATGTAGTTAGACAATATATTATGACTATAAAATTAACTAACAATGAGATCGAGTATGAGGCCATGATTTCAGGTCTCGAACTGGCCAAAAGCTTGGGGGAAGAGGTGATCGAAACTAGGTGTGACTCCCTCCTTGTGGTGAACCAAGTTAATGGGACGTTCGAAGTCATAGAGGAAAAAAAGCAAATATACCTGTATAAACCGTAGGTAACATTATATCGGTTCAAGGAGTGGACTCTACAACATGTGCCTCGGGATCAAAATAGTAAGGTCGATGCCCTTGCTAACTTGGAATCGTCGGTTGATAATGACGAGTTCAACTACGGGGCAGTCGTAGAACTAATGAGATCGGTAATGGAAGAAGGTCAAACCGAGATAAACTCAACAAGCCTAACTCGGGACTAGAGAAATAAATATATAGAATATCTGAAGACCGAAAAACTGCCCTCGGACCTTAAGAAATTGAGGACTCTACGTACGAAGGTCATTTGGTTCAGCCTATCTGAAGACGGTACATTGTTCCAAAGAATGTTCAATGGCCCACTCGCAATATGTCTAGGACCAGGATACACCACCTACGGAAATTATTCGGGCACCGAATCATTAGTTCAGAAAATAATTAGTGCCGACTACTATTAGTTCGACATGGAAAAAGACGCTAAAGAGTTCGTCAAAAATGCGATAGATATCAAAGGCATGCTCTGATGATTCATCAGCCTAGGAAGCTGCTACATTCGGTCTTGTCACTCTGACCGTTCATGAAATGGGGGATGGATATCGTCAGCCCCCTTCCATGGGCACCTGATAAGGCTCAATTTATATTGTTTATGACTGACTATTTTTCTAAATGGGTGGAAGCCTAGGCATTTGAGAAATTCAACGAGAAGGAAGTCATTGATTTCATCTGGGACCACATAATATGTCAGTTCGGAATGCCAGCCGAGATCGTGTGTGACAATGGGAAGCAGTTCATCGGCATCGAAGTAAGCAAGTTTCTCGAATATCATAAGAGCAAAAGAATCCTGTCAACACGCTATAACCCTAGTGGGAATGGGAAAGAAGATTCCACGAACAAAACTATACTCCAAAACATCAGACAGATATTGACCGACGGCAAAGGAAAATGGAAAGAAATCTTGCCCGAAGTCATATGGGCATACTGTACGACCTCGAAGTCCGGTAACGGGGCCACCCTATTCTTGTTGGTTTACGACATCAAAGCTCTAATACAGGTCAAAGTAGGAGAACTGAGTCTCAGGTTTCGATATGCAACCAAAGAATCAAACAACGAGACCATAAATATAAGTCTGGAACTGTTAGATGAAAGGCGTGAAACCTCCCTCATCCGGTTGGCCGCCCAAAAACAATGGATCAAGAGGTATTACAATCGAAGAGCCAACCTTCAATACCCGAAACCCGAACAAAGGGAAGATGGGGCCGAACTGGGAAGGTGTGTATCAAATTATCAAGATCACTGGAAAAGGGTTGTACAAACTCGTAGCAATGAATGGTGAGCGACTACCAAACAACTGGAATATAACTCACGTGAAACGATATTACTGCTAAGGTACAACCCCGTTTACTTCTTTTATTTATTTACATGTTAGACTAACACTTGCAGGTGACCGTTAAAGAACGATACAATATTTTAGGCCTGAAAGCATGCGTTGCACTCTTGTTTTCTTAAACAGATTTTGTCCCAAATGGGTATTCCGGTAAGGTTTTTAAGGAGGCAATAGTGGATCGTGCTAACTTAGAATCGAAGACCTGTTGTGAACCAATGCCAAGGATCATATCAATAGTATCCAAGGCTTCTCTATGATCAGCCTCGACATTGGGGGCATCACCCTTGGATAATGATTTTGGCAAGGAAAGAAACTTTGTGCTCGAATAGTCTAGGCTTGATCGATAGGATTTACTGTAAGGGAAAAATGGTCAAATGAACCGTGCCCACATAGACTGCTCGAGACCGGATACAAAGCTTGAACACATGTGTAATTTTGTATATTATGCACAAAAATGAAAGGAAGTTTCTACCTTGCGGATAAATATTTTGTCCCTTGAAATTTTTTATTTCTTACATTTGATCCCCTAATGACATCGAGCGCAAGGGCCACCTCACTGGAGGAATGCTGCCCAAGGTAGGTTCAGACAAGCCGGGATACCAAAACCCGGGGGCACAAAGCTTATTAGGCAGTGCCCAAACTTTTAAGGCTACGACCATCCCTATTCGAGTACGATTGTTTGGGTTAAGAAAAAATGAGTCAGGGTAACAATCCCACTGGGCAACACCCAAATTAGAAAGGCTACAACCTCCCTAGAATGGCTCGGAGACGTCCGAGACCCATAACAAAAATTTAAGGCCTTCAAAGTTTCTAAACCGGTTCAGAAGGCTACACTCGACAAATTGTAATCTAAAATATTCTATGTACATTGGAAAAAGATTCTGGTCATACCAATCCCCCCACAAGTCTTAAGCAAAATAATATCGAGAGTGCTAAGGCATTCAATATCTTTACAATAAAAAAGAAAAGAGAGAAAGGAAACAAGCTTAAAAACTGTCGAAGGGAAAAAGTAAAAATATATTTACATAGGCCAAACGGCCTCAACAAAAAAGTACAAAGGCTCTTAAATGGCTTGGTCTCCACCGGAGCCCGCCTCATCACTGGGACCATCAGAGCCTTCTCCGCCCCGAGATCCGCCCGAATTCTCGGTTTTTTCTTCGGGATACGCCAAATTCTTGGCCTCGGCCTCGAACCCCTTAGAACTTTCGACCATGTCCAACAAATCAAAACCCCGAACATGAACTTCCTCGAGGGCCTCCTTTTGGGACTTCCACTTCATGTATTCAACAATATCTTTCAAGCAGTCCCGGGCTGCCTCCGAATCGGCTTTATACTGGGCCACCATCTCATCTACATCAACTTTGGTTACTTCAACCACCGACTTAGCCACTTTAAGCTCCTTGGCAAGGGCCTCTAGATTGGCAACAACCGAGCCTAGTTGAGACTAGAGCTCCTTAATTTTCTAGGACAGTGCCTCAGGCTTGTCCCTCGTCGCTCGAAGTTGGGCCTCTGTTGAGGTCAACTGTGCCCGGATAGTCTCCTTTTCCGAGGCCAAGCGATCGATTCCGCCTCTCCACTTTTTGGCCTCGACTTTGAATGCATCCATCTTGGCTCAGTGTTGGTTGATCCGATCAGTCTTCTATTGGACCTGTGGGTTCTAACCATTAGTCACTATGTCTTGCTTATCGTCACTATCTTCAAAGATTTTTACCTGTTCAACCAGGACGGCATGTTCTTTCCGAGCCTCTTCCAACTCATCTCGAAGGATCTTATCCTCTCCTTTACATTGCTTGCTGAGAAATTTGTACGTATCTCTCTTCTCAGAAAGCTCTGTGACTTCGGCTTCGAGTTTGTTCAACTCATCCCGATACCAAAGTAATGTTTCGTGGTAAAACACCGATGCCTACAAATACGAAAAAAAATGTTAAGATTATCAATTAATTAGTTCAAGTATCAAAGGAGAAATTGAAATCATCAGGAGTTGTCTTGAGTTACCCGGTTCAGCGCCTGTTGTGCTTCGTTGAATAGGAAGGGTACGTATACCTCATTCATTTTGTCCTGGTCTTCTTCGGTCACCAGGTACTGGAGGTAATTGGCCACCCCTACGGGGGCAAAAAGAACACAGACATCCCCTAGAATGGTGATGATAATGGGCCACTTTTGATCAGGATCCACACTCGGGGCAGGGAACCGGTTGATCAGTTTCGGGCTCGAGTTAGGCCCACTTGATCCCAAGGATGGACCTTTCCTCGGTACCTCTAAGTCACCTAATCCGGTGACGTCCTCCATGGCGGTGGAATCCAATTCATCAAAAAAGTAGCGGAGGGGGTCTTCTGCTCTGTGGGTCCCATCATTAGGGTTCACTTTCACTGTTTGGGCCTCGTTGTACATGAACTCGGTAAACGAGGGTGATTCGGTGATGTATATCACATTGAGTGCCTCGTTTGGGGCACTGCCAGATCCTGGGATGCTTCTGCCCGAGTCTTCTCATCGATCTCTCTGGCTTGAGGCAGATTGGCCACATAGATCTATAGTTCAGAGCCCCCTGATCATCGATTTGTGATGGCTCGCGGTCCACCAGAACAAAAGGTTCTTTTCCTTTGAATTTGTCCCTCAGCCGATAGAGCAAATCCGTAGCAGGTGCTCAGGAGTTGGTGTTTCTTTTGACTCGCGCACTAGCCTTCTCCTTGTTTTGTTTTTCTTCGAGCTCGGGGAACGCGAAGCCCTCTTTCTTTTCCTCTCTTCAGCCTTTCTCTGAGCAGGGAACTCAACAGGTAAGTCCTTGCCACCGACTGATGGCCTAAGCTTGATATCCTTACATAATCCTGTAAAAAGAGGTAAAGGGAGTAATGGGTTAATGTTAAAAGGATAATCCTAACACAACCTACTCAGTAAAGAAGTCTCACCATGGGAACAGGTCTCCCAATGAACCTTCGAGAGTTTGCTCCACGAGCACTCAGAGTAGGTAATCTATGAAACAATACCCTCGACCCACTCCTTGAGTCGAGGAACAACATTTGGGAGCCGAGCGACGACTGCACCACCATAAAGCACCGATAAGGAAAGGACAAGCAAGTATAAAATCAACATTTAAAAGTAAGTTCTACTTACGTGACATATTCCCCTTCTCGGGGAATGGCCTACACTCAGCCGGGATCAAGTCCGAAGTCCTCACTCGGACAAAACGACCTTGCCAGCTTTGATCACGGTGCTCATTAATACTTGAGAATGGGGCTTTACTGGCCCAACACACAAGCTTTATCAGCCTCTCCCCACCCCACCCCGAAAGATTTGGGGACTATATAATCAGATTAGATGATCAATGGTGAATGAACACCCATCGATTTTGTTCCCAAAAGCTGGAGGTCGATCACGATCCTCCAGAGTGATGCATGAATCTGGCCTAGGAACACATTGTACCTCTTGTAGAAATTTAAAATGATTGGGTATACCAGGCCTAATGTAAAGCGATAAGTGTAAACACTTAGATATCCCTCGACATAGGTGGTAATAGCCTCTTCGGGGTCGGGGACCACTATGTCTTTATCGACCCATTTGCAATCTTTTCGAACCGTAGGGAGGACCTCTTTGGTAATCGAGCAGATGCATATCGAGACCTCCTCACACCGACCCTGTATAGAAGAAGGCTTTTCAACCTTGAAATCGACGTTGATTGAGAATCCCCCGCGGATGAACATTTTCAAAGGGGGTTCGGCTACTAGTTCATCAACGCACGCACGCAGAGAGGTCTCCTCAGCCTTAGTAGCCGGCCGCGAAGAGGAAAGAGTTTATTTCTAGGGAATGGTTTTGGAAGTCTTTGCTATTCTTTTAGAAAATATAGATGGAGGAAAATCTGAGAAATATGGAGAAAGAAAGGAAGTTGAAGGATTAAACTTGTTGGCTTGAGAAGAACATGGGTAAACATTCTTGCAAAGGACCTCGAATAACCGGGGTAAAAGTGCTAAAGATTATTAAAATCTTGAAGGTACGAGGGTCGAAGGTTTGATAAAAAGTAAAAATGAACGAAGGAGTGGGTATTTATAGTAGTTCAATGGCGTTTCATGTCCAGGGATGACCGACCACCGGATGACATGCATTTAATTCCATTATGACTTGACTGATGAGACGTTTTAGATATTTTTTCATTTCTGTCACGATGTGTCGAAGTAAGAATCAGAAGCTCATGTCGTTTCTCATCGTTTACTCTCCAAAAAATGAGGGGACTATCTGTGTGCGGGTGAAATCGAGCTCATGGTACATCTTGGCCTCCGACAAAATAATCCAGGCTCGAGACATGGTGGTAAGGGACCGAAATAGAGCCAAAGTCCCACCAGACCAGAACCCGGGGGCATGACGCCCGCCCTGGAGAATATCAAGGCCATGGTCCCAAAATCGATCCTAGACTCGAAAGACATCAAAGAACATTGTCAGACAATCCAACATAGCCAATAGAAAGCCGAAATATCCGTGACCGGCCGAATATCATGGCGGGGATCTAGGCACGTATTGATAAAGAACCTGCAATCGGTGAATCAGAAGATTCTTTTCCATTTATAGAGTTGTACCTAAAGTAGGACTCCCCTACTATATAAATGGGGTCTGATAATTCATGAAGGACATTATAACACGCACTCAAAAGAAATATATTATTATTTTCTCTATCTTTAGCTCTTGTTCTTTTTCATCTGTACCGGTTGTTGTGAGCCCGACTCGAGAGTGGCTATTTCACTAAGGCCGAAACTATCCAACTCGTGTGGTTTGGATTTAGTTTATCTTTGTTTATTCAATATACCTTAATCTATCACTTTGTATCAAGTTAATCCACATATTCTTAAAACCACTTATAAGTTTAATTGTTATCCGATTTTGAGGGTACACAAATATATTAAAAGTACGAAGGCCCTTAGCGAAATATCGTTTGCCTTTTTTATCCTTTTAAAATTGAATTTATATCGGACAAGATTGTAATTTAATTAATTTTTGTACTATTTAGGAATAGTCATTTAATTAATTCCCTAATATTTAGGAATACGTATTTAATTAATTTCGTACTCTTTAGGAAAGGCATTTAATTATTTTCTTACTATTTATAATATTGATTTTTCAATTCCTTTTAGCTCTAGAATTTCAAGTTTCTTCACTTCAACTCAATTCATATGTAGGAGTATTTGTAATGACCCGACCGATCGTTTTGAGCTCTAGCACATCGTTCGGCGGTTTGAGGCCTTGAGTAGCTTCACATTATGTATTATGAGTTGTATACCTAGTCGGACTTTAATTTCGGGAGGTTCAAAATTGAATTGGAAAGAAACTTCTTAATCAGGAATCTTTAAGTTTGAAGAGTTTACCAGGGTTTGAATTTTGAGTAAACGACCTCAGAATTGGGATTTGAAGGTTCCAATAGGTTGTATGATGATTTAAAACTTGGGCATATGTTGGTGTTGAGTATCAGGTGGTCCGGGAGCATTTCGGCGCTTATTATCGAAGGTTGGCATTTTGAAGGTTTAAGAATTTTCTAAGTTTGGTTTGAAGTAGACTTTAATGTTATTGATATCCGTTTGGGGTTCCAAGCCTTGGAATAGGTCTGTATCGTGATTTGTGTCTTGTACGTAACGTTTGGCGTCATTCCGGAATATTTTGATATGATTCGGACGCGTTCGACGAAGTTTGAAAATTTAAAGAAAGGTTTCGATTGTCAATTCATAGTTTTTATGTTGTTTGGTATGATTTGAGGCTTTGACTAGGTCTGTATCATGTTTTGGGATGTGTTGGTATGATTGGATGGGGTCCCGGGGGCCTCGGGTTTGAAACAAATTGAAATGGATTGGAATTTGGATTGAGGAAATGCTGAAGTCTGGTGTCATCGCACCTGTGGTGGTTTGGTCGCAGGTGCGGACACGCAGGTGTGAGGGAAGTTGTTGCAGAAGCGAAGAAAGACAGCCGGAGGAAGGGTCGCAAGTGCAGAGCTTTGGTTACATCTGCGCAAGTGCATCAGCAAAATGTTAGGTGCAGAAGTGGGAGAAGGCGCAAGAGAGGAAGAGGCTCGCACCTGTGATGTCACAGAAGGGGGAATGTTTCCGTAGGTGATAGGCATTGTGTTTGTGTGATTTTCCGCAGAAAGGAGGAGTGGTTGCAAAAGCCACGCCGCAAGTGCGAATATCGTAGGTTAGAAAGGGTACTTTAAATCGAGGCTTAACTCTTATTTCTCTCATTTTCCACTTGGATGACCGAATGTGGGGAGCTATTTTGAGGGGATTTTCATCGAGCAACTCGTGATAAGTGATTTTCTCCTATTATAAGTTAAATCCATGGATTATACAAGGATTTAAACATGGAAACTAGTAGAAAGTGTGAGATTTTGAAAGAAACCTAAAAATTGGTATTTTTGGAGTTTTACCACAAAATTGGACATGGAATTAGGAATAAATTATATATTTGAGTTCGTGGTGTTATGGGTAATGATTATCTTTGAACAATTTCGAAATCCGGGCACGTGGGCCCGAGGATTGACATTATCAACTTTTCGATCGGAGTTGGGAATTGTTATGAATTCATTTATTATGAATATTAAAGTATATTTTTATTGACTTGCACATTGTTTGACTAGTTTAGGAGTGACGTGCAACATTTTGAGGTGTTAGAATGGCGTGGGAGCCGGTTATGGAACTTCAGAATGAGGTAAATCTCATGTCTAACTTTGTGAGAGGGGAAACTACCCCCTAGGTGATGTAATTGTTATGTGCTAATAGTTGTTAGTGCTACGACGAGAGTCCGTACGTAGGTAAAACATGTTTATGTCCAGGTAGACTTAGGACTCAACCATGTAATACTTGAAATATTTGAATTCATTTTGCTGACTTAAATAATTGAAAATATAATTGAACTTGATTTAGAAATACATGCACATATGTTAGGTCGAGCCTTATTACCTTGAGTTATTGGCAAGTAATTTGAGAAACGGTAAAGGTTATACTCACCCTGTATTCATATACCATTTTGTAAGCTCGTGTCTAATAATTCGATAATTCATTTCCTTTCTTGTGGAGCGGGTCAAACGCCTCGGCATGATTATGAACCACACTCTCATGGGAGTAGGTCGTTCGCTTCGACAGTATAATAGATGCATCTATGGTTCGTGCCGCTCGACCGTCGGCAGTATACATGTTATGATGGGATCTAACTGATTGCTTCGGCAGTATCATATTCTTTCTAAATCTAGTCGTACGACCTCAGAATAATCATCCGTTATACTGCTAACAATCTGAATATTCATGAGGTTCTCCTTCCACTGACGCCTTGCACCTTTTATGGTACTTCCTTATCCGTTTGATATTGGCACTTGATATTTCTGAGTTGTTGAGATAGAATACGAGATTGAGAAATCAATATCGTTAGAAAGAAATTTTTAAAGATCATATTAGTTACAGTTTTACATCACTACTACTGTTGTGCTTCTTATCTATTTGTGATTTACCATGTTGATTTATTGGACCACTAGTAAGTGTCAATGTCGACCCCTCATCACTACTTCTCCAGGGTTAGGCTAGATACTTACTGGGTACGCGTTGCTTTAAGTACTCATGCTGCACTTCTGCACTAAATGTACAACATCTAACAAGTTCATTTGGTGATCATCATGGAGTGTAGGTGCAGTTGTTGAGGAGACTTTATATGACTTTCATTCTAGACTATGCATCACAGTACACAGTGTCTCCATCGTACTATCCACTTGGGCGTATGCTCGAGTTGAGTATCGGGTGGTCCGGGAGCATTTCAGCGCTTATTATGGAAGGTTGGCAATTTGAAGGTTTACAAAATTCCTATTTGGTTTGAAGTAGTCTTTGGTGTTATCGATGTACGTTTGGGGTTCCGAGCCTTGGAATAGGTTTTTATCGTGATTTGTGACATGTACGTAAAGTTTGACGTCATTCCGAAATGTTTTGATATGATTCGGACACGTTTGGTGAAGTTTAAATGTTCGAAAATTTAAAGAAAGGTTTCGATTGTTGATTCTTAGTTTTGATGTTGTTTGGTGTGATTTAAGGCTTCGACTAAGTCCGTATCGTGTTTTGGCATGTGTTGGTATGTTTGGATGGGGTCCCGGGGGCCTCGGGTTTGAAACCGAATGAAATTTGGATTTGAGGAAATGTTGAAGACTACTGAAGTCTTTTGTTATCGCACCTATGGTGGTTTGGTTGCAGGTGCGAACACGTAGGTGCGAGCGAGGTCGTCACAAAATCAAAGAAGTCCAGTCAAGGAAGGGCTACATGTGTAGAGCGTTTGTCACATCTGCGTAAGCACAAAAGCGAAACATTGGGCGCAGAAGTGGGAGAAGGCGCAGGAGCAGAAGAGGCTCGCACCTACGATGTCGCATAAGTGGGGAATGTTTCCGCAGGTGCGATGCATCGTGTTTGGGTGATTTTCTACAGAAGTGGAGGTGTGGTCGCAAAATTAACGCCACAGGTGCGACATTCTGGCCGTATTTGCCAGAATATCACTCGGCAGAATGGTACTTTAAATCAAGGCTTAGCTCTCATTTCTATCATTTTCCCCTTGGATGGACGAATTTGGGGAGCTATTTTGAGGGGGTTTTCATCGAGCAGCCTAAGGTAAGTGATTTCCTTAAATTCAAGTTAAATACATGGATTATACAAGGAATTAAACATGGAAACTAGTAGAAATTTTGAGGTTTTCAAAGAAACCTAGAAATTGATATTTTTGGAATTTTACCACAGAATTGGACATGAAATTAGGAATAAATTATATATTAGAGTTCGTGGTGTTATGGGTAATGATTATCTTCGAAATTTTTTGGAATACAGGAATATGGGCCCGAGGGTTGACTTTATGGACTTTTCGAGTGTATTTGGGATGTAACGACCCGACCAGTCGTTTTGAGCTCTAGCACATCGTTTGGCGGTTTGAGGCCTTGGGTAGCTTCACTTAACGCTTTATGACTTGTACGTGTGGTGGAAATTGGATTTTGGGAAGTTTAGAGTTGATATAGAAAATTCTAATTTCGGAAGCTTTAAGTTGGAAGAATTTGAAGGTTCCGATAGGTTCATATGATGATTTTGAACTTTGGCGTATGTTCGGGCTGAGTATCGGATGGTCAGGGAGCATTTCGCCGCCTATTACGAAAGGTTGGCATTTTAGAAGTTTAAGAAATACTTAAGTGTTATCGATGCATGTTTGATTTTTCGAGCCTTGAAATAGGGTCGTATTGTGATTTGTGACTTGCACGCAAAATTTGGTATCATGATGGGATGTTTATTGGTGAGTTGGACGCGTTCGACGAAGTTTGAATGTTTGAAAGATTAAAGAAATGTTTCAGTCGTCAATTCATAATTTTGATGTTGTTCGACGTGATTTGATGCTTCGACTAAGTTCGTATCATGATTTGGGATGTTTTTGTATGTTCGGATGGGGTCCCGAGAGCATCGGGGTTGAAACAGATCGAAATTGGGATTTGAAGAAGTCCTGGTGTTACTGAAGACTGGTGCCTTCGCACCTGCGGAGGAAGTGGTCACAGGTTCGGTCACGCAGAAATGGAAAAAGGATCGCATAAACGGAGGGGGAGTGAGGATGGCTGGCTTTGCAGGCGCGAGAAAATCCACCGCACCTACGATCCCGCAGGTGCGGGCTGTTGGACACAAAAGCGGAATGGGGGAAGGAGAGGCAGTTCCGCAGAAGGGGAGGATCGGGCGCAGGTGCGCTTTCACAGGTGCGAAAACATGCCCGCAGATGCGGAGGTTGAGGGGCCTGAAGGGAGCCGCAGAAGCGGATTTTCTGGCCAGAGAAGCAGTCAAATGACCACAGGTGCGGCGATTGCTGGGCAGTGGTGCTTTTTAATTAAGACATAACTCTCATTTCTCTCGTTTTCTCTTGTGTTGGCCGATGTTGAGGAGCTATTTTGAAGGGTATTTCATCGAGCAACATGAGGTAAGTAATTTCTACAAGTTGTGAGTTAAATATATGAATTTGGGCTGGTAAATGCATGAAAAATTGTTGAAATCGTGGGAGTTTAAGAGAAAACCTAGAAATTTGTATTTTTGGATTTTTACCAGGAAATTGGACATGGAATTAGGAATAAGTTATATATTTTAGTTCATAATGTTATGGGTAACGTTTATGTTTGAATATTTTTGGAATTCTGGCACGTGGGCCCGATGGTTGACTTTATTGACTTTTCGAGCGGAGTTGGAAATTGTTATAAATTATTAAATTGTAAGAATTGGAGTATATTTTGATTTATTTGCACGTTGATTGACTAGTTTCGAGACGTTTGTCTTTGAGTTAAGGTGTTAGAGAGGCGTTGTAGCCGGTGATAGAATTTCGGAGCTAGGTAACTCTCATGTCTATCTTTGTGAGGTGGAAACTACCCCTATGTGATGTATTTGATATGTGATACTTGTTGCGGGGGCTACGTACACACGAGGTGACGGGAGTCCGTACGTAGCTAAATTCATGTTATTGTCCGGATAGACTTAGGTTCACACCATGCTATAACTGTACTATTTTAGTTGTCCCTTGACTATTAAATTCCTTTATTTTACATTACGACTTGAGACTAGACTTGCGTAGAGTGATAGACTTGCTATTGTAAACATTTGACATGCTTCTTGATTAACCGCGGAAGAATTGTACTCGGCATATAAATTTCTCTCGTGCTATTCATTCTCCTCGAAAGGTTTACCTTAAAAATTTATATCTCACATGCCTATTCATGAGTGGGGTCAAGGACCCGTTGAATCTTCTTATTCATATGGGATCGGGCCGTTCGCCTCACCAGTATAATAGATACATATATGGTTCGTGTCATTCGACCCTCGACAATGCACACATTATGACGGGATCAGGCCGTTCATCTCAGCAGGATTATGTAGCGGTTTTAGGATCGAATCGATGTTTCTAAATGTTGATGGCTCGAGAAAGATGATCTTCCATGAGGTGTACATAGTATGATCGGATCGGGTCGTACGCCTCGGAATTTCTCTAAACTATTAGTATGAAATCATTTGTAATATTTAACAAAAAGCAGTGTATCTGTGAGATTTCTCTAGACGACCTATCTGGTGAGGTCTATTATATATATACTCTGATTGAGGAGGTAATTACCAGCTAAGAGCTTGAGTTTATTGTTGAGAGGAGAATTATACCACACACTTATACTTGTTATTTCATTTATTTACTCTAACCCACATATGTTTACTTCTATTGTGTCTGTCTTATTGGACCACTAGTAAGTGTCGATGTCGACCCCTCGTTACTACTTCTCCGGGGTTAGGCTAGATACTTACTGGGTACACGTTGATTTACGTACTCATGCTACACTTGTTGCACTTATTGTGAAGGTACATATATGTTTAGTGGTCTTTTGGGCGCAAAGGTGCGACCATTGTGGGGACTTTACCGTGAGCTGTATTTCATGTTACAATCTGCAGCCTGTAGAGTCTCCATCAGAGTTATTTATATTCTCATGTCTAATTTGTATTCCAGACAGATGTTCTATTTTATTATATTTCCTAATTGGTGCTCATGCACTTGTGACACTGGGTTTTGGGGATTCCTACTGGTTGTTGGTTATTGTAGTTCACATAGTTTTAATCATTTTACTCAGTAAATTCTATTTTATACTATTTAATTAATGGACATTCTGATTTCGAAAGTAATAAAATGAGTAATTAAGTTGATCAATCATTGTTGGCTTGCCTGGTGACAGTGTTAGGCGCCATCTCGACCTTTATTAGATTTTGGGACGTGATAGCTTGGTATCAGAGCATTAGGTACACTTGGGTCTAACGAGTCAAGAGAAAGTCTAGTAGAGTCTTGTAGATTGGTACGGAGATGTCTGTACTTATCTTCGAGAGGCTACAAGGCTGTTAGGAGCACTTCCCTTCTTGATTCCTCATCGTGCGATTTGATTCCTTTGAGTCTTATGCCTTTATTTCCTTCCTACTCATTCTTATACGAGGTTGAGTGCTTGTGTCAATTGGGCATCGAGGAGTTGTAGTGGTACTACAGACGTGGAGCAAGATGCTTTCCCTGCGTATTCGAGCGGGTTATTATCGTCTTCTTGTATAAGGGTATTCTGTCACCTCAGCCCGGTATCAGTATTGCCTATGGTTTGAGGTTGTGCACTGATTGTTATGATGTTCGTGCGTTGTTATTGTGCAGTGGTGATGTAAGTGGTAGGGTACTTATTTATGGATCGCGATAGTGAATAACACGAAAGGAGGATTCCTCGGTTTATGGTTTAGAGGTTCTGCATCTAATTCCAACGGAGGAAGGGAAATCGGACTATGAATGTTCAGGTTTTAGTTGATGGAGTAACGAGACTTGATATTTTTGAGCGTGGTAGAATTTTCATTTGTGATATGGTGTCGTCGTCCTTGTTGAACGCATTAAGGTTCGCCGGTGTTATGGTCTTCTTCAATTTTGCATTCTGGACAGGGTCTGGTAAAATAGAGTATAAGAAACGGTTGTCAGAGATGGCGGTGTGTAGAGATTTTAGAAAAGAATCGGTGATTCTAATGCTGACGGCTCGAGAAGGGTGATCTTCGAGGAAGCTTAGAGTTGATAGAAAATTTATTGGTTCACGCTCTACAGGTATGGATTTTGATTTGAGGCAGCAATTGGCAGGAGAGAATGAGGAAGGACTTAAGGGAGGTGTCATGCGGTTGTTGAAATACTAGCAGGTCAAAGTATAAAGAGCGAAAGTCAAGGAGTTGCTTAAAGGAGGTGGTTTAACTGAAGTGGGAGTGACAAAGTAGCATAAGGATTTTGTGGTAGGAAAGCCACTTGCCCTGAGAAAGTTTAGGGCGATTTGGAGAGAGTAGGCTTTGGTGTTCGACGTGATTCGATGCTTCACTAAGTTCGTATCATGATTTCGGATGTGTTGATATGTTCGGATGGGGTCCTGGGGGCCTCAAGGTTGAAACGGATTGAAAACAGATTGATATTAGATTTTGAAGAAGTGTTGGTGTTGCTGAAGACTGGTGCCTTTGCACCTGCGGAAGAAGTGGTCGCAGGTGTGGTCACACAGAAGCGGAAAAAGGGTCGCAAAAGCGGAAGGGGAGTAAGGATGGTTGGCTTCGCAGGCGCGAAAAAATCCACCGCACATGCGAGCCCGCAGGTGCGGGTTGTTAGACACAGAAGCGGAATGGGGGAAGGAGAGGTAGCTCCGCAGAAGTGGAGGATCGGGCGCAGATGCACCTTCGTATGTGCAAAAGTCTGCCCGCAAATGTGGAGGTTGAGGGGCCTAAAGGGAAACGCAGAAGCAAAGTTTCTGGCCGCACGCGCAAAACCGCAGAAACGGTCATGTGACCGCAGGTGCGGTGATCGCTGGGTAGTGGTGCTTTTTAATCGAGACCTAGCTCTCATTTATCTCATTTTCTCTTGGCTTGGCCGATGTTGAGGAACTATTTTGAGGGGGGTTTCATCGAGCAACACGAGGCAAGTAATTTCTACAAGTTGTGAGTCAAATATATGAATTTGGGCATGTAAATACATGAAAACTTGTGGAAATCGTGGGATTTTAAGAGAAAACCTAGAAATTTATATTTTTGGATTTTTACCACCAAATTGGAATTAGGAATAAATTATATATTTGAGTTCATAATGTTATCGGTAATGTTTATCGTCGAAGATTTTCGGAATTCGGGCACGTGAGCCCGAGTGTTGACTCTATTGACTTTTCGACCAAAGTTGGGAATTATTATAAATTATTATATTGTAAGAATTGGAGTATATTTTGATTTATTTCCACGTTGTTTGACTAGTTTTGAGACGTTTCTCTTTGAGTTGAGGTGTTAGAGAGGCGTTGTAGCCGGTGATAGAATTTCGGAGCGAGATAAGTCTCCTGTCTAACTCTGTTAGGGGAAAACTGCCCCTAGGTGATGTATTTGATATGTGCTACTTGTTGCGGGGGCTATGTACGCAGGAGGTGATAGGAGTACGTACGTAGCTAAATTCATGTTATTGTCCGGGTAGACTTAGTTTCACACCATACTATAATTGTACTATTTGAGTTGTCCCTTGACTATTAAATACCTTTATTTTACATTACGACTTGAGACAAGTCTTGCATAGAGTGATAGACTTGCTATTGTATAGATTTGACGGGCTTCATGATTAGTCGCGGAACAATTGTACTCCTCTTATAAATTTCTCCCGTAGTATGCGTTTTCCTCGAAAGGTTTTCCTTAAAAATGTATATCTGACATGTCTATTCGTGAGTGGGGTCAAGGACCAGTTAAAGCTTCTTATTCTAATGGGATCGGGCCATTCGCCTCGGCAGTATAATAGATACATCTATGGTTCATGCCATTCGACCCTCGGTAGTGCGCACATTATTATGGGATCGGGTCGTTCGCCTCAACAAGATTATGTATCACACTCTTATGGGAGCGGGTTGTTCGCCTCATAAATATAATAGATGTATATATGGTTCATGTCGTTCGACCCTCGGTAGTGCACAGAGTATGATAGGATCGGCCATATACCTCGGCATCTCTCTAAAATACTCTTATGAAATCGTGCGTAATATTTGACAAAAAGCCAGTGTATCTGTGAGTTTTCCTGACTCGAACTGTGACGATCTATCTTGTGAGGTCCATTATATATATACTCCGATTGAGGAGGTAACTACCAGCTGAGAGATTGAGTTTATTGTTGAGAGGAGAATTGTACCACGCATTTATACTTGTTATTTTGTTTATTTACTCTGACCCATATTTGTTTACTTCTATTGTATCTGTCTTATTGCACTACTAGTAAGTGTCGATGTCGACCCATCATCACTACTTCTCTGGGGTTAGGCTAGATACTTACTAGGTACGCATTGATTTACATGCTCATGCTACACTTGCTGCACTTATTGTGTAGGTACATATATGTCTGGTAGTCTTTTGGGCGCAAATGTGTGGCTATTGCGGGGACTTTACCGTGAGATGCATTCCATGTTACGATCTCCGGCCTGCAGAGTCCCCATCAGAGTTATTTATATTCTCATGTTTAATTTGTATTCCAGACAGATGTTGTATTTTATTATATTTCCTAGTTGATGCTCATGCACTTGTGACACCGAGATTTGGGGGTTCCTACTGGTTGTTCGTTATTGTAGTTCATGTAGTTATTATCATTTTACCCTGTAAATTCTATTTTATACTATTTAAAAAAAGGAGATTTTGATTTCGAATTAATAAAATGAGTAATTAAGTTGATTAATCACTGTTGGCTTGCCTAACGGCGGTATTAGGCGCCATCACGACCTTTAGTGGATTGTGGGTCGTGACATGGGAATTATTATGAATTGATTTATTATGAGTATTAGACTATTTATTTTTATTGGTTTGCACATTGTTTGACTAGTTTTGGAGCAACGGGCATCGATTTGAGGTGTTAGAGTAGCGTGGGAGTCGATTATGGAACTTCGGAGCGAGGTAAGTCTCCTGTCTAACTTTGTGAGGGGGAAACTACTCCCTAGGTGATGTAATTGTTATGTTATAATAGTTGTGGGTGCTACGTATGCATGGCGTGATGAGAGTCCGTACGTACCTAAAGCATGTTTATGTCCGGGTTGACTTAGGACTCTACCATGTAATACTTGAAATATTTGAATTCATTTTGTTGACTTAATTAATTGAAAATATAATTGAACTTGATTTAGAAATACATGCATATATGTTAGGCGGAGCCTTATTACCTTGCGTTGTTGGCAAGTAATTTGAGAAACGGTAAAAGGTTATACTCACCTTGTGTTCATATACTATATCGTAAGTTCGTGTCTCGTAATTCGATAATTCTTTTCCTTTCTTGTGGAGCGGGTCGAACGCCTCAGCATGATTATGTAACATACCCTCATGGGAGTGGGTCGTTCGTCCCGGCAGTATAATAGATGCATCTATGATTTGTGCCGCTCGACCGTCGGCAGTGTACACGTTATAATGGCAACTAACTTAGAATATATTTTGTCTTCTAATGTTTAATTCTTATTGTTTTTAATGTTTGCATTTTTAACATTTTGACTCTTACTACTATATTATAACCTATTTTATTATAAATTTCATAAAGAATGACTTGGATTTTTCGCAAATTAGTTAAATCAAAGACTTTTTTGGTTAATTAGGATTGTTCTTAACGTTAAAGAGATTTTTTTGTTGTTGATTCAAATCTTAATAATAGCTCATCCCAAGTTTTATTGTTCTCAATGAGTGTTTGAGTTATGAAATAAAAGTATAAGTTCCTGACAATAGTCATTAATATTGACGTTGTACGTATAACTAACTCAAATAAAAAAAACGTCTCATAGAAATCCTCAATCATCAATTAATAATTCAACTTAAAATTTATGCCACTTTTTTAATAAATCAAGTTAGCTTTTCAGTTTCAGTAGTACACATAGTCATTGAAAACATAAATAGTAGCTAGAACTTCACACATATAGCAAACAACTAATAATCCATGAATTTCATATTAATACAAAATCAAAGTTCCCTGAAAATGAGAAAAAATATTCAAAGAAAATACTAAAGTAAGCTAGTAAAATACACTGGAGAATGAGTCAGAATTATATTTGAAAGAGTATATTTAGTTTCGATATATCATTATTCAAGTGGAATTAGTATTTAAACAATTCTAAAATTGATTAACTCAATTTGTCGTTATATTTGAAAATAATTAGTTTTACAACAATTCTATAATCTATTTTTAAAAGGAAAAATGATCGATACACATTTCGATTGGTGTAATGATCCGACCGGTCGTTTTGAGCACTAGCGCATCATTTGATGGTTTGAGGCCATGAGTAACTTCACTTCAAGTATTATGACTTGCACCTATGGTCGGAATAGAATTTCGGGAAGTTCGGGGCAGACTTAGATGGAAAATTCTAATTTTGGAAGCTTTAAGTTGGAAGAATTGACTAAAGTCTGATTTTTGAGTAAACGAACTCGAAATCAAGATTTGAAGGTTCTAATAGGTTCGTATGATGATTTTGGATTTGGGCATATGTCCGCATCGGGTTTTGGATGACCCGAGAGAGATTCAACGCTCATTGTGGAAAGTTGGTATTTTAGAAAAAAATTATAAATTTCGGTTGAAGTGTATTTTAATGCCATCGATGTTCGTTTGGAATTTCGAGCCTGGGAATATATCCGTATGTCGATTCTGGTCTTAGGAACGTGTCCGGATGTGGATTTGGAGGTCCGTAAGTCATTTTGGGGTCATTTGGCGGAAGTTGGAAGTTGGAGGTTTTGGAAGTTTGACCGTGAGTGAACTTTTGATATCAGGGTCGCATCTCGATTTTGGAAGTTGGAATAAGTTCGTAATGTCATTTAGGACTTGGGTGCAAAATTTGACGTCAGTCGAACGTGATTTGATAGGTTTCGGCATCGGATGTAGAAGTTAGAAGTTTAATAGTTTATTAGGCTTGAATCGATGTGAAATTCGTAGTTTCGATGTTGTTTGGCATGATTTGAGGTCTCGACTAAGTTCGTAATGTGTTTTGGGACGTGTTAATATATTTGGTTGAGGTCCCGAGGGCCTCGGGTGGATTCCGGATGATCAACGGATCGTGTTTGGACTTGGAAGAAGAGCTGAAGCATCTGTTTTCTGGTGTAACCGCACCTGCGAGGTTTTGACTGCAGGTGCAAAGCCGCAGAAGTGGCCAAGAGAGGGCGCAAATGTGGATTTTTGTTGGGCAGTGCTGAGACCGCAGATGCGGTCATCTCGCCGCAGAAGAAGGACCGCCCCTGCAGTGTGGGCATCGGAGAAGCATTGGCGCAGATGCGTAGGAGAGTCGCAGAAGCCGCCAACGACCTTGGCTTTGTTTCTCGCAGGTGCGATACCTAGAGCAGCAGAAGCGGCTGTCGTAGAAGCGACCATCTCACCGCATAACGGAATTCGTGCTCGGCAGTGTGGCTTCTTTTAAAATGGGGGTTTGGCCCATTTTCATCTCATTTTCGTCCATGGGAGCCGATTTTGGAGCACTTTTGGAGTGCCATCTTCATCAACTATAATGGGGTAAGTTATTTCTTCACATTGTGAGTTAAATAAATGGTTTTTATATGGATTCAAGCATGAAAATTTATAAAAATTGTGAGATTTTGAAAGAAACCTAGAAATCGTTTTTTTTTTAATTTTGACCACGAAATTGGACATGGAATTGAGAATAAATTATATATTTGAGTTCGTAATGTTATGGGTAATGGTTATCTTTGAAACTTTTCGGAATCCGGGCACTTGGGCCCGAGGGTTGCTTTATCGACTTTTCGAGTGGAGTGGGAATTTGTTTAAATTTATTTGTTATGAGTATTAGAGTATATGTTTATGGGTTTGCACATTGTTTGACTAGTTTTTGAGCGATGGACATCAGTTTGAGGTGATAGAGAGGCTTTGGAGACGATTATGGAAATTTTGAGCGAGGTAAGTCTCATGTCTAATTCAGTGAGGGGGAAACTACCCCTAGGTGATATATTTGATGTGTACAACTTGTTACGGGGACTACGTATGCACGAGGTGACGAGTGTTCATACGTAGTTAGATTCTTGTTATTTTCCGGGTAGACTTAGGTTCACACCATGCTGTACTTGTACTATAGGGATTATCCTTGCTCGTTTATTTCTTTATTTCCCATTATGACTTGAGACTAGACATGCGTTGAGTGATAGACTTGCTATTGTAGAGTTTTCGAGGGTTTCATGATTTTCCACGGAATAATGGTGTTCCTCTTACGGATTTCTCACGCGTTGTGCATTTTCATCGAACAATTTTCCTTCAAAATTATAACTCACATATTTATTTGTGAGTGCGGGGTCAAGGACCCGTTTCAGGTTCTTATTATAATAGGATCGGGTCATTCGCCTCAGCAGATTATATGAACCACACTCTAATAGGATCGGCTCGTGCGCCTAGGCATGATTTATGTATCACACTCGCATGGGAGCGGGCCGTTCGCATCGGCAGTTTAATATATGTATCTATGGTTCGTGTCGTTCGACCCTTGGCAGTGCATCGTTTAATAATTATGTTGGATCGGGCCGTAAGCCTCGGCATTTCCATAAAATATCCTAATGGAATCGTGTAAAATATTTGGCAAGACGCCAGGGTATCTGTAAATATTTCCCAGATTTGAATTATAACAAACTATTTGGTGAGGTCCATTATACACATATATATGCTCCAGTTGAGGAGGAATTTGCTAATTAAAAGCTTGAGTTTATTGTAAGGAGGATAATTGTACCACATATTTACACTTGTTTATTTCATTTATTTACTTTGCCTCATATTTGTTCACCTCCGTATTATACCTGATATTATTGGACCACTAGTGAGTGTAGATGTCGACCCCTCGTTACTACTTCTCCGGGGTTAGGCTAGATACTTATTGGCTACACGTGGATTTACGTACTCATGCTACATTTGCTGCACATTTTGGTGCATGTAATTTTATGTCCGGTGGTCCTTTGAGCACAGAGGTACGGATGAGGCAGAGACTTTCCGCGAGCCAGCCGAGTCTCCTTCAGAGTTATTTGTATTTTTCCTGTCAAGTTGTATTCCGGATAGATGTTGTACTTTATTTTTAATTCTTAGTTGATGCTCATGCACTTGTGACACCGGGTTTTGGGGTGATTACGAGTTGTTCCGTATTGAAATTGTTAAACATATTATCATTTACTCTGTAAATTCCATCTTTTACTATTTAATGGAAGGAAAATATGATTTCAAAATATTAAAATGAGAACCAAATTAAGTATTTATTGTTGGCTTGCCTGACAGCGGTGCCTGGCACCATCACGATCTTTAATAGATTTTGGATCGTGACAACATGGTATCAGAGCACTAGGTTCACTTATGTTTCCGGAATCATGAGCAAGTCTAGTATAGTCTTGCGGATCGGTATGGAGACGTCTGTACTTATCATCGAGAGAATACAGGTCTGTTAGGAGCACTTCCCTTCTTGATTCCTCATCGTGCGACTTGATTCCTTTAAGGCTTTTGCCTTCATCTCTTTCCTATTTAATATTATGCGACATGAAGAACTTGTTACCAATTGAGGATCGAGAATTTGTGCTGGTACGGCTAAGGTGGTGCAGGATAATTCTCCCTATGTATTCGATTGGGTTGATGTTGTCGCCTTGCGGAAGGATGCTCTGTCATGTCAGCCCAGGGGATGTATTTTTGATGGTCTTGAGGCTATACACAGATTGCTATGATGTTCATAAGTTGTTATCGAACAATATTGATGTAATGGTAGGATGTTTGTCTATGTGTCGGGGCAGTGAAAGACTTGAAAGGAGGTTTTTCATAGCTCATGATTCAGAGGCTCAGTGTTTTATTTCTAGTGGAGGAAAGGTAATCAGACTATGAGTGTTTGGGTTGATGGAGTATCGAGACTTGGTATTTTGAGCGTGGTAGAATTTTCATTTGTGATGTGGTGTCGTCGTCCTTGATTGAATGTGTTAAGTTCGCCGGTGTTATGGTCTTCTTCAATTCGCCTTTGGGGTAGGGTATTGTGGAATAGTGCCGGGGAAGCGGTTGTCAGAGATTGAATCAGTGTTCCTAGTATTGATGGTCCGAGAAGGATGATCTTCAAAGAGGCTTTAAAGTTGGTAGCGATCAATTGGTTCAAGAGCTACAAAGACATATTTTGATTTAAGGCAACAACTGGGAAGCGGATGAGGAAGGACATATGGAAGGTGTCTTGTGGTGGTTAAATTTATAGAAGTCCAAGTGTGAGAAATGGAAGTCGAGTAGTTGCTTAAAGGAGAGGGTTTGACGAAAGTGGGAGAGTGGTAGAGTATCATATGGGTTATGTGGTAGGATATCTACATACCTTGGGAAAAGTGTAGAGTGATTTGGGATTTATGGTGGACAGTGACTGGGTCCACAGACTAATTTGGAATATTGGATGCTATACTGAGAAAGGGATGCAGCAAGACTTCGGATTTGAAATGTATTATCTCACCTTTAGTTGATGTCAATGGGGAGTGAACGTACTTGTACAGCTGGTTAATGAGCACGGGCTCAAGATGATTTACTGATTTTGTGGTGTTGACGGAGCTTCTACGAAGAATTCTACTGTCTATCCAGTAAGAGGTCAAATATGTGAATGTGGCTAGTGATTCAGAATGTTCACAAAATATTTAACAAGAGAATTTCGAGAAATTTGGAAGGTCGATTGTACAGGCTCATGTCTATGAGGAAGGAGGAATATTGGTGGGTTCCAAGGATATGTAATTGTAGCTTCAAACTAAGTGGGAGAGCCCTACCATCTACGATTGGATTACATAGTTATCTATTTGTGAGGTTTCTGGTTATTGTCATATTGGTGGGTTATTACGACTAAGGTTCATGTTAAGTGGTAATTTGAGCAAAGGATTGGGGGAATATGTGCTATACTTGGGCCTTATCAGGTTCATGTTTAGTTTTGAGAAGACTCAGAGTTTCTGCTTTGGTGGAAGTAATATATAATGGAAAACAGTTCAGTTGGGTGCTTCTTTGATAGGGTGTTCACGTGCTGGCATAGCGCTAGAGTTTGGCTTATACTCGGGACCAAGTCAGAGTGGGTGACTCTCAATAGTGGTCCTGGTGGGTTCAAGAATTTGAGTATAGTGCCTAAGGACTTGGAATGTTCTATGTTATCATTGGGTATGCGGTGCAGTATTGGAGGAAAGGAATAAGTAGCTACGGATTCACCGAAGGTCTTGTAGAACGGGTGTACCAGTTGGCTATGCTATTGAGCGCTTAAGGAGAATACGAGATGGTTCATGGGTATTGAGACGATGTGGTCTCGTGGATTGGGTCACTCGGGATGAGTGTTGTTGAGTTTTGTTACGTTAATAAATGAAGCTACTATTATTTCTAAGGCAAGTTGAGAATAAATTGGAAGTTGAGGTTCAAGGTTGTAGTTGATGTCGACAAGAATGTTAAGAGCTCGGATGAGCAGGGAAGAATTCAGATGTTTAGAGTAAGTTTGTATTGTCTTTAGCATCACCTAAGATCAGTGTCATATGGAAGAGGCTTTGTGTATTGACTTGCAGATATTTGACTCACTCTACAGAATTAGAACGGTTGGTGGTATGGATGTGCGGACCTTGCTACCTGAGCGGAAGGTTGTAGGAGCATGCCCCACGGGGAGATTTGTATAAGTGTGACATGTTGGTCACTCAATTGTTAAAGATTGAGATCGAATATGGAGGTCATGGTAATATTGCAAGTGCGAGAGTTTACGCCCGAGAGGCATTCTATTCCTTAGGTTGTGGACTATATGATTTCATTTCGGATTTGACGGTTGTTCTTATGTGTTGTGAATAGGTCATTATGGGTCCTTGAGAGGCTATTTAGCCAAGCATGGTATGATCAAAATTGGTTTGAGGTCCGTTGGTGGGTCCAAATGTGAATGTGTACTCTACACCAGCCTGGGTGTGTTCATTCAGTACTACATTCCTTATGGAGGAGTATTCGAGCGTTGGATGTTATTTTCGTTGTTAGCTATTTAATGTAATACTGTATTGTGTCATGTTAGTTATGAGACGTCTTGATTATTCGCACATGTGATGTAGTCCTATGAAGAACATGTGGTGTTATATGAGCAAGATGGCTCTCGAGATGCAGGTCATTCATTGCACCTTAGGCGTGGTTGAGTTTTGTAGCGTATGGCGCTATCTGACTCACTAGGGATGGTATTGTGCACTTGGCATGCTTGTGGTCGACATTTGGGTATTTCGTAGTAATGAGCATTGTAGCTCGGTAAGTATTTCCTTATAGGTTATTATGTGTGGATCGGGTAGCACGCCGCCACAGGTATGTTGTTTGGATCGGGTGGCACACCGCCACGGGTATAATGGTTGGATCTGGTTACACGCCGTAACAGTGTGATGTTGAGTACAATTTCCCATATCTATTATTATGTGGTTTGCTTCTCATTTTTCTGAGGAAGGTTCATAACATCTTTTAGGTTGTTTAAATTAGTTACGTGGATTAAGTAGTTCTTTCCAGAGTTCGTTTCCTTATGTATCATATTCGAGTTTGTAGCTTGTTGGCACATTGTGGTATCATATGAGACTTTTTGCAGTGTTTGAGGTGGCTTATTGCCTGATCAGCTTGTACTAGGTGAGACTAGATTATTGGACCTGGGATCAGTGCGATCAGATTTATATGAGGCACATTTAAGAGTAAATATCGATATTTAGCCCAGAATGAGGTAATGATTCTTATTGGGAGGAGAGACACCATGAATTGTGATTCGGCGGGTGGTTATGAGTTTCTACACATCTCTTCTGTCGTGGCAGTATTGCGAGAGCTTAAACGAGACTTATATGCTTCATGAGGTGTATTGTGGGCATCAGATTCGTGGGATTTCGGGTATTGTTGTTAGAGGATGTCATTATGGTCATGTGAATAATGTGATGCATGGTGTGAATTCGGTAAGAGTATATAGTCACGTGTTGGTACATCATGT
The DNA here is from genome assembly GCF_000715075.1 of Nicotiana tabacum. Classification (NCBI taxonomy): domain Eukaryota; kingdom Viridiplantae; phylum Streptophyta; class Magnoliopsida; order Solanales; family Solanaceae; genus Nicotiana; species Nicotiana tabacum. The sequence goes on from NC_134096.1 coordinate 12,547,739, forward strand.
TGTGATGGATATGGTGTTCGTATGTTGGAAACAGACCTGGTAGAGAAATTCAGATGTTAGAATTTGGTTCTAAGGCTTATTTGACTACATAAAAGGGAGAATTTTCAGGTTTGCTCGAGCTAATATGCTCAACTAGGTGCACGAGGTGTTACATAATGATTTCATATAACTCCAGAGCAGTTGTTAGCACATTCGAGGACGAACGTATGTTTAAGTGGGAGAGAATATAACGACCCGACTGGTCGTTTTGACGTCTAGCGCGTTGTTCGATGGTTTGAGGCCATGAGTAGCTTCAATTCAGGTATTATGACTTGCACGAATGGTCAGAATTGAATTTCGGGAAATTCGGGGCTGAATTACAATAGGTATTATGACTTGCACGATTTTTAAGTAAACAAACTTGGAATTGGGATTTGAAGGTTCCAATAGGTTCGTATGATGATTTTTGACTTGGGCATATGTCCGGATTGGGTTTTGGACGACCCAAGAGTATTTCAGCGCTCATTGTGGAAAGTTGGCATTTTAGAAGAATTTTATAAATTTGGGTTAAAGTGTATTTTAATGTCATCGATGTTTGTTTAGAATTTTGATCCTGGGAATAGATCTCTATGGCGATTTTGGTCTTAGGAGCGCGTCCAGATGTGGATTTGGAGGTCCGTAGGTCATTTTGGGGTCATTTGGTGGAAGTTGGAATTTGCAGGTTTTTGGAAGTTTGACCGAGGGTGGACTTTTGATATCAGGGTCAGATCTCGATTTCGGAAGTTGGAATAAGTCTGTAATGTCATTTAGGACTTGGGTGCAAAATTTAAGGTTAATCGGACGTGATTTGATAGGTTTCAGCATCAGATGTGGAAGTAAGAAGTTCAATAGTTCATTATGCTTGAGTGGATGCGCAATTCGTAGTTTCGATATTGCTTTGCGTGATTTGAGGCCTCGACAAAGTTTGTAATGGTTTTTGGGACGTGTTAGTATATTTGGTTGAGGTTCTGAGGGCCTCGGGTGGATTCCGGATGACCAACGGATCGAGTTTGGACTTGGAAGCAGAGCTGAAGAATCTGTCTTCTGGTGTAACCGCACCTCTGAGGCTTTGGACGTAGGTGCGGAGTCGCAAAAGCTGCCAAGAGGAGGCACATATGCGGATTTTCGTTGGGCAATGCTGAGACCGCATATATGGTCATCTCGCCGCAGAAGCGGGATCGCACCTGCAGAGTGGGCGGCGCAGTAGCGTTGGCGCAGATGCGCAGGAGGGTCGCAGAAGCGGCCAGCGACCTTGGCTTGGTTTCTCGCAGATTCGAGACATAGAGCTGCAAAAGCAGAATTCGTGCTGGGCAGTGAGGCTTCTTTTAAAACAGGGGTTTGGCCCATTTTCATCTCATTTTCGTACATGTGGGCCGATTTTGGAGCACGTTTGGAGTGCCATCTTCATTAACTATAATGGGTTAAGTGATTTCTTCACATTATGAGTTAAATACATGGTTTTTATATGGATTCAAGCATGATAATTTATAGAAATTGTGATATTTTGAAAGAAACCTAGAAACGGTATTTTTGGATTTTGACCACGAAACTGGACATGGAAATGATAATAAATTATATATTTGAGTTCATAATGTTATGGGTAATGGTTATCTTCGACAATTTTCGGAATCCGGGCACGTGGGTTTGAGGGTTGCTTTATCGACTTTTCGAGCGGAGTGGGAATTTGTTTAAGATGATTTGTTACGATTATTAAAGTATATTTTTATCGCATTGCACATTGTTTGAATAGTTTTGGAGCGAAGGGCATCGGTTTGAGGTGTTAGAGAGGCTTTGGAGCCGGTTATAAAATTTCGGAGCGAGATAAGTCTCATGTCTAACTCGGCGAGGGGAAAACTACCCCTAGGTGATATATTTGATGTGTACAACTTGTTGCGGGGACTACGTACGCACGATGTGACGAGAGTCCGTACGTAGCTAGATTCATGTTATTGTCCGGGTAGACTTAGGTTCACACCATTCCGTACTTGTACTATACAGATTATACTTGCTCGTTTAATTCTTTATTTCCCATTATGACTTGAAACTAGACATGCGTAGGGTGAGAGATTTGCTATTGTAGAGTTTTTGAGGGTTTCATGATTTTCCACGGAATAATGGTGTTCCTCTTACGAATTTCTCACGCGTTTTGCATTTTCATCGAATAATTTTCCTTTAAAATTATAACTCACATGTTTATTCATGAGTGGGGGGGGGGGGGTCAAGGACCCATTTCAGCTTCTTATTCTAATGGGATCGGGTCGTTCGCCTCGGCAGAATTTATGAACCACACTCTAATAGGATCGGGTCGTTCGCCTCGGCAGGATTTATGTACCACACTCTCATGGGAACGAGCCGTTCGCCTCGATAGTTTAATAGATGCATCTATGGTTCGTGCCGTTCGACCCTCGGCAGTGCGTAGTTTAATAATTATGTTGGATCGGGCCGTATGCCTCGGCATTTCCATAAACTATCCTTATGGAATCATGCGAAATATTTGGCAAGAAGCCAGGGTATCTGTAAATCTTTCCCGGATTCTAATTATAATAACCTATTTGGTAAGGTCCATTATACACATATATATGCTCCGGTTGAGGAGGAATTTGCTAATTAAAAGCTTGAGTTTATTGTAAAGAAGATAATTGTACAGCATAATTACACTTGTTTCTTTCATTTTTTTTACTTTGGCTCATATTTATTCACCTCCGTATTATACCTGGTATTATTTGACCACTAGTGAGTGTCGATATCGACTCCTCATTACTACTTCTCCGGAATTAGGCTAGATACTTACTGGGTACACGTGGATTTACGTACTCATGCTACACTTGCTGCACATTCTTGTGAATGTACTTTTATGTCCGGTGGTCCTTTGAGCACGGAGGCACGAATGATGCGGGGACTTGCCGCGAGCTAGCTGAGTCTCCTTCAGAGTTATTTGTATTTTTCCTGTCTAAGTTGTATTCCGGACATGTGTTGTACTTTACTTTTACTTATTAGTTGATACTCATGCACTTGTGACACCGGATTTTTGGGTGATTACGAGTTGTTCCGTATTGAAATTGTTAAAAATATTATCATTTACTCTGTAAATTCCATCTTTTACTATTTATTGGAAGAAAAATATGATTTCAAAATATTAAAACAAGAACCAAATTAAGTATTTATTGTTATCTTGCTTGACAGCGGTGTCCGGTACCATCACGACCTTTAATGGATTTTGGGTCGTGAAAATTGGAGAACACGCATTTCTTCTTAATTTGAAGGGCATAGCTTTTGAAAAAATCTTACGAAAATTGTAGTAATTCCTGTAACATGATATAGAATCTAAAATGATTGATATATCTGTTTTTTGGTAATTTAATTTTGATATTTATTATATATTTTTATTATAATTCTTCAAAAGGCAATCAATAAAAATAATTATTTTTTTTAGAGATTTGGAATAAAGAGGGTCGTCATATAATCTTTAGAAGAAACTGGTTCACGCGCAAAAATATTGAGCACATATATTTTATATTAATTTGAAGGGCATATCCTCTAGGGTAAGCTTACAAAAATTGTAGACATTTTAGTGACATAATACTAAATCTGACATGATCGAAATCGTTATATATGTTTATTATAATTCTTCAAACAGTCATCAAATTAACACTAATTAAGAAAAAATGTATCTTTCTTTTAAAGCTATTGGGATGAACGGCTAGTTCATATAGTTTCAAGGGAAAAAATGAATAATTAAGAAACAATATAAGGTCTAAAACTGACTAATACTGAATGTGTATTTTACACCAATAACCTATTACGCATATAAAAAACTATAGAGGGCCATTTATTGGAATAGATGAAAAATAAAAATAATAATAAATGTCAACTTATTTTGAATACTTATTATTTCATTCTTATTTCTTCTATTTTGAATTTTAACCAACTTAATTTTTAATACTATATTATAATTGATTCCACTTTATTTTCTAATTTCTTTCAACATCGGTGGTCTTTTTTTTTATTGAAATGTATCTATTTAAGCCAAGCTTTTCTTCACATTATACTTGTATGATGAATTTGAAAAATAATAAAATTAATTTTTTTTGCTAATTAGCTATTCCATTTAATTATTTATTTTTAGAAATAAAAGATATAAATTATATTTTATTGAATTAAATTCTTAATATTAGCTCATAACAAATTTTAAATATTTGATTATAATTATGTCCAAACGCCCCTTATTTTGGAATTTTACAATTCTTATATTCAAACGCCCACTATTGTGTTTGGACATAAATATAATTTTGGGTTGTTTTTTATATTTTGTGAATTTGAGTGAATTTTAAAAAACAGCTTTTTGGAGTTTTTAAAATTTTCAAAAATTTCCAAAATGCATTTTCAAGTGAAAATTGGAAATTTTATTAACAAACACTGATTTTTAAAAAAAGTGATTTTTTTTTTGGTAAAAAGGAAAAAAGATTTTATTTCCAAATAGGCTCTAAGAAAGAACAAGAGAGTGAGAACCAACTCAAGATCCAGAAGCTACCCATTGAAGGAAGGCTAAGATTGAATAATCAATTATGCTCGTGATTGCGAGCTTCAAGGGGGATAAATATTCAGTCTCAATTCTTTACGGAAGATAAGGGAATTGCATCAGACAATTTATACGGAAGATCTGATAAGGATACTTAATTACATCAATCAAGGAAGCAACAATCATCATGCCATTTCAGGATTCAAATATAGAAACGTTCCAACTTTATCAACTCCTTTGGGTTGTCTATCTCTTAAAGATCTTCTCATATCAAAGAAGATCCTCCCATATCAAAGATGATCCTCCCTCAAGTAAAATATATGCAGTCAAAGGTCCAACGGAAAAAAATATACTTTGATGGAATCATTACCAATCTTTTTGTTCTACTCCAAACAAGCATCGTAGTCTACTCTAGATTTACTGTGTAATAAATGAAAAGAAGAAAGAGAGAAAAGAATCACTAGTGAGGCATTGTATCAAAACAGGGAAAAATACTTGTACTGTGAGAAGCTGTTGGTGTATGTTCAACCACATCAACACACTTGTACCAAAGATTTCAAGGAACATAAAAGAGAACTCCCTTGCAACCCAAGGGGACTGGAGTAAGATTTACATTGTATTCGAACCAGTATAAACCATCTGGTGTCATTTACTTTATGCTATTTACTTTCTCTATTTAGTTTACATCTACCTCACATCAAGATCCAGTCGAATAACAGCAAAATCAATCAACTACTTAGTTAAAGAAAAAGAACGGATAACAATTCACCCCCTCTCTTGTACTTTCAGTTAGTATCTAAGCATGTCTCACATTTGTACTCTTTTGCTTTACAACTAGTGAGAAAAGATCATCTGAGGTAAGGCCACTATATTTCAATGGACAATATTTTTCCCATTGGAAATTTCACATGAAAATATATACAAAGTCCTATGATGTCAAAGTATGGCGCGTAATCAACAAGGGAGATTATCCACCTCCAGCAGCCTAGTCTGACAAGAAAGTTGAAGGACAAACATCTACTGATCTAGTAGATATGGATGACTACTCTGATGTGAAAATGGTAGTAATCCAAGTCAATTCCAAGAAACGAAATCTTCTATACAATGCCATCAGCGGAGAAGAATATGAGAAGATCTCAAGCTGCGATACAACTTATAAAATGTGGAACAAACTAGAAGTTACCTATGAGGGAACGAGCAAAGTGAAGGAAACGAGGATAAGTCTATTGATCCATTATTATGAACTCTTTCAAATGAAAGAGAGTGAATCCATTGAAGAAATATTTGCTTGATGTATTAGACAATGACAACAAAGAAGAAACTAAAAATTGCTTCATGGCACGCGGTGAATCAAGTGAGATAAGACCTTATGACTGTGAAAGATGTAACGAATTGCAAGATATTCTTGATCTTATCGTGAAAGAGTCTAAAAGATTTCTAAATGAATTGAAGAGACTAAATAGAGAAAAGAAATAATGGGAACTTAAACATAAAGTCTGTGAAATCGAAAGAGATGTCCTTCAAGAAGAAGTTCAAAAATTGCAATTGCAACACAACGACATGCGCAAATCTACCAGTCACAATTCCATCAGGTCTAACCAAGCAACTTGTAAGTCAACTGGAAAAAGGCCCGTTGGAAATGAAACTGCTAGCAATGACACCACTAGTAGATTCAGGGAAAAATCCATCAATGTATGTCATTACTGCAATAGAACTGGTCATAAGTATTCCTTTTGTAGATTTCGTAATTCAAATATTGCTGGATGGATCTTGAAGCCTAAACATAGTTCTGCTATTAATAGAACTAACCAAAAAGGACCAAAGCAAGCTTGGGTACCTAAAAGAAGGTAATAATCTTTCTTTGCAGGAACACCACATAAAGAGTCACAAAGGAAAGTGGTATCTCGACACTGCGTGTTCTAGTAACATGACGGGTGATAAAACTATATTCAAATAAGTCACCAAAATCAATGGAGGAAATGTCAAGTTTGATGATGACTCAAGAAAACTTGTTGGCACCGGAACAGTCCCATTCAATAATTGTTGATGGCCAATTTTGACCCTCCTTTTTAATATTAACTTACTTGTACTTAATACGTTACAATAAATGTTTTAAAAGTATTTTCTATCGATAAATACCTATTTTACAAATTAATTAAGTACTACTTTTGAAATTAATCACCCAATATTAGTATTATGTAATTACAAATATATTTATTATATTAATATTATTAGAACAATATTTTATACACACCACATAGGCTTTATGAATTTCTCAATTTTAGTTAAATAGGTTACTATGTTAATAATTCGAAATTAGTGTCATTATTTAGAAGACAACATTTTTTATAAATAATTAATTACAATAATTAGTAGTATATTTGATGATTATATTTTAATATATTTTATTGTAAATTAATTAAGTTTAATTAAATTAATTTTAAAGAAGCTAAAGATCAAATGGCTACAATTGCAATTCCTTGATTAATAACGCAGTGGCCATTTCTTAAATTAAAACCAGCCCAAATACCAGACCCAACCCCTCATCTGATCCAGTCCAAAGGACCCCTCTATTCCAGGTTGGCAATCCGCCCCAAACCATTTGAACCAATCAAAGCACGCCACATCACCTGTCCTTATCACTCACAAAACAAACATAATCAATCCTGACCGTCGATCCTCACCAATGGACTGGGTTTAATCTTTCATTTTGCATTATTTCAAAACAACTACCAGATTTTATCTTAACTGTTGGATTACAAGTATCCTACGGTCTCCATTTTTCTTCATTTAAACCCTTTAATACCCTAATTATCAGGGTCGTTGATCAAAAGATCAAACGTCCCATCTCCCCGTTTAAACCTACGAGACCAACCCCCAATCCCCAAACCCTAATCATTCACTCCAAAGATCCGCCGCCATATTTCCCCTTCTTCTCTCATATCTCTCAAACTCACCAGAACCGCCAATCACAAAACCTTACACTAATTAGTGCAAGGTCATCAATCATGACTAGAAATCATTCCTTCTGCCTTTATTACCCACGATTCTCGCTGAATCTTTGCCAATATTGCCTTCGAGATTCAAAATCCAAAAATTCGAAAACCTTAACCTAGAGATAAAACTTCAAATCGACGGAGGCTTTTCAAATCCATGGCATGCATGGCCATTTATCTTGTCTCTATACTAATATTGAAGTCCATGGCATGCATGACCATTTGTCTTGTCTCCACAGTTTAATTTCAAAAGCCCTAATATTGAAGTCACAGACCAAAGGGTGAAATCTCACGTCGTCTGAGATTTTCTTGTGTTCTTTCAAATCAAAGCGCATTAAAAGCCTCCTCATAACCACATTATGATTATTCGAGGTCCATAGGTCAAATGCAATAACCTTTGTACATTGGGATTTACCCAATGGATTTTGCCATCAACGGTCAACCTTCTCCCTTCCAAGGTAAATATCCTCATTGTTACCCTGTTTATTTCTAATTTCACCCGCTTATGCTCACATCACTACCTCAACGTCATCTTTCACTACCGAGTTTGAATTTTGCTAAAACTGTAATCCATTAATGCCACTATAAATAGAGCTTAGATTGCTCTCACCTAACACACCTAACATCATCAAACAACCTACAATCACACTAAGAAATCGTCTAAAATCTCATACGAACTAAAGGATAGGTTTCTTTTTCTGATTAATCTATTTTTCCTTTTATTTTCTGAGTTTCTTCACTACTCAAGAGCTTGAGTTTGGTCTTCATACGACCATGTTAGAAACTCTATTTGGTTTGGTGCCCTAGAAAAGGTCAGTGTATTCCCACCCTCCCTATAATTGCTTCATTCGAAAATCATGAATGTATTACTGTTTTCCTGTTAATTGTTTCATTTATAATATTTGCTATTAGTATATAATTATCTTATTTAGTTCACCGTGACTTTGTTGTTGATATGTGGTTAGCTATTCTATTTTATCAGTGTTGATCGAGTTTCCATGTTATCTTAAGGACTTTGACTTCTATTTTGTATCAAGCATGGCTATATAGTTAAGTCATATGCGATTAAGGTACTTAACATATCTTAATAACTTCTCATATCTGCCTAGACTTCAGACTTTCCTCTAGTATTCTATTATAATATTCATTCCTATCACACTATATTCTTCTGAGTTCTATTATTTTCTGCTTGGGATTGTTGTTAGATGATTTTAACTAGAAAGCATATAGTGTAACCGGCATCACTTGGTTAAGGTTTGTGAAGCCCAAATGTTCAAAGTACTTCTTTCTTTGCATAAGTGTTTGCTAGCCTTCAAGCATTATTGAATCATCACTATAAAAGTTTTACATCCATATCTAACTGATAGTTGTATCCCAAAGTCCTTTTGTATGAAATAGTCTTATTAGAGTGAATTTTTGTGAACAACAGTGATCATTCTACACATGTTTTATTATGACCAGGCTATCTCTCATGAGTTAGATTTGTGAGATTGTAGCTGTGTCTGCTGTAGTTGAATGCTAGATATTTTTATAACTTGAATATAAATTCACCATGTCTGGATATTTACAGCAGTCTACACAACCGAGTTAAGTCTACTTAGTATGATGTTTAACTTTTTCTTAAACCCGTAATGACACTGACAATCTGATTTTGTAATGGTTGAGACTCATCATATCGTTTGAGATCATAACTTTGGTTGAAGTCCCCATATGTGTGGTTCAATGAAGGTGGCGTAAATCTTTGGTTTATACCTCATGACTTCATACTTTTGTACACTATTTTGAAATTGTACTCAATTTTTTCCTTCATATTAATCTGAATTGAATCTGGACATGAAAAAAAAAAATGTTGTTACTGATTGAATACAATAACTTGATTATGTCATTGTATTCCTATAAAGAATTAATTCTTCCTTCAGTTCCAAAATTAAGTGAGACTGATAGTTTGTGACCCTGTTAAGCATTCTTAGGAATCCCATTTTTAAATCTGCAAACTTGTAGTCATGTTATAAGTTCTGATTGTACTCTGGTCTCCCTGATAATATCTATGGAGGTTCCTGATTATGACTATTTTGTTTGAATCTTTACTAATATTTTCTGAAGATTCCAAGTAGCATCATTAACCTATGTGTGTGCTAATGACAAGATCTGATATTAAACGAATCTGTGATAAATCTTTTAGGGCAATAGCATCTGATTTGTTGGAGCTCTAAACTATGTGCTTTTATATGTCTGTGAGATGTATGATTACAGTTGTTTGGTTCTTTAGCAATAACAGTATAAGCGTTCCCGTCTCCATATGTGTGTGGAATTTGACCTTTATACCTATTCAATATGTGTTTCATTCACTTAATACTGGAAACATAACCATGAAAGATAAACTGTTTCTATGATTCCTTATATTATTCTATTAAGAAGAAGTATGCTTTTGTGGTGGTGTGTGTTATGGTGATTGGTTCACATTGAAAGAGCCTCGTTGACACTTAAACCTATAGTGAAAAATGAATAGTTAGTGGTTAGGGGCTATTTGGGAGTAGCTTTTAACTTTAAGTTGGGCTGATCTCCCTAGCACAAGCATTTTCCTAGGCCTTGAGACCCTTGGGAACTTTGAAGTGTCTGGGGACTCAAAGGGGGCATCAACCTTGAATGAAACTCTCTACTTTTCCCTTAATGCATTGACACATATTATTCTCTTCAGGTTTAGTGATTAATGACAACGAAAGGTGTTCAGTGTGGATCCTTTCCTCTACATAACCACCACATTAGTTGAACCTTCTTAGTGTTTGAATATTCCTAGTTATCTTTCTTTTAAACATGTATAATGATTTTGGCCCGTTGAGTTCTTCAAGAACTCAGGCCCAAGTCCAGCTTTGCTATGTCTCAGAAGATCCAGAGTTAGATGTTACTCATCCATGTATTCTTGGGCCTGCCTCTTTGAGGCCCAAACAATAGAGTACTTTATTTCCCTTCACTCCTTTATTTACTATTTTCGTTATTCTATAGTTTCGTTATGTCTTTATTCTTTACTGTGATTCCCGTTGTTTTATCTCACATGTATATGACAAGTATATATTTAATTAATTGCCTTTTTTTTATCTTTTAAGTTATATAAAATAACTTAGGCAAGTTTTAAAGAACCTAGGATTAAAAGAAGCATTAGTTAGTAATTAATTCTACATCCGCTAATCATGAGTTATTTATATTATTAATTCATCATGCTTTGCTAACCCTTCTTAGAGATTTTGAAGCCTAATGGCCTAGTAAAAGGCGGCAGCCCCTATTTCAAAAAGCAAAAACGCAGAACTGAGCCACAAGCTTAGTTTTCTAAAAGGAAATCAACTCCTTTCTAAGATCAAGGTGTTGTCGCCCAAAACAAGGATTTTCAAATGATTCCTTCACCTTATTAGATTAATACGAACTTCCATGCTTTAGGAAACAAAGTGTTTTAACTTAGCTCCTCTTTTACACATTCTTACACAAATATCATACATCTTTCAAGGCTCTTTCAACCATATATGTACTAACATTATTTCCCTAAGATTCTTTTATAAACCCATACCTCTTTAAACTACACTCTTCCCTTATAGGTATTATGCCCTAATATATGGTAAGCTACACTCTTTAAACACTAGGTAAGCATAGTACAAACAATTAGTCCTAAATTTAGTCTAAGTCCTATGGAGCTACCTCAGGTAGATTTTAAGGGGATCCTAACACCTTCCCTTTAGAAAAACAAGAACCCTTGCCCATAATCTTACTTGTTAGCATACTAATGAAAATATAACCTTTAGTAATTAAATGGGTACACTAATATACCTTTATATATTAGGTGGCGACTCTTTTTCATCAACAACAGAGAAACCAAAAGTTGAATCTTGTTTTGACACGTGCAAAATAGGCTGCAACAACATGGCGACTCCGCTGGGGAAACCCTACTTAGGTTCCGACCTTAGCAGACTTAGACTGAATTTAGCACTTAGATTTGTTTGTACATTGCTTTAACTGTATTTGCCATTACATGATTACCTTCTTTATTTGCTCTTAATGTTTGCTAATTGTCATGCTTATTATTGCTACACCATTATCTATTACTGCTTTACATATACTTTCATCACACTTATTCCTATCGAGTCTTGGACGTACACTATCAAACACAATGGCACACGAGGGTTGTCTTTTACACCCCTCCGAACCTTCTTTTCAAAACTCTTTAGTTGAGAATGGCTTTGTCAGGTCAACTGACATAACTTCTCGCAATCTTAATCCAATTCAAAAATAGGTAACACTCTACTCTAGAAAAAATAGGCCATATTGCATAAACCTTTGGTGAGTCGGTCCTTGGCACCGACACACAATTAGTAAAGCCACTTTAATGTAACCAGGTCATGCACCCAACGACATGACTTCTGTGTAAGAACATACAAACCTACGAGACACCTAAAGATCTGAAGCAAACACTTACCAAAACCTTTCTTCACCAACTTGAGAAGTGGAAATCAACCAACACATCCCCGAGATCAATATGGTGATAGAAGCACCATAAAAATTTAAGCAGTGATGGAGGAACATCCGCCGGAAATATGGAGATGTGATTCGGACACATCTAGGGGAACTAACCGCTTTTCTAAACATCCAAGCAGACATGGTGCTCACTCGCCAGCTGATAGAGTTCTGGGATCCGGCTAAGGTGGTGTTCAAGTTAGCTGATTGTGAGTTAGTACCATTATTGAAAAAAGTTACTAGTTTCATGGAGCTGCTATTTATAGGGAGAAAAACAATACTACCAGTCACTATGACCGGTTACAGGTTCCTAAACGCTCTGGGCCTGGCTATCAGTCGAGGTTTAAGAAATATCGAGGATGGATGGGTGAGCCGAGATCAGCTGTTTGATAGGTTCGGACATCGTGAAAGCTGTGAGTGGTACTCGGGGGAATTTCAGTGTGATGAAGGAACGTGGGAGAGTCTCAGGCCGATCACTTTCTCATTGGCACTGTTGGGATTGTTGGTCTTCTCGTAGAGAATAGGTCGAATAAATATCAATTTATTACCCGTGGTTCTGGTGACCTTCCGTGGTAACCTCCAAGATACTCTGGTACCGATGGTGCTAGATGAGATTCTAAGGGCTTTGTCTGCATGGGCACGAGGGTATTATTTCTTTAAAGGATGTAACTTACTAATTCAGATCTGGGTCACATAATATTTCTTCCAGCGAGAGGCCACCATTTACTACTTTGTGGGCATCAACATGATCCGCAACTACAATAAGAGGATGAGACATTGGGTCTCCCCACATGGACAAGAAGAGTGGAGAGACATGCTGACTAATCTAAGCGGAGAATGGGTTAATTGGAAGCTATCATGGTTAGGAGGGAGGAAAATCCTAAGCACTCCTCAGAAATACTTCATTGAGCTGATAGGACTTGAGGGCGTCCAGCCATACTCACCCTTGAAGGTTCTCAAACAGTTCATGATGATCTAGGATCTGCCTCTATGGACAAGGACAACGCTATATGATGACGATTACAATAGATAGATTCCAATCCCAAGGATAAGAAGGCTCCAAGAAAAGTGAAATGATCTAGTCACAATGCCAATGGGTCAAAACTTGTGGTGCACTACAGAGTATTATGTATGGATCAACAAGGAAGACGAGCTAGCCCAATAAAGCAGAGAGGGTATAGTCTGGCTCAAGGACGCAGTGGTTACTTTCCAAATCTACCATGAAATTCTGCCACATTACCTTGTGACTATCTCGATGCACCGTCAAGTGGTTGCAGGATCCATCAATCACATGTTTCCACCTGCTAAAGACGATGACCAGGTAGTGGAGTGCATCCAAATAGAATCTAAGACAGAGCCGGAGGGAGATCTAGGAGAAGAGTATGAGTTCAACAATGACAAATAGGAGTTTGAAGAAGATCCAGAGGAAGATCCATAAGAAGAAGAGGAGATGGGGAATGATTCTGGGGATTGTTACTAGAAGTTGGTTGATTTCCCCTTCTTTCCCACTTTGTATCTTTATCCCAAGTTTTCTTATATTTCCTGAATGGCAAGTTGTCATGCCCATGCAGTTCTAAGAATATCAGAAATTGTGATGTAACCTCTATTCCCACTTATCTCAATCCAAACATTATCAATGAAAACAAAATTTGCTTCGGATCTAAATGTGTCAAGTCTAATTATTTGTTAAACATTCGCGATTCAGGCCTACCTCCGGTAATGAGAGGTCCCATGAATTCTAAGAAAACGCGCTTGCCTAAATATGTAAATTAACTGCTCTATGTGATCTTCTACTTGTATAAATAAAGAATCTGACTTCTGTTTCTTTCTCTTTTTCTTTATTTTTAATTTCGTACTTTGTTATTACTCCCCAAAAGAAAAGTTAGTTTGTGTCGGCCCAAATCTGGCAGAACCACCGTACAACTTAAGATCAAAGGGGAAGATGTGTGCTACAAAAAACCCGACTGAACATGCTCTGGTCATAGTCGATAGCCTGGGGAGATCTGGAGAGAAGGACGACATAAGGAGAGATGAACACATGGCCAGGATGTCCTATGAGATGGAGTCTTTAAAGGAGGAAGTACAACATATCAGGGAACTAGCACATCTGGCCGTGACAACACTCCCTCAACCACCTCACTTTCCTTCTTTGGATTCAATCCCCGACCACTTTCCTTCCATATTGATAACGCCTACAACACACCTCTATAGGAGATATAATACGATAGTATGAAATAATAGTACCCAACAAGAGTCGGAGTCGATTTTCACAAGGAGTTATGAGGCGTGTTAGGAGTATATATTTTAAGCAAGCAAATGGGTTATCTAAGATTGCACTTCCACAACAAGGTTTTGTTTTCTATTTCTACTGTTACTCTAATGAATGCAAGCTAAAGAAAATAAATTATAAATAAATATTTTTGAGGTTTTTCCAATTGGATTAAAGGCCTAGGGCTTTGACCATAACCTAGGTGTTTTCCTAATAGGATAAAGATATTTATACTCGTTTTGGTGATTGGCGTGTATTATAACTCTCAACTCCATGCTACCCAGTCAATACCTCTTAGTCAGAGAGTGATTTTGCCCAATTTAGCTTTCTTAAGTCCAAATGGATATCAACCAAAACTGTTGATGTGAGCTCAAGTCGGGTTCTTACTATCTCTAGTTTGAACCCTTTAATTAGGTTAATCAATATCTCAATTAACCCGACTCTTTGCTAGCTATGTTATCCTAGATTAGGTCCCACTATATCACGTAGAGACTAAGTTAAATAGGTATGAATCAATGCTTGCAACCATTAATTCTAAAATTGAAGCATGAACTATGCTAAATAATCAACACCCAATCATAATCAAGCATAAATATAATCACCCGTAAGATTTACACAACCCTAGTAAAAATCTAGCTACTCATAATGGAATTTGAAGAAAATAAAGATGAAGAGCTAATTAAACTCATAATGGAAGATTAAATTGTTGAAATCTAATGTTAAAATACTTAAATAAGCTAAAACTTCCTAAAATATCAAAGAAACATGGCTACAGATAAATTGTGTGAAACTCGTCCATTTATAAAGGGACAAAAATCCCGAACAAAAATGCCCCTCAGGAGGTTCTACGGCCACACAATTCCATGTGCGGTCCGTAGATTTCTTTTGTTGGTAGGAAGGTGAGTTCTGCGGTCGCACATTTCTGGACTGCGGCCGCGAAGCAATCTTCCGCAGCTGCACATTTTAGGAATGCAACACCGAGTAAATCTCCTGCGGCCACACAATTCTTGTGCGGTCCGCACTTCACTAAGGCTCTTGGACTTGGTCTTTTTGCATACTCTCTGATCTTTGACTCTTAAGCCAGTTCTACGGCCGCACAATTTATGTACGGTCCGCACATTGCTGAAAGTCCTGTTGGGCATTTCTTCTTGGTTTGAGGCCGCAGATGGAATTCTGTAATCCGCAATCTCTTTTGCGGCCATAGAATTCCTTTTATGGACCGCACATTTGTGCTTCTGCGCCCTTTATTGCCTTGTTCTTCGAAATACTCCTTTTTGAGTCGGATTTCATATTGATAGACCAAAGTTCCAACATTACTGCAATTTGCACAATTTAATTAGCTTTGGGGACACAATTCAATACTTTCAAACTAAAACAGAAGCTAAAAGATGCTAATAAGTAGTTAAAATCCCTACTTCTCACACATTACTCCAAACAAAACAACACCCCAACTTTAGTCCCTACCACTTAAGCCATACCTCTAGTAACCCCCACAAACCCACCAAATCCTCCTATACATACTCCCTATGTACCACAGTATGTTTAAACGCAACAAAAACCGCCTATTACCACTAACACAACCCACACCCCTCCTCGTGACGGAGTCACTTTTACCACTCACCCAATTCAGCACATACCCGTGGCATATACCGCCACTCATGAGTGATAAGTTTCTTCTGTATATGTCATTTTTCAACATAACTTTACAATGCATATCACAGTCAGGGTGCCTTATGATATTGACCAATACACTGAGATGGAAAGGAAAGCTAGACGTAAGGAAAATGAGTCAATGTCTGAGTAACTACAAATCTTGAGAAAACAAATGAAGAACCTCCAAGTCACTCGGGGAAGTGATAGTTTGGACTACGAGGATCTGTGTATCCATCAGGATGTGGATATGCCAGTAGGGTATAATCCTCCAAAATTCGATATCTTCGATGGGACGGGTGATCCCCACACACATTTGAGGGCATATTATGACAAGTTAGTTGGAGTGGGAAGGAACGAGAAGATGAGAATGAAGTTGTTCATAAGACGCCTGGCTGGAGAAGAACTTACCTGGTATACTCGACAAGATCCAAGAATATACATGTCGGTGGAGGTACGAAGCCATCAGGGCACAATCTTCGTTTGATGACACTGAATTAACCAAGTACTTCATCAAGGACTAGGAAGGGATATACTTTGAAAAATTGATGGGAATGATGGGACAGAAATTCCCCAAAATTGGTCAAGATGGGAGATTTCTTAGAAGAAGGTATCAAATCTGGCAAAGTAGAATCTATGGCTGCACTGCAAGTGGCTAGCAAGGAAATCTAATTAGGGTCAATCGGTAGAGGATAGAAGAAAAATAAAGAAAGAAGAAGAAGTCTCAGCAGTCGTCCCTTACTATCAACCCAACCCATATCATGGAAACACTTCCTATCCCCCAAACAACCATTAAACACCACCCGCTTACGCTCCGGTCTTCAACACCCAGCCATATTACCACCCCCAACCTCAATATAATCCTCCTTGATCCCATAACAACTGAATCCAAAATGACTATATGCTCATGTACAAACCACTACTCACCAAAACTGACCCGCTTATGCACTACGCCCTCGCCCCAATATTGAAGAGAGGGGTCCCAGAAATTATATCTCGATTGATGAGCCTCTGACTCAATTGTTCAAGATATTGAGGAGAGCATGATTGATACATCGAGTGGAACGAAGGGTTCCTGAGTATCCCTCTAAGTATTGTGATACAGCCAAAAGGTGTGTGTACCATTCGGGCATGTGTGGGCATGATACTGAAGATTGTTTTCAGCTAAAAAAGACATTTAAACACTAATCAAAAGTGGAGCCATTCAGTGCACTCTGGCTCCGTCCAATGTGAATCGCAATCTGCTGCCAAATCACCGGAACCAGGGGGCCAACATGATCACATTGGACGAAGCATATGATTTGAAAGGAACTATTGTCATAATAGGAAGTGCAGAGGCCGCAAGGATCCCACCTCAAAGGACTCCAATGATCACAATGCAAATAAGTTCCATGGTGACGGTTTAGACTTATCAGCGACAACCTGCCATTGTTATAGAGGACTAAGAGAGTCGAGAATACAAAATTATCCCATGGACATACCAGAAAAAGAGGAAGGCCAAGATGATAAACTCTGCAGCAGTCCACAGTATGACTAGGTCAGGGAGATGTTACGTTCCTGAAGATGCAAATAGAGGGAATTTGGGAAGAGAGTAGATTCAAATAAGGAACATAACAGACCTAAAAGCTGCAAACCTCTGGAAGAGAATGTCGACCAAAGAGTACTCCGTGGAGAAGCAGCTGAAGAAAACTCTAGCATAAATATCAATCATGGACTTGCTGATGAGCTCCGACAGTCATAAGAATGCCTTGATGAAAGTACTAAGCGGGCTAAGTGTGACAAGAAACACCACAAGTGAGGCACTGGCTATAATAATTGGGAAAATGGTCGAAGCAAATGTGATAAATTTTAGAAGAGATGAGTTTCCTATCGAAGGCGTAAGTCACTACAAAGCTATTCATATCACTGTCAAATATGGGGACAAGGTGGTGTCCCGAGTACTGGTTAAGGAAGGGTCATGAGTCAATATTTGTCCGTTCTCTACTCTGAGGGAGTTGGGAATCCATCTGAGGGAAGTCAAGGAAAGACATGTGATAATAAGGACTTTTGATAGTTCGTAGAAGGAACCGGGCTAGAAGCCAAGTCAGGCGGGATTACAGAGCCAATTGAGCCGAATGGGAAGAAAAAGAAGGGTCGGCGTAAGATATCAACCTCCGATTGGGAAAACCCATATCGGTAGCTCCAAAAAAAGGCTTTTGTGCCAGAGCATGCTTCCTGTACGGGCTAGAGTACAACACCAGAAGATGATATAATCGATGGAATGGGAAGGTTGTTCGTGAATATGATTGAAGAATGCTCTGAAGGAACTAACATCAAGACACCAACCATCATGGATGCCAAACCAGCAAACAAAGCTGTAGAATTGGAGTGCCAATCCATCTTTGGTTCGCCGGGAGTCTTGGTAGTGTGTAACTATAAACGTTTTCTTTTGAAAAGCATATAGTCAATTGAGGCATGCATCATGTATGTACCCTTTTGTCATTTACCTCTTTTGATGAAATAAAAAAATGGTTTTCTTAAAGCATATGGTTTACTGCTTCATATATACTTAGTTTCTTTTTTAGTAACCACAACAATAAAAACTTGTGTTCCGCAATTGTAACATAAAACAAAAACATCAAGAGAAATGACTCAGATTACGAGGAATACGACGAGAGTATGATGCCAAACAGTCTATCCCAGTACCTAAGAAAGACGGGAAGATCAGGATATGCGTGGATTACCGAGATCTCAACAAATTTAGTCCAAAGGGCGACTTCCCTTTACTAAATATCCACATCCTCATCAATAACTGCACGAAGCATGAACAACAGTCGTTCGTGGATTGTTTTGCTGGATATCACCAAATCTTGATGCACGAGGAAGATGCAAAAAAGACAACCTACATCACACCTTAGGGAGTTTACTGCTATAAAGTCATGTCATTCGGTATCAAGAACAATGGTGCCACCTACATGAGGGTCATGACGACCCTTTTTTACAACATGATTCACAAGGAGATCGAAGTATATATGGATGATGTCATCATCAAGTCTCGAAAGAGTTCAGAGCACTTGGAAAATTTTAGAAAACCTTTTGAGCGCCTGTGAAGGTACAACTTGAAAATAAACCTGGCAATCCCTGTTGGAATATTGTTGGGCTTCATCGTAAACAAAAAAGGGATAGAACTGGAACCATCAAAAATCAAGGACATCCAGGAAATGCCACCGCCCAAGAGTAATAAAGATGTGATGAGTTTCCTGGGTAGACTGAATTACATTAGTCATTTCATAGCCCAGTCCACGGTAATCTGTGCACCCATTTTCAAGTTGCTGAACAAGGATGTTGCCACAAAATGGACAAAAGAGTGTCAGAACGCCTTCGACAGAATTAAGGAGTATTTGTCAAATACACCTGTGTTGGTTCCCCTCGCACCCAGGAAGTTGTTGTTACTATATATGTCAGTCTTGGATAATACCTTCGTATATGTGTTGGGACAACATGATGAAACTGGGAGAAAGGAGCAGGCCATCTACTACTTAAGTAAGAAGTTCACGCCATGCGAAGCCAAATACACTTTGATAGAACGCACTTGATGTGATCTGACTTGGATAGCCTAGAAACTAAGGCATTACATGTCAGCATACACTATGCATATGATATCTCGTCTCGACTCGCTCAAGTACATCTTTCAAAAGCCGATGCCTACCAGAAAGCTAGCTAAATGTAAAATTCTCCTCAGCGAATTTGACATTGTGTACATAACATAGAAGGATATCAAGGGGAAATCTTTAGCCGATCACCACGCAAAATATTCGGTGGACGGGGATTACGAGCCACTCACTACGTATTTTCCCCACGATGAGGTATTATTAATCGGAGAAGATATTGCAAAGTCATACCCTTGATGGATAATGGAGTAGCAAACTTCAAAGGATTCGAAATTAGGACAGTCCTAATTTCGGAATCTGGATAGCACTATCTAGCATCCACAAAGATAAAACTCCCGTGTGCCAATAATATGACTGAATACGAAGCACTGAAGCTGTGGTGCATGCAGAGGTCGAGATACCATCTTTGAGAGTCATTCAAGAGGCCAAGTTGGACGATGCAAAGTTGATACAGGTAAGACAGGAGCAACTAATGCTCATCGACGAGAAGAGAATGGATGCAATATGCCATGGTCATCTATATGAGAACATGATGACAAGTTCATTTAACAAACGTGTGAAGCCTCGGCAGTTCACACCGGGGAAGTTGGTCCTGAAGAAAAGCTTTCCCCGCCAGGAGGAAGCCAAAGGAAAGTTCGCACCAAATTGGCAAGGTCCTTACGTGGTTCACCGAGTGTTGTGGGGCGAAGCTCTATTCTTGGCATAAATGGATGGAAGAATAAATACGAAGCCCATCAACTCAGACGCAATCAAGAGATACTCTGTTTGAAGACAAATATAGTTAGGCTTTGTTGTAACAGAACTACGTTCAACCTAAATTCCCCTGGAGGGATACATAGGCAACTCACGTAGGGTTAAGTTTCTCTCTCTCCTTTCTTTTGTAATAGAAAATACAAATGACATTTCTATATGTTGCTCTGGAACTATGCCGACTTGATTTCCTCATGAAGGAATACATAGGCAGTCCTGATTCGAATAACCATCTATTGTAATTGAACTACGTTCTGCCCTGATTCCATTTGGATACGTAGCAAGTCTGAGTCAGACTCATCCATTTTCATTCTTAATCTCATCATTCACGTATTGTAACGAACTACATTCAGAACTGATTCCACTTGGATATGCAATATCACGGTCCCAATCCGTAATAGGTCATGAATGTACCTAACGTTGCCGTTAGGCAAGCCCACAAGTGTAAATACAATTTATTCACCCCCTTTTAACAATTTTAATACGAAATTTTACCTTTTTAGAGAACACTTTAAACTAGATTTCATGCAACTGTGACCAATCATTTTAAACAAAATACCAATATAATAAGTACATACTCTATAGTAATAGAAATAACAAGTACAATAATACGTAAGTGCTACGAATTCCCAAACCCCGGTGTCACAAGTACATGAGAAATCTAGGGAATATACAAAACTACTAAAACTACGAATTCCCAAACCCCGGTGACGAGGGGTCGACTTGAAACTTACTAGAGGTCAATAATAGTAATGTAAGTGCATAAAGTAGACATGGTGAGCATACAACAGGTATCAACGAAACAAATAAAAGCAACTGCAATAAATACAACGAGAGTCTGTATCACGTCACCAACATCTCATAACTGGCCGTGAAGGCACTACTCAATTACCCCAAACTAGAACCCGTTTAGATTATTAAGCACGAAGTTGTCGAGATGAACATCCTGATCCCATAAGAATAGTGGTACTCAGTATTGCCGAGGCGAACAGCCCGATCCCATAAGAATAGTGTTACCATCATATTGTCGAGGTGAATAGCCTGGTCCCATAAGAGTGGTGTTATCATACTGCCGAGGCGAACATCCCTATCCCATTAGAGTAGAGAAATTTACCTCGCTCGCGGAAGTACTTGCGAGACGAGAAGACATGGATTTTTCAATATTTGTTATGTATTCCTCAAATTCTCTTAAATAAGAAGGCTAAGTCGATAATTGTAAATTTAGTTCCCTAGTCTCAGCTCTAATCAAAATAATTAATATGCATGATAATTACAACTGTACAATTAAAAGCATGATATGAATCTATGTCTACCCGGACATATCATGGAATATAGCTACGCATGAACTCTCGTCACCTCGTGTGTGCGTAGCTTCCCATACAAGTAACACACAACAATAATACGCCTAAGAGGGGGTGAATTCCCTCTTACAAATTTAGACAAGAGACTTACCTTATTCCCAAGCTCACTTCCGATCCACTAATCCGCTCTAAAAGTCCCAAGTCGATGCTGAACAATCCGAAACTCATCAAATATTATATAATTTAATCAATACATACTCAAAAGTTCATAATTTAGCTTCTAGAGTCATAACCCAACCCAAATTGGAAGATTCTTAAAATTTGCCCCAGGCCAACGTGCTCGAATTCTAGAAATATTCGAAGATAAATATTACCCATAGCGTCACGAACTCAAATATATAATTTTTACTTAGTTACATAAAAGATTTTCTGGTCAAATCCTATTTTTATCAAAAACCTAGGTATTTTACGTATCCCCCCAAATTTTCACAATTTTCCCATGTTTAATCTACCTAAATCCGCATAATTAACTTGAAAATGAGTGGGAGTTACATATATTAGGATGTTGATGAGAATCCCCCTCTAAAGTGTTCTCAAAATATCCCAAGACTAAATGAAAATGTGAGGTAAAAGGTCTAAGTCTAGTAATAAAAGCCCTTGCACGAGTCGAAGATGTCGCATTTCGCAAATGTGACGGTTGCAATTGTGAAAAAAGCATCGCAATTGCGAAGTCTGATCATTTCTGTCCAGGGCGCATTTGCGACCAAAAGCTTCACAAATCCGAAGTGGGGCTGATCGCAAAAGCAAATAAAAAGCTCGCAAATGCGAGTCCTGCCTCGCCCAGTCTTCATCGAAATTGTGTAGCCCACCTAGCAAATGCAAGGTTCGTAAATGCAAACAAAACCTCGGATTTACGATACCTGAGACACCAACAAAAAACCATAATAACCGAAGTCATTCCACCCCTCTGAACGCATCTGAAACTCACCCAAGCTCTCGGGCTCCATACAAAACATCCACACAAGTCTAAAAACATCATACGAACTCATGATCGACACACCCAAATAACATCTAGAATAAAAAATCGGACGCCAAAACTCATGAATTAAATCATGAAACTCAAGAGCTTCTAGAAACACTTTCGCGCGTCCGATTCCTATCAAATCAATTCAAAATGATGCCAAATTTTTCACACTAGTCATAAATTAGCATACGGAACTATTACCAGGCTCGGAATCCCAATCAGACCTCGATAATGAGATCCCAGTCCCAATCCCAATCCCAATCCCAATTATGACCTCGACATTGGAAAACCTTCAATGCGCCAACTTCCAATATTAAGCACTGAAACGCTCACAGGTCATCCGAAACCCGATCCGAGCACACACCCAAGTCAAAATTATCATACAAACATATTGGGGCTATCAAAACCCATTTTGAGGTTGTTTGTTCAAAACTTTGACTCCAATCAAACTTAACCATTATAGGCTACTATTAAGGAAATAAGTGTTCCGATTTCAACCCGAACCCTTTCAAACCTAGACTAACCATCCCCGCAGGTCATAAAATAATAAAAGCACATACAGGGAGTCTTAATTAGGAGAATGGGTATCTATAAAGAAAAATAAGCGGTCGGGTCATTACATTCTCCACCTCTTAAACAAATAGTTTTGCTCGAACGGGTCTAGAATCATACCTGGAGTGCTGAAATAATACATATATATGCTCCGCATGTTCTCCTCAGCCTCTCAAGTTGCTTGCTCGACTGGTTGACCCTTCCACTGGACCTTTACCGCAACAATCTTCTTGGACCTCAACTGGCAAACATGCCTGTCAACAATGGCAACTGGCTCTTCCTCATAACCCAAACTATGATCTAGCTGAACCGTTCTATAATCCAACACGTGCAACCTATTGGCATGATACCTTCGGAGCATTGACACATGGAAGACCGGATGAACTCCCGATAGACTGGGAGGCAAAGCAAGCTCATAAGAAACCTCGCCAACTCGGTTCAACACCTCAAATGGGCTAATAAACCTTGGGCTGAGCCCGCCCTTCTTCCTGAACCTCATGATTCCCTTCATCGGCGAAACTTTCAAGAGAACCTTCTTGCCCACCATAAATGATAGATGACCCTCCTTCTGATCCTCGTAACTCTTCTGTCTACACTATGTTGTGCGAAGTCGTTGCGAAATCAACTAAATCAGTACCGTATAACTTAGCCTCGTCGGGTTCAAAGCATCCGATGGGCAAACGACATTGCTGACCATATAAATCCTCAAATGGAGCCATCTTAAATCTAGACTGATAACTGTTGTTGTAAGCAAACTTGGCCAAAGGCAAGAATCTATCACACTAACCTCCGAAGTCAATGACACACGCTTTGAGCATATCCTCTAGAATATGAATTGTCCGCTCTGACTGCCCGTCGGTCTATGGATGAAAAGTTGTGTTAAGCTCTACTCGGGTACCCAACTCACACTGTACTACCCTTCATAAATGTAAAGTAAACGGAGGGCCTCTATCTGATATGATGGAAACAGGCACACCATGCAGCCAGACATTCTCCTAAATGTAAATCTAGGCCAACTTCTCTGAAGAGTAAGTAGTCACCACCGGAATAAAGTTTGGCTACTTGGTCAACCTATTGACAATGACACAGACGACATCAAACTTCCTCAACATCCGCGGCAACCCAACAACGAAGTCCATAGTAATGCACTCTCACTTCCATTCTAGTATAGCCATCTGCTGAAAGAGGCCATCTGGCCTCTGGTGCTCATATTTGACCTACTGGTGGTTTAGACATCTCATCACATACATAACTATGTCATTCTTCATCCGTCGCCACCAATAATGCTGCCTTAAGTCACGATACATCTTCATAGCCTCTGGAGGAATAGAATATCGAGACCTGTGTGCCTACTCTAGAATTTTCTCCCTCAAGCCATCAACATTAGGAACACATAGGCAACCCTGGAGCCGCAGAACACCATCCTCACTGATAACCTCCTTGGAACCACCCTGTAGTACCGTCTATCTGAGAACCAACAAGTGTGGATCATCGTACTGACGAGACTTGATCCTCTCAAGTAATGAATATTGATCCACAACACATGAAAGAATCTGAATGGGCTCTGAAATATCAAACCTCACAATTCTGTTAGCTAAGGACTGAATGTCAAAAGACAAAGGTCTCTCCTCTACCGGAATGAATGCCAAACTACCCATACTCTTGGCCTTTCTGTTCAAGGCATCCGCAACCACATTCTCCTTGCCCAGATGATAAAACGATGGTGATATCATAGTTCTTTAGTAACTCAAGCTACCTGCGCTGCTTCAAATTAAGATCCCTCTATTTGAACAAATGCTGCAAGCTACGATGATCGGTGTAAACCTCACAGGACACCCCATAAAGATAATACCTTCAGATATTAAGAGCATGAACTATCGTGACCAACTCCAAATCATGCACGGCGTAATTCTTCTCGTGGGGATTTAGCTGATGTAAAACATATGCAATAACACACACCTCCTGCATCAATACATAACCTAGTCCAACGCGTGAAGCGTCGCAATACACAATATATATCCCTGAACCGGAAGGCAACACTAAAACCGGTATTGTAGTCAAGGCCGACTTGAGCTTATAAAAGCTCGCCTCGCAATCATCGAACAATTTGAACGGAGTACCCTTCTGGGTCAATCTATTCAAGGGCACCGTAATAGAAGATAAACCCTCCATGAACCGACGATAATACAAAGCTAACCCTAATAAAATCCTGATCTCGGTTGCCGTACTAGGACGAGATCAATCCTGGACAGCCTTAATATTCCTAAGATACACCTTAATACCCTCACCTAATACAACATGCCCTAAAAAATCCAAAGAATCCAACCAGAACTCACACTTGGAGAACATAGCATAAAGCTTCTATTCCCACAAAGGTCTGAAGAATTAATTTGAAATATTGCTCATGCTCCTCTATAATATGCGAGTAGATCAATATACTATCAATGAAGATGATGACAAATGAATCAAGATACGTACTGAACACTCGGTTCATCAAATCCATAAACTCCACCGGGGTGTTAGTCAAGCTGAAGAATATCACCAAAAACTCATAGTGACCATATCTAGTCCGGAAATTCGTCTTTGGAATATCCAAATCATGAATATTTAGCTAATGATACCCAGATCTCAAGTCGATCTTAGAAAACACACTGACACCCTGCAATTGGTCAAACAAATCATCAATACGTGGCAACCGGTACTTGTTTAACTGGAGTTAATCAATGCACATCTGCATACTCCCATCCTTCTTCTTCACAAACAACACCGGTGCACCCCAAGGAGACACACTAGGTCTAATGAACCCCTTCTCAAGAAACTCTTGAAGTTTCTCCATTAAATCTCTTAGCTCCTTAAGAGCCATATGGTAAGGTGAAGTAGAAATAGGCTGGGTGCCCGGCACCAAATCAATGCCGAAATCAATATCCCGATTTGGTGGCATACCCGGTAGATCAGTAGGAAATATGTCAGAGAACTCTCGTACCTCAAACACTAAATCTAAAGTGGGAATCTCTGCAGTAGTATCCCAAAAAGGCCAAGTAAGCCAAACAACCTTTCTGGAACATGTGTAGAGCCTTCAAGAAAGAAATAACCCGGTTGAAAGTAGCAACAGACAAACCCCTCCACTCTAATCTAGGAAACTTAGGCATCGCCAAGGTAACAATCTTGGAGTGGAAATCAAGAATGGCATGGTACGGGAATAACCATTCCATGCCCAAGATAACCTCGAAATCAACCCTATCGAGCAATAGAAGAATCGCTCGTGTCTCATACCCATATAAAGTCACCACACAAGACTGGTAGACCCAATCCACAACAACAAAGGAACTCCAAAGGATTCGCGAGACACATACAAATAATGAGCAAATAGAGAAGAAACATAGGAGTAAGTAAACCCTAGATCAAATAATACTGAGGCATCCCTCCGACAAATAGAAATAGTACATGTTATCACTACATCAGATGCAATTGCCTCTGGCCTGGCGGGGATAGCATAGAATCTAGCCAAAACGCCACTTGACTGGACTCCACCTCTAGGACGACCGATTGCTACATGTCCTTGCCTTTTGCCGTTCGGCCAGGCAGTGTGGTAGTTGGTGCAGTAAGCATGGGCCGATAGTCCTACCTCTTGGCATTGCCCCGAAGTCTGAAACAAAACCTCTTCACATGGCAAAAATCCCAACACTCGAAACAACCCCTCAGAATGGTGGACTGTTGACCTGAAGTCTGATCCTGATGGCCTGAATACCCACTGAAGGAAGACTAAATAGCTGGCGGACAATAAGTACTCTCTAGAATGACACTAAAATAGGGTCGTGTTGAAGCACTCCGAGCAGGCGATGGATCTGACTACATGGGCCTGTGTTATGACCCAAAATACTAAATTGTCGTGATGGCGCTTATCTCAGTACTAGGCAAGCCGACAACATCAATAACCCAAGATTTCTTTTCAATTAAAAATGTAACGTTTAATACAATACCAATATCTAGCAAAATTCGATACAACACTCCCAAAACCTAGTGTCACTAAGTACATGAGCATCTAATATGAGTACAAGTCTGTAAAATATTGTCTATAATAGTCTGAGACCAAATACAGTAACAAGGATATGGAGAAGGAGAGACAAGGTATACGGAACACGGCAGCTACCTCAAAATATCCTAAGAATCAACTGCACGAAATGATCAACACCCTCTATGTTCAGGAACACCTAGATCTGCACACGAAGTGCATGGTGTAGTATGAGTATAACCAACTTAGAAACTAACAATAATAACTAAAGAACTAAAGATAATGATGAGCTACATAGACATAGTTCACTTTCAGTAGTTCCAGCAAAGAATAGGCATGCTTTCAAAATCGGCAGTTTAAGTCAAATCAAGTTTTTTACAGTTCAAATTCAAGTAATCCGGATATAAATTCATTCAAATATTTCACAACAATGACAGATAGCAACCAAATGCAAAGCAAGTACAACCTCTCAGACAACAGTCACTCAGCTCATCACAACAGCTCAACCACTCGGCTCTCAGCCCTCAGCACTCACACTCAATGGGTACCCGCGCTCACTGGGGGTGTGTACAGACTCCAAAGGGGCTCCTACATCCCAAGCGCAATAATTTGCATGGACAACTCGCGTGATGCATGGACAACTCACGTGCTATAATATCCTGCACGGACAACTCACGTGCTATAATATCCTGTACGAATAACTCACGTGCCATAATATCCTTACCTCACCGACAAGCCCTCGACCTTACTCAGTCCTCAACCTCTCAAGTCTCTCGGGCTCTCGAAAATCACAAAGATCAGCCCAAATGAAGATAAAATAGTGAATCAACAAATATCAAGAAAGACTGAGGTATGATGCATAAGTAAAATCATGACTGAGTACACGACAACAATTAGCAAATAATTCAACAAGTACGCGACCTCTGTGGGTCCCAACAGTACTATCACATAGCCTAAGCATGATGTTTAACATGATTTACAATCAAATTTCTTCAACACAAAGAGAGCATATAGCTAACAACAAGTTATTCAACTTTACAGTTTCGTGGGACAGACCAAGTCACAATCCCTTCGGTGCACGCCCACACGCCCGTCACCTAGCATGTGCGTCACCTCCAAAATAATCACATGACATAAAATCCAGGGTTTCATACCCTCAAGACCAGATTTATAACTGTTACTTACCTCAACCCGTGTAATTATCTATTCCGCTATGTCCTTGCCACGAGAATTGGTCTCTGAAAGCCTCGTATCTAGCTATAATTAATTCGAATCAGTCAATACAAATTATTGTAATTAATTCCATAAGGAAATACTAATTTTCCCAACAAATCCGAAATTAACTCAAAATTTTCCTGTAGGGCCCACGTCTCAGAACCTGACAATAGTTATAGAATAAG
Organism: Nicotiana tabacum; assembly: GCF_000715075.1. Classification (NCBI taxonomy): domain Eukaryota; kingdom Viridiplantae; phylum Streptophyta; class Magnoliopsida; order Solanales; family Solanaceae; genus Nicotiana; species Nicotiana tabacum. The sequence goes on from NC_134096.1 coordinate 12,576,380, forward strand.
AACGCTCATCCAATCACGAGTCCAACCATACAAATTTTACCGAAATCAGACACCAACTCGACCCTCAAATCTTCAATTAAAGTCTATGAAGATTTCTACCATTTAAAACTCAATCCTTACCCATTTGAACCTACCAATCTTTCCACAACCTTATTGGTATGTATACATGATACTCTACACCCAAGAATCATACTATTAATCACCCATCTTTACTCCAAACCCGAAATTGAAAAATTAGGAAAAGAAATTCTTACCTCTTTGAAGCCCTAGCAAGATCCTTGTGAAATCTTCAAACCTTAAACAAGAATTGATGGATAAATGACTAAGTCTTCCCTTTCTCTCTCTAAAATGCTCTCACCTCTCTCTAAAATATCATATTTTGGCTAAACAATGAGCTTCAAGGGCTATAAATCGAAGTTGGGTCGGGTCAAAAATTAGAAAGAATGGAAGCTCCGACACAGTTATGCGGTCGCATATGCGATCGCACAACAGGTATGCGGTCCGCATACCGGTTGCATAATTTGGCCTCCAAAGCTGGGCGTTACTGACCTGTTATGCGGTCATTATGCGGTCCGCATACTTGTTCTGCCGTCGCATAATGCACCGCAAAACAGGTCTGCGGTCGCATAGTGCAACGCTGATTTTCCTCAAATATTGCCCTCCTCCTGCTCCACTTTGCGACCATTATGCGGTCCGCAGAGTGATTCTGCGACCGCATAGTGGTCGCAGAAATGACCATTTTTTGACAAAATTTTCTTTACACTTCGGTGCATTGTTCAACCCAAAAAGTCCGAGCCGCAAGAAATTTCTATAATATTTGTACTAATTGATCTACCTCGGCACCACCAAACCTTTATTTCCTTAGCAAAATTTCTCTGTGGTTGTTACACATAAGTTAACATCCGGTCAACTTTTTCAACTTAAATTCTAAACCTTGGAACTAAGCGCTCTAAATCATTTCAAAACCTCACCGAACCCAAACCAATTACCCCGGCAAGACAAATAACAATTGTAATTCACAATTTGAGCTGTAAATGAGGGAATGGGATTGCAATAGTCAAAACGACCGGCCAGGTCATTACAGCCTACTAGGTTGACCCCTCATGAACTGGCTTCTATCCCCAGATGTGGCGCCACTGAATCCTCCAAACTGCCGAGGCCGCTTGTCCCTCGGCGCAAATTCTCAACTGTAGTTGCGACTACGCTCGATCCTCCGAGCTATATCCAAAACCTGAAGAAAAGAAGTCCCTATATTTGCCTCACGGACCATAGGTACCTGAATCTTAGGGTGCAGACCTGTAATGAACCTCAACACCCTCTCTGCGTCTGTGGGGAATATGATAGCTGCATGGCGATACAAGTCAGTGAATCTCACCTCATAGTCGGTGACCGACATGTGACCCTGACGGAGTCACTCAAACTGACCCCGAAGCTCCTCTTTCTCGGAAGGTGGTATGTACCTCTCCAAGAACATATGTGTAAACTGATCCTAAGTCAATGGAGGTGAACCTGATGGCCTGCTAAGAAGATAAGCATGCCACCATCTACGAGCCTTGCCCTTAAATTGAAAAGTGGTGAAGTCCACCCCGTTGGACTCCAATATCCCCATGTTCTGGAGCCTATCCTTGCACCAGTCAATGAAATCTTGGGGGTCCTCTAACCGCTCAGCTCCAAAGGTAGGGGGCGAAGCCTAGTCCATCTATTCATATGCTTTTACTGATCATCGGTTGGGACTGGTAAAACCTCTAGCATAGCCGCTGTGAACACCTAATTTTTTACCACACCCAAATTTTATACTATTTTAGCATAAATATTTCTTTTAGGTCTAATCTTAATATCTTAAACTTTGATCTCACTCTTAATAGTTTTTTTTTCATACTACAAAAAAAAATCAAATCAAAAATCAAAAATTATATATGTACATTCACATATATATAGGAGGTATATGGTTTTTTTTAATATTATTATTAGAATTTTAATAAGTTTTTCTTAGTATCATTTAAGTTACATGTAAATATTTAATTTTCCTATATTGTAAGAAATGTTGGTTAATCTTCTTATCCTTATAATTTATTTTATCTTTTAAAATAAAAGACAAAAAAAAAAAAGGGAAGTGGAGCTAACGTCAAAAGAGTCAAAAATCATATTCTTAATTTAGTTAACTTTGCTAAACTCCCCACTTTTCTCCAGAACTCCTCACGTCTTCCCCCCCTCTCTATCACCACATGTTACTCACTATTTATAATATGCACACACACTTTGTTTGATTTTTATTCTATTTTCATTTTTAAAATTTAAATAATTCCTAACTAACACCAATGATTCCCTCCTCCCAGCCCCATTACTCACTCCTTTCATCTCTAAATTCCCTACGTCCCACTCCTCGCATCCCAAATATCCCCTCAATCCAATCCCATGATCTGACACACATTCTATACAAATAGCACACACTTGGACAAGGAAAAAAAAAAAAAAAAAGGAAGACCTCAAGAAATATTGGATTTTTTTGGAGAGAAAAACTTTGGCTAGCTTCAGTCTTTCATGAGCTGTAGGAAAACAAAACAAAAAAAAACTAGAAGTAGAGTTAGTAATGATATTTGAAGGCACGATGGAGAAGTGTATTTGAGGCTACAACAGGCTAGGCTCCGCCCGCAGCTAGTGCACCTGGGGTCTGATAAATGGTAGTGGCATGCCCTGGAGCCTGAGCGGTACGGGTATGTGCTCCCCTTCCTGCCTGAGATGTGGCAGGGTCCGTTAGAAATAAACAAGCCTGTGTTATAGATTCCATGAACCGCAACATACGACTCATGACCTCTTAGAATCTCGGTGCAGTCAATAAATCTGTTAAGGATAGCACAACAGTAGGTGCCTCATCCTGCACCTCAGTAATAGGATCGACCACTAGATCCACTGGTGGTACAATAGTAGCAACCCTAGGGCACCCTCATCCTTTGACTAGAGCTAGATCCCTCCCCCGGACTCTGCCGCAGCCTCTAGCAACGGGGGGAGCAGGCCCTCGACCTCCTGGTACATCCGTCATGCGTTTTCTCACCATCTGTGAGAGATCAAGAGAAAGACACTTAGTATAATATCAATTGCATGATAGGAGAGGAAGAAAGAGAATTTTCCTAACACCCTATAGCCTCTCGAAGATAAGCATGGACGTCTCTACACCGATCAGCAATACTCTTCTAGGCTTGCTCATGACTCGTGAGACCTATGTGAACCTAAAGCTCTGATACCAAGTTGTCATGACCCAAATCCGTAATAGGTCGTGACTGCACATAACGCCACCGTTAGGCAAGGCCACACGTGTAACTACAATTTATTTAGCCCTTTTTAGCAATTTTAATACATAAGTTTTCCTTTTTAGAGAACACCTTAAAATAGATTTCATACAATTTTGACCAATCGTTTTGAACAAAATACCAGTATAATAAGTACATACTCTGCAGTAGTAGAAATAACAAGTACAACAATATAGAAGTTCTACAAATTCCCAAAAACCTGGTGTCAAAAGTACACGAGAGATCTAGGGAATATACAAAACTACTAAAACTGTTATCTGAAAGTGATAGACGGGAATAGTAAATAAGATAGAGGGAAACTTTGGTGTTGCGGATCGTAGCAAGGCAAACAGCTCACCACTAAGTCTCCGTAGATGATTGGCTACGCGCTTGCGTGACCACTGGTGGAACCTGTCTCAGTACCTACACATCAGCACAGAAATGTAGCATGAGTACGGAAAATAAGGCTTACCTAGTAAGTATCTAGTCTAACCACAAAAATTTAGTGACGAGGGGTCGACTTGACACTTACTAGACGTCAATAATAGTAATGTAAGTGCATAAAGTAGACATGGTGAGCATACAACAGGTATGAATGAAACAAATAAAAGCAACTACAATAAATACAATGAGAGTCCGTATCACATCACCAACATCTCATAACTAGCCGTGAAAGCACTACTCAATTACCCCAAACTAGAACCCATTTCGATTATTAAGCACGAAGTTGCCGAGGAACGGCCCGATCCCATAAGAATAGTGTTACCATCATACTGTCGAGGTGAACGGCTCGATCCCATAAGAGTGGTGTTAACATACTACCGAAGCGAATGACCCGATCCCACTAGGGTAGAGAAATTTACTTCGCTCGCGGAAGTACATACGAGACGAGAAGACATGGATGTGTCACAATTTGTTAAGTATTCCCCAAATTCTTCGAAATAAGAAGGCTAAGTCTATAATTGCAAATTTAGTTCCCTAGTCTCAGCTCTAATCAAAACAATTAATATGAATGATAGTTACAATAGTACAATTAAAAGCATGATGTGAATCTAAGTCTACCCGGGCATATCATGGAATATAGCTACACACGAACTCTCATCACCCCGTGCGTACATAGCTCCCCACACAAGTAACACATAACAATAATACGCCTAAGTGGGTGGGGGTGAATTCCCTCTTAAAAGGTTAGACAAGAGACTTACCTTGTACCCACGCTCACTTACAGTCCAATAATCCGCTCTAACAACACCAAGTCGATGACAAAAGTTCATAATTTAGCTTCTAGAGTCATAACCCAACCCAAATTGGAAGATTCTTAAAATTCATCCCCACGCCCACATGCCAGGATTCCGGAAATTTTCAAAGATAAATATTACCCATAGCCTCAAGAACTCAAACATTTAATTTTTACTTAGTTCCATAACCAATTTCGTGGTCAAATCCCATTTTTGTAAAAGACCTAATTATCACAATCTTTCCATATTTAATCTACCTAAAATCCGCATAATTAAGGAGTTATTTACCTTAGGATGTTGATGCGAATCCCACTCTAAAGTGCTCTCAAACACTCACAAGACTAAATGAAAATGTGAGGAAAAAGGTCTAAGTCCCGTAATAAATGCCCATGCATCAGTCACAGATATCGCATTTGCGAAATCTGGTTCGCAAATGTGATGGTTGCAATTGCGACAAAAGCATCGCAATTACAAAGTCTGATCATTTCTGTCCAGGTCGCATTTTCGACCAAGAGCTTCACAAATGCGAAGAGGGGCTGATCACAAAAGCGAAAGAAAACCTCACAATTGTGAAGCCCACCTTGCATTTGCGATACCTGAGGCACCAGCAAAAAAACTAGAAAAACTGAAGTCCTTCCACCCCTCCGAACACGTCTAAAACTCACCCCGAGCCCTCGAGGCTCCACACCAAACATCCATACAATTCTAAAAGTATCATACAAACTCGCTCGCGTGATCGAAACACCGAAATAACATCTAGAATCATGATTCGGATGCCAAAACGCATGAATTAAATCATGAAACTCATGAGCTTCTAGAAACACTTCGGCGCGTCTGATTCCTATCAAATCAACTCGGAATGATGCCAAATTTTTATTGCAAGTCATAAATCATCATACGGAACTATTTCCAAGCTCAGAATGCTAATCAGATCTCGATAGAACTAAAGTCGACTCCAAACCAAACTTAAAGAACTTGGAAAACCTTCAATGCGCCAATTTCCAATATTAAGCGCTGAAACGCTTTAGGGTCATCCGAACACACGCCCAAGTCCAAATTCATGATACGAACATATTTGGACCGTCAAATCCCAGTTCTGAGGTCATTTACTCAAAATATTGACTCCAATCAAACTTAACCATTATAGGCTACTATTAATGAACTAAGTGTTCTGATTTCAACCCGAACCCTTCCAAATCTAAACCAACCATCCCCACAGGTCATAAAATAGTAGAAGCACATACGGGGAGTCTTAATTAGGGAAATGGGTATCTAGAAAGCAAAACAACGTCGGGTCGTTATACGTAAGCTACCTGAGTCAGGCTCGGTTATCTTCATCATATTTTTATCATCATCCACAAACTACGTTTAGACCTGATTCCATTTTGGATATGAAGGCAACCTTAAAGGGTTATGTCATAACCATAGAATAAACCTTTGTAATGCATTAGTTCGAATTATGACTTATTCGCAACGGCAATCATCCGCGTTGTCAAAGCATCACAAAGGATCGACATCAACGGCATAAAGTTTTCAAGAAGCGACATTCATGTTTGGAGAATCTTTCGTAGAATGTCATAATCTGGAATGACGACATTTGTCTTAAAACAAATCTTTTCAAAAAAAAAATTTCTAAAAAATACAACAACTTGTTCCACCTACCGAACTTCGTGGCATAGCCATATCAAAGGTCGAGGTAAAACAGATATTGTGATCGACACAAACCAACCCCCCCCCTCCCCCGCTCCCACTAAGAATTTTTCTTTGAGTGTAGGGTCAACAAGAAGCAAGGAAATGTTGGGACCACACTGGGGGAAATGACGGATCACCGCTTTCCTAGGATTATCACCCTTTATCCTTCACTTAAATATTTCTGGTACAACTAAAGCTAATCCTTGAATCCTTTGCAGATACCTCTGAGTCAGACCGCTGATACGGAAAAGGCACATTGTATATAGCAAACAGCATGCTCAAGCAATAAGAGCACCTTGTACAAAACGAACTGATAGTTTCACCAGTTGAACCCCTGTATATAGCAAAACAAGTCGTCAGCTTCACCAACTGGAGCTTTGTATATAGTAAATCGTCAGCTCAATTGATTGGAGGGCCCTGTACAAATTCAAATGTCGACTTTGCCAAATGAAGCATTGTATATAGCAAACTGTTCATTCTGCCAATGTAATAATCCGCACTACCACTCCGTCACAACGGAGGCCAAAATAGACAATCACAAACCTCGTCACCGACGTTCTGCCAATCGATGGCCAAAACTTAGTTTCACAGTCAAGAGTATATCTTGGGAATGCTTTTCTTTTTCATTGCTATTACCTTCAATGTTTTGACGTTTTGCTCATGCAGCTTCATGCATGATTATGATTTAAGTCAATCGCTCCTAAGCATAGATTACTTTACATTTTAGTGCAAAGCTCACCTAACAAGCGGAGACGCACTCTACAAATTAATCTCTCCCAATAAGCGGAGACATTTCTCAGTGCAAAGCTCTCCCAACAAGCGGATACGCACTCTACAAGTAAAGATCTTCTAACAAGCGGAGACACTTTTCAATGCTCTGACAGCTGCGGAACGGTACCCAGTTTGACTAAATAATCGAGTCAAGTTCAAGTATCCCATCATCCTGATCTCAAATAACAGCTCGCCGGCAGCCAAGCATCATCATTCCTGCATCATTTACATCACATCTCAATATATTTTGCATTGCAATATATGGGGGTGTGTGTGTTTCATTTTTGCGGGAATAAATATCACAACGTAAAACTCTTTCTAAGTACCATAACAAACTACAATGATATGAAGGACAACAAACTAATTAGCGGGCCAAAGATCCAAGTTTAAGCTCGAAACGATCGGCGAAACTCTAAATTTTCAAATCCTTCAAGTCAAGCCGCAATATTCAACCTATCATGAGTGCCCAATCCTCCGTCTCGCCGCATCGCCATAATACGATACTGGGGCAATTCCTGCGAGTATCGCTTCCTCAAAACCCTCACTCCAGAACTACATGAAGCCTGATCCTCGTTAAGCTCGAGGTATGTAAGCAATTTAAAACCAGAATTCGTTCCCAACTTCCCGAAACTCCTCCCATAATCTTCATAACTCCCAATCGTGCAGCTCATAATCTTAGTATCATTCCTGCAATGTATGCCTAAAGTCGGGATAAAATTGGCTTTAGTTAAATTTCTTTGCCTGAAAACTTTTTCATCATCTTCGGTCAAAGAGGGACAGTTGTTGACGACCAATTTTGACCCTCTTTTTTTAAAAATTAACCTACTTGTACTTAATAATTTACAATAAATGTTTTGTAAGTAATTTCTATCGATAAATACCTTTTTTAAAAATTAATTATTAATTTTGAAACTAATCATCCAATTTTAATATTATGTATTTACAAATGTATCTACTATTTTAATATTATTAGAACAATCTTTTATACACACAACATAGGCTTTATAATTAATTTAACAAAAAATTTCTCTATTTTAGTTAAATAGGTTACTATGTTAATACTTCGAAATTAGTGTCATAATTTAGAAGATCACGTATTTTATAAATAATTAATTATAATAATTAGTAGTATATTTGGTGATTATATTTTACTGGAAATTAATTAAGTTTAATTAAATTCATTTTAAAGAAGCTAAAGACCAAATGGCTACAATCGCAATTCCTTTATTAATTACACAATGTCCATTTCTTAAATTAAAACCAGCCCAAATACCAGGCCCAACCACTCATCTGACCCAGTCCAAACAACCCCTTTATTCCAGGTTGGAAATCCGCCGCAAACCATTTGAACTAATGAAAGTACGCCACATCACCCGTCCTTATCACTCACAAGACAAACACAATCAATCCTAACCATCGATCCTCTCCATCAATGGACCAGGTTTAATCTTTCATTTCGCATTATTTTAAAACCACTACCAGATTTAATCTTAACTATTGGATTACAGGGATCCAACAGTCTCCGTTTTTCTTCATTTAAACCCTTTAATACCCGAATTATTAGGGTTGTTGATCAAATAATCTAACGGCCCAGATCCCATCTCCTCGTTTAAACCTACGAGACCAACCCCCAATCCCCTAACCCTAATCATTCACTCCAAAGACCCGGCCTCCACCTTTCCCCTTTTCTCTCATCTCTCTCAAACTCACCAGACCCGTCAATCACAAAACCTTGCACTAATTAGTGCAAGGTCATGAATCATGACCAGAAATCATTTATTCTGCCTTCATTAACCACTATTCTCGCTGAGTCTTTCCCATTTCGCCTTTGATATTCAAAATTCCCAAATCCCAAAACCCTAACCTAGAGATGAAACTTCAAATCAACTGTGGCTTTTCAAATTCATGGCATGAATGGCCATTCGTCTTGTCTCTATACCATGAATCTCGTCATTTTCTTTTCGTTTCCACCGTTTAATTTCAAAAGCCTTAATATTGAAGTCCCTGTCCAAATGGTGAAATCTCAAATCGTCATAGATTTTCTTGTATTCTTTTAAATCAATGCGCATGAGAAGCCTCCTCAGAACCTCATTATGATTATTCGAGGTCTAGAGGTCAAATGCAATGACCTCTGGACATTAGGGCTTTACCCGATAGATTTTGCCATGAACGGTCAACTTTCTTCCTTCTCAGGTAATAATCCTCACTATTTTCCCTCTATTATTTCTGATTTCACCCGCTTATGCTCACATCACTACCTCAACGCCATTTTCCACTACAGAGTTTGAATTTCGCTGAAACCCTAAGCCATTAATGGCACTATAAATAGAGCTTTGATTTTTCTAACCTAACATCACCAAACAACCTACAATCACACCGAGAAATAGTCTAAAATCTCATACAAACTAAAGGATAGGTTTATTTTTCTGATTAATCTTTATTTCCTTTATTTTCTGAGTTTCTTCACTGCTCAAGAGCTTGAATTTGGTCTTCATATGGCTTAGTTAAAAATCCTGTTTGGTTTGCTGCCCTATAAAAGGTCAGTGTACACCCACCCTCACTTTGATTGCTTCATTCAAAAATGATGAACGTACTACTGTTTTCCTGTTAATTGTTTCATTTATAATGTTTGCTATTAGTCTATAATTGTCTATTTTAGTTCACCATGACTTTGTTATTTATCTGTGGTTAGATATTATCTTTTATCAGTGTTGATTGAGTTGCCATATGATCTTAAGGACTTTGACTTCTATTCTGTATCAAGCATGCCTATATAGTTAAGCCATATATGATTAAGTTACTTAACATGCCTTAATGACTTCTCATATCTGCCTAAACTTCAGACTTTTCTCTAATGCTCTATTATAATATTCATGCCTATCACAATATATTCTTCTGAGTTCTATTATTTTGTACTTGGTATTGTTGTTAGATGATTTTAACTGGAAAGCATATAGTGTAACCCTGCATCACTTGGTTTAGGTTTTTGAAGCCCAAATGTTCCAAGTACTTCTTTCTTTACATAAGTGTTTGCTATTCTTCAAGCATTCTAGAGTCATCACAATGAAAGCTTTACATCCATATCTAACCGATAGTTGTATCCCTAAGTCCTTTTGTATATGATATTATCTTTTTAATTACTTTCTCTTTTTCTTTTAAACATGTACAATGATTTGGGCCCGCTGATTTCTTCAAGAACTTAGGCCCAAATCTAGCCTTGCTATGTCTCAGAAGGGCCAGAGTTAGTTGTTGCCCGTCCCTATATTGCTGGGCCTTCCTCTTTGAGGCCCAAACACCAGAGTACTTTCTTTCCCTTCACTCTTTTATTTATTATTTTCGTTATTCTATAGTTTCATAATGTCATTATCATTTACTGTGATTCCCATTATTTTATCCACATATATATGACAAGCATATATTGGGTTGAATGCTTTATTTTATTTTTTAATTTATATAAAATAACTTAGGCAAGTTTTAAACAACCTGGGATTAAAAGAAGCATTTGTTAGTAATTAATTCTACATCCGCTAATCATGAGTTATTTATATTAGTAATTCATCATACTTTGATAACCCTTCTTAGAGATTTTGAAGCCCAAAGGCCTAATAAAAGGCAACAGCCCCTCTTTAAAAAAAAAAAAAATAGAACTAAGTCACGAGCTTAATTTTCTAAAAGGAAATCAACTCTTTCTAAGATCAAGGTGATGTCGCCCAAGACAAGGATTTTAAAACCAAGGTATATCTTAGGCTTATTTCTCATAACACCTTCACCTGATTAGATTAATACGAACTTCCATGCTTTAGTGAAATAAGGTGTTTTAACTTAGCTCCTTTTTTTACAGATTCTCACACAAACATCATACATCTTTCAAGGCTCTTTTCAAGCATATATGTACTAACATTATTTCCCTAAGATTCTTTTTTAAATCCATACCTCTTTAAACTACAATCTTCCCTTATAGGTATTATGCCCTAGTATATGGTAAGCTATACTCTTTAAACACTAGTTAAGCATAGTACAAACAATTAGTCGTAAATCTTGTCTAAGTCCTATGGAGCTACCTCAGGTAGATTTTAAGGGGTCCCTAACACTTTTCCTTAGAAGAACAAAAACCCTTACCCATAATCTTAGTGATTATCAGACTAATAAAAATATAACCTTTAGTAATTAAATAGGTACCATAATATACTTTTAAATATTAGGTGACAACTCTCTTTCATCAACAAAGAGAAACCACAAGTTGAATCTTGTTTTTGACTTGTGCAAAATAGGGTGCAACAATAATAAATATGACATTACTGAAGATTATCTTGTATATGGACTGAATTACAACTTACTAAGCATCAGCCAACTATGCGGCTCTGGATATGAAGTGAAGTTCAAGAAATCTGGTTGTGTTATTGAAGACAAATCAGGTAATATCATTCTTCCAGCAAAAAAGGTTTGGACATCGAAAATTTGGATAGTCATATCTGTCTAGCATCCATATCTGACGATACCTGGCTTTGCACAAGAAACTTGGTCATGGTAACACTCATTTGATTGAAAACCTGTCCAGATATGAACTAGTTATTGGTCTTCCTAAGGTTAACTATCCTATAAATTATGTGTGTGATGCATGTCAACTAGGTAAGCAAACCAGAACATCATTCAAAACCAAAGATGTTGTATCTATGACCAAACCTCTTCAGTTGCTGCATATGGATTTATTTGAACCTACTAGAACTGCTAGCATAGGAGAAAAAAGACATGCATTTGTTATTGTTGATGACTACTCACGGTTTACATGGGTAACATTTCTCACTCACAAAGATGAGGCTTTAAAGAACTTTGAGATCTTCTACAAGAATATAGAAAGAAAAAATGAGGTATTGTATCTCAACCATTCAAAGTGATCATGGAGGATAATTTGAAAGAAAATCATTTGAAGAATTCTCCAATGAACAAGGATATACTCACAACTTTTCAGCGCCTATATCACCTCAGCAAAATGGAGTTGTGGAACGCAAAAATCAAACTTTGCAAGACATGGCTAGAACAATGATACTAGAGCATTCTCTACCAAATCATTTTTGGGCAGAAGCAGTCAGCACAACTTGTGATATACTGAATAGATGTCTTATTCGGCTCATTCTGAAGAAGATTCCATATGAACTGTGAAAAGGCAAAAGACCAAACATTGGCTACTTTCACCCTTTTGGAAGCAAATATTTTGTCTATAATAATGGTAATGACAATCTTGGTGATGAAGATGTCAGCCAAAATCAACCCAAGATCAGTGAATCACTTGATCCAAAAGAGTATACTAATAATATCAATGAAATCTAAAAGTTGACTAATGAAGTTGTTGGCAAGAATACTGAATCTCAACAGGAGTCGACTACTCAACATGCTGAGACAATACCAAATGAATGGAGAAGTGAACCTGAGTATCCACATAAATGTATTATTGGAAATCCAAACGACGGAATAAAAACCAGAGGATCTTTAAATAAAAAGGCCAATATTACACTCATATCCCAAATAAAGCCAAAGAAAGTTGACGAGGCTATGAAAGACTCCAGCTGGACACAAGCTATGCAAGAAGAACTTGATCAGTTCGACAAAAATCAAGTTTAGACACTGGTACCCAAGCCATCAAATGTAGCAATAATTGGAAACAAATGGGTATTCAAAATAAAATTAATAAATAAGGCAAAATCATTCGAAACAAACAAGTCTAGTCGCACAAGGTTACTCCCAACAGGAAGGAGTCGACTATGACGAAACATTTGCTCTAGTAGCTCGGTTAGAATCAATCTGTATATTTCTTGCATATGCTTCTTTTAAAGATTTTAAATTATATCAAATGGATGTTAAAAATGCGTATTTAAATGGTTTTATTGATAAGGAGGTTTATGTTAAACAACCTCCTAGATTTGAAAACTAACAGTACCCTTATCATGTATTTAAGTTGACTAAGGCTCTCTATGGACTCAAACAAGCACCTAGAGCTTGGTAAGAAAGACTGAGTTCATTTCATATTAGTCACGGTTTCTCAAGAGGTAAGATCGATACAGCCTTATTTATCAAAAGGTCTTCCTCAGGTAATCTTATTATTCAAGTTTATGTTGACTATGTCATTTTTGGAAGTGCTAACTCTGATTTGTGCAAGGAATTCTCACATCTCATGCAAAGAGAGTTTGAAATGAGCATGATGGGAGAACTAACGTCCTTTCTTGGAATTCAAATTCATCAATCAGACAAAGATATATTCATATGTCAGACGAAGTACCAAAATAACTGACAAAAATATTGGAATGAACAATGCAAAGCTCTTGGAACTCCTATGAGTCCAGCCACCACTCTTGACAAATATGAGGAAGGAAAACCTATGGATGAATCAAAATATCGTGGGATGATCGGATCACTTCTTTACCTAACTGCCAGTCGACCTGACATCATATTTAGTGTGTGTAAATATGCCAGGTTCTAGTCAGCTCCTAAATAATCTCTTTTAACTGCGGTTAAACAAATTATTAGATACTTTATTGGAACAACATCGCATGGCCTATGGTACCCACGATTTAACAATTTTAAGCTTGAAGTTTCTTAAGATGCAGATCTTGCAGGAGATAAAGATAATAGAAAAAGCACAAGTGGAACATACCAACTGCTAGAAACATCACTCATCTCCCGGAATAGCAAGAAATAGGGATCATTTGCTCTAACCACAACTGAGTCGGAATACATTGCCATTGGACAATGATGTGCTCAAGTAATCTTGATGACTCATCAACAAAGTGAATATGATTTTTCCTTTAAACCTGTTCAAATTTTCAGTGACAATTCTAGTGTTATCTGCTTGTCAAAAAATCATCTGCATCATTCTAGGGCAAAGTATATAGATATCAAGAATCATTTAATTAAAGATCATGCTCTTAAGGGTGATATTGAAATATCTTTTGTTAGCATTGATAATCAATTAGTCGATATTTTCACAAAGCCTCTCTTAGAAGATAGACTTCAAAACCTTAGGGACTTGCTTGGCATTATTGCTTTTCCTAAATAGGCTTTCAAAATTTTCTATAATTTTAAGGGTTTTGTGTGCTAGTAATTTTGGTAAAAAATCTTTTATTACTGGTGTATATCATTATTGTTATAAATATATTATATTATAGATATTCATTTAGTACTCTGTTGTAAATAAGCTTCTTGAAGAAACTTATACATATGGGACTCCGTCGTAAATATGTTTATCTATTTAGTACTCTATTGGAAATAAGCCTCCTGAAGAAGCTTATTCTTTCGGTACTCCGTTATGGATAAATATTACCCCCGGTAGAGGATTATCTATATCTGGTACAATAGCAACTTACAAGAAGCTTACACTGCAGCTTGCAGTAGCAGCTTACACAACAACTTATATAGCAGCTTGTAGTAGCAGCTTCCTTTCTTCTATAAATAGAGGAGATTTCAGTTCATTATGTACATGACTTTGAAGTTGAATAATATATCAATCTCTCTCTATACTTGTCTTCGATTTATTTACTTTACAATTTTTATTTTATAACATATTATCAGCACGAGACCGTGTCATTTTGAGCACTTACTTTGAATTTAATTTATATTTCAGTGTTCATCTCTGATGTAAGGCGACGCTCTTACCTCTGTGGTTAGACCTTGTTCATTCCGAGCATAATCTTCTTCTTGAAAGTAGTGATGTAGATATCACTTATATCTGGAGTGACCAAATTTGCATAAATAAATTAGAGCATTTTGCTTATATTTTTATTCTTTATCATCGCTTGCTTGGTTATATGTTACGCATACAATACCTATTTTGGTATTCGTTTTTATCCTAATTATATTAATAAAGGACTACAAAGTGGATAACATTATTAGATCCACTTAAACTCCAGCAGAGTTTGCAAGAAATATACAACCACCATAAGTGGTTATGTTTCGTATATCTCATTGTAACTATATTTTGTTAACCACTAGAAGTGGTATATGTCTATGACCACCAGAAGTGATAATTTATACTTTCTATTGTTACAATTGAAGATAAGATAGAGAAATATTCTCTATATTACACACACGCCTCGATTTGCTCATGAAATAGTAAATATGTTAAAAGAGGTTGAAGCATCACAATTTAATGTGATTAATGCGCGTTCAAATAATTATGTTCGATTTCCTGAAGGATGAGAATTTTTGATAAATATTAATCCATTCCCTGAAGTGAATGTGATAATATTAATAAAGCCGTAAATATGAACGCGCTCTTGATGTAAATATATTACAATTCACCTCCAGAAGAGTTAATATGATTGAGGGAATATATACTCCATATTTCGTATTTTATATTTGCTCTTGAAGAAGTAACACAATTGAAATTTCCTCCTTAAGTAGGAAAATATTATGAAGATGTGTATTCTTGTGCTTAAATAATTGTTTTATATTGTTTATTTGATTATAATTTTCTCTCATGATACCAGAAGTGTCTGAGCAATATTTGATAGTACAAAATGTATCAACAACTCCTGAAGAGCTAGTTGTTTGTTTAAAAGACACATGACACCCGTAGTGTCCGATAAATATTAGATTATGGATAATAAACGAAGGCTCTCGAAGAGCTTATATACAAATATATCATTCATATTATATGATTATGGTCAAAACATATGATGTAGTAAACCTGAAGTTTACTAATACAAATGGCTATCATATTGAGACTACAAATGATGGGAAGATTAAAAATCTTCATGTTTCCACAATCATATGGGGTAAAATAATATGTATGTGAGAAGTGACCCGCCTTATTCTTCAATTTGTACTATATCATGTATCACTGTAAATCAGAAGTTTACTACTACAAAAGCAGTCACAGTAAATTAGAAGTTTTACTGAGGCAAAAGTATCTACAGTAAATCAGAAATTCACTGATACAAAAGTAGCCACAGTAAATCAGAAGTTTACTAATGCAAAAGTTTATGCCATAGTAAATCAGAAATTTACTAAGAGATATTACATGCAATGATAAACTTGAAGTTTTCATTTGCCATTTTTAAATGAGTTATTTGAGAATTCAGATAAGCATATACTGAAGAACTAGAAGATTCTTCAAGAATTCTCTTGTGTTGCTTGTTCTCATAATAAATTGATTATACCAGCTAAAGTTAGGACTAAGACCCTTGAATTTTGGAATATATAAAAGGTGAATATGGGCCCATTCACCTATCATGTGAACCACTTATAAATGCATATATGAGATAGTTATATGTGTGTTTATTGTCAACCTGCAGTTTGGCATTTGAAATTACTTTTCTCAATTAAGAGCATAATTTTCAGATTATGAAATCAAGATAGTTCATCTTGATGATGCTGGTTTATATCCAAGCTAGTTTAGTATTGAATACCTCCTATTAATGGCTAAACTATTGCTTATGAGAACAAAGCCTCATGTGTTGGTCTAAGATTTTCTAAATTGCATACAGCAACACTTATATGCATCAAACCAACAAAATATGATAAGTCCTCCCCTCACAATTGGTTTAGGATCAGAAACAAAATATTTTTACTATCTAATAACTTTTAATATGTGGTATATGATTAATTTTTCTACCACAATGCACAAAGATAGGTTTTCCAAAGAAGATTGGGGATATGTGTTAGTTTTTCTAACATTTGGGGGATGGAATAACCAACTGGAAAATATGCCATATGAATCAAATTATCATTAACATGATCCTCACTTAGAAGATAATTAAAGTTAAATGCCAGAAGCATTTGCTGATCCAAATTAAATATCATATTTCAGCTGCAAATGCTTCTATTAAATTAAAGTCACTGAAGGATAAAGTTTATTGCATGCATGAAGCATAGTAAACCGATCGGTTCCAAAGGTAACAATCCTTGAAAAACGATAGGAGAAAATGATCATAATGAGGAGGAAATGATCTCTATAAGAGCCCATGATATAACATTTCATGAAACTCCAGAAGAAGTTCAGGTACCTGAAAATAAAGAAAGTGATGAGATCTCAACAAGTTATGTCGCTTAGGAACCGATACAAAATGATCGTTGACGATATATTTGATACTATATAGTGCAAAATATTGTAAAAAGATTGTGAGGATCGGACTTGTAGTCTAGACACCTGAAGATGACATGCCATTTAAATGCAAGTCATAACCTATATGACTCATTTGATTAAGTCTATATGAATATCTCCGAAGGATTTAAAATGCCTGAAGCATATAGTTCAAAGCATCGGAAAATGTATTCAATCAGATTACAAAGATCTTTGTACGATTTAAATCAATCTGGGTGTATGTGATATAATCGCCTCAGTGAATATTTGCTGAAAGAAGGTTACATAAATGATGTTATTTGTCCATGTATTTTTATAAAAAAAAATGGGATCAGAATTTGTTATACTTGCTGTTTATGTTGATGACATAAATCTTGTTGGAACTACATAAGAGCTCCAAAATGCAATTGAATATCTTAAGAAAGAATTTGAGACGAAAGATCTTGGAAAAATAAAATTTTGTCTTGGTCTGCAAATTGAATATTTAGCACACGAGATCTTTATCCATCAATCTGCCTATACAGAAAGGGTATTTAAATACTTTTACATGGACAAAACGCACCCATTAAGTACACAAATGGGTGTTCGATCACTTGAAGTGAATAAGGATCCGTTCCGACCTCCATAAGAGGATGAGAAATCCCTTTGGTCCTGAAATACTCTATCTCAGTGCAATTAGTGCACTTATATATCTTGCTAATGCTAACAAAGGTGCTGCAGATCGTATTGGTTATGCAAATGCAGGTTATTTATCCGATCCACATAAAGCTCGATCTTAAACCGGCAAATCCGTTCAAGTGACAATCCAGTAGATTTATTCACTATATCTTTACCAACTTCAGCATTTGAGAAGATAGTATACAAGATTGGAATGCGGAAACTCAATATTTGAAACAAAGTTTCATCAGGGGGAGTAAAATACGCGTTGTACTCTTTTTCCCTTACTAAGGTATTTCCCACAGGGTTTTTCTTATAAGGTTTGTAATGAGGCAGCTAGCAATGCATATTACTAGATATGTGTACTCTTTTTTCTTCACTTGAATTCTTTCCCACGGGATGTTTCCTAGTAAGGTTTTAATGGGGTACGTTATCTTTTAATGAAAATCCAAGGGGGAGTGTTATAAATATATTATATTATGGATATTCATTTAGTACTCCGTTGTAAATAAGCTTTCTGAAGGAGCTTATCCATATGGGACTCCGCCGTAAATATATTTATCTATTTAGTACTCTATTGGAAATGAGCTTCTTGAAGAATTTTATCCTTTCGGTACTTCGTTATGGATAAATATTCCCCCCGATAGAAGATTATCTATATCTAGTACAATAGAAGCTTACAAGCAACTTACACAATAGATTGCAGTAGCAGCTTACATAGCATCTTGTAGTAGCAGCTTACACAACAGCTTGCAGTAGCAACTTACACAGCAGCTTGCAGTAGCAGCTTACACAGCAGCTTGCAGTAGCAGCTTACACAACAACTTCCTTTCTTCTATAAATAGAGGAGATTTCAGTTCGTTATGTACTTGAGTTTGAAGTTGAATAATATATCAATCTATCTCTATACTTGTCTTCGATTTATTTACTTTACAATTTTTATTTTATAACAATTATTACATTTTTCCATCCATATGCATTAATTAGACGCCTCCGTCTTGGTCTCTCTTTATACATTTTCCGTATCTCGAGATGGAAATTAAATCAATCACAAGTGCCTAATCCCTTTCTTAGCATCCATCAATAACATCATTTCAGTCACACCTCTTCACATTTCCCTCTCTCTCAATAAGACTTCATCCTCTTCAGCCTCTCACATCGTAATCTTCACCCACTCTATAATGGCTAAAGCTTAAAAGAACCCTCTGCCTCCACTCGCAAAAGCACTCACTCAAAAAGGAAGTTCTCCTCTCAACCATAAGGACTCATCATTATTGGGTATGATCACTCTGAAGACTTCTCATCTTCTAAGGCGGACCATTCCGACGATGCTCACAGCCTCATCGAATAATCGCTAGGGAAGCGCCTTATGGAAGAAGAAGTTGAGGACATCACCCCCGAAGAAAATGAAGATGGACCTAGACAGTTTGTTGGAATCAGAGGTGAACTACTAAGATACGCCCAACATAGACAAATTTGTTGCCTTCAAGGGGAAATCGATGGCTCATGGAAGAGTCGCCAATCTAGATAATATGGAAAACCAAAGTTGCAAGGTAAAAGATTTAATTGACTTTGAGGGATGGGTCAATTTCTTTGTTCTAACCCCTCCAAAGGTTTATGAAGATATTGTTTGCATGTTCTATGCAAACCTTCATTCCCCCAAATCCGATAAGATTGAGTCCTTAGTATTAGGTCAACGTATTGTTCTAGACTGTTCTACCTTCAATTATGTCATGGCCCAACTCCCACCGGAGTTACGATGGAACCTAACACTACTTCAACAGTCATATAATAGCAAAACATTTGAATGAACATGGTTTAATAAACCTAACAGCGGAAATATCATAATTATCTAATAAAAGCAATAATAATACTGCTACAACCATCCCCAAAATATGGTGTCAAAAAGTATATGAGCACTACTGAGTATCAAAATACAAACCAAATCCGTAGTACATTTGTTTAGACAACAAAACGGTAATAAGGGAAAATAAAGGAAAGAGTGTCAAGGTTTGCGGACGTCACAATAGCTACCTCAAAGTCTCCAAGAGCTAGTACTAGCACGACTCTAATAATTACCATGTCTAGATGTACCTGGATCTGTACATGAAGTGTAGAGTGTAGTATGAGTACAACTAATCTCATATACTCAATAAGTAAAAGAACTAACCTTGGGCTGAAAGCAGTGACGAGCTCAGAAGAAGACAGACATAAACCAATATAAACGACAACACAAATATAATGATGACGATAGCAATAAGTAAGTCAAAGTAATTATCATATTCAACTGATAAGAACATGTCAGTTATAGCTAGCATGAGAAATGATACATATCTATGCCTACATGTCAAGTATGCATGCCAAATGAATGGTTTCACGGTGATATACTCAAGTACTATCACTCACATCACACTCCAACTGTATATCTCAAATGCCCACCTCATAACACACACAATCACTTAGAACTATAAGGGTGCATGGCATCAATGTCCCTCACCAAAGCATGTGTATATATAACACTGTGAATGTGCTCACTGCAGGTATGTCAGACTCCGGAGAGGTGGATCCTTCCCAAGAGCTAATTAAAAGCCAATAAGGCCTACTGCGACGTGCAACCCGGTCCACATAATAATAATAATAAAGCCAATATGACATGCGACCTGATCCATAATAACACTCTCAACACGGCTCTAAGGCCCTCCTCAATCATAAACCTCTCGAATCTCAAGACTCTCAATCTCATACAACTCGGCCCAAAAACACCACATAGGAGAAACAATGATAACATGTGATGTAACAATGAATGATGAGCAGAGACTGAGATATGATATACAAAGGAAGAATTATGAGTGAGTGTATAATTACAATTAAATAAGATAATCCAAAACAACAAAAATAGCCTCATCGGGTCCTAATCAAATAACCACATAGCCTAAATTTGATTCCTAACGTGAATCATGGATCAATTAATCTAACAAGTAGGAAACACACGGATAAAATAAAATATGATTGCAACAAGTACAAAAGACAACCCGGATCATGACTACCCCGGTGCACGTCAACAGGCATGTCACCTAGCATGTGGGTCACCCAAATATATCACAAATAACATGGTTCGCAGGGTAAATACCCTCAATTCCAAGTTTAGAAATGTTACTTACCTTAAAACGAGCAAATCAATACTCCAAAATCCTCAATTTTTACTTTAGGAAGTTTTTATTAAAATCCCCCATTTCTTCACTTTAATTCACCAATTAAATGGTAAAACCAAAGATGTAATCATGAAATAATAACAAATCCGAATACAAAATACTTACCTCAATCCAAATAGTGAAAATTTCCTCCAAAATTGCCCAAAACCAAGATCTCTAACTCAAAATGTGATATAATAACTCTAACCCTCGAAATGGAATTTTAAACATTCTACCTAGGTGTTTACCTTTCCCGATCGCGTAAAGTCATTCGTGATCGCGAAGAACAAAGTTCTCCAGTTACCAAAACCTTCTACATGAACGCGATGTCCAGGTCGCCAACACGCTGCCCCATAGTGGTACGCCTACGCGAATGCGTCCATCCTTATGCGAATGCGGAGGCTTAAGGCCTGGTGCCCAAGTCAACCTCTCTCGCCTATGAGAACACTACTTCATGCTCGCAATCGCGATGCACAGTCCCTCTAAGCTTCGCGAACGTGTCACCTTCTTCATTAACACGAATAAAAAAACCACCTGCCACCAAATGACACTACGTGACCGCGACCATTATGTGGCAATCACGAAGAAGGATACACTAGACATCAGATCGCAGTCCAAATGTGAGTGAAATGATATTAAACCCTTCCGAAACACACCCGAGGCCCCCAGTGCCTCGTCCAATCACACTAACCAATTCCAAAATACAATACAAACTTACTTGAGGCCTCAAACCATACAAAACAACATCAAAACCAAGAATCGCACCCCAATTCAAGTCAAATCAACTCTGAATGATCTCATTTTTTGCAGGCAAGTCCTAAATGGCACAACGGACCTATTCTAACTCTCGAAACCAAACTTTGAACTCAATATAAACAAAGTCAACTCTCATTCAAGCCTCTCAAGCCTTCAACTTTCTAACTTTTCCCAATTCAAGCCAAAATAACCTACGGACCTCCAAATAAATATCCAGACATACACCTAAGTCCAAAATTATCATACGTAGCTATTGAAACCATCAAAACTACATTCCCGAGCCGTCTACACAAAATTCAAACTCCGGTCAACTCTTTCAGTTTAAGCCTTCAACCTTGGGACTAAGTGTCTCAATTCACTCCAAAACTTTTCCAAAACCAATACAACCACCACGACAAGTCACATAGCCATAAATGAACACAAAAGAGGCAATAAATAAGGGAACGAGGCTAAAATACACAAAACAACCATTCGGGTCGTTACATTCTCCCCTTCTTAAACAAGTGTTCGTCCTCGAACCGGTCAAGAATCATACTTGGAGTCTCAAATAAGTGTGGATATCTGCTCCACATCTCCTGCTCGATCTCCCAAGTAGCCTCCTTAATTGGCTGACCTCTCCACTAAATCTTCACCGAAGTTATGTTATTCTAGCTCAGTTTCCGAACCTGCCGGCTCAAAATAGCCACCGGGTCCACATCATAAGTCAAATTCTCTATCTAACTGAACCGTGCTGAAGTCCAAAACATGTGACGGATCACCATAATACTTTTGAAGCATAGAAATATGAAATACTGGGTGAACACCCGATAGACTAGGTGGCAATGCAAGTCTGTAGGCCATCTCGCCAATCCTCTCAAGAACCTCAAAAGGGACAGTATACCGAGGGCTCAACTTTCCCTTCTTCCCGAACCTCAGCACAACCTTCATGGAAACAATCTGAGCAAAACCTTCTCGCCCACCATATATGCAACATCACGAACCTTCTTATCAACATAACTCTTCTGCCTAGACTGCGATGTACGGAGCCACTCGTAGATCAACTTTACCTTCACTAAGGCATGACAGACCAAATCAATGCCCAATAACCTAGTCTCCTTAAGTTCAAAGCACCCAACGGGAGAATGACATCTCTTCCCATATAAGGCCTTATAAGGAGCCATCTGATTACTTGACTGGAAATTGTTGTTGCAGGCAAACTCTACTTACAGAAAAAACTGATCCCATGAACCCCCAAAAATCTATAACACAGACATGTAACATATCCTCCAAGATATGAATGGTGCGCTCGGACTGCTCATCCGTCCGAGGATGGAATGTTGTGCTCAACTCAACCTGTGTTTCCAACTTTTGCTGCACTACTCCCCAAAACTGCAATGTGACCTACGTGCCTTGGTCAGAGATAATGGAAATGGGCACGCCATGCATGAGGATAATCTCCCGGATGTATACCTGAGCCAACCGCTCTGAATAATAGAAAGTCACCACCGTAATAAAGTGAATGGAATTAGTCAACCAGTCCATAATAACCTAGAATACATCATATTTCTTCATGGTCCGTGGAAAACCAACCAAAAAATCCATAGTGATGCACTCTCACTTCTACTATGGTATCTCCAATCTCTAAGTCAACCTTCCCCATTTCTGATGCTCATACTTCACCTGTTGCCAATTTAAACACTGAGAGACATAAGCCATAATATCTTTCTTCATTCTACGCCACTAGTAGTATTGTTTCAAGTCATGGTACATCTTCATGACACCTGGATGAATGGAATAGCACGAGTTGTGAGCCTCCTTAATCATCAAATATCTCAACCCATCAACATTTGAAACACAAATCTGGCATTTAATCTGCATAACACCATCATCACTAATCACAACCTCCTTAGCACCACCCCGCTGCACCGTTTCCTTTAATACCAACAAGTGAGGATCATCAAATTGGAGAGCCTTTATACGCTCCAACAAGGATGACCGAGCCACAATGAAAGCAAGAACCTAACTAGGCTCCAAGACATCTAATCTCACAAACTGATTGGCCAAGGCCTGAACATCCATAGTTAGTGGCCTCTCTGCTACCGGTAAATATGCCAAACTGTCCATACTCTCAGCCTTCCTACTCAATGCATCGGCCACCATATTAGCCTTCCCCGAATGATATAATATGGTGATATCATAGTCTTTCAAAAACTCTAACCATCTTTGCTGTAACAAATTAAGATCCTTTGGCTTAAACAAGTACTGGAGGCTCCAATGGTCGGTATAGACCTTAAAATGAATATCATACAGATAGTGCCTCAGAATTTTTAATGCTTGAGAAATAGATGCCAAATCTAAGTCATGAACATGGTAATTCTTATCATGAACCTTCAACTTCCCAGATGCGTAGGCAATCACCCTACCGTCCTGTATCAACACCGTGCCAAGCCCAATACGTGACGCATCACAATACACGATATAAGATCCTGAACTCGTAGGAAACACCAATACTGGAATTGTAGTCAAGGCAGTTTTGAGCTTCTAAAAGATCGCCTCACACAAGATCGCCTCACACTCCTCAGACCATCTAAAAAGAGCAACCTTCTAGGTCAATCAGTCAAAAGTACATCAATGGATGAGAAACTCTCCACAAAACGACGATAATAAACTGCCAAACAAAGAAAACTTTGAATCTCAGTAGCTAAAGACGGGTTGGGCCAACTTTTGGTAAGGAATGAGAAATATGAAATAAGAGCTTTTGTTCGTAAAATTTGTGAAAACTGAATTGCCTCAATCTTCTTTCGGATTCACCTTGCTCCCCGCAATGGACACATCGTGGCCCAAGAACGCCACTGAATCAAGCCAAAACTCACACTTGGAGAATTTAGCATATATATTCTTCACCCTAAAAGTCTGGAGTACAATCCTCTGTTGCTGCTCATGATCCTCCTGGATTTGTGAGTACACCAATATGTCATCAACGAACATGATGATGAATGAATCAAGATTCGGCTGGAATACACTATTCATCAAGTGCATAAAGTTTGTTGGGGCATTGTTCAGCCCAAAAGACAATACTAGAAACTCATAGTGACCGTCCTGAAAGCCGTATTTAGTATATCAAAATCCCTAATCATCAACTGATGATACCTTGAGCTCAGATCAATCTTCAAAAATACTCTAGCACCCTGAAGCTGGTCAAATAATTCATCAATGGGCGATACTGGGTACTTGTTCTTAATTGTAACTTTGTTCAACTGCTTGTAATCAATACACATATGTATAGTACTATCCTTCGTGTTAACAAATAGAAGTGGCGCACCCTAAGGCGACACACTGGGTCTGATGAACCCCTTATCAAGCAACTCCTGAAGATGTTCCTTTAACTCTTTCAATTTCGCTGGTGCCATGTGATATGGTGGAATAGATATAGGTTGGGTGCCCGCTAGTAGATCAATACCAAACTTAATGTCCCTGTCGGGTAGCATGCCCGGCATATCTACAGGAAATACATCTAGAAAGTCTCTCACCACCGGAATTGGCTCAACGCTAGGAGCATCAGCATTAACATCCCTCACGAAGGACAAATATGCCAAACATCCTTTCTCAACCATCCGTTGAGCCTTCAAATATAAAATCACTCTGCTGGGAACATAATATAGAGAACCTCTCCACTTAACCTAGGCAACCCCGATATCACCAACGTCACAATCCTAGCATGACAATCCAAAATAGTATAATATGGCGACAACCAATTCATGCCCAACATCACGTCAAAATTAATCATGTTTAGTAGTAAAATATCAACTCTTATATCACAACCCTCAATAGTCACCACACACTACTGGTACACATGGTCCACAATAATAGAATCACCTATAAGCATAGATACATAAACGAGCTAAAGAACCACTGGGCATATCCAAATAACGAGCAAAGTATGATAACATGTATGAATAAGTGGAACATGGATAACATAATACTGAAGCATCCTTGTGGAATACTGAAACAATACTTATGATCATATAATCGGAAGCAACTACCTCTGACCACCACCTAATCGACCTGCTCCTGTAGGGTGACCTTGAACTACCTGAGTCTCACCCCGAGATAGCTGAGCGGGCGTTGTAGTAACTGGTGCGGAAGTAGTAACCTGACCTCTTTACTGCATGGGACCTCTGATAAAATGGGGAAATTACTCCTCATATGCCCCAACTCTCCATACTCGAAGGAACTTCAATCTTGGGATGAATGCGAGGCTTAAACTGGACCTCGAGAACTAGAATAACCATTGGAAGAACCCGGTACTGACGAACCCTGAACTAATGGAGCACGGTACGAACTCTAAGTTGGGAGTGCACTGAAAGATGATGGAATCAGACGAGTACTGTATGAACCATGGCTAGCTGATGCACCACGATGAACCGGACAAACCATCTGAGTGGGCCTATAAGGACGACCTCTACTATGATGTGACTAACCTCTAGATGAGGTACCACTAAAACCGCCTGAAACACGAGGCCTTTTTCCCTCCTGCTCAAGCCTACGAACAGACTCTAAGCGCCTAGAAGTGTCGACCACGTGGTCAAACCTAACATCCATCTAGGCCTCTCAAGCCAAACTGATGCATAGACTATAGTTGAGGCCATCAATGAACCTCCTGATCCTCTCTATCTTTCTCTCAGTGGGAACTAACCATACTACATGCCAAGCCAAATTCACGAATCTCATCTCATACTGAGTCATTGTCATACCCTCCTAGCATAGATTCTCAAACTGCATACAAAACTCCTATCCATAAGTTTGTGGAACAATTTTTTGTAAGAAGAGAATTGAGAACTAATGCCACGTAAGTGGTGTTTTGTCGGAAGGACTGCTCAACTTGTAAGACTGCCATCATATGTAGGCTACTCATTTTAGCTGAAATGTAGTAAAGGCAACCCCACTAGTGTCCAACAGACCTGTTGTGTGAAGAATTCACTAACACTTATCCAGAAAGTCCTAAGCATCATCCAACTCTGCCCCACTAAACTCTGGAGGCTTAAGTCTCCCAAACCACTCTAATCCATTCTTCTCCTCATTACTCATAGATGCGCAAACCCCGACCCGAGTAGCAGTAACCGACTAAACTAACAATACACCTGATGTATGAAGTCCCTAAGTTGGCTACTCTGGAGTATGGGTGGAAGGAGTCTGGGCACCTCCCCTAGCCTACAAAGTGGTTGATGCAGTTGGAACCAAAACCGCCTTAGCTAGGCTCGTGCACACAGTCAAAATCTGGGCCAAGGCCTCCTGAAGGCTAGGGATAACAATGGGCACTGCTGGTGCCTAACCTGGTCCCACCGGCTCAACAACATCTGGTGTCTGATCCTCAGCTGGAGCAACTGGTGGCTCCACATGTGCAGCTTTGGCTGTAGTACGAGCTACACCTCGGCCTCTACCGTGGCCTCGGCCTTTCACGGTCCTAACTGTTGGTACTGTTAGCCATCCGCCTGACACGGTCACACGTGTCCTCACTATCTGTGATAGAATAGAAGAGTCAAGTTTCAAACTTCGGAAATAACAAATCCGTACGACAAGAATGCAAGAAAGTGGAGTTTCCTAACAGTTCAGTAGCCAAGTACAAATATCTATGTACCGATCCGCAAGACTCTACTAAACTTGCTCATGAATCGTGAGACCTAAGCAACCTAGTGCTTTAATACCAACTTGTCACGACCCAACTCCTAACAGAGTTGCAACGACGCCTAACACTGTATGCCAGGCAAGCCAACAGTAATATAATAGATAAACATTTGAATGAACATGGTTTAATAAATCAAACAGTAGATATATCATAATTATAAAAACAAGAATAATACTACTATAACCATTCCTAAAATCTGGTGTCAATGAGTACATGGGCACTACTCAATATCAAACTACAAACTAAATCCTTAGTACATTTGTCTCGGCAATAGAACAGTAATAAGGGAAATAAAGCAAAGAGAGTCAAGGTTTGCGGGCATCACAATAACTACCTCAAAGTCTCCAAGCGTTGGTACTAGCACGACTCTAGCCATCACCACGACCATATGTACCTAGATCTGCACACGAAATGTAGAGTCTAGTATGAGTACAACCGACCTCATGTACTCAATAAGTAACAAAACTAACCTTGGACTGAAAGTTGTGATGAGCTCACAAGAATATAGACAGAAACAAATATAAATGACAACACAAATATAATGATGACGATAGCAATAAGTTACTCAAAGGAATTATCATAATCAACTCATTCTTATTTCATGAGTTTAGACATTCTTTCAAGTATAACCATTAAAGCACAACATTGATAAGAACATGTCAGTTACAGCTAGCATGAGGAATGATACATCTCCATGCCTACATGTCAAGTATGCACGTCAAATGAATGGTTTCACGGTGGTATACTCAAGTACTCTCACTCCCATCGCACTACAGTTGTCTATTTCAAATGCCCACCTCATCACACACACACAATCACTCAGCACTGTACTGGTGCCTGGCATAAATGCCCCTTACCAAAGCACTTGTATATATAAAATTATATCTGCCCTCACTGCTGGTATGTCAGACTCCTGAGGGGCGGATCCTGCCTAAGCGCTAATACAGTCTGATGTGGCGTGCAGCCCGATCCATAATAACACTCTCAAAATGGCTCTAAGGCCCTCCTCAGTAATCAACCTCTCGAATCTCAAGGCTCACAATCTCATACCACTCGATCCAACAACACCACATAGGGTAACAATGATAACATGCGATGTAACAATGAATGGTGAGCATAGACTGAGATATGATATGCAAAGGAAGAATTATGACTGGGGGTATAATACAGTTAAATAAGTTAATCCAAAATAACAGAAATAGCCTCATCAGGTCCTAATCAAATAACCACAAAGCCTAAGTTTGAGTCCTAACATGAATCATGGCTCAATTAATATAACAAGTAGGAAAAACACGGATATAACAAAACATGATAGCAACAAGTACAAAAGTCAACCCGGATCATGATTACCCCATGCACGCCCACACACCCGTCACCTAGCATGTGCGTCACCCCAACACATCACAAATAACATGGTTCCCAGGGATAAATACCCTCAATTCCAAGTTTAGAAATGTTACATACCTCAAAACGCGCAAGTCAATACTCCAACAAATTCTTCCCATGCGAATCGGCCTGCAAACGACTCGAATCTTAATATCATCAAATAATGATGTAGGAAACAACTTCAAATAATAAAGTTTGGATCTTTAACAAAATCAAAAAGTCAACCCCGGGCCCGCACCCCAGAACCTAATCATACTTGCAAATTCCAAACATTCATTCAATTACGAGTTCAACCATACCAATTTTACATTGATTCGACCTTGAAATCCTCAATTTTTACTTTAGGAAGTTTTTACTAAAATCCCCCATTTCTGCACTTTAATTCACCAATTACATGCTAAAAATAAAGATGGAATCATGAAATAATAACAAATCTGAGTCAAAAACACTTACCTCGATCTAAATCATGAAAATCCTCTCCAAAATTGCCCAAAACCGAGCTCTCTCACTAAAATTGTGATATAATAACTGTAACCCTCAAAATGTAATTTTACACATTCTGCCCAGGTGTTTACCTTTCGCGATCGTGTAAAGTCCTTCATGGTCACGAAGAACAAAGTTCTTTAGTTTCCAAAACCTTCTACGTGAACACGACGTCCAGGTCGCGAACGCGATGCCCCACAATGCTATGCCTACGCGAACACGCCCATCCTTATACGAAAGTAAAGACTTATGGTCTGGTGCCCAAGCCGACCTCTCTTTCCTACGGGAACGCGGCTCCCTACTCGCGATCGTAATGCACAACCCCTCTAAAGCTTCCCAAACGCATCACCTTCTTCGCGAACATGAAGAACAAAACCACCTACCACCAAATAACACTCCGTGAACGCAACCACTATGTCGTGATTGCGAAAAAGGATACACTAGACATCAGAACATCAGTCAAAATATGAGGGAAATGGTCTAAAACCCATTCAAAACACACCAGAGGCCCCCGGGGTCGCGTCCAATCACACCACCCAATCCCAAAACCCAATACGAACTACTCGAGGCCTCACATTATACAAAATAACATCAAAACCACGAATTGCACCCAATTCCAGCCTAATGAACTAATGAACTTCCAACTTCTAAAGCTAATGTCGAACCATATCAAATCACTCTGAATGACTTCAAATTTTGCAGGCAAGTGCTAAATGACACAAAGGACCTATTACATCCCCAAAACCAAAATCTGAACCCGGTATCAACTAAGTCAACTCTAAGTCAAACCTCTCAACCTTCAACTTTCCAATTTTCGTCAATTCAAGCCAAAACGACCTACGGACCTCCAAATCAATATTCAGACATATGCCTAAGTCAAATATTACCATATGAAGAGATTCGCACCATTAAAATTCCATTCCAAAGTCATCTACACAAAAGTAAAAATCCAGTCAACTCTTTTAACTTAAGCCTTCAACCTTGGGACTAAGTGTCCCAATTCACTCCAAAACTTCCCTGAAACCAATCAAACCACCCCGGAAAGTCACATAATCACAATTAAACATAGAAGAGGCAATAAATAGGGGAACGAGGCTACAATATAGGAAATAACCGTCCAAGTCGTTACAGATTCTATGTGTCTTACTGAATTTTTGTGTTATAAACTTTACTTGCATTACTGCTCGTCACTATTTCTCAGTCTTTATTTACTATTGTTCCTTACTGAGTTGGCATACTCACGTTACTCCCTGCACCTTGTGTGTAGATCCAGGTGTAGCTGGATACGGTAGCGACTGTTAACTATTCCGATTGCAGATTTTCTCGGGGATAGCAAGGTAGCTGACTGGAGATTGCAACCCTGCTCTTCTCCCGCTTATCTTCCTTTAGTTTTTAGCTATTTTCTAGACTATGTTAGTCTCGATATTGTCAGACAAATTATAGTATATTCTCATGACTAGCGAGACTCCGATGTCGGGCTTTTCTTTTCCGCACTTTTATTTTGATTTGACCTCCTTTACGAAGCTTTTTATGTTAAATAGCCTTGAAATTTTCTTTGAAATGAAAATATCGGATCGTTTTGGGAATGAGTCGGCTTTCCTAGTTCCGCGATAGGCACCATTACGATTGGGCTAGTTTGGGTCGTGACAAGTTGGTATCAGAGCCTAGGTTACATATATCTCACGAGTCATGAGCAGGTTT
Source organism: Nicotiana tabacum (assembly GCF_000715075.1). Taxonomy (NCBI): domain Eukaryota; kingdom Viridiplantae; phylum Streptophyta; class Magnoliopsida; order Solanales; family Solanaceae; genus Nicotiana; species Nicotiana tabacum. Next base: position 12,607,282 of record NC_134096.1, read on the forward strand.
AGTAGAGTCTTGCGGATCGGTACAGAGACATATATACTTATCTTTGAGAGGCTCCAGAACCCTTAAAAAACTCCACATTCTTGAATTCTTGTCGTGCGAATCTGTTGATTCTAGTAACTAAACATCTGTTGTTTAATTCTCTCACATATGGTGAGGACTTGTACTACCGGCCACGGGGGTTAGCCACCATTAGCACCAGCCAGGGCCATGAGAGGCCGAGGCTGCAGTAGAGGTCGTGGTAGGGGCAGAGGTGCAGCCCGCATCATAGTTGGGGAAGAACCTACAGATCTACTAGTTGCCCCAGATTAGGACCAGATTCCAATTATTGATGCACCAGCTCAGGCACCACCTGTGCCTATTGTGATTCCAGGCCTTCAGGATGCCCTAGCTCAGATTATGACAGCGTGTACCGGCCTTGCTCAGGCGATCTCTATCTCGACGGCTGCATCCATTTCTCAGGCCGGGGGAGGCACAGGCACTAAGACTCCCATCGCTCGCACACCCGAGTAGGTTGTTCAGGGACTCCAGACATAGGGGGCACCACCAGCCCAGCCAATTGCAGCTGCACAGGATTATGTGGTTCTTTCTATTCCTGAGGATGATCAGCGTAGGTTTGAGAGGTTTGGGAGGCTCCAACCGCCACCTTTCAGTGGCACAGAGAGAGAGGATTCTCAGGACTTCTTGGACAGGTGTCAGAGGATACTCCGTACTGCTAGTATTCTGGAGACTTGTGGGGTCTCATTCACTACTTTTCAGTTTTTTGGGGCTGCACTCAAATGGTAGGAGACTTACGAGAGGCGTAGGCCTATTGGCGCAGCACCCCTTACTTGGCAGCAGTTCTCTGTGATCGTTTTGGAGAAGTTTATGCCTCGGTCCCGCATAGTGGAGTTGCGCAGACAGTTTGAGAGGCTTTGCCAGGGTTATATATCTGTGACGCAGTATGAGATGCGATTCTCGGAGTTGGCCCATCATACTATCTGGCTGGTTCCCACGGACAAGGAGAGGATCATGAGGTTTATTGATGGTCTCACTTTTCAGCTACAGTTGTTTATGACCAGAGAGAGGGTATCAGATGCTACCTTTGATGAGGTTGTCGACATTTCTTGGCATATTGAGATGGTTCGCGGTTAGGAGAGGGTTGAGAGGGAGGCCAAGAGGCCTTGTGGTCAGGGCGGATTCAGCGGTGCTCTTTTTAGGGGTCAATTCCAGCACGGTAGAGGTTGGCATTTCAGACAGGCTCAGTCAGCTCGGCCATTTCACCGGGGTGCATCATCTCGCCATGATTCTCAGACTTATCATCAGGGCCACTCATCACTTGGTGCCCTTCCAGCTCAGAGTTCACCCCCCGCCCCATCAGTTTAGGGCTCCTCTATGCCAGGTTTTTCTACTAGTTATCCCGGTGCTCAGGGCTCCCTTTAGTTCCCTCCACCAACACCAGGGAATTTTTTTGAGTGTGGGGAGGTTGGGCATATGTGGAGGTAGTGTCCTCGTCGTCTTGGAGGTCTATCTCAGTAGAGGAGTCAGCCTTCGACTTCAGCACCAGTTACTTCACCACCCGCCCAGTCAGCTCAGGGTGGAGGTCAGTCAGCTAGGGGTCGCTCTAGAGGGGGAGGCAGATCAGGGGGTGGCCAGGCCTATTTCTATGCCCTCCCTTCCAGACCAGATATTATTGCTTCAAATGTTGTGATTACAAGTATTGTCTCTGTTTGTCATAGAGATGCCTTTGTATTATTTGACCCTTGTTCCATGTATTCATATGTTTCCTTGTATTTTGCCCATTTTCTGAATATGCCCCGTGAGTCTTTAGTTTCATCTATTCATGTATCTACTCTTGTGGGAGATACTATTATTGTGGACCGCGTATATCGGTTATATGTGGTGACTATTGGGGGTCTAGAGACCCAAGTGGACCTTTTGCTGCTCCGTATGGTTGACTTTGATGTGATATTGGGTATGGATTGGTTATCTCCATGTCATGTTGTTCTAGATTGTCACGCAAAGACCATGACGTTGGCGATGCCGGGATTTCCAAGGGTTGAGTGGAGCGGTTTTGTAGATTATGTACCAAGTAGGGTAATTTCATATTTGAAGGATCAGTGTATGGTTGAGAAGGGTTGCCCATCTTATTTGGATTTTGTGAGGGATGTTAGTGCAGAGACTCCTGCCATTGATTCTGTTCCGGTGGTACGTGATTTTTCGGATGTGTTTCCTGCGGACCTATCGGGCATACCGCCTGAAAGGGATATTGACTTTGGTATTGATTTGGTGTCGGGCACTCAGCCCATTTCTATTCCACCGTATCGTATGGTACCGATGGAGTTGAAAGAGTTGAAAGAACAACTTCAGGAACTCCTTAATAAAGTGTTTATTTGGCCTAGTGTGTCACCTTGGGGTGCACCGATTCTATTTGTGAAGCAGAAGAATGGTTCCATGAGAATGTGCATTGATTAAAGGCAGTTGAACAAGGTCACAGTCAAGAACAAGTATCCTTTGCCTCGTATTGATGATTTATTTGACCAGCTTCAGGGAGTGAGGGTGTTCTCCGAGATTCATTTGAGGTTCGGTTATCATGAGCTGAAGATTCAGGATTCGGATATTCTTAAGACAACTTTCAAGACCCGTTACGGCCATTATGAATTCTTGGTGATGTCTTTTGGGCAGACCAATGCCCCAACAACATTCATGCATTTGATGAACAGTGTATTCTAGCCCTATTTGGACTAATTCATTGTTGTATTCATTGATGACATCATGGTGTACTCTCGTAGCTAGGAGGAGCACGCTCAACATTTGAGGATTGTATTACAAAGATTGAGGGAGGAGAAACTTTATGCAAAGTTCTCCAAGTGTGAGTTTTGGCTCAGTTCGATAGCATTCTTGGGACACGTGGTGTCCAGTGAAGGTATTCAAGTGGATCCGAAGAAGATATAAGAGGTGCAGAGTTGGCCTAGACCGTCCTCAGTCACGGAGATCAGGAGCTTCCTTGGTCTAACGGGTTATTACCATCTCTTTTTGGAGGGATTTTCATCTATTGCTTCGCCCTTGACCAAATTGACCCAAAAGGGTTCTTCATTCAGGTGGTTGGACGAGTGTGAGGAGAGATTTTAGAAGCTCAAAACTACCTTGACCACAGCTCTAGTGTTAGTTCTGCCGTCAACTTCGGGTTCTTACACCGTGTATTGTGATGCCTCGAGGATAGGCATTAGTTGTGTTCAGATGCAGGAGGGTAGGGTGATTGACTATGCCTCGCGCCAGTTGAAGACCCATGAGGAGAACTATCATGTCCATGATCTTGAGTTAGTAGCCATTGCTCACGCCTTGAAGATTTGGCGCCATTATTTGTATGGGGTTCATTGTGAGATCTATACTGATCACCGGAGTCTGCAGCATCTGTTTAAGCAGAAGGATCTTAATTTGCGTCAGCGGAGATGGTTAGAGCTTCTTAAGGACTATGATATCACTATTTTGTACCATCCGGGGAAGGCCAATGTGGTGGACGATGCTTTGAGTCACCGGGCGGAGAGTTTGGGGAGTTTAGTATATCTTCTAGTAGCAGAGAGACCTTTGGCATTGAATGTTCAGGCCTTAGCGGGACATCTTGTGAGATTGGATATTTCGGAGCCGAGTTAGGTGTTGGCTTGCATGGTCTCCAAGTCTTCCCTTTACGACCGTATCAGGGAGCATCAGTATGATGACCCTCACTTGCTCGTTCTTCAGGACAGGGTTCGGAGAGGTGATGCTATGGATGTGACTATTGGTGATGGCGGTGTGTTGAGGATGCATGGCCGTATATGTATTCCTAATGTATATGGGCTTCAGGAGTTTATTCTTGAGGAAGCCCACAGCTCACGGTATTCCATCCATCCGGGTGCCGCGAAGATGTACCAGGATTTGAGACAACACTATTGGTGGAGGCAAATGAAGAAGGATATAGTTGGGTTTGTAGCTCGATGTCTCAACTGTTAGCAGGTTAAGTATGATGAGCATCAAAGACAGGTGTCTTGCTTTAGAGATTAGAGATCCCAGAATGGAAGTGGGAGAGGATCACCATGGACTTTGTAGTTGGGCTCCCGCGGTTGGTACTACTTACACTTCAGAGAGGTTTGCTGAGATTTACATCTGACAGATTGTTTGCCTGCATGGTGTCCCAGTTTCAATCATTTCAGATAGAGGTACTCAGTTCACATTACAGTTTTGGAGGGCCGTGCAGCGAGATTTGGGTACTCAGGTTGAGTTGAGCACAGCTTTTCACCCTTAGAGGGACGGGCAGTCCGAGCGCACTATTCAGAATTTGGAGGACATGTTGCGCGCTTGTGTCATTGACTTTGGGGGTTCATGGGACCAGTTTCTGCCACTCGCGGAGTTTGCATATAACAACAGTTATCAGTCGAGTATTCAGATGGCTCCGTATGAGACTTTATATGGGAGGAGGTGTAGATCTCCGGTTGGATGGTTTGAGCCAGGTGAGGCTAGGCTCTTGGGTACAGACTTGGTCCAGGATGCACTAGATAAGGTGAAATTAATTCAAGAGCGGCTTTGCATGGTGCAGTCTAGGCAGAAGATCTATGCGGATAGGAAGGTCCGTGATATATCTTTCATGGTTGGGGAGAAGGTTTTGCTGAAGGTATCACCCATGAAGGGTGTCATGAGGTTTGGGAAGAGGGGAAAGTTGAGCCCCCGGTTCATTGGGCCTTTTGAGGTGCTTCAGAGGATAGGGGAGGTGGCTTATAAGCTTGCCTTACCACCTAGCTTGTCGAGTGTGCACCCAGTGTTTCATAATTCCATGCTCCGGAAGTATATTGGAGATCTATCCCATGTTTTGGACTTCAGCACGGTTCAGTTGGAGGGTGAAATGACTTATGATCTGGAGTCGGTGGCTATTTTGGATTGGCAAGTTAGGAATTTGAGGTCAAAGGACATAGCTTTGGTGAAGGTGCAGTGGAGAGGTCAGCCTGTGGAAGAGGCCAAATGGGAGACCGAGCGGGAGATGCGGAGCAGATATCCATGCATATTCGAGACTCCAGGTATGTTTCTAGATCCGTTCAAGGACGAACAGTTGTTTAAGAGGGGGAGGATGTAACGACTCGGCTAGTCCTATCGAGAGTTATAACCCCATTTCCCCCAGTTCTATTTCTTTATGTGTTATTTAGCTGTATTGTGTTGTATCGGGTTGGTTGGTTCGGGTCCGGAGAGGGTTCAGGGTGGAACGAGGCACTTAGTCTCTAAAGTAGAAGCTTAAGTTGGAAAAGTCAACCGGATGTTGACCTATGTGTAAAGGATCTCGTATTTGAACTTTTATGGTTCCGTTAGCTTTGTTAGGTGATTTTGGACTTAGGAGTGCGTCAGAATTGTGATATGGAGGTCCGTAGTGGAATTAGGCTTGAATTGGCGAATTGGAAATTTGGCGATTTTTGGTGGGCAGTGGAAAATTTGATATCGGGTTCGGAATGGATTTCCGGAAGTTGAAGTAGGTTCATGGTGTCATTTGTGACGTGTGTGTAAAATTTGAGGTCATTCAGACGTGGTTTGGTAAGTTTCGACGTTGTTTGTGGAATTCGGAATATTTGAAGTTCTTAGGCTTGAATTCGAGGGTAATTAGGTGTTTTAATGTTGTTTGGAGTGATTTGAAGGTTTGACTAAGTTTGTATGTTGATATATGACTTGTTGGTATTTCTAATTGAGGTCTCGAGGGCCTCGGGCGCGTTGCAAATGGTCGACGGATTGGTTTTTGGTGTCTGAGAGCTGCTGGTGTGAATTCTGCTGGTGTTTCCTCACCTGCGGAAGGGGAGTCGCAGGTTCGAGCCCGCAGGTGCAACACTTGGAGCACAGATGTGGAAAATGGGAGGCCAAGGCTGGAGCGCAGGTGCGAAGGATTGGTCGTACTTGCGAGCCCGCAAGTGCGAGGCCTAGGCGCAGGTGCGGAGGCTGAAGAATTAAGTGAGTTTCGCAAGTGCGGCAAATTGACCGCAGGTGAGGTCCCGCAGGCGCGGTCTTGCAGGTGCAAAGAATTGGTCGCAAGTGCGAAAAGCCTGGGCAAATAGTATAAATTGCACACTTCGCGAATTTTGGTCCATTCTTCACCATTTTCAATCGGTTTTGAAGCTTTTGGGAGTGATTTTGAAGAGGGATTCAAGGGGATATCAGTGAGGTAAGTTGATTGAGCCTTAATACTCATATATATGGTAATTTACAGTTGCTTAATCATATAATTAGTGGAAATTAGGGGTGAAAATGAAGGGTTAAGACTTGGGATTTTGGAGAGTTTGATTTAAGGATTTGAGGGACCAAATGAGGTCGGATTTTGATAAATTTTGTATGTATGGACTCGTGAGTGAATGGGCTTTCTAGTTTTGTAAATTTTGTCGGATTTCGAGACGTGGGCCTGGGGGCCAGGTTTGAGCCGATTTCGGGTTTTTGGTCTAATTTGATAGTTTTTCTTTTGGAATTCATTCCATTAGCGTATATTGATGGTATTGTACTGATTGTGAATAGATTCAGAGCATTTGGAGGCCGAGTCAAGAGGCAAGACCATCGCGGGGTAGAGATTTGACCGGTTTGAGGTAAGTAACGATTGCAAATCTAGTCCTGAGGGTATGAAACCCCAGATTTCGTATCATTCTACTATTTTGAGGTGACGTACATGCTAGGTGACAGGCGTGTGGGCGTGCACCGTTGGGGATTGTGACTTGGTCCGTCCCGTAGCAACTGTAAAGTTGCATATTTTGTTGAAACTATATGATACTTATGAGTTTTAGAAATGAATTTCTGTAAATTGGGCGGAATGCCGCGTTTGGGCCTTGTGTAAGTGCTGTTTGGACCCTTAGGGGCCTTTTTCTTACTATCCTCTCATTGTTTTCGATTGAAAATCTATACACAGTCATGGTTATACCTGTTTACTGCATAACTCAGTTTTATTAATCTGTTTTGATGCATATAAATATTGTTTTGGGTCGAGTACCCTGTTTTTACTGAGAGCCCAAGTGGCTTGAGAGGTTTGTGAGTGAGTGAGGACGAGGGCCTGATTTGTGAGGATATTTATGGGATCGGGTTGCATTCCAAAACATGTTTGATATAGGCCGAGGGCCTGATTGATTTATGCCATGATTTGGCTTGATATAGCGCTTAGGATGAAGGAACCCCTCCGAAGTCTATACACACCCCTAGTGAGCGCAGGTACCTACTGAGTGCGTGTGCCGAGTGATGAGTGACTGGAAGGCATGAGAGTTGGTGAGGTACGCCCGATGGGCTATTTACGAGTGTTTGTGAGGTATGCCCGAGGAGCTGTATACGAGTGATTGTGAGGTTTGCCCAAGGGGATGTATATGAGTGATGTTACCCGAGTGGCTGATTATGATTTTATTATTTTTCTCACCTTTGCATTGAGCCTTTGTTTGAAAAACTATTGAAAGATGTCTTTAAATGATTTTTCTACAATAGGATTTTAAAAAGCTTATTTGATTCAAACCCTTGTTTTAAAGCATGTTGTGTCTTACTGAATTTTTGTGTTATGAACTTTACTTGCATTACTGCTTGTCACTACTTCTCAGTCATTATTTACTATTGTTGGTTACTGAGTTGGCGTACTCACGTTACTCCCTGCATCTTGTGTGTAGATCCAGGTGTAGCTGGACAAGGTAGCAATTGTTGATTATTCCAGTTGCAGATTTTCTCGGGGATTGCAAGGTAGTTGCCTGGCGATCGCAGCCCTGCTCTTCTCCCTTTTATCTTCCTTTAGTTGTATTTAGCTATTTTCTAGACTATGTTAGTCTAGATATTGTTAGACAAATTGTAGTAGATGCTCATGACTAGTGACACCTCGATGTCGAGCTTTTCTTTTCCGCACTTTTGTTTTGATTTGAACTCTTTTACGAAGGTTTTTATGTTAAATAGCCTTGAAATTTTCTTTGAAATGAAAATATCGGTTTGTTTTGTGAATGAGTCGGCTTTCCTAGTTCTGCGATAGGCACCATCCTGATAGGGCTAGTTTGGGTCATGACAGAAGATCTGCTAAGGATACTTAATTACATCAATCAAGGAGGCAACAGTCATCACGCCATTTCAGGGTTCAAATATAGGAAAGTTCCAACTTTATTCTTGGAAGGAATCAATCAAGATATATTATAAGGATCAACTCCTTTGGGTTGCCTATTTCTTAAAGATCTGCTCATATCAAAGAAGATCCTCCCTCAAGTCATATATATGCAGTCCAAGGTCCAACGAAAACAATATACTTTGATCGAACCATTACCAATCTTTTTGTTCTACTCTGAACAAGCATCGTAGTCTACTCTAGATTTACTGTGTAATAAGTGGAGAGACGAAATAGAGAAAAGAATCACTGGTGAGGCATTGTATCCAAATAGAGAATACTTACACTGTGAGAAGTTGTTGGTGTATGTTCAACCACATCAATACACTTGTACCAAAGATTTCAAGGAACTTAAAAGAGAATTCCCTTGAAACCCAAGGGGACTGTAGTAGGATTCATATTGAATCTAAACTAGTATAAAACATATGGTGTCATTACTTTATGCAATTTACTTTCTGTATTTCCTTTACATCTACCTCATATCAAGATCCAGTCGACTAACAGGAAAATCAGTCAACTACCTACTTAAAGAAAAAGAACGGACAACAATCCCCCCCCCCCTCTTGTACTTTCACAAATAGAAAACCTGAAAACATAAAATTTCAAAAACTCTAAGGGAACCTTTCATCATATATAGAACCCCTTATTCTTCTTACCAACGTTCCTCGTTTCCACTTCAGTAACTCCATGCCTCTTCTCATCTTCAAGTTTTATTTTCCTACTTTTCTTTTTGATATGATCCTAGATAGCCCCGACAGAGGGGAGAATATTGAATATTATCCTGAATTATCTAGTGGACTGTCAAGTACAAGAACGCCCGACGGATGCACGCTAAGGAGGTGTATGATCTTCAACAATTAACCAGAAGATGTTTGGAGAGTCACTTGGATGATTCATGCAAAGAATACCATGTCTGGAGTCTTGATAATTAAAGAATCAAGGCCCCAAGTCAAATCGTATGACACGATTTCACCAACCGTTGACTACGGTTCAAGAGGGCCTAAAGAGCGGAAGAAAATATGCTTCTGGAATTCGACATGGTTCAACTGTGTGTTATGATTGAGGTTAGGGTTGAAGTTATCGTTTGGCCTCGCAAGTTTTTATGAATATTTAATTTTGAAACTTTTTCTATTTTACCCATTGCGTATTTATAATAGCCTAGGGTTATTTGATTAACCACTTAACATATTTTCATATAAGAAACATGTCACGGCCCAAAACCTACTATAGGTCGTGATGGGGCCCAACATCGTCGTTAGGCAAGCCAACGGTGAACTATCAGCTTAATTATTCATTTTATTATTTTTAAAATCATAAGACTAATTAAGTAAAGGATTCAATGCATTTAAAAATCATGAATACTTAAAATATTAGTAAGATATAAAATAAAATATGACAATATTAAGCAGAACCATATCAATCACTAGAGTATCCCCAAACCCCGGTGTCACAAGTGCATGAGTATTTACTATGGAGTACAATAATAATACAACATCTGTCCAAAATATAAATAAGACAGGATAGAGTAAATAGTACGATGGAGACTATGTGGGCTGCGATACGTAGCCTGGAATGCATCTCACCAAAAGTCTCCTTAGAAACTGCGCCTACGCGCCAAGATGACCACCAAATGAACCTGTCAGATCCTGCACATCTAGTGCAAAAGTATAGCATAAGTACGTAAATCAACGCGTACCCAGTAAATATCTAGCCTAACCTCAGAGAAGTAGTGACGATGGACCGATATGAAGCACAACAGTAATAATGGGTTAAGACTGTAATTTACATAATCTTCCAAGATTTCTTTTAAAGATATAAATTTCTCAATCTCGTATTTTATCTCAACAACTCAGATATATCAAGTGCTAGTATCAAATGGATAAGGAATACGATATAAAATTCCAAGCATCAATAGAAGGAAAAATCTCGCGAATATTCGGATTGCTAGCGATATAACGCACGATTATGCTGAGGTCGTACGACCCGATCTAAAGTGGTGTGTACACTGTCGAGGGTCGACCGGTACGAACCAGAGATGCATCTCAATATATTGCCGAGGCATTCGGCCCGCTCCACAAGAAAGAAAAAAACTTATCGAATTACGAGTCACGTGCTTACAATACAAGTACATGAGCATAAAGTGGATATACGCTTTATCGTTTATCAAATATTTTGCCAACAACTAATATGTATTCCTAAATCAATTTAAATTATAAATTCACTTAATTGAGCTAGCAAAAATGAGTTCAAATAATTCAAATATTACATGATAAAGTCCTAAGTCTACCCGTACATAAACATGCTTTAGCTACGTACGGACTCTCATCACCTCATGCGTACGTAGCACCCACAATTAGTAGCACGTAAGAATTCATCACCTAGGTGGTAGTTTCCCCCTCACAAGGTTAGAGAGGAGACTTACCTCGCTTCAAAATCTAATAACCGGCTCCAACACCTCTTTAAAACCTCAAATTGATGCCCATCGATCCGAAACTAGTCAAACAACGTGCAAATCAATCAAAATATACCCAAAAATTCTTAATTAATCAATTCATAACAATTCTCAACTCCGCTCGAAAAGTCAGCAAAGTTAACCCCCCGAGCCCATGTGCCCTTCCAAAGATTTTCGAAGATAAACATTACCCATAGCACAACGAAGTCAATTATATAATTTATTTCCAATTTCATGTCTAATTTCGTAGTCAAAATTCAAAAATATCATTTCTAGGTTTTCTTCCAAAATTTTCGCAATTTCTATCAAATTTCATGTTAAACTCCATATATAACTCATGTATGTAACTCGAAACAAGTAGGAATAACTTATCTTATGATATATGGCAAAAATAATATTCAAGAATCACCCTATATCGCCCCACATGTGCTCCAAGAACTTAAAAGTGAAGAAATGAGCTCAAAATCCCGAAATTAGATGTTTAATACACCAGCCAGGCCTTCTTCTTTTCGATCGCGGTCATAAGCCACGTGATCGCGGTTAGCAAAAGTTCCATCAATGTTTCTTTCACCAAGATCGCGGCCAAAACCCTGTGATTGCAATGTACAATTTGTGTTTTTTCATCACAGGTACCCTTCCGTATAATGGCCATAACATTTTGCACAAAATTTCTAAAGTCAAATGGTTTACCTTTTTAAAAACTAGATTCAAAGCGCTACAACTTTTGTTGTTGGATCATCTCAAAATTCCTTATAGATTGCAAGATATATGCTTCCGAAGTCAACCCACTAACAACAGAAATTCCTTGTACGCAATCGCGACCTTCCATCCGCGATCGCGATTCACAAGGCCTGGAACAACACTTTGCTCTTTGCGATCGTGGTCCAAACCTCCGCCATCACATTTCACACCCTCGACACCAGTTATCAAAAGTTTGAAAAGGCTATAAGTGGTCCGGAACCATCCCAAAACTCACCCGGGGTCCGAGGAACCCCGTTCAATCATTCTAACAAGTTTATATATCCTATGTAAACCTGTCCAAAGGCTCGGAACTCAAATTACAACAACGAAACCAAGAATTAAAGATCAAACTCAATTTCTTAAACTCTCTTAACTTTCAAACCTTCACCATTCGCTGAACGCGTCCGAATCATACGTAAACATTCCGGAATGACGCGAAATTTTACGTGCAAGTCATAAGTCACGACCCGAAACAATTCCAAGGCTCAGAACCCCAAACGGACATCGATAACTCCAAAGTCCACTTTAAACCAAACTTGGGAAATTCTAAAAAATTTAAAATGCCAACTTTCCATATTAAGCGTCGAAATGCCCCCGGATCACCCGATACTCAACCCGAACATATGCCCAAGTACCAAATCATTATTTGAACCTATTCACCTTCAAATCCCGATTTTGAAGTCGTTCACTTAAAAGTCAAACCCTAATCAACTCTTCAAACTTAAAGCTTCCGGATTTAGAATTTTCTTTCCAAATCAACTCTGAATTTCCCGAAATTCAATTCTGACCACACGTACAAGTCATAATACCTAAAATGAAGCTACTCAAGACCTCAAACTGCCGAACGACACGCTAGAGCTCAAAACAACCGATCGGGTCGTTATAAAACCTCTTGAGAAAGATTTGGAACCTCTTGGTTCGAGTTCAACTTTGTATTACCTGTTTTCAAAAATTGGGTTCTTGAGGGTAATCTTGATCTCCTTCCTTTATATCAAGGGTTTCTAACTTTTCGTTCTTGGGAAGCAATCGAATAGTTTTACGATTGTTGTTTGAGACGTTTACTTAGGGTTCTAGATTTTCTTCTACATTTCATTATTCAGACTACTTTTGATTATATTAATCAAACATATCATTAGTTTTGCTTCAATTATTGTTGTTTTCATATTCTACTATTTTTTTTTTATCTCGGATCGTATCACTTCTGAAGAAGAAGACCAACACTCTTCCAAAACTTCCCTCTTTGCACTTTTATTTCTTCAATTTCTTCAAATTAAAACCCACTTGTAATACCATCTTAAACTCAAATGTTGCCCTCTTTTCTCCTTGTTAGTTATTATATTAGTTAGCTTCTCCACTTCACCATAAAAATTCAGAATACAATGATACATGAAACACCAACCAAACACGTGAGATAAGCAAATCACAAAATAAAAAAGAAGAGATTTAATTTACCTCTGTCTAGTAACAGTGCTAAAATTTTAGCAATGGTATATTACTTACTTACCTTCAAAAAATCAAACCTTTTCAGTTTTATTAGATCTAGCTGTTGAACTCAAAAAAGTAAACAAAAATAAATACGTTTTGTGGCATAACCAATCTGATCCATCCATGAAGACTACATACTGGCGACAACAGACGCCTATATTAGTCCATCACTTGCATACACTGACTTTGACACTGCATACATGCGCTAATTAAATAATTGTATATACTGTTAACCAACTCTTTTAACCTGATATTGTTTACTGAGACTTACACAACTAAATAATTTTACCTGTAGCAAAGAGTCTTTATCATCATATAGATATAAGCTTGCTCTAGAGCATTAAGGCCAGGATGCAGTTTCAAATCCAGTAAGAGCAAGTGTATAGTTCCCTAAAAACAAAGAAGAATGCTTTTGCAAGAATATTAGTACACAAGTATTAAAAAAACCCAGCTTGAGTTTAAATTTAAAAATCTCATTGCAAGGGAAAAAAGATAAAAATCCCAAATCAGATATGAGGGCAAAATATTTATCCAATCTTTACTAGTTACTAGAGTTTAAGAGCTAGTGGAGATTTAGAAAGATTAAGCTGTTTCGTTTGCTTAAATCAACACGTCTATCCACTCATTCATTTTTGCTGCGTGGCGTTATCGTATTTCACTAAAATAAGGAAAAGAAGATTAATCCAAATCGGAAACCAACAAATTCTGATAAATTCTCGTTTTGGTCCTTCTAATATTTGGCTAGTCACCTTTAATCTTTTACTAATTAAAATGTTTGTCTTTAGTCCCTTTAATATAAGAAATATCTTATATCTAGATTATTGATAGAACTACAATTATCTGCAAAATATAAAAAACAATATAAATTTAACATAGTATATGAACAATTAAATAGTTTAACAGTTAAAAATTCATTAAAACTGTAAAATTTCACAAGCATAGGGATCTCAAAAGTGCACATTTCAAAATATCAGAAGGACTAAAATCAGAATTTACTAATAAATGTGGGACCAAAAGTGCTATTAAATCCTCATTCGGAAAATAGGAACAAATACTGCGATTATGTCTCATGCAGTTATTATATTATAGTTCTAGTAAAACACAAATACACGTCTATATATATATTCTATCAGCCGCTTTTGTGATTCTTGAAAAAGCCATTGACAATCTTTTGAGCAGAAAGAAAGTAAGAAATTCACAAGAAGTGTGTGAGAGATAGAGAGACTTTTGTTTTTGTTTTTGAAGAAAACAAATCATTACAGAGAAACCAAATATGCCTCCTCTTATGGCCTTTGACAAGGGGGGTGATGAGTTTCCTGCCAAACTGACTGGACAGGTTGTGATTTGTTCCATTATTGCAGCCTTTGGTGGTCTTATGTTTGGCTATGACATTGGAATTTCAGGTAAAATCTTTCTTGCTTGAAATATTTGTAGGTCAATTTAACCTAACAATATATGTGAATAAACTTATATTCTTGCAAAATTTGTTGAGAATTTATGGTCAATACAAATATTAAAAGGGTTTAAGTTATACACACTTAATAAGCGTTTGGACATAAAAATTATAATTTTTGAAGAAAAAGTAGTATTTGGAGTTAACTTGAAAAATGATATTTGGAATTTGAAAATTATGTTTGGACATACATTTCACTTGAAAAAATGTTGCTTTTTTGTGGGTGAGGAAAAAAGTTTTTTCTGAAAATTTTAAAAAAACGGTCAAATTTAAAAAAACTCATTTTAAAAAAATTTCCAAAAACTTGTAAAATCTCATGAACAAACACATTTTTGAATTTTTTTTTTTTTTTTAAAAGAAATTTTTTTATAGACAAACAGGGGCTTAATTTACATTGCTTGTGCAGTCTAACCGTTACAACACGTGTTATAATGATTGTCATGGAGATTTGTGATTTGATTATGTAAATACAATTTTTTTTACATCATCATTACATAGAACATAAAATCAAATTAAAAAAATATTTTTTTTTGCTTTTTGATAAATTAATGTAAAGTGGCATGATAACGTCTATGGATTTAACTTATATACAGTGTCAGCATAAAACTTTCTTTTTATACTAAAATTGTAACCTAGCAGGTATTTATCAATTTTACATACCCGATTATCAATTAACGCTTATCAAGAAATTTACATGTAACTAATGACTTGATTGTAGAGCCTAAAATTTTGGTATTCAGTATTCGATATTTTGGTATTCGGTATGGTATTTGGTTTAAGTTTTAAAAAAATGGTATTAGGTATGATATTTGGTATTTTAAAATGAAATACCGAAATATATATTATATTACACAATAGACATTTTATTAATTATATCATAAATATAAGAAATCTAAAATTTTACTTTCCTTTATTCTCTTAGTTCATTAAATAACTCTAAGCAAGTAAAAAGATATTTCTCTAAGTTTTCTCTCTCTAGGTTGGTATTTGCTGGTTTTAGACAAAACTTTTGTCAACAAACGTTTTTAGTTTTGTACTTTTGAGTACATTAATTAAAAAATATTTACCGTGTATGACTCTATGCACTAGTTAGCATTCAAATCGAATAAACCGAAGTTACCGAACCGAATAAACCGAAACCGAAAGGAGAAAAACCAAACCATACCGAATTTAATTAGGTACGGTATTGGTATAGCATTTTACGAAACCGAATACCGAAAATACCGAATCGAAATATCTAAATACCGTACCGTACCGACCGACGAACACCCCTACTTGATTGTGTAAATATTTTTTACATACATAAAACTTAAACTTAAACTTCTAGTTATGTATGGATTTGTGCAGGTGGGGTGACATCAATGGATGATTTCTTGGAGAAGTTCTTCCCAAAAGTCTATGTTAGAAAGCATAGGGCTAAAGAAGACAACTACTGCAAATATGATAACCAAATGTTGCAGTTGTTCACGTCTTCATTGTACTTAGCAGCAATTGTATGTTGTTTCTTTGCCTCAAAGTGTTGTAAGAGGTTTGGCAGGAAAATTACAATGCAACTTGCCTCTTTGTTCTTCTTTATTGGAGTTATCCTTAATGCTGCTGCTATGAATCTGCCTATGCTTATCATTGGACGGCTTTGTCTTGGCGCTGGTGTTGGATTTGGCAATCAGGTAACTTTTATTTAATTAATTATCACTTATATATTCAACAAATAATACAGAATAAAATATACTCTAGGAATCTAATGACCGAATCTCTGTTATGGTTGATTTTCTGTCCTTACTTGTAGTAAATGAAAACGGTGTGTACTTACTACCACGTTTGTTTTGATATTTTTTTGCTGTTATACCGAAGTGTTATTATAGATGACATATATTATAATGTAATATAAAAATCAGTTCCGAAAAAAATTTGGTTGTTATATACGAATGTTGTTATAGAGAGGTCTGACTGTAATTTAATATGTCATGATAGCCAAAGGAGCTTTACTCTAATAACATTAAAAAAAATTGATTTGTAAAAAATTTCAGTTATAATTAAATTAAGGTAGTTTGCAATACATATTAACTAGATAAAACCTTATATGAAGATGTAGGCTATGCACTTAATTAGTGTTTAAGTGCATGCAATATTTGCTTTCATAAGTCTTGTATTTATGACTTCCCACAAGTGTGACAATTTTTTTGTTGCTTTTAACATCTTTAATTACAACCTTTAATATTGCTAATTCAATTGTCAAAATTTTCAGTTTGGCTATGTGGTCATCTGAGGACCCGACCAAACCATGTTTAACATAGTTAAATAATAAATTAAAGTAAGTATATATACTCCATTAATTAACCATGATTCATAAAGTTTGTATAAAAGATATGTCACACACTTATATTGCTTTTAGTGCATATGCAGTAGTTTCTTCCAAATGTCTTGTTTGTATTTATGATTTCTCACATGGAAATAGTGTAAAGGTGTTTAATTTGCAACATATTTGGTTGACGTTAAAAAAAAAAAAAAACAAGTTAAAGTTGCAAAAGAATATTTGGACGTTAAAGTTGTCTTGATTAATTTCACTTAACAAAAGTTGAATATTTGTGAGGTAAAAATCAATACTCACTCCAATTCAATTTAAATGACAGAATTTCGCTTATTGAAAGTCAAACTGTGTAAAGTTTGACCAACATTTTAAAATATATTTTTTGATCATATTGACATGAGAAAAATTGTAGCTTATAGTATTTTTCGCTAGTTTTTTAATATCTAAATTTTAATTTTTAAAAATTGAGTTAAACTAATCCAATTTGATTTCAAAGTTTGGTCAAATTGACTCTCGATAAGCAAAATGTACCATCTAAATTGAAACAGAGGGAGTATTTAACTTGAAGTTCAATGTTTGTAAAATATATTAATAGCCAATTTAGTCATTGCAAATACCATTATTTACAAATACTAAAATATCATTTATTGCAGGCAGTGCCATTATTCATATCAGAGATAGCTCCAGCAAAGTACAGAGGTGGTCTCAACATTTTGTTCCAAATGCTGATCACAATTGGTATTTTATGTGCCAATATAGTCAACTATGTAACTTCAAAAATGCACCCACATGGTTGGAGATTTTCCCTTGGTGGTGCAGCAGTTCCAGCAATATTTCTTGGCTTAGGTTCTTTTCTCATTGTTGAAACACCAACTAGCCTAATTGAACGTGGCCAAAATGATGAAGGCAAACAAGCCTTAAGAAAAATTAGAGGTGTAGATGATGTTGAAAAAGAGTATCAAGAGATTTTACAAGCCACTGAATTAGCTCAACAAATCAAACAACCTTTTAGAAATCTAATGAGCAAATCTAGTAGGCCACAACTTATATGTGGTACAATTCTTCAGATTTTCCAGCAATTTACTGGCATAAATGTTATCATGTTCTATGCTCCTGTATTATTTCAGACGATGGGATTCGGCGGAAAGGCGTCTTTGTTATCAGCTATTGTTACTGGTATGGTTAATGTGGTTTCAACCATAGTTGCAATACTTGGAGTTGATAAATTTGGAAGAAGAGTTTTACTTATTGAAGCTGCTGTTCAAATGCTTGTTGCCCAGGTAAACCATTATTTCAATATGAGTTTAATTTATAGTATAAAGGAACTATTCTTATACTATTAGATCACCAAAATATACACTATAACTGTTCATATTCATAATATACAGTAGAGTTTTTGAAAGGAAAAATGGTTTGATCTTAGCTCACTGTCCAGTTGGCTCCTGTAAAGGACTAGGAAAATTACTTTTTTTTAAAATTAATCAGTTTATTATTAAAACTATTACATCATTTAAAAACATAAAAGTTTAAACTGTTAAATATGAGATATTTTATTTATTTATTTATCTTGGCTCGTATTTTTTCTTTAATCAAGCGTGCAAAAATAATCTTGTTTAATATTATATTGGTGGATCCAAGTGAGACACTCGAACCGTGATCTTTGCTTGTTTTGGCACTATATTAAATTGCTTTGCCACATCATAGTGTAAAAATTATCTATACTGTCGGTGCGTTTTAAGTAAATCTTGTTGTTCTGCTTGTTGATTCTTTTGGTTTTTGTTGCAGTGTGTTACAGGAGGAATTCTTGCAGTTCATTTGAAAGCCACAAATGTAATACCAAAGAACTATGCATATTTTGTGGTTGTGTTGATATGTGTTTTTGTGAGTGGATTTGCTTGGTCATGGGGTCCATTAGGATGGTTAATTCCAAGTGAGATTTTCCCATTGGAAACAAGAACTGCTGGATTTTTCTTTGCAGTGAGTATGAACATGATTTGCACTTTTATTATAGCTCAAGCTTTTCTCACAATGTTATGCCACATGAGATCTGGGATCTTCTTCTTCTTTGCTGTTTGGATTGTCATTATGGGAAGTTTTGCATATTTCTTCCTCCCTGAGACTAAAGGAATCCCTATTGATGAAATGAATGAAAGAGCTTGGAAGAAACACTGGTTCTGGAAGAGGTATTTCCTTGATGATTCTGCTCCTGGAGATCATCGAGATGACAAAATCCCAGTAAACTAAGAGAATTAGTCGGGCAAGTGAGTACCAGACATTGAACAGTTAAACAAAAAATAAAAGTGATCGAACCATTTCTTTCATAGAGACCTTCAAATTTCTAGTCTCTTTTTTCGTTCTTTTAGTATGAGAAACTGCAGTTATTTATTTAGTTTTTAACTTGTCTCTATATACATTAGCGATATACTATAAGAATTTAATAAAATAAGAATTTAAGTTATATGCATTAGCAGTGTAAGAATTTTTATACTATCAGTAATTTCTCGTCATGTTATTACTCTTTTTTTTGTTATCATAAAATGTTTTCTATGACTTGTACCTGCATGTTAAGCTAACTTGATTGTATGAAAAATGTATTCATTGTGTGGAAAAATGCTATACTTACAACCTTAGATATTTTTCCAAAGCTCCTATATTCCCATTTGTTTTTACACCTCTCTTGTTCGTTACATATAAAACATGTCTTAACCGCAAACGCTTAAGTGGAGCTTGTAGTACCTGCATGCATATCAAACTGATAGGTTATATGTACTTTGTTATGTTTTGATAATCTAACAAACTTAATGACAAGAACCAGATCATAAGGAACCCGATACACATCCTCAAGTATGTTGTGACAACAAGACTTAAGCTGGAATTGTAAATCAACGCTTCAGGAGTCAAAGAATCAACAAGGGGAACATATGGACATTAGTTTCCCTAGTGATCGTACTAGTCAACTCTCCAACAGCTATAAAATTGTTGCCTGCACACGCAACAGTGCGAAACAGTGCAGCAGTCAACTTTATTGGGAATGATCCTGTACCATCCATGCTTGCATCATTCAAGTGATGTCACCAATATTATATTAACATTAAACCAAAGACAAAACATCACTTGAACTTTTGAAGAATCCATCAAGCACTCTCTCAAGTGACCAATCAATCTGGCAAGCGATTCTCAAGAGCATCAAGAACAAAGAACAACATAACAGCGGACCAGTTCCTGTATTGAGTTACTACATGTCCTTAGTTGTATTGAACCTTTGTTAAAGTTCTTTACTTGTAATTTCTACTTAGCTTAGTTAGAAGTATTATGTAGGAAACCTTTGTAAATCATAAACCATTGTGTTGGTGTCTTAGCTAGAGTTAGTCGAGTTGTAAGTCTTTGTAATAGAGTTATTACAAAGTGGCTTGTAATAGAGTTGTTGCAAGTTAGTGAGGGATTAAGAGGTTAATTCCTAGATTACAAGAGGTTGTAATCTAAAGTTTGCTCACTAGTGAAGTTGAAATCCTACAAGGGTAGGTCGTGATTTGTAATCCCGTGAGCTGGGAGTTTTTCACGTAAAATTTCTTTGTTTCATTTACCTACTGCAGTGTGCGTGTGTTCTGTGGGAACTAATAGAGAACCTGGTTCTCTATATAGTTTGGTGGACCCTTAAATTCTATCAATTGGTATCAGAGCAGGTTCTTTCTATAAGGATAACACCTAGAAAAGATCCTCATAGCTGCTCCACCAAACTTCGAAGTAGGTCAATCTACCTACAGGACACCAAGTTTCAATGAACAATACTATGGATGGTGGAAAACTATGATGCACGACTTCATCATGACTGAAAACTCAGAGCTCTAGGACGTCATCTGCGATGGACCTTTCCTCCCCACAAAAACCAGTGGCGATCCAGTTGTAATAATCCCTAAAACAAGAAAGGAGTTCAATGATGCTGACCGCAAGGCAATAGAAAAGAACTTTCGTGCAAAGATAATTCTTGTCTGTGGTATCGGTCCTGATGAACACAACAGGATCTCAGTATGCCAATCTGCTAACGAGATCTGGGAGGCTCTCCAAACAGCCCATGAGGGAACAACACAAGTTAAGTAATCAAAGATTGACATGCTTACCACAGAATATGAGCTTTTAAAAGATCCCAAAAGGGAGAAGAACCTGGTCCTCAAGACAGACAACAATGATTCAGGTGGTGAGGATGCTGATATGGCTTACCTGACAAAAAGATTCCAGAAAATGGTTCGCAGAAATGCAGGCATTTCAAAAAGGGCCAGTTCCAGCAAGCCAAAAAATTATGACCTTTATCATAAGTATGGTAAGCCAGGACATTTCATCAAGGATTGTCCTCTCATAAAGCAAGATCAATACAAACACAACACAGACAAAGCAGCTAAGAGGAACCCGGTTCCTGACAAACGCTTCAAGAGGAAAAATATCGCTGACAATGTTGTGAAACAAGCTCTTGCTACATAGGGAGACTCTTCCAGCGAATCTGAAGAAGATGATGATCAAGGTGGCAGCTCCATGATGGCAGAAAAGTGAAGCAGCTGAGTATGACTCCATCTTTGCCTAGATCGCACAGTCCGATGATGATGAAGATGATGATGAGGTAAATTTTCTAGATGTTCAAAAAAATCTGAAGTCTTATTCTCCTAAAAAACTTATGTCTATGGAAAATATTTTAATTGATGCTTATTACAGTCTTATAAATGATAAAAAATACACTGACTCTTGAACTAGGAGAAGAATAACAGTCGAGAGATGACCTTGTAATTGTTGTGGTAGATTTAAAAGAAACCATTGAAAGTCTGAATAAAGAAAAAGATATTTTAATTGAAAAAATTACAAACGTAGAACATGAGAGAGATGATCTAGTAGTTGTTGTGGTCGATCTAAAGGAGACCATTGAGTGTGTCAAGAAAGAGAAAGAAGCCTTGACTGAAAAGGTTTCTAGCATAGAGCATGAGAGAGATGATCTATTAGTAGTAGTTGTACATTTGAAGGATACAATTGAGGAACTAAAAGGAGAAGGTAGGCATGAGATTTTTCAAAAGGGAAAGGAAGTTGCGGATGAAATACATCTTAGGCTTGAAGATGAGATAAAATCGGTGAAATCTAGTATGTGTGTTGAACTTGAGAATAACAAACAACTTCAGGAAGAACTAGGTAGAGTCAAGAGTGATCTTGAAAAATCAATCTAGCGGACCTGATCCTCTGATGCTATCACTGCCACGCACACAAACAATGGGGGAAACAGGCAGGGAATCGAGTTTCAAAGGGAAACAACTCCCTACAACCCTCATAGCAAGTACGTTACTGTACCTAACAATTGGCTCTGCACTTACTGTGGTAACACTAGGCACTTTAAGGAAACTTGTAAGGCTAAGTTTCAGTCTCAATAGAAAAACAAAGTGTTTGCTAAAAAGGTAACTACTGCTAGAGAACTTGGTCCCTCATATAAAAGATGCATGATGCTTGCTTGGACCAAAAGAACTCTTATTCATCCCTTTCCTCATTACAAGGGACCCAAACTTGTTTGGATTCCTAAATCTAACCCTTGATTTCCTTATGCAGGGAGTAGTGAAAGGGAGCATCCAATAATGGTATATAGATAGTGGTTGATCAAAGCATATGACTGGAAGTACAAATGATTTTCTTTCACTGAAGGCCCTGCAAGGAGGAGTGTATCCTTTGGAAATGGCAAAAAGTGATACATTCTGGGAGTTGGAAGGATTGGGAAGTCACACTCTCATTCTATTAAAAATGTGTGCTATGTCAGCAGATTGAAGTACAACTTATTGAGTGTTTCCCAAATCTGTGACAAGGGAAACAAGGTGGAATTTGTGTCAAAGATATGCACAGTCACAAATCTTGTGACTGGTGAAGTGGTGCTAGTGGCGAAAAGATACAAAAACATCTATGTTGCTGATTTTGAGTCACTGCAGAGTGGTGATCTCAGCTGTCTAAGTGTTGTTGATGATGATGCTAAGTTATGGCACATAAGGCTTGGTCATGCAAGTTTCTCACTGCTGAACAAACTGGTCAAGAAGGACCTAGTTTGTGGTCTGCCCAAGTCAAGCTTCAAGGATCACAAGGTGTGTGATGCGTGTGATAAAGGAAAGTATGTCAGATCCTCTTTCAAGCCCAAAAAGGAAGTTAGTACCTCAAGGCCATTTGATCTTCTCCATATGGATCTATATGGACATATGAGAGTGCCAAGCAGAGGAGGAAAAAGGTACATCTTCGTCATTATGGACGACTACTCCAGATTGACCTGGACTTTGTTTCTCAGAACCAAGGATGAAACCTTCTAAGTATTTGTTGCATTTTTTAAGAAGATCCAAGTGAAGATGGGTAATAATGTAGTATGTCTCAGGTCTGACCATGGAACATAATTTGATAATACCAAATTCGACGAATTCTGTGTTGAAAATAGCATCACTCACAATTTTTCAGCTCCAAGAACACCAAAATAATATGGTGTTGCGGAGAGGAAGAATAGGAATCTTGAAGACATGGCAAGAACAATATTGATTGATAGTGGTATTACTAAGGGTTTCTGGCATGCTACTTGATAAACAGGTGCATGATCAGGTCCCTCCTGAACAAAACACCATATGAACTGCTAAACGGAAGGAAGCCTAAGCTAACCCATTTGAAGACTTTTGGCTGTAAATGTTTCGTTCTCAACAACGGCAAGGAAGCACTTGGGAAATTTGATGCCAAAAGTGATGAAGGAATCTTTCTGGGATATTCATCATAAAGCAAAGCCTACAAAGTATACAACAAAAGAACTCAATGTGTAGAGAAAAGCATACATGTGATCTTTGATGAATCTCTTCACTCTTGTGAGAAGGACTTGCATGATAAGAATGATCAAGACAAAGAACACTCATTTGTTCCTGGTGAAGTCATTGACATGGAAAATGGAAAGGCTGACATGATGAGTCACGTCAAGGAATCCAATGAAGATGGTGCGACTATGTCTCCAACTGATAGAGAGGAACCTGGTCCCACAATCATGATAATTGAAGCTGAGAACAGAGTTGTCGATACTGTCCAAGGCACCCCACATGCTAAGATGAGAAGCGGCCAAGAACAACAGTCAGATATACCTGGATCTTCATCAATGAGATTCAGGTACCAAATTGGAAGCACAAAGGTTCACACCCTCTTGAAAACATAATCACCCCTCTTGATTCAGGAATTCAAACCAGATCAAAGGCTAGAAACACACTTTCCTTATCATCCTTTCCTTCGCAAATAGAGCCCAAATATATCAAAGAAGCATTAAAAGATGCAGTCTGGATTACTGCCATGCAAGAAGATCTCCATCAATTTGAGAGAAACAAGGTATGGAACCTGGTTCCACGACCTGTGGATCATACTATTATTGGAACCAGGTGGGTATTCAGGAACAAACTTGATGATTTGGAAACACCACAAGAAACAAGGAAAGGCTAGTAGTTCAAGGCTACAATCAGGAAGAAGGGATTGATTTTGATGAAACTTTCGCTCCAGTCGCTCGAATAAAGGCTATCAGAATTCTTATTTCCTTTGCATCACATATGGAATTCACATTGTTCCAAATGGATATCAAAAGTACATTTCTGAATGGCTTTCTAAAAGAAGAAGTCTCCGTCAAGCAACCTCCTGGATTTGAGAATCATAAGCATCCTGAGCATGTCTTTAAACTTGACAAGGCTTTATATGGATTAAAGCAGGCTCCTCGCGCTTGGTATGAAAGGTTGTTAAAATTCCTTCTAGAAAATGGCTTTACAAGAGAAAAAATTGACAACACCCTTTTTCTGAAGAAACGCGGGAGGAACCTGCTCATTGTGCAAGTTTATGTTGATGATATTATTTTCGGAGCAACAATCGACTCTTTGTGTGAGGAATTTGCGAAACTCATGGGAAGTAAGTTTGAAATGAGAATGATGGAGGAATTGAGTTTCTTCTTGGATTTACAAGTGAAGCAATCTCAAAAGGGGACTTTGATAAGTCAGCATAAGTACATCAAGGAGCTGCTGAAGAGATTTGACATGGAAGCATCAAAAATCATTGACACTCCCATTGCCACAGCCACTCGTCTAGACATGGATGAACCCGGTTCCCCTGTGAATCAAACCATGTATAGAAGTATCATAGGGTCACTCCTGTATCTCACAGCAAGCAGACCAGATATTGTCTTCAGTGTGGGACTTTTTGCCAGGTTTCAATCTAATCCAAAGGAATCTCATCTGAAGGCTGCCAAGAGAATCCTGAGATATCTCAAAGGAACACAGGACCTGGTTCTCTACTACCCCTCTAGAGATAACTTTGACTTAGTTGGGTATGCTGATGCTGATTATGTAGGGTATGTGGTGGACAGGAAAAGCACGTCTGGAATGACATATTTTCTGGGTTCATGTCTAATTTCATGGGGTACAAGAAAACAAAACTCAGTGGCCCTATCCACTGCAGAAGAAGAATATGTGGCAGCTACATCTTGTTGTGCTCAACTACTATGGATTAAGCAGTAGCTGGAAGATTTTTGAGTGTTCTCTGATTGTATGCCCTTTCTGTGTGACAATACCAATGCACTCAACATGGCCAAGAATTAAGTCCAACATAAGAGAACAAAGCACATTAATGTGCATCACCACTTTCTCAGAGGTAATGTTGAAAAAGGGCTCATATGTATGAAATTTTGTAGCACAAAAGATCAAATTGTAGACATATTCACCAAAGCACTGAGAAGAGAGCTCTTGGAAAGAAATCGCTTGGCACTAGGGCTGATAAAACCAAGATGAGAACCTGGTCCCTCGATGATTGGCTATGAAAGAAATGTATAGGTAAAGGTTGATGCCGGTGAGGAACCTGGTTCTTCCAAGAAGGCAAAGGTTGATGATACCCAGGATGCTGGGAAGGAAAAATTAAAAAATCAAAAGGTGTTGTGGGGCCGTACATTTGCCCCTGATATTCTTGATATGGTTGGCATGCGACAATTGATGGAGATCTGTGAATTTCAACAGTGGACGCACTTGTTCACAGGTGACAGTCCCAAAGTGTATGAGGAAGAAGTGCGCAGTTTCTATCCTAACTTCTTCACAGTTGAGGATGATCATATTTGCATGATGGTGAATGGGGTCGATTTTGTGATGGACTCTAATGTGCTAGGATCTTTTCTGGGTGTGCCTGCTGAGGGATTGTCTTCGATTCAAGGCTCCTGCTCTTCAAACTTTAGAAATGCTATCGTGAAGGATAAGGCAGTTCAGCAGGGGGAACGGGTACACAAGAAGGCCATCCTTCCAGTGTACCAATTGCTGTTTGAGATGGTGAACAAGGTTTTGCTCCCTCGTGTTGAGAGAAGGTCAATTACATCTCGAGCAAACCTGGTTCTCATGGAAGCACTGGATGGCTACACCACCATCAACCCGCCTAGCATTATGATAGAACACATAGAGTTTAAGGATGGTAATCATGTGCTGCCTTATGGGTTCTTTCTCACCAAGGTGTTTGAGTTCTTCAAAGTCCCTTTGGGAAACGCTAAGGTGGGTACTCATAAGAAAACCTTCTCCAAGACCACTCTAGAGGAGTGTGAGTGCATTGATAAAGTTGGAGGGGTTGGCAGCACTTCTACTATCTCCCAGTTGATCAACGCCCAAAACAGTGCCACTTGTGAGATCAGGAAGCTGAAGGCAAGGAATGCCATTCTTGAGGGTCAGCTAGGTCAGCTTCAGAAGGCACCTGGTTCTAGTAGCTCTCAAAGCACAGAGGTTGCCCGTCTGACCAAGGAGAATGCCGATCTCAAGAAATAGGTTGAGGACCTGAAGGAGAAACTACTCAATGAGCAGATGTCAGCAAACGCTCGAATGGACATCGTCCTCAAAACCCTTGCCTCTTCCTCTAAGCCTTCCCCTTCCTGTGCTCCCTAGAAAGTGTGCCCATTCCAGTATCAAGTCCTAGTGTTTGTCCCTTGTTTTCAGTTGTGATGATGTTTATGACTGATACTTTTGTTTTTTCTATTTTTATTTTGTGGATGTGTTGGCAACAATGAAACTGCTCCCTGCTTAATATCCAAATGTTAATAAAAGCTTTCTCCTTTTGCTGTGTATGCCTTTGCTCTTATGTTCTGTTTTTTATCATGTTTGTGTGCACACATGTGGCATGAGTTAACCAAGCTAGACTTCTTTTTGTCTATTGCTTGTTGCTGCTCTTTTTATGATGCCAAAAGGGGGAAGGATAATTGAGGGGGAACAGATTCAGGGGAAATATAGGATATGTGAGTATTACAAGATACATGTGTATGTCATTCTTGTTCTTAGGGGGAACTTCAATTATAAGTTTGTTATCATCAAAAAGGGGAAAATTGATAGGTTATATATATCTTGTTATTTTTTGATGATCTAACAAACTTAATGATAAGAAATAGAAAAGGAACTTGATACACATCCTCAAGTATGTGAAAACAACAAGACTTAAGCTAGAATTGTAAATCAACGCTTCAGGAGTCAAAGAATCAACAAGGGGAACATATGGACATCAGTTCCCCTGGTGACCATACTAGTCAACTCTCCAACAACTGTAAAGTTGCTGCCTGCACACGCAACAGTGCGAAACATTGCAGCAGTCAACTTCATTGGGAATGATCCTGTACCATCCATGCTTGAACCATTCAAGTGATGTCAACAATGTTATATTAACATTAAACCAAAGACAAAACATCACTTGAGCTTTTGAAGAATCCATCAAGCACTCTCTCAAGTGACCAATCAATCTGGCAAGCGATTCTCAAGAGCATCAAGAATAAAGAACAACATAACAACGGACCAGTTCCCTGTATTGAGTTATTACATGTCCTTAGTTTTGTTGCACATTTGTTAAAGTTCTTTACTTGTATTTTCTACTTAGCTTAGTTAGAAGCATTGTGTATGAAACCTTTGTAAATCATAAACTCTTGTATTTGTGTCTTGGCTAGAGTTAGTCGAGTTATAAGTCTTTGTAATAGAGTTATTACAGAGTGGCTTGTAATAGAGTTGTTACAAGTTAGTGAGGGATTAAGAGGTTAATTTCCAGATTACAATAGGTTGTAATCTAAAGTTTGCTCAGTAGTGAAGTTGAAATCCTACAAGGATAGGTCGTGATTTTTAATCCCGTGAGCTGGGAGTTTTTCACGTAAAACTTTTTTGTGTCATTTACCTACTGCAGTGTACGTGTGTTCTGTGGGAACTAATAGAGAACCCGATTTTCTATATAGTTTGGTAGACCCTTAAATTCTATCACAAACGCTTAAGCCGAACTTGTAGTCGTTTCTCACTTGTTTAAAAGAGCATTAGATGAGTTTCTACACTATATACGATATACACTGCTACAAAAAAGTATTGACAATACGAGTAACGAGTGTAAACTAAGAAATATGACTACATGGATGCAATTAATGTGTTGTGTTGAGCTGTGTATTTTTGAAATTTTCCTTTTTGTATATATATATCACTTACTCGTAAACATTGTCGGTTACATATTCTTCTCTTGATAAAAACCAAAAGCTAATTTAATCCAAGAGAACATCCTTAAAATATACCCAAAAGCTACACTTAATCCTTAAAATATCTCAATAAGCAGAAAACATCTTGTAGTTTTCCAAAATGAGCAGCTTTCGTCCTCTTCCAATTCTCTTCTTCAAACATATGGCAGCTCACCCTTGAAAAGAAATGGGACTTCATTCCACGATTGCATAAGCGGCAGTGCATTATATTAATGGTTGAGTATTTCTTAAAGCAACTACTCAGAATGTTTTACGTTCGACCAACTATCTTCATTTATTTACACTCTTTTATTCCAAATAAAATAGTACCTTAAAAAAGTTTTATTCATCGCTTAAGTAAATCAGATATAAATCAGATGAATTAATAGGTTTTAAAGTATTGAGCAGGGTCATATTTTTCTGGGCCAATTTTGATACCTCTAGTTAATGAATGAAAACAAACGTAGAAATAATACCAGGTAGCCACTCTAAAGGGTTGCTATTTAGGAATTAACTAGTGTGTCCAGCCTTTCAATTTTTTAGTTTAATTTTTCTGGACCAAAATATCCTGAATTGCCCTGAAGTTTAGATTTTTAGTACAAAATTTCATGACAAAATAAAATATTGGTTAATCTCTAAATGACATCCCTCCCCTTATTTGCTTGATTTCTTCCGGCGTCGAAAACTTCAATAACTGCTGATATGTCGAGGTCACTTCCTTCATCTCGTGTATCCACAACCTTTCGAGGATTACATTGTAATCCATATCACCATCTGCCGAATAGAGTGGTCTTGGTTATTCCTTCGGCGTGCGTGGGCAGTAAACTTTCCTCTCGGGTTGTCACGCTCGTCAAGTTAAAGCCAACTAAGAGTTTTGTCACCGGTATGATGCTCCTGATCAGCTTTGATTGCTCCAGCACTCTCCATTGGATGATGTTGGTTGAGCTTCCTGGGTCAACCAAAAAATGCTTAATTTTGAAATCTAAAACATTAAGGGAGATTACCAAAGCGTCATTGTGTGGTAGAAGAAGTCCGTCAGCGTCCTCCTCCGTGAAGGTGATATCATCTTCTGCTATTTCCCGGAGTCTCTTGTTGTGTGTCACTGATATCTTCATTTTTTTTGTTGCTGAGAAGGTTACACCAATGACTTCGTTTCCTCCGAAGATCATATTGATAGTCATCCGTGGCGACCCTTCCACTACCTTCGAAGGCTCCGCATTACCCCGGCTTCTGTCATAGTTGTTCATAGCTCGGTCACTTAAGAATTCCCTAAGATGGTCATTCTTCAATAATGTCGTCATCTCTTCGCATAGATGCCAGCAGTCCCCAATTCTATGGTCGTGAGTCTCATGATATTCACACCATAAACTGGGATCCCTCTGGCTAGGATCTGATCGAATTGGCTTCTGGAATCGTGCTTCCTTGATATTCCTCATTTCCGATACCAACTCTACCAAGCTGATGTTAAAGTTATAATCTGACAACCTGATATATGCGGAGTCTCGGGCCCCTGTCACCGCCTTTTCCTGAAACGACATGTTGTTCCGACCAGGATCGATCCTTTTGTCGGGAGATAACCTATCTGATGACTGAAACCATTTTGTTGTTATGCCCATCGGTCCTTTTGTATGATAGAAAACGACTTCTAGAAGTCTACCGATCCGCATCAAAGTCATTCTTAAACATGCCCTGATTTTTGTTTCGACCCCGTCCCTTGGTTGAAACCGAGGACCCAAGCTGATAGTCTTGTATCCTTGTTTTTGATTCATAACGGTTATGGACAACCGCTCATGTAGTTGCTTGAAACACAAGAAGGCTCTCCTTCAGTTTTCGGGAGGCATCAAAACTCAACGAGTTTAGATCCTTCATGAATGCCTTTGCTTCCCACTCATTTGGAACCGCCGGCAGCAACATCCTTTCCTTCTGGAACAGGATCATGAATTCTCGCAGTAGCTCGAATTCGCCCTGCAAAACTCTGAATATATCTGCTTTTTGAGCCGGAACCTTTCTTGCTCTGACATGGGCCTTAATGAACTAGCTCACAAGAATCTCAAAAGAATCAATTGGGTGCTTGGATAGGAGAGAATACCATGTCAGGGCCCGCTTTGTGAGGGTTTCACCAAAATTCTTCAACAAGACTGACTCGATCTCATGTTGAGCTAAATCGTTTCCTTTCACAACCGTGGTGTAGGTTGTGATGTGCTCCTGTGGATTCGAGGTCTCATCGTATTTGGGTATGTCTGGCATCTTGAACCTCTTCCTAATTAGTTCTGGTGCTGAACTCCGTTTAAATGGCAATTGTGTGTATTTTTTTGAATCTGGACCCTTTAGTACTAGGGGTGCGCAAGGAATCTGATCCATCCGAGCATGAAACTCCTTTGCATTGTGATCCATTCATTCATTCATCTCTTATAAACCTCATGAGCTTGGTTTTGAAGGGATCATTCTCGTTATTATTCCCACATCTACTACCGGCCCCTCCGGCTTCGTCAAAACCGACTTCACCCCTTGAGGTGTTTGTTATCGACTCTATGAGTTGTTTGATTTGCAGGAACACTGGAAAGAATCGGGCCCCTTTCGTTTGCATTATTGAAGGTGCCTGACAATGCTTGTTTTAACTCCGTCATCACCCGATCCTTCCTTGAAAGGTGATTCATGATTGCTTTCTGTTGTTCCCTCAAGAGTTTGATCGTTTCCACGACGTGCTCCTCCTCAACATCATCGGGAGTTGATTCTTGCACATGCCTAGGGTACTGACCTTCGCAAACAGAGGTTGCCCTATCCCGGTTGTTGCGAGTCTCACTGACTGAGTCATCTCGTTGGGACAATTCTTCGTGTGCCTCAACGTTGTGTGCGTTGTTGAAATCATTAGCTTCCATATCTTTTTTTTACTAAGGAAAGAACCAAAACTAGTTAGTAATAAATGAATGAATCAAAACAATTATGCAGCTGTCTATGCCCTATGGTGGGTGCTAAACTATTTAACCGTAAAACAGTACAGTGAAATTTGTTTCGTGATTTATAAAAAAGCGAATTGATTTGACCCAACAAATAATAAATAGATAGAATTAAAATTAAGATTTAGCGATTGAAATTAAAGAAGATAACAAGCCTGACTCCGATCTCAGTGTCTCCGCGGGAGTGAAAAGAATGACCAAGTGAAAGAAAGCTGTTAATTTGATAGCAAGATAGTAAAATATAGCTTTTTTGTATAGAATGCTTCATGTTTCTACAATGGTTGTTGACTCTACTATTTATATCTCTACCTAGCGAAATAAGATCCTAGGATCAAGCTTCTCTTAAATGATAATAAAAAAGTTATTGATGAACATGTAATCGCAAGACTTGAATGCAAATATTCGCTTATTTAATGTTAGTGAATATTCTCTCATTGAATGATATCCGATGGTAGACCTTTGAAATTCTACCGTCGCCTATGTTCCCCTTGAAATTTGCCTGGTACTGGCCACACTCGTTGTATTGGTTGTTTCCTAACTCGTCCTTTGCCTACATTTGGTTCCACGTGTCACGTTATCATTCGACCATATGTTATAAAACAATTTTACCCCATACATTGACCCCATCCACTTCTCACTCCTGAACTTTATCCTTATCCCCTTGTCAGGCGTTTAGGTCTAGTGTTACTAGTTGTGCCCTTTGTTTGTGTCTGTTTTCTGATCAGTGTGTAGGAATGTCTTAACTATCTTTGTTTTAATGTTGTTTTGATCAAGGCCTTTTGGCTTAATTGGCACTATCTAATGCATATTCCTACGTTATTCTCCTGCTTCTGACCTGGCTAATATCATCAGATTGATTTGTTTATTGTATGATTTTTCTTGTGCTCATTATGTAGCCCTAATGACCATTAATCTTGTATTATATTTGGTTGCTCAGTTTATCACAGCTGTCTAGCTTTTCGATGACGCCAAAAGGGGGAAGATAGAGTAGGGGAAGGTTCATTGTTAGGTCACATGTTCTTACTGATGATTGATGATTGATACTTGATAATAAAGGTTTCTCTTGTTTCAAAGCACATTATTTTTAATCATCAAAAAGAGGAAATTTGTTGAGTTATGTGTTTTGATGATTAACAAGTATTTGCGATGAACATGTACTAAGAACCAGGTTCTCACGGGCTGCAAAAGGCTCCTTACAAGGCAATAACTTTCTTTGGATGAATCAAAAGTTACTACAATCCGATATTTGTAGAATCTCTGATGTGATAAGGATGCTCGCTAAAAATCTTTGAGGATAAGAGTTACGAAACTTGAGGAGTCCTTATGGCCTCAGGACTTGTATGATGACTAGAGTTTTATTGTGCCTAGCACTCCCAAGTATCTCGATGTTGTGATGATTAAAATACTCTGCTTAAGGACTGTTCAAATACATCCTTTTTACACACCTACAAAGTACGAAGGAACATTGCTTTTTAGTCCACAATACACTTGAAGTCGTCTGATAAAGTTTGTTCATGTAGGAGAGTAAACTATGGAGTTAGTTCATATGCTATTTGAGTTAGTCTAGTTCATGTGTATTAGGGAATTGGATTGTATTCATATTTTCTTCAAAATGATGTCAGTTGAACTATTGTCTGAATTTACAAGTTAGAGTAACTTATAGTTTTCATATGATAGGCACAAGTAGTTGAGGCGCATTAGGTTACAAGATTTGTAATATGCACATTTGGCTCATTTGTTTTAGTAAAGTTGAAACTTAAAATCTACATGGTAAGTCGTGATTTTTGCACCTTTGAACCGAGTGATTTTCTATGTTAAGATTTCTTGTTCTTTATATTATGTTGATACTATTTGAACATAAGAAGTTAGGTAAAGAACCAAGGTCATTGGTAATTTAGGAGGGCACTAAAATTAACAGAAGTTATATCTGTATAACACAAAACTTTGCAAGATTTACCCACTCAGATCTGAAGTTCTTTTATCTCTCCAATACAACTTCTGAATTGGATATGAAGTTCTTCTATCTTTCTAATGCAACTTCAGAAAATCGGATCTGAAGTAGTTATATCTCTTCAATGCAACTTTCTTCTATCTTTTCAATGCAATTTCAGAAAATTCGAATCTTAAGTAGTTCTATTTCTTAAATGCATAAACTTGTAATATTTTGAAAATTATGAATGAAGCTGCTAATGGGAATAAAAATGAAGTTGTTAATAAAATCTTTTTAGTGTTTGATTAATGGAGTGCATCTCTTCTTTATTCATAGATGAGTTTGGGTAGAAGGTAATCTAACAGACTTGCTCGGCCAGGTTCTCTCGGTTAAGCGTCGGTCGCGCCGGTAGACAAGATCCT
Source organism: Nicotiana tabacum (assembly GCF_000715075.1). NCBI lineage: Eukaryota > Viridiplantae > Streptophyta > Magnoliopsida > Solanales > Solanaceae > Nicotiana > Nicotiana tabacum. Next base: position 12,640,628 of record NC_134096.1, read on the forward strand.
AGCCAAAGGGATCCAAATTTGTGGTGCGAATACCATGGGACCAACGGCCATCGGACAAGGGACTGTCGGCATCTGCGCGAGGAGGTGGCGACATTGTTGAAAAATGGCCATCTCAGAGAATTCTTAAGCGACTGAGCTAAAAACAACTACGGCCGCAACCGTGATAACATGGAACCTTCTTACAATTTTATCAAAAAGAACCTAACAATCGTTTCGGTAAGGTTTGGTAAGGTCAATTTGTACCGTTTTCAAATAATCATATTGACAATGTAGTTGCGAGTTTTTGACCAATATTGTCCCTTATCTTTGAGGGTAGGTCTATTTTTGTCCTTAAAATATGATCACGAGCATCTTTAATCCCTTAAGTATGTTAAAGTAGAGCACCTTTAGTCTCAATAACAAAATCTGTTCAATAAGTATGTTAAAGTATAATACCTTTAGTCTCAGTAATAAAATATGTTCAAAAACTAACGGTACTACCCAACTCTGATTCACGAAGCAAATCTTCCCCTATGAAGCAAAACTTTCCCTCTCCTTTTATCGGTTGAACGAATTATCATGTTCATCATTTTTAGATAATATTTCCTAAAATGTTGACCTTAAAAATATCCCCATATGCACCAGTTTCCGTCTGGTTATTTGTTTGTTTCAATGATATGCCTCGATGTGATCCTGACATCTCTATTTTTCAACTTTCAACTTTTCTTTTTGAAAAAATCAACTGAGTCTCTTAAAAGTAAAAGTTTCAACTTTAAACACTCAAATCAATCAGCTTTGTACAATTAGTGGTGTTGGTTTATAAGACATTGTCGATAAGTAAACTAAAAAGACTGTGAGTGCCGAAACCAACCCCGTAATTGACTTGGAATTAGTTTTTGGTTTCTACATTTTGAAAAATTGATTTTGATCTCCTTATTTCAAAACGGAATTTGTTTTTGCTTAAAGTCATAAATAATAGGAGAGTAACTTAATTTACTATTTTGTCCCATAAAAAATATATTTTAATAGGTAAAAAATGCGAACGATATTTCGTTAAGGGGTTTCGTACTTTTAATATAGTATAGATATAGATAGATATAGATATAGATATAGATTTGAGTTGCACGTGTACCCTATCTCAACGAATACCAAATTTTAGGAAATTACATAAATATTATATCAAAATTTATATATATATTTGCTACAAAATTACTGAATCTCCTACCAAATATTTGCAAAAATGTATCTAAAAATATTTTAAAATAAAATTAGTTCCAAATGAGTGAGACTTACAACTTGTTTGGATATATGGTTGTTACCCATTGTATTGTATCGCATTATTACTTTAAATACAATATTTTTTATTATTATTTAAATTTTATTGTATTGTATCGTTAAATGTGTCGTTATGTAACGATGAAAAGTGTCACTTTATGAAACGACGGATTTGGTATGCTGGCGTCGTTACCTTATATTTTTCTCTCATCTTGCCCTTTCTTATTATTTAATAATCATATTTTATTTTTTATCTTATTTTTTTTATACAATAGTTCTACTTTGTATCCTATCTCTTTCTTGGTAATGTTGCAAGTTTATTCTTCATATTATTTGAAACGATGATAAACGATACAATCCATCCAAACGTTATATTTATTAAACAATACAATACGATACATTATAAAACGACATGTATCAACCATCCAAACAAGCTGATAGGGATGGAAGTGAGGCCGGTGCATGGTGGATTGAGAATTTACCAGCAAAAATTTCAACCCGCTACGTACAATAATATTTTCTATTTTCATCCCGCAAAGACCACAACGATCCACTCGGCACTGCACTCGCGTAATCTTTTTTTTTTTTCATTCTATTATTTAACTAAACATACTTAAAATTTTATTATTCTTTAAAATGGAGAATTTATTACTTACGTTACAGAAGCTACTTAATAATACTATATTTTTTCCTTTGTGTTTTCGTTTCCAAGAAAATACTCCATTAGAATTCAGAAAAAGGAATGTTTAAAAATCACCCCTCGTCGTTTTTTTTGGCCGAATTTGTATTTACATAATCAATAACTCTCTTCTTTATTTGTTACTTTTTCAAATTCTTTTTGATAGTTACAAATTATCAGTTATTTCCTGATTATTATTTTTTTCCAAAAATTGACTCTTAATTAGTTGCAAATTATATACTAGTACTAGTATAAAAGAAAAATAAAATGACTCTGTTAGGCCAAGAATCTATCAATCTTAACCATAATCTCAAAATGCCGCTGTAAACATATCCTCTCCGTACAAAACATAACGTTACTTACTAACGGTAACTAAATCCCCATTTTCTGGGCGATTGGTGCCCACACAATGCCTCATGGAGAAGCCGGCTGGCGCTCAACCGACACGTCTGACGGAGAATACGAAACCTGTTGATGAGAAAACAACATCTGAAGAAGTAATTCCATCCTCGTCCAACTATGCAGTTGCGTTGAAAACTCCGGCAAGTCCGAGAGCCCTAGCTCAAATCGATATGGCAACCCTGAAGTTAAAAGCTAGATACTCTACTCACAATGGAATACCAACTGTTATATTCAAAGCCAGCTACTAGTATGGAGTTATGGCCAAAGAATACGATTGTGGGTAAGTTTTTAAGAACCCGACCTCCAATAGAGAAGATTAGATCTAAATTTGCTGAAAAACTTACAGTGAAGGGTAATGTTAAGATCCGTGCGTACGATTTCCGCACCGTCTTTCTGGATTTATCCAATGAAGATGATTTTTAAAATGTAGAAATTGAAGGACAACTGATGTCACGACCACAAATTCCCTCCGTAGGATGTCGTGATGACACCTAATCTTTAAAACTAGGTAAGCCTAAAAATGCGGAATAATAATAAATATCTGAAATAAATAAATTACAATTCAAACAATTTCAACTCCCAAAACCCGGTAGAAATAAATCACAAGTTTCTAAGAATTTATTCTCAATGTCTCTATATATCAAGGTCTAAATAAAATATAAGGAAGCAACATAAAATGATAGAAGGGGACTTCGGAGTCTGCGGACGCTGGCAGATATACCTCGAAATCTCCGTGCGCAAATAACTCACTGACGTCTAGGCTGGTAAGATGTACCTGGATCTGCACAAAAGGACGTATAGAAGCGTAGTATAAGTACACCACAGCGGTACCCAGTAAGTGCCAAGCCTAACCTCGGTAGAGTAGTGACGAGGTCAGGTGAGGCCGTACTGGAATATAATAATGGCATGGTAAAAATGTTTAACAATATAGTAAAATAAAATGACATTGGAAATGAATCAAATAGCATGTCACAGTTAATGACACCAAATAATTGCAAATAATATCTCGTGAAATCAAAACAGAATTTCCTTCAACTTTATGAAAATCACAACAATTAATCGAATGCAACTATGGCCATAAATCAATATCAACAATGGCACTACCGAGGTACCGCCTCCTAGTCCCAAATTATAAATAATTTCGCAATATCTCATTTTCTTATATCACCGCGGGAGCCTTCACTATTAATTTAAAGAAAATATTTTTTCCAAAATAGCATCCCGCGTTTAAGCCACCCTTATCACACTGCATGACTTCTAGTAGTCACCCCTACTAGTCACGCGTATCAAGCCACCCTTATCTCACCGCATGCGTTTCAATACCCAGACCTTATACCACCGCATGCATATTAATATCACAATTTGCACCTTAAATGCCCAATATTTTAATTTTCCACAATAAATCAACAACAATATTTTTCAATAATAAAGAGCTCACGGCTCATGCCAGAATAATCCAACAATAATATTTTTTCCACAATAAAGAGCTCACGGTTCCATCACAATGAGTACCAAAAAATATCTTACGAAAATATTCAAGAATAAATAATTCAGGAAAATAATATTTCAAAATTTTAATACGTTGCTTCAATATCAAATTTAAAAATGTCAAATACTTTATATTAATAATATTTAATTTAAAAAAAATTAACCTTCAAATAATGCACAGTATAAAAGAAACCAAGTTTCAATTAAACATGTATAACAATTAGCACGAAAAGGTCAAACAAATTTAAAATATATATCTCAGATCAATGATGAAGAATATAACAAGATAAAATAATTTAATAAATGCGCAACAATGATCTACACAATTTAAAAATATAATCTTTCACATTTAGCCCGTGTACATACTCGTCACCTCATGTACACGACTTTCAACATATTTCAATAATTACATTAATATCAATTCTATGGGAACTTTCCCCAACACAAGGTTAGACAAGTCACTTACCTCGACTTGCTCCAATTTAACCAAGTATTATGCTTTTCCTCGATTTTCCAACTTTGATCGACTCGTATCTAGTCATAATTAATTCGATATAGTCAACAAAAATTATAGAAATCAATTTCAGAAGAAAATATTATATTTTTCAATGAAATCCGAAATTAGCTCAAAATGTTGACCAAAGTCAACTTAGTTGAGTTTTAAACCTCAAATTCACATTTCAATTCATTTTTCACATAAAAATTTCCCGAAAAATTTTACGGACTGTGCACACAAGTCAAGAAATGATAAATAGTGTTTTTCGAGGTCTTAGAACATAAAATTAATTATTAAATTTAAAGATGATATTTTGGGTCATCACATTCTCCACCTCTAAAACAAATGTTCATCCTCGAACGGAGTTAGAAAAAGTACCTGAGCTGGTGAATAAGTGTGGATAACAGCTGTGCATATCATGCTCGGCCTCCCAAGTCGCCTCCTCGACCGGATGACCCCTCCACTGAACCTTCACGGAAACAATATTCTTTGACCTCAGCTTTCGAACCTGCCTATCTAAAATAGCCACTAGTTCCTCAACATAAGATAGATCATTGTCCAACTGAACCGAACTGAAGTCTAACACATGAGACGGATCGCCGTGATATTTTCGAAGCATAGAAATATGGAATACCGGATGAACTGCAGAGAGACTAGGTGGTAGTGCAAGTCTGTAAGCTACCTCTCCAACTCTTTCAAGAATCTCAAAAGGCCCAATATACCTAGGGCTCAACTTTCCCTTCTTCCCGAACCTCATCACACCCTTCATAGGCGAAACCTGGAGCAATACCCGCGCACCAACCATGAATGCAACATCACGAACCTTCCGATCCTTATAACTTTTCTGTCTAGAATGGGATGTAGAAGTCGATCCTGAATCAACTTAACCTTTTCCAAGGCATCCTGAACTAAGTCTGTACCCAATAGTCTAGCCACGCCCGGTTCGAACCAACCCACTGGAGACCGGCACTGCCTACCATACAAAGCCTCATACAGAGTCATCTTAATGCTTGACTGGTAACTGTTGTTGTAAGAAAACTCCGCAAGTGGTAAGAACTGATCCCAAGCACCCCCAAAATCTATCACACACGCACGAAGCATATCCTCCAGTATCTGAATAGTGCGTTCGGACTGCCCGTCCGTGTGAGGGTGAAATGTTATACTTAACTCTACCCGAGTACCCAACTTACGCTGTATTGCCCTCAAAAACCGTGAGGTAAACTGTGTACCCCGGTCAGAGATGATAGATACTGGTACACCGTGAAGTCTGACAATCTCGCGAATATATACTTGAGCCAGCTGCTCTAAAGAGTAAGTAGTAATCAGAGGAATGAAATGAGCTGATTTGGTCAGCCTATCTACAATCACCCAAACTGCATCAAACTTCCGCTGAGTTTGTGGGAGCCCAACAACGAATCCATAGTGATCCGATTTTCATTCTAGAATCTCTAACTTCTGAAGTAATCCACCCGGTCGTTGATGCTCATATTTCACATGTTGACAATTTAGATACCGAGATACATACCCCACTATGTCTTTCTTAATCCTCCTCCACCAATAGTGTTGTCTCAAGTCCTGATAAATCTTTGCAGCACCCGGATGAATGGAGTACCGCGAACTGTGAGCCTCCTGGAGAATCAACTCACGCAAGCTTGCCCCGAATCTCTAATACATCGTCATCTCCAATAGTGACTTCCTTGGCATCACCATGTTGAACTGTATCCTTAAGGACAAGCAGATGGGGGTCATCATACTGGCGTTCCCTGATACGATCATAAAGAGAAGACTGAGAAACCACGCAAGCCAAAACTCGACTCGGCTCGGAAACATCCCATCTAACAAACTGGTTGGCCAAGGCCTGAACATCCAAGGCCAAAGGCCTCTCTACTACCGGTAAATATGCTAAGCTGCCTAAAATCTCCGCCTTACGACTCAAGGCATCGGCCACCACATTGGCCTTCCCAAGATGATAGAGAATGGTGATATCATAATCCTTAAGCAACTCCAACCACCTCCGTTGCCGTAAATTAAGATCCTTCTGTTTAAATAGATGCTATAGACTCCGGTGATCGGTGTAGATCTCACAATGGACACCGTACAAATAATGCCGCCAATTTTTAAGGCATGAACAATAGGTGCTAACTCCAGGTCATGTACATGATAATTCTTCTCATGCACCCTTAACTGTCTGGACGTGTATGCAATCACCCTACCGTCTTGCATCAACACTGCACCGAGACCAATACGCGACGCGTCACAATACACAGTATAAGATCATGTACCTGTAGGTAATACCTATACTGGGGCTGTAGTCAAAGCTGTCTTGAGCTTTTGGAAGCTCTCCTCATATTTCTCGGTCTACCTGAATGGAGTACCCTTCTGGGTCAATTTGGTTATAGATGCAGCAATAGAAGATAACCCTTTACAAATCGACGATAATACCCAGCCAAACCAAGGAAACTCCGGATTTCAGTAACTGAGAACGGTCTGGACCAACTCTGCACTGATTCAATCTTCTTTGGATCTACCTTGATCCCATCGCACGAAACTATATGACCCAAAAATCCCACTGAATCAAAGCCAGAATTCACACTTTGAAAATTTTGCATATAACTTCCTTTCTCTCAAAATATGAAGCACAGTCCTCAGGTGTTGTTCATGATCTTCCCGACTCTGGGAATACATCAGAATGTTGTCAATAAACACAATGATGAAGGAATCAAGATAAGGCTGAAATACACTATTCATTAAGTGCATAAATGTTGCTGGGGCATTGGTCAGCCCAAAAGACATCGCAAGGAACTCATAATGACTGTACCGAGTCCTAAAAGCAGTCTTAGGAATATCTGGCTCCCGAATCTTCAAGTGATGATAGCCTGAACGCAAGTCAATTTTAGAGAATACCTTGGCACCCTGAAGCTGATCAAATAAGTCATCAATACGTGGCAATTGATACCTGTTCTTCACTGTAACCTTGTTCAACTGGCGATAATCAATACACATCCGCATAGAACCATCCTTCTTCTTTACAAATAAAACAGGAGCACCCCATGACGATACACTAGGCCGAATGAAACCCTCATCAAGCAATTCCTGTAAATGTTCTTTAATTCTTTCAACTCTGCCGGGGCCATACGGTATGGTGGAATAGAAATGGGCTAAGTACCCGGTAATAAATCAATACCAAAATTAATATCCCTGTCGGGTGGCATACCCGGAAGATCTGCTGGAAATACATCAGGAAAATCCTTTACTACAGGAACTGACTCTATAGTAGGAGTATCAATACTAACATCTCTCACATAGGCCAGATACGCATCACACCCCTTCTCAACCATTCGTTGAGCTTTAAGAAATGAAACAACCCTGCTAGGAACATGATCCGAGGTACCTCTCCACTCTAGCTGCGGTAGACCCGGCATAACCAATGTCATCGTCTTGGCGTAATAATCAAGACTAGCATGATACGGCGACAACCAGTCCATGCCAAAAATAATATCAAAATCAACCATATTGAGCAATAAACAATCAGCTCTGGTCTCAAAACCACTGATAATAATTAAACACGATGGATACACATGGTCCACAATAATGGATTCACCCATGGGTGTAGATACATAAACAGAAGAACTCAAGTAATCACGTGATACTCCCAAATACGCGACAAAATAAGATGACACATAAGAATAAGTGGAGCCTGGATCAAATAAAACTGATGCATCTCTATGACAGACTGGAATAATACCTGTGATAACAGAATCGGATGCAACGACATTTGTCCTAGCAGGAATGGCATAATATCTGGCCTGGCCTCCCCCTCTAGGGCGACCTCTACTTGCCCCGACCTCTACCTCTAGCTGGCTGTGCAGGTGGAGTGGCAACTGGTGCAGTAATCATGGCTTGAGAAGCCTGAGGACCCTATGGAATAGGTGGGGCCGGAGAAATTTGTGGAGGTGCACCCCTCCTAAATCTGGGGCAATCTCTTATAATATGATGAGTGTCACCACAATCAAAACAAGCCCTCAGAGGACGTGGTTGTTGGGACTGGCTCGGGCCTGATCGACTAGACTGTCTGCTGAAAGCACCCCATATAGGAGGTACAGAAGACACCGGTGGTGCATAATATGGAACCCGAGGTCTGGGAGTAGTCGGAATACCACTGGAAGCTTGAAGTGCTGAATGAATAGGACGGCTCACATAACCTCTACCATGATGGGCTGCAACTAGGGCACGAGAATTATTATATGTTCTAGAATCTCGGGGTCTCTTAGCTTCCCTCTCTTCCCTCTCCCAAGTGTGCATACCTTCCAATATTCTAGCAATTGACACCACCTGTTAGTATGTGATGTCCATCTCTAGCTCTCGAGCCATACTGTATCTGATACTAGGGTGAAGACCCTCAATAAATCTGCGAACCCGCTCTCGAACAGTAGCAACTAAGGCTGGTGCATGCCAAGCCAAATCACCGAATCAGACCGCATACTCTGACATTGTCATAGAACCCTGACGCAACTACTAAAACTTTGCGTGCCATGCATCCATAAGACTCTGAGGAACATACTCTCTTAAGAACATATCCGAAAATTGAGTCCAAGTGAGTGAAGATGCCTCAACGGGACTATCCAATTGATATGCCCGCCACCACTGGTAGGCTTCTCCTCTAAACTGGAATGCTGTGAAATAAACCCCACTGGAATCCACAATACCCATAGTACGAAGGTTACGGTGACATTCCTCCAGAAAACCCTGAGCATCCTCTGAAGCTAAACCGCTGAAAGTGGGAGGGTGGTACTTTTTATACCTCTCGAGCCTGAGCTGCTCCCCCTCTGAAACTGGAGTACGGGCGGGGGGAGTCTGCGATCCTCCCCCAGCCTGAGATATGGCAGGAGCAAGGGGAATTAATCCTGCCTGAGCTAAAGTGCCAAACATGCTCAAAAACTAGGCAAGAGTCTCCTGAACTGCAGGAGTAGTAACAGGCGTCTCAGGTGCCTGCTCGCCAACTGAAGCTACTGGTGGCTCTGGTGCAACAGTTCGTGCAGGTGCTCTGGTTGCACCACATGGTCTTTCTCGGTCTCTGGCTCGGCCTCTGCCCCGACCCCGGCCTCTTGCGGCTCCAACAGGGGGCGCAAGTAACTGATCATCAGATCCAGTTGTGCGTGTCCTTACCATCTGTGAGAGAATAGAAAGACAATTGTTTAGAACTTTGAAATCAACAAAGGCGCACGATAAGTAATCAAAGAAGTGAATATTTCCTAATAGTTTCATAGCCTCTCGAAGATAAGTACAGACATCTCTGTACCGATCCGTAAGACTCTACTAAACCTGCTTGTGACTCATAACACCTATGAACCTAGTGCTCTGATACCAACTTGTCATGACCCCAAATTCTCTCAGTAGGATGTCGTGATGACACCTAGTCTCTAAAACTAGGCAAGCCTAACAATGCGCAATAATAAAAAATATCTGAAATAAATAAACTACAATTCAAACAATTTCAACTCCCAAAACCCGGTAGAAATAAATCACAAGCTTCTAAGAATTTATTCTCAATGTCTCTATATATCAAGGTCTAAATAATATATAAGGAAGCAACATAAAATGATAGAAGGGGACTCTGGAGTCTGCGGACGCTGGCAGATATACCTCGAAGTCTCTGTGCGCAGGTAACTCACTGACGTCTAGGCTGGTAAGATGTACCTGGATCTGTACAAAAGGATGTACATAAGCGTAGTATGAGTACACCACAATGGTACCCAGTAAGTGCCAAGCCTAACCTCGGTAGAGTAGTGACAAGGTCAGGTGAGGCCCTACTGAAATATAATAATGGCATGGTAAAAATGTTTAATAATATAGTAAAATAAAATGACATTGGAAATGAATCAAATAGTACGTCACATTAAATGACACCAAATAATTGCAAATAATATCTCGTGGAATCAAAATAGAATTTCCTTCAACTTTATGAAAATCATAACAATTAATCGAAGGCAACTATGGCCATAAATTAATATCAACAAGGGAACTACCGAGGTGCCTCCTCGTAGTCTCAAATTATAAATAATTTCACAATATCTTATTTTCTTATATCACCGAGGGAGCCTTCACGATTTATTTAAAGAAAATATTTTTTCCGAAATTGCATCCCGTGTTTTAGTCACCCTTATCACACCGCATGACTTCTAGTAGTTCCCCCTACTAGCCACGAGTATCAAGCCACCCTTATCTCACCGCACGCGTTTCAATACCCAGACCTTATACCACCGCATGTGTATTAATATCACAATATATCACAATTTGCACCTCAAGTGCATGTGTATTAATATCACCTATTGTGGCAGAAAGGTTGAGGAAGAACAACAGGAAGAAAAAGACCAAAAAGATGCCAAAGAAGAAAACAAAAGTGACATTCAAACCTGTTATGTCACAACAGAGTAGCAAAATATTATCTACTAAAAAATATAGACAAATTCAGGAGGAGTCTGATTCAGTAGTGGAAGAAAGCTAGCATGGGTGGGATGAAGCCACAGGGGAAACTAATGACTCTACAAAATTTTCTACTACAAAGGAAAGAACACAAGATGACAGGAAGCATGAGGAGATTACTTCAGAGCAACAGAAAGAACAAGATCATGAGAAGTCCTCGGAGGAAAACTCTGAAGAAGCTTTCAGTGCTAATTCAACTAGCCTGCCTATAGAAATTAATGAACATAAAGGTCTACATTTGGTTGTTGACTTAAATCGTTATTGGGGGAACATGTATGATGTTCCTCCTGATAATCCATCAAATACTCACCTTAATGAGGTCATGGGAAAAAATGGGTTATCTCCTATTAAAAGAGGGAGAAGTGAACAAAGAAATAAAGGAAAGAGAAGAAGAAACAAGTCTATTCCTCCATCCAAGGATAAGAAACAAAATAAAGATTCTAACCCCTAAGTTTTTCATGATTAGTACAATTTTTTGGAATATAAGGGGGTAAGAACCAAGAAGGCCATTCACAGGCTGAAACAATTCATTATTATCAACAAAGGTTAATTTGTTGTAATTTTTGAGCCTTTTTATCAACAAGGACAAAATAGATGATTGCAAAAGATTTCTTGTCTTTCACCAGTTTAAGTCTAACTCAAATTGCCAGATATGGTATTTTTGGAATAACTTATGCCGAGTCTCTGTTATGTGAAATGAGGATCAACAACTCACCTTGAAGTTTGTAGATGGAGATGATAAATGGTTTATCACCTCGGTTTATGCCAAATGTACCTCTTTATAGAGAAAGGACATACGGGATTGTCTGGAAACTATGAATTCTGTAATTGATGGTCCATGATGCATTGGAGGGGATTTTAATGTTATCATGGACCCTGATGAGAATCTTGGAGGAAGACCTTACACAATTCATAAAAGTCTTGATTTTATTAATTATATGGACTCATGTGAGGCTATTGATCTAGGCTACAATGGATCTGCTTTCACTTGGAGCAACAATATAAGACCAAGAAAGAGAATCTAAAAAAGGCTTGATAGAGTATTGGTAAAAAATCTATAGGCCAAGAGATTCCAGAATAATAATATAAGGCACTTAGAGAGATCTGGATCTAATCACATGCCTCTCCTTATGAAGTGTCAGGACACCCAACACAATCATATCTGGACTAAACAAGCTGTTTTTACTGATATTGTGAAGGATGTATGGAGTAGTGACATCCCTCGTAATTCTATATGGATCTTTTAGCAGAAACTGAAGAGGTTAAGTAAGAAACTAAATCACTGGTCTACGGAGCAACTAGGGGATGCGTATGAGCAGGTTAACAACTGAGAAACTAAAGTGCAACTACTCGAAAATATAGAACCAAACAATAATATTGAACAACACGTGGACAAGCTCAACAAGACTCATGCTGAATATATCAAATGGCTCAATATGCAGGAGTCCCTTTCGAAGCAGAACTCTCAAATGAAATGGTTTGAAGAAGGAGATTGTAACACAAAATACTTTCACAGCATTACCAGAGTAAGTAGAAAGAGGTTACAATTACATAGGATCAAGAATCACAGGGGACGATGGTTCAAGGGGATGAAACGATTTCTAAGGCTGTAATCAAGCATTTCAAGGAGTTATTCAATCTAAAGCAGAAATATGTTGATAGAAGGATCCTAAACAGATGATGACAATATCCTTTTGACTTCTATTCATGAAAAATAGGAGATTAAAGATGTTTTTAGCATGAGTAGTGATAGTAGTACTAGTCCAGATGGATATATGGCGTTCTATATCAATCATGTTGGGAAATTATTAAGAAGGACGTAAAGGAATTTGTACAAGATTTCTTCAATGGGAAAAACCTTACCATCTTATTTATTGTTGATTTTTCTAAAATGAGGCATATTAGTTTGAATAACTTATCTAATAAGGTCATCTCTAAGAACTTATCTCGAAGACTCAATCCTTTATTGCCTAATTTGGTGATGGTTAATCAGAGTGGCTTTATTAAGGATAGACTTATTACTGAAAATGTGCTTTAGCATAGGAAATTGTTCAACGCATCATGTCACGACCCAAAATCCAACTAGACGTGATGACACCTAACCCAACCCGCTAGGTAAGTCAATTAACAACTATCCAATTTAATGAGATTTATTAAAACAAATAAATGATAAAATATCTTAAACTTATGCATTTCCCAAGGACTGGTAGTAAAAATTATGAGTTTCTAAGATTTAGAGTTTATAAAGCGGGTCGGAAATAAATACATCAACTGTTTAAAATATAAATGAACAAATTTAAAATTCTAAAGCAACCAAGATCAAGAGGTAACTATGACTGGAATGCAAGTACATCTTCAAATCCAACTCCCACCATACACAGCAACATCCACATCCAACATCTACACGCAAGGTACATAACTGTAGTATGAGTACAACTGACCCCATATACTCAATATGTAACAAACCTAACCTTGAGTTGAAAGTAGTGATGAGTTAGGACAAGGGTCAGAGTCCAACTCCAATAACTAACAATAGTTCATAACAACATAATAAAAATGGTATAAGAAATAACTCAGTTGTATGATGCTCAACACGTTCACTGTTACGGGAAATAGGCATATTTTTCAAAGATGTCAGTAAAACTCAATTTTGTTCACCAAATCACCAAAAATATAAGTCTGAAAACTATGATTTTTTTCAAAAAAACTTTTCAACAATAAATAAGATATTTCATTTTTCAAATCGTATGAGGGAAGTACATCTCTATGCCTACATGTCAATATGCAAGTAAAATCATGAATGTCACCAAAACTGGGTAGCATGAGGAAATGCATATCTATGCATGTATCTCAAGTATGCATGTCAAATGAAATGCATCTCGGTGATGAACTCATATACTCTAACTCTCATAGTACTCAATCTCACTGTCTCGCACTCTCACTCATAACGCTCAATACTTAGCACATTCAGTCACTTAACACTGTACATGGCAGATCCAGCCCTAACATAAATAAATCCTCACAATCAGTAACTCAGTACTGTACAAGGCATACCCAACCCAAAAATCAATAGCAACTGCGCTCACTGTAGGTGTGCAAACTTCGGAGGGGCAGATCCAGTCCAAGCGCTATAATAAGCCAATCATGGCATGAATCAATAATACTTGTTGTGGCGTGCAACCCGATCCCATCGTGAATCAATAATACATGTTGCGACGTGCAGCCCGATCCCATTAATATCCTCACAATCAGGCCCTAGGCCTCACTCAGTCATCAATCTCTCCAGTCTCGCAGGCTCACAATGTCATGAGAATCAGCCAAAATAATTATGTGATGTATCAATAAATGGTAACAGAGGCTGAGACCGGTCTCTCAGGCTCACAATGTCATGAGAGTCAGCCCGATGATGTGATGTATCAATAAATGGTAACAGAGACTGAGATATGATATGATAATGAATGTGTATGAATGAGTATGTAATTGCAAAGTAAGCAAATAACTCAACATAAGAAGTGGATCCCAACAGGATAAACATATATCCTAGACATGGTTTTTAACATAGATCACAACTCAATTACTCTAGTACATAGAGATTTCATAGATACAAATAAGATTAGGTAACTACACAGTACCACAGAAATAAACGAGTCACAATCCACACGGTGCATGCCCATACTCCCGTCACCTAGCATACCCATAAAGTGTGATACATCATGCATCCAGAAATTTCCTTGCTTAAGTCATCCTCAAAACCAACATCTACAAGTCATAACCGATCCACTAGTATGCCTCAGACTAAAACCAATACAACACATAACCATGCAATCAAATCGTCGATAACATACTCCCCCACTTGGCTTAAAGCCATAGATCGAAACACTCGATAACTCACAATGCCGGTACTCTATTACTACCACAATACCACCGTGAGGTTCAACTAAATCCTTCATAAACAAATGTAATACAAACTATATGATACTTCAAATTATCTACTAAGATCATATTCATTCTCGTGACGGTCAGGTTAATTTTTCCAACCAATCCAAACTCAAATCGCAATACCTATAACCCACTAGTGGAAAATAAAGCCTCCACAAAATATCATAAGGATCACATATTTGTAGATTACCTCGCAGGTGATAACCCACCGACTTAGCCTCAAACTGACATCTCTCTATACCTTTCCGCAGCCACAACTACTACGCAATCACTTAATCTTCCTAAGTCTAAACTCATCCTTAAGACATGAAAATCTACTTCATTCCAAAATTAAGCAACATGAAAGATCCTTCAATACACTCATTACTCGAGACTATACATCACATTAAGATAGAAATCAAGCACCCAATAGTCCTTTTTATATATTAAGCAAACTCTTCTCGTCACATTCAATCCATCTAAACATATCCCGCGGTCACATCATACTCATCATATAGCCATCCAACCACTCATCGAGCCACAAATTTCACTAATAAGGACACTATCGGACTTATAAGTCCAAAAGCATGTGCTCACACAACCAAAATCCCTGTGCTTAGGCTACAGCCAAAACTTGGCCTCAAGTCATCCAGACTGGCCCATCATCAGCATACCGAAATCACATATCGTACCTCATCCATGGAGTCATAAGTCATCGATGCACAGCTAATATCGAGCGCTCACCTGCGCATACGAGTGCGGGGAAGGAATTCGAAGAGTTATGCTTCAAGTTGAACCAATGCCGCACGATAAGGAAAGAAAGATGGAAAGTTTATCCTAAATGTCATGTAGCCTCTCGAAGATAGGTATGGACGTCATCAAACGATCCGCAAGACTCTACTAGACACTTGCTCATGACTCGTAGAACCTTTCAACCTAGAGCTTTGATACCAACTTGTCACGACCCAAAATCCAACTATCGTGATGGCACCTAACCCATCCCGCTAGGTAAGCAAATAAATACTATCCAATTTACAAAGCTGGTAGGAAATAAATACATCATCTGTTTGAAATATACACGAACATATATAAAATTCTAAAGCTACCAAGATCAAGAGGCAGCTATGACTGGAAGGCATATACGTCTTCAAATCCAACTTCTGCCATACACAGCAACATCCACATCCAACATCTGCACGTAAGGTGCAGAAGTGTAGTATGAGTACAACCGACCCCACGTACTCAATAAGTAACAAACCAAACCTTAGGTTAAAAGTAGTGACGAGCTGGTACAAGGGGTAGAGTGCAACTCCAATAACCAACAACAGTTCATAACAACATAATAAAAATGGTACAAGAAATAACTCAGAGGTATGATACTCAACTCGCTCACAGTTATGGGAAAATAGGCATGTTTTTCAAAGATGTTGCAAAACTCAATTGTGTTCACCAAATTCGCGAAAAATATGCGTAAGTCTTAAAACTGTGAGTTTTCCCAAAACACCTTTCAACAATAAATAAGATGTTTTATTTTTCAGATAGCATGTGGAAAGTACATCTCTATGCCTACATGTCAATATGCAAGTGAAATCATGAATGTGACCATAGCCGGGTAGCATGAAGAAATGCATCTCTATCCATGTATCTCAAGTATGCATGTCAAATGAAATGTGTCTTAGTGATGAACTCATGTACTCCCACTCTTAGAGTACTCAATCTCACTGTCTCACGCTCTCACTCATCACGCTCAATACTCTGCACACTCAGTCACTCAATATTGTACAGGGAAAATCCAGCCCTAACATAAATAAATCCCCACACTCAGTCACTCAATACTGTACAGGGCAGATCCAGCCCAGGGTAGATCGAGTCCAAAAATTAATAGCA
Organism: Nicotiana tabacum; assembly: GCF_000715075.1. Taxonomy (NCBI): domain Eukaryota; kingdom Viridiplantae; phylum Streptophyta; class Magnoliopsida; order Solanales; family Solanaceae; genus Nicotiana; species Nicotiana tabacum. The sequence continues at coordinate 12,657,235 of NC_134096.1, forward strand.
ACTGCGCTCACTGTGGGTGTGCAAACTCTAGAGGGGAAGATCTATCCCAAGCCCTATAATAAGAAAATCATGGCATGAATCAATAATACATGTTGCGGCATGTAACCCGATCCCATCATGAATCAATAATACCTGCTGCAACGTTCAACCTGATCTCATTAATATCCTCACAATCAGGCCATTAACCTCATTCAGTTATATATATCTTCTGTTTCTCGGGCTCATAATGTCATGAGAATGATATGATGTATCAATAAATGGTAACATAGACTGAAATATGATATACAAATGAATGCATATGACTGAGTATGTAATTGCAAAGTAAGCAAATAACTCAACAACAGAAATGACCTTAGTTGGTCCCAACAGGATAAGCATATAGCCTAGACATGGTTTTTAACATGGATCACAACTTAATTACTCTAGCACACAGAGATTTCATAGATATAAATAAGATTAGGTACCTACACAGTACCACATAAATAACCGAGTCACAATTCACACGTCACCTAGCATGTGTGTCACCTCCGCACCAAACACATATCACGTATATTCAGGGGTTCATACCCTCAGCACCAACTTTAGAAGTGTTACTTACCTCGAACAAGCCAAATCCAATACTGAGCAAGTCAAACGATAGTCCAAAAATGCCATCCCGCGCGTACCAGTATCCGAACAGCTCGAAAATAGCCAAAAGCAACTCAAGAACATCCAATAATGCCAAACGAATCAAACCCAATCGATAAAGGTCGAATCTTTAATCAAAAGTCCAAAGTCAACCAAAATGTCAAACCCTGGCTTGCTTCTCGGAACCCGACAAAACTCACAAAATCTGATAACCCATTCAATTACGAGTCCAACCATACTAGTTTCACTCAAATTCGACTCCGAATTGATATTCAAAACTCAAAAATTCAAACCTTTAAATTTCCAACTTTCGCAAATAAGCGCCGAAACATTCTAAAAATATCCATATAAAAATTCGGGCATTCAACCTAGTCCAAAATCACCACCCGGGTCTAATGGAACTATCAAAACTCCAATCCGAGGAATACTAAAAAGTCAAACTTGGTCAACTCTTCTAATTTAAAGCTTCAATCATGAAATTCAGTCTTCCAAATCGATTCCGAGCAACATGAAAATCAAAACCGATGATTCACAAAAGTTGTAATACATCATACGGAGCTACTCATGCCCTCAAACTATCGAACAAAGTACAAATTACTCAAAATGATCTGTCGGGTCGTTACACAACACTAATGATAATAAGGGGGTAATATTATGATTAAATTAGATATGGCCAAAGATTATTACAGGATGTCATGGATTTTCTTATCATCTATCCTAAGAAAATTTGGTTTCTCTAAAATATGGATTCATTTGGTATGAAGGTTTATATCTGATGTTTGGTACTCAGTTATCATTAATGGTTCTAGGAAAGATTTCTTCACTTCTTCTCAAAGTCTTAAACAAGGCGATCCCTTACCCCCTTCCTTATTTATCTTGGGCGTTAAGGTCCTTTCCATACTTTTAAACCAATTGAATCATGATGACAGATTCATACCTTTTTCTATGCACCACAAGGGACCAGTTGTTAATGTTCTGGCCTATGTGGATAATATTATCATCTTTAGTAGTGGAAATAAGATGTCGCTTGAGTTAATTATGAAACAGATTAAAAGGTATGAGAAGAACTCTAGACAAAAAGTCAACACCGACAAAAGCTTCTTTTTGACAGATCCTAAAGCTGGCCCCAGCAGGATACCAACATGAGGGAGAGTACTGGATTCATGAATAAAAAATTTCCTTCCAACTATCTTGGTTGTCCAACTTATATTGGTATAAAGAAAACTATTTATTTTGATAGTATGATTTCCAAGATCATCAAGAGATTGAGTGGGTGAAAAAGCAGAATTCTTTCTCCTGGAGGTAGATTAGTGTTGATCAAGCATGTGTTGCAGTACATACCTATCTATACTCTTACTGCTATGAGCCCTCCCAAAAGTTTTGAATCTTATGGAAAGACATTTCGCTAAAATCTTTTGGGGCACCTCTGGAAACAAAAACAATTATCATTGGAGTAGTTGGAAGAACCTTTGTTATCCTAAGGATGAAGGAGGAATAGGCATTAAAAGTATGCAGGATAGCAATGACACAATGTCCATCAAAAGATGGTGGAGATGTAGAACCCAACCATCCTTATGGGCTTCACATCTTAGAGGAAAATATTGTAGCAGAAAGCATCATGTTGCTAGGAAAGGAATTAATGGAACTTCACTTATTTGGAGAAACATGTTACAATTTAGAGACAAAGATGAAAAGAATATAATTTGGAAGATTCAAGCTGGAAACTACAGTTTTTGGTGGGACAATTGGACAAGGAAAGGAGCACTTGCAGCATTGAGTCCTACTTCCAACAAACCTTCTAAAACTATGGTAAGTTATTTTATCTTAGAAAAAATATGAGATACTGATAAACTTTCTTGTTTCTTGTAGGATGACCAATTGGTTCAGCATATCATAAAGTTGGAGATTGAATTTTACTATCAATGATTATGTGATATGGGATAATTCACCAAATGGCAGCTTATCTAATAAATGTGCATGTCATGTTATTTGAAATCAGAAGCGGAAGAACCTTTTCTTAAATAATGTTTGGCATAATATCATTCCCTTTAAAATGCCCTTTGTGACATGGAAACTCATTTGAAATAAACTCTCTATGGATGCGACCATGACTAAATTTGGGAGACATGTGGTCTCTAAATGTATGTGTTGTTCTAAACCAGCAATTGAAACTATCCATCACTTGTTCATGGATAGTGAAGCTACTCATATTGTTTGGAATTATTTAGGAACTCCTCTTGGTATCAGAGACTATACCAGTTTAGTGAATGGATATTTAAGAACCTGGTGGCAATGAAAACTAAGGAATATAGTGCATAAGCTAATTTGTCATATCACTCATATTGCTATATGTTGGATTATTTCAAAGAGTAGATGTGCTTGTAAATATAGTGATCAAAATTCTTCTATTCTAGTACGATCAACCAAATATTTTGGATCATTAAAGCTACTATTGGTGTGAAATTTAAGACTATTAATTTGAACAAGCCTTGGATCAAGATATGTGAAGATATTGAAAATATGAGGCCTCTTCAAATATGAAATCATGTTACATGGAAGAAACTTCACAGATCTTGACTCAAGCAAATGCTCAAGTCTCTCGTTGCCTTAGGGAAGCAAACCACGTGGCAGACAACTTGGCTAAAGTTGCTACATGTCTGGACAATGGAATCATCTATCACGATTTTCTATTGTTGCCTGTAAATGCTAAGGGATCTTTTCACTTAGACAAATGGCAGTTACCATTTTTGAGGATGCGATATGACAAGGCCAACTTCAAAGTTAGTTAAGTGTATAATTCTTATATAATGGAGGTGATTAGGAATTGTATAAGGGGTTATCTGATTCTCACCTCTGTTCTCTTTTTGATCCTTAGGGATGGTTTTATGGTATTGTATCAAAGTGGTTAGGTGATGCCATCCTCTTCTCTGTAGACTTTATTTGATATAATACATAATACCTAGCAGGCTCCAGGTATAACTTATTTTTAAAAAAAATCTATCAATACAATTATTATAAATTGAAAAATGGTCATAATTGAACTAGTATATTCGGATTTTTATAGAAAATGAGTTAGTAATTCCTCTGAGTAATATAAAAATAGAAACATAGAAAAGAGTTTAATAGACCAACAAAACTGCCTGAAGCATGTTTAGTTAATATGTCAAAATTGGGGAAGAGTGAGAATGGGAGATCACTTAATAGTTTCAACCTGCAACACGCCCTTCCCCGCTTTAAAATTTTGGCATAAAAATTTTTTAACCTGCCTTGCACCCTTATAAGAGAAAACCCATCCCACCATGTATCAGAGAAAACTCACCCGCCCTGTTGCCATTCTTAGGCTTAGTCTGAGGTCATGCCTAAAAGAAAGATTGCTGATAATATCATCCTAGCACACGAGCTTAAAAAATCTTATACTATGACATATCTCGTCTAGGTGGTTAATTGCTTTTAAAATACTGGTTAGTTGTTAGTAGCATGAGTAAAAAGTGGCTAAATAGCGATTTTTCACAATGGGATGCTATTGAGATGGTCCAGCAAGATCGAAGTTTCTCGGACCATGTTTGCAAATCAAACAGTGAACACTATTTCTCTGCACTTTTCATTTCCCTTTGAGCCACTTACCTTCCTTATTTTCTGCTTCATAACTTTAAACTCCATTATCCATGATGTTAATGGTTGATCCACTGACCGCTCTCTTATAAATCCCATATTGCATATGTTTTGTTATGTCCATTCCAACTAATATACTTATCTGTATTTTGACAAGCTTTCTCTCCGGTTATTGAGATTCAATTTGATTAATTTGAAGCTATTAGATGAATTGATATTTTAAAATTAAAAGTTAGATATCTAAAAACTATATGAACAATGTTAAATAATGTGAGGGTATAAAAGTTTTTGTATAGAGTGGTTGTTACTTAGCTGTTAAGAATTATTAAGAGTTAGTTAAGTTGCTAGTAATACGCAGTTAAGAAATAGTGTATAAAGTCAGTAGAGTTCTGTGTTCTGCAAGTTTTGAAGAATGAAAAATAAGTCTACATTTCTTCTCTCTCTCTCTCTCTCTCTCAACAACTCTGTCTTCTTCTTCCTTCTAAAGCTTCAGTCATAACTACACAGTGAATTACAACATGATATCAGAGCAATCAAGCTCGAAATTCTAGCTTGCTTCTCGATCTTAACTCTAATTTCTATCTCTTATCTATCTTCTACTAAAAGTGTAGCTATTAGATCTGTAAAATCTTGAATTATCAGGAAATAGCGATAACTAATGAACAATTGGAGCAAAATCTAGGAATTCATATCAATGCCAAACTAGTGAATCAAAAATCTGGAAATCAAGCTACTGAGATTGATTATAATCATCCCCTCTTTCTATATCTGCTGATGTGAGTGGTATTTAGATCACCTCATTTCAATTGACTGATATTGATAATTATTCTATTTGGTTTAGATCTATACAAGTGGCATTGTTAGGAAAGAATAAGCTGGGCATGGTTGATTGTACATGCAACAAAGAAAATTTCTTAGAAACGATATGCAATCATTGGGAAATAGTGAATGTCATTGTGCAATCTTGGATTATGAATTCAATGGCTAAAGGGCAAAATACAAATGTACATTAATGGACAACAGGTGGAAGTTGTTCTCATAGTGCAAATTCAAACATAGAGAACTCTGCAAGTCAACTGGGAAACTATGCTCTCACAAAAGGACAGTATGAACAGATCCTCCAAATGCTAAATAAAAATACTGTGCTAAATACTACCTCAACAACAGATGTAGTATGTATTGATACAACCTTATTAGTTTCTGATTGTCTTAGATAGTGGATCGTAGATACATGAGCTATAAATCACATGGTTTCTGATATCTGCTTATTGGATAAAGGAACAATAGCTGAAATAAGAAATCCAAAGAAAGTCTTGTTACCAAATGGTGACATTACAGTAGTCACTCATATAAGATCTAGTTCTATGTGTTCCATGTTCCTCAATTCAAATACAACATATTGTCAGTTTCTAAGCTAACCAAAGAATTGCAATGCTCAACTATATGTTTTCCTGATTTTTGTGTATTTCAAGAGCTCTTTACTGGGAAGGTGAAGGGGATTGGTAAAAAAGATGGTGGATTCTACCTACTATACACCAATAAAACTGTAAGGGACAAAGTGGTTGCTTTAACTGCAAGAGGAAATGAAACAACTGAAGCTGATAAATCAGATGTAGTTCTTTGGCATAGAAGATGTTGTCATGTATATACACAAATTCTTAAGAAGTTACTCTTAAAAGATTATGAAACTTTGAAAAATAGAATAAATAAGTGCACAGTATGTCCTAGTGCCAAGCATGCTAAAATGCCTTTTCCTACAAGCAGTATTCAGAGTAGTAGGTGCTTTGATCTAATACATGTAGGCTTGTAGGGCCCTTATAGAATAGCTACTTTGGATGGAAACAAGTATTTATTGACTATTGTAGATGACTTTTCTAGAATGACTTGGGTAGTTTTTCTAAAATAAAAGTCTGATGTGTGAATCAATACAATATTTCTTTAATTATGTCATAACTCAATTTGATAGAACAGTAAAGATTGTTAGAACAGACAATGGAACAGAGTTTGTGAACTCTATGTGTGGAAGTTTGTTCAAAACTTTGGGTGTCATACACCAAAGAACCTATGCATATGCCCCTCAGCAAATGGAGTAGCTGAGAAAAAGCACATACATATACTGGAAGTTACAAGGGCCATCAGATTTCAAGCACAAATACCTATCAAGTTTATGGGCCATTGCATACTAGTTGCAATCTACTTGATAAAGAGAATGCCCAATTCAGTTACTGGTATTGTGTCTCCTTTTGAAAGGCTATACCAAGAAAACCTTCCCTAATACATCTTAGAGTATTAGGTTGTTTGTGATTTGCAAAACACTACAAGAACATGACAAGTTAATGCTAAGAGCAAAAATATTTGTTCATTTGGGCTACTCGGAAGTCCAAAAAGGCTACATCATGTATGATCTCTCTAATAAATCCTTCTTTGTCGGCATGGATGTAATATTTAGAGAAGACACATTTCCATTCACCAGGAAAGAGTGCATTTCAAAACCTGTATTTGTGGATGCCACACCAGAATCAAGAGTGTCAATAGACAATCTTGAAATATTTTTTGGAACTAGAACTTGAGTCTCAAACATTAATCAATTTGACAGAACTGAAAGAGCTAAAAATGATGAACACCACAATACAATGGAAGAAGACTATGTAGACCTATATATCGAGAACACAAACCTACATGTATACCTTGAACAACCAGATCACATTACACAAGAGGTGCCTCCTAAATCTGTAGAAATTTAGAATCAAAAATTAGAAAGTCATGCAGAGGTAAGCATCCTACGGTTTGGATGAGAGACTGTGTCTCTTAATATTCATCATGCACTAAATAAATATGTAAGCTATGATCAATTCTCTCCTAAATAGAAAGCATATGTAGTTGCAACCTCTTCAGTCACTGAACCTGCTAATTACTTTGAAGATATCTTAGACCCCGGATGGATACAAGAAATGAATGAAGAAATAAAAGCTCTTGAGAACAATCACACTTGGGACATTGTGACACTACCATAAGGTAAGAAACCTATAGGCTACAAGTAGATTTTCATAATCAAATACAAAGCCTCAAGTGATATTGAAAAGTTTAAAGCTAGATTAATAGCTAATGGGTATAGCCAAAAGGAAGGAATTGACTATCAAAAAATATTTTTATCAATGGAGAAAATATTTACAATGAGAACCATTCTAGCTTTAGAAGCTACAAAAAATGACATATACATCAAATGGATGTGTATAATGCTTTCTTTCAAGGTGATTTATTTTATGAAATCTATATAGAGTTGCCTCAGGTATTTAAAAGGCAGGGGGAGAATACTGTATGCAATCTTATTAAATCCCTATATGGGCTTAAACAAGCCCCTAAACAGTGGAATGCAAATCTGTGTGAAGCTTTACTAAAGTTCAACTTCAAAACAAAGTCAGTTTGATCACTCATTATTCATTAGGAAAACTACTCAAGGAGTTACTATAATTTTAGTATATGTAGATGACATGTTAATTACAAGAGACAGTCGACAACTGATTGAGGAGGCCAAAACATCACTACAGAATGCCTTCAAAATGAAAGACTTGGGAGAATTAAAATATTTTCTAGGTATTGAGTTTGCTAGATCTAATCAAGGAATCACTATGCATCAAAAGAAATATGCTTTGGAACTAATTTCAGAAGTTGGACTAGCTACAGCCAAACCAGTAGTAACTCCTATTGATATTAATGTCAAACTAACTTCCAAACAGTATGATGACTGTGTTGGAAAGACAGAAGACTCAGAAGAAAAGGACTCATTGGTTGATCAAGCTTCTTATAACAGATTGATTGGAAAACTTGTGTATTTAACTGTAACTAGGCTAGATATATCATTTGGAGTTCAAACACTCGGCCAATCCTTTAACAGCCTAAATGATCACATATATGAGCTACCTTGAGGATTGTAAAATACATTAAAAACCATCCTGAGCAAGGGATCATGTTATCTAGTACACAGAATAATACAATTACTGCATTCTATGATGCAAATTAGGTTGCATGCCCTTTGACCAGCAAATCAGTCACAAGCTTCTTAATCAAGGTTGGTGACTCCTTGGTCTCTTGAAAATCTAAGAAACAAACTACTGTATCTCAAAGCTCTACGAAAGTTGAATATAGAAGTCTAGCAACAACAGTACCTGGGCTAATTTGGCTTTATGGTTTGCTAAAAGAAGTTGATACACAAATCAAATTACCTATTAATATCTATTATGAAAACAAAGGAGCCATACAAATAGCTGCAAATCTAGTTTATCAAGAAATAACCAAACATATTGAAATTGATTGTCATTTTGTGAGAGAGAAAATTCAGAAGGGACTTGTCACTACCAAATACATTGCAACAACAGATCAACTTACTAATATTATAACAAAGGGACTAATCAAATGTGATGACCCAATAGGTCACTTAGAGTTTTAGCCTTCATTTCTGTATTTTGAGACCTCGAATAGCTCCACTTAGCCTTTCTTGATTTGCGTGCACAGTCCATGTCTTATTATGGAATATTTTTATGTGAAAAATCTAAGAAAATATAAATTTTATCTTTAAAATAATTTGAGTTGACTACGGTCAATATTTTGTGTAAACTAACCCCGGATTAGTATTTTGGAAGTCCCGGTAGGTCAGTATTATTATTTGAAACCTGACGGTATGTATGTCCGGAATTGAATTCGGAAGTCCCTAACTTATTTTGACTCGTTTTGCCCAAAACTAGCATTTTTGAAAGTTGAAGAATTTTAAGGTTTGATCGAAAGTTGACTTCTTAACTAACGGGTTCGGATTTTGATGTTAAAACTTGGAATAATTTCATATTGCTATTTAACCTAGTTTGCAAAATTTGGTCCAATTCAGAATTGATTTAACATCATTTGGACACTTAACCGTGATACTAGTGTTCTTGAGTTTCACTTTGAAAGTTTATTCATATTGAGGATTAATTTCTAGATTTAGATATTATTTTGGTGATTTGATTGCGTACCCAAGTTCATATGATGTTATTACACTTGTGTGCATGTTTAGTTTAGAGCCCGAGGGGCTCGGATGAGTTTCAGATAGGCTACAGAGTGATTTTGGACTTGGGAGAATAAATGATGCCTTCACTATTGTTGGTGCTCTACTGCAGGTCTTGCAATTGCGAGCCTCGCTTTTGCGAACAAGGCTTCGCATTTGCGAGCGTGGGCTGGATTGGGGGAGTCTCGCATTTGCGAGCATGCAGTTGCCGCTTTTGCGAAGGGAGAGTCACATTTGAGACTTAGCGCTTTCCTGGGCAACCTTCGCATATGCGAAGGGATGGTTGGGAGGGATATGTGTTCGCATTTGTGACCAAAAAATCGCATTTGCGATGACTAGCCTTTTAAGAAGGGTTTGCATTTGCGACCTCTTTCTAGCATTTGCAATGTTCTCAATTGCAAACAACATATCACAGTTGTGACATCCACAGCTAGGTAAAAGAGGAAAAAACGGGATTTAGCTCATTTCTCACAAACTCTCAACCCTAAACACCCTAGATGCGATTATCTTAGAAGCTTTTCTGTCCAAAAATATTGGTAAGCAACTTTAATCTATTTTTTTCAATTACCCATTACTTTCCAAGTGTTTTCAACATTAAATCTTGGATTTTTATGGTAGAAATTAGGAATTTGGGTAGAATTGGGAGATTTTATAAAATTGAAATTTAGACCTCAAATTGAGGTCGGATTTAGAAAATAATTGCATAATCGGGCTCGGGGGTGAATGGGTAATCGGGTTTTGGTTCGAATCTCGGATTTTGATCAAGTGAGCCCGATGTTGATTTTTATTGACTTTTAGGAAAAGTGTAAAGATATTAGCTTTATGCATTGTAATTGATTTCCCTAGCATTGTTTGTTGATATTAAGTCATTTCTGATTAGATTCGATTGGTTTGGAGGCGAATTTTAGAGGAAACACCCCGCTTGAACTTTGATTTGCTTGCGAAGCGAGGTAAGTGTTGGGTCTAACCTTGACTTGAGGGAATTAGGAACCCTTGAACTATATGTTATGTGAATTAAGTGCGTAACGGCGTATATGCGAGGTGAAGAGTGTATATACGCCGTCAAAATAATTGTTTCCATGCTTTCTTGTATTTCATGAATTATCTTATTCCATGTCTTAATTGTTACATATTTTAGTTGTTTTCTATGTCGTAACTTGTTATTTGTCATTAATTATTCTTGTATTGAAATGCTCGTTTCTTCCATGACTCCATGATTAATTGTTGCTTGCCTTAATTGTCTTATTTGTACACTTTAATTGTCGTATATTTGGCTTGTTTTGTTGCTTTTGTATTAATTGTAGCATTCCTTGATTTGATACGGGGTTCTTTTATTGCTTTGCTTTCATATTTCTTTAATCATAGAGATTCTTCTGAATTGACTTGTTGGTTTGATTATATTTATTGAATATGGATCGGGTTGCACACCACACAGTTGTGATATGGTGGAATAAGGAAGGATTTTGATATTGATATGGTGGGATCGGATTGCGCACCACAATGGATTTTACATGTGATTTGATATTGATATGGTCAAACAAGGGAGAATTTTGATATTGACTATGATCATACGGTGGGATCGGGTTGCGTACCGCAACGGATTTTATATGTGATTCTTGATATTGATATGGTGAAATAAGAGAGGATTTTGATATTGACTATGATTATACGGTGGGATCGGGTTGCGCACCGCAACGAATATTATATGTGATTCTTGATATTGATATGGTAAAATAAAGGAGGACTGTGTTTGTACAGTGGGATAGGGTTACGCGCCGCAACGGATTATGTGTGTTGTATTTATTTTTGTGTTGTATTAGCTTTCAGTATTTTTATATGAGATTCTGAGGACTGATATTTCTCGATTCACTGATTTCGAGGATTGAGTTTGTTTTCATTAGTTAACTACTTGCCGTCATTTACTATTTTGCTTTCATATTATTATTATTATTATTATTATTATTATAATAATATTGCATACAAGTTATTGTAAGTGACCCGCTTTAGCCTCGTCACTACTTCGTCGAGGTTAAGCTTGACACTTATAGAGTACATGGGGTCGGTGTACTCATACTATACTCTACATTTCTTGTGTAGATTTTTGAGTCGTTCCTAGTGGCGGTGAGTAGATTGCTCGGATTGATTGCTTAACAGAGACTTGAGGTACAGTTGCCTGACGTTCGCAACCCTGAAGTCCCCTCTACATTACTTTAGCTGTTTATTTCATTTCAGACAGTTATGCTTTCATTCAAACTATTATTTGCAGTACTCTAGTCGCAAATGTACTTGTGACACCAGTTCTGGGTTTGTATCTAGAGTTCGCTGTTGTTTTGGTTTACTCACGCTATTTCAGCTTTATTCAGTTTTTCTTGGTTATCATTTAATTTGATTTGTTAAAATGGATAAAAACTATTTCTAACTTTGGTTTGCCTAGCAAGTGAAATGTTAGGTGCCATCACGATCCCGAGAGTGGGAATTCTGGGTCGTGACAAGTTGGTATCAGAGCACTAGGTTTCCTAGGTCTCACGAGTCATGGGCAAGCTTAGTAAAGTCTGGAGGATCGGTACGGAGACGTCTGTACTTATCTTTCGGAGGCTATGCAGTTTAGGAAAAAAATCACTTTTTTCCTTCTTTATTGTGCGATTTTATTCTATCATTGATGATTGAACCATTCTATTCTTGTTACCTCGTAGATTGCGCGCACAACATCTACAACCGGACAGGAGCCGGAGCCCCCTGTGACAACTATTACCAAGGGCAGAGGCCGAAGTCGAGCCAGAGGCCGAGGCAGGGGTAGATCTTAGCCTAGAGCTCGAGCAGTAACCCCCGCAGTGGAGCCTCATATTGATCACGAGGAGGAGGTTCCAGTTCTGACTGTACCCGTCGGACCAGCTCAGTTCCTCGAGGGATTCATAGACACTCCAGTGCTTTAGGACGCTTTAGTCCGCTTGGTGGGACTTATGGAGAGTGTGGCCCAGACCGGTGTATTACCGGTGGCATGAGCCATCTATCGGCCTAGGGGAGGAGCACACACTCCCGCTACTCACACCCCGGAGCAAGTAGCTCCCCAGTATCAGACTCCAACAGCCCAGCCAGTTGGGGTGGTTCAGCCGGCTTTTGTGGCACATGTCGGTGATAGGCCCTCTATGTCTTCTGAGGCCTTGTTAAGGTTGGATGATCTAGACCGCTGCCACAAGGTGTTTGGAACTTGGATATAGTTAAGACCAATGGGGTTAAGTTTGCAGGGTTTCAGATGACTGGTTCTACCAAAAGATGGTGGAGAGACTATATTCTGACTAGACTAGTTGGTTTGCCTGCACTTACGTGGGATCTATTTTCACAACTATTTCTAGAGAAGTTCATCACTGTCACAACTATTTCAGCAGGGGTAGTATGACTGTTACCCAGTATGAGACTCGATTTGTAGACCTAGCTCGCCATGCCATTATCTTGCTCCCTACTGAGAAGGAGAGAGTGAGGAGATTTATTGATGGGCTTACTTTCACTATCAGGCTACAGATAGCCAAGGAGACTGGAGATGATATTACTTTCCAAAGAGCCATAGATACTGCTAAACGGATCGAGATGGTTTATGGTCAGGAGAGGGGGCCTGTGTCTGATAGAAGGCCTCGTCATTCCGGTAGTTTCAAAGGTGCCTCATCTGGAGGCAGGGGTACTTTTGGTAGAGTCCATCCTCCTAAGCCATTTCAGTTGAAACTTCAGGCATCCCACAGTGCTTCGGGGAGTCGTGGTCCTTATGTGCCTCATTTTGGACAGATAGCCTACAATATACCATCAGCTCCTATCAGAGCCCATCTGATTCAGAGCTATCACCGTGGTTATCCGGCTCGTTAAGGTCAGCTTCAGCTTCAGCACCACAACAGTAGGATGGGTGTTTGGTTAAGGAGGTACTGGTCATATCAGGAGGTTCTATCCGAGATTGTTGGGCGACATGCCACAACAGAGTTCTCGTGCCATTGTCCCAGCAATGGTTGCTCCACCGCCCGCTCAGCCAGCTAGAGGCAGGGGCCAGACAGCTAGAGGTGGAGGTCGGGCCGTTAGAGGTAGAGGTCAGACTATTGGAGGTGGAGGCCAACCAGTTAGATGCCGTCCTAGAGACGTAGGTCAGATTGGTAGGCCCTAACCCTAATTTTATGCTTTCCCAGCTAGACCTGAGGTCGAGTCATCTGATGCCGTTATCACACATATTATTCCAGTTTTCCATAGAGATGCTTCAATTCTATTTGATCCAGTGCTTTACTTATTCCTACGTGTCATCCTATTTTGCTACATATCTAGTTGTGCCTTGTGATTCATTGAGTGCTCCTGTGTATGTGTCCACGCTTGTGGAAGATTCTATTATTATGGATCGTGTCTATCGTTTGTGTGTGATTACTATTGGGAATCTTGAGACTAGCGTGGATCTTCTACTTCTTGATATGGTAGATTTTGATGTTATCTTAGGTATGGATTGGTTGTCACCTTATCATGCTATATTAGATTGTCACGCCAAAATAATGACCTTAGCCCTGCCGGGGTTGCCTCGATTAGAATGGAGAGGGACTCTTGGCCATTCTACCAGCAGGGTTATTTTTTATGTCAAGGCTCGACGTATGGTCAAGAAGGAATGTCTAGCTTATTTGGCATATGTTCGTGATTCGAGTGAGGAGGTCCATGGATTTAGTTCCAGTTGTGCGTGAGTTTCCAGAGGTATTTCCTGCAAATCTACTGGGGATACAACCCGACAAAGATATTGACTTCTGTATTGATTTGGCTCCAGACACTCAACCCATTTCCATTCCACCATACCGCATGGCTCAGTCAGAGTTGAAGGGATTGAAGGAGCAGATGAAATATTTGCTTGATAAGGGATTCATTAGACTTAGTGTCTCACCCTGGGGTGTGCTCGTGTTGTTCGTGAAGAATAAAGATGGGTCGATGAGGATGTGTATAGACTATCGACAGTTGAACAAAGTCACTATCAAGAACAAGTATCCATTGCCAAGTATTGATGACTTATTGAATCATCTTCAGGGAGCCAAGGTGTTTTTGAAGATTGATTTAAGGTCTGGCTACCATCAGTTGAAGATTAGGGCATTGGATGTCCCTAAGACAGGTTTTCGGACCCGTTATGGGCATTATGAGTTCCTAGTAATGTCATCTGGGTTGATAAATGCCCCAACAACATTTATAGATTTGATGAACTGAGTATTCAAGCCCTATTTGGATTCTTTTGTGATCGTATTTGTTACACCCCCATGTTTTCGTACGTGGAAGTACGCCATAAGTAAATTGATATAAGCTCGGAAATAAGATATTACATTCCGCATTTTCGTACATTAAAGTTTCGTCGTACGCTAATCGACGTGAGTTCGGGAATGAGATTATTTTGAGATTATAAGAATTATGCTATTTCAATCAAGCGATGAGTAAATTCGTGAAGGTGAGAGGGTAAGAAAATCAAAGAAAATGAATTTTCTTCAAAGTTTGACATGTTGGGGTAAAATACGGTCCGAGCTAAAATATCCGGTATTTATGAACTAGTGTCACACAAGGTACCACATGACCATAATAGTAAGATGTAAAAGGTGTGTTACAATTGAGTAGTATTTTAAGTAATTTGAGATAATTCTTAATTATGTAGGTAATGGTATTATGGATTTTAGTAAGAGATTAACTAGGTGATTAAGTTATTTGTATAAGGTTTAATAAACCTTCACCTGGCAGCAAGATCCAGCTCCAATTTGTGACTCTTAAGTCAAATTTCAAGGTGGTAAAACTTGAACAAGCCTTTGGCCAACTAAGCCACAAGTGGGGCCCACACCTATTAATACAAAAGCCTTCTAAAAAAATCACCAAATGAAGAAATGTCACACTTTCTAATGGATGAAAAAGCTTCAAGCAAAGATCATATTCTTCAAATAGTAACGTGAGTTACTTCAATAATTCATGCGAGATTGTGTCTTAACAAGGTGAGATTTTGGGATTTTAAGGGAGTATGGTGCAATCTTTCTCAAGAATATCATATGGAATTTTCCCTACTCCGGTCTTGCCGTCATGTGTTTTATCGCAATTTTCGTGTGTTAAAGGGATTGTCAAGAGAACCGGCGCAGGTATGTTAAGGTTATCCCTTCTTTCGTTGGCCTGATCTATACGACACAAATGAAACGAGCAAATGCACAATTTTCATAAATGACTCTATTTATAGAAATACTAGAGATGCTTATGTTCTTGATTCCCCACGTGTCATATTATTCTATCATTTGTTCATGGGTCTCAGAAAATACGTAAGTTGATAAAGTTTACTTCATGATATTAATCAAAGATATAATGGTCTTATGACACTTTGAAATATTTTATTGATGTACTTCTCATGCATTGCATTCATATACATTGACCCATGACCAGATGGCATTATATACGTGTATATATGTATATTATATGTATATGGGATATGGGAAAAGTTTACGGCGTTATATGCGCACCACCACCTGATCAGCTGGTATACGTTGATGATTTGCCCACAGTGGCCAAAACGATATGATGGGATTCCCTCAGAGGCTTGATGATGTTATGTACGCATATACCTATGCATGGTATGACATTTATACGCATATGCATGACATTGTAAATATTAATGAGTCACAGAGTTATTCAGACTTACATGTTGAGTCTTTTACTCCATATTTCTCTCATGTCTATTGTTTACTAATTTTCATTTCTTACATACTCGGTACATTATTTGTACTGACGTCCCTTTTTCTTGGGGATGCTGCGTTTCATGCCCGTAGGTCCCGATAGACAGGTCGAGTGTCCTCTAAGTAGGCTATCAGCTCAGCGGAAGGTGTTGGTGCACTCCATTTGCTCTGGAGTTGCTTGTTTGGTCAGTATGATTTAGACGTGTATTATTTGGTATATCGGGGCTCTGTCCCGAGCTTTATGACAATTATGTATTCTTAGAGGTTTGTAGATAGATGTCATGTACGTAAAAGACTGTATGGTTTTGTCGGCCTATGTTCAGTGTATGAGTGGTTATTTTGGCATTATAGGCCCGCATGTCTTAAGTATAAGTTGGTATTTCATGTTGTATTATACTTATATGACGGCAGCCTCTCTGGCTCAGTTATCTATGATAGTATGATATGAAAAGATACGTTATGTTGGTACTCGGTTGAGTAAGGTACCGGGTACCCATCGTGGCCAATCGGTTTGGGTCGTGACTAAAGTGGTATTAGAGCAGTTCTGTCCTAGGAAGTCTACAAGTTGTGTCTAAGAGAGTCTTGTGTGCACCACACTTATAAGCAGGAGGCTACATGGCATTTAGGATTGTCACTCTTTCTTCTTACTCTAGATCGTGTGGTAGAGCTCAGTTGTAAGAATTCTAACTCCTAAATTCTATTTTATTCATAATACGATGAAGCCTACATCTAGAAAGACGGTTGGTAAGAGATATAGTTGTGGAAGAGTTGAGTTAGAGGAATTCGATTTTTTCATCATGCTTATGATTGATAAATGTGAGGTCTTCATCAGAACATGTGTGTACTAAGACGTGTAAGCTTCTTGTTAAGGATCCCTAAGGCATGAAAATCTTCTGTCCACCCCTATGGTGAAAGGCAATGAGAGATTTAGAATATAGATACAAATTTCAACAAGTAAAAGAAGCAAGACGAAGAAGGGTACGAGGTACCCAGTTAGTGAAGAATATCATTATTTACCATCCAGCCAAAGAAATATAAGCATTTTGAGTTGCCTTCAATTGTAACAGAAGTATGTACAATTGGCCACACCGATCTCATTTATGCCATATAGAAGCTAACAGAAGTAGTATAAGAGAAGGACGGATATAAGGATCCGACTGGGGTTAGAGTGACCCAAAATGGTGGATGGCCTGTTTGCATTAGTTGACATTTTCGAAGGATATTGAAAATGTGCTAATAGATCTCCTTGTGAGGCACCCAGATGGTGCACTCTAAAATAGTATATCTAGGTATGAGTACTACAAAGATATGCAATGGCAGCCTTGAAGGGATAAATATTACCTTAGTGTGGCTGTTGTCCCTAGTAGAGGAAGAATGTTAGGAAATTCGAAGAGCCAATGGATGGAGCAAACGGAGCTAAAAGCAAAAGAATATCTTGTTCGACTTTTCAGAATAAAGTGATAGACATAGATGTTAGCGGGAAATAAGAAGAGAGTCAATGAAGCATTATGAGTAGGATATGATACATTGATGACAACGGTAGATCAAAAAGATGACATTATTACAGAGTCTATAGTCAAGTGAAGGAAAAGACGAGAGGTGACAAGCCTTGAGGAAACAAAAGAATATAGGCCATAAATTCATATCCTCATTTTGAAAAATAAGTTTGTGACTCTAACGTGATTACCAAAAGGAAAAGTTAGGCTCCAGAATAATAGAAATCAGTATGGACTGATGAACAAGATAAACTAAACATGAATTAGGGACTAAGTGATTTGATAATAATAGGTATCGTGAGAATTTCAGATTTCGTTCCGGCGATAATAGAATGGACACCAGAAGGAGATTCATGAGAAATTCAGAGAATGGTCATTCAGGAAGACGTTTTCCTAAAGCAAGCAATGTGAGCAAAGTTAAGCTTAAGGGATTGTATGTGCCAGTTACACTAAGTGTCACCCTCGCGAGTAAGGAATTTTGTTATCCTTGGTACAAAAGGATTGTCGTATGGCGAGTAAGGGTCATCGATGTTGTGAAAAGACGCCAAAGATGAAAAGGTAAAACATCTATATATAGATCCTCGTGGTAAAACATCTATATGTAGAACCTCGTGAAAAGACGCCAAAGATGAAAAGGTAAAACATCTATACTCCGGTCTTACCGTCACCTGTTTTATCGCGATTGTCGTGTGTTAGAGATATTGTCAAGAGAACCGGCGCAGGTATGTTAAGGTTATCCCTTCTTTCTATTGGCTTGATCTGTACGACACAAATGAAACGAGCAAATGCACAATTTCTATAAATGACTTTATTCATAGAAATACTAGAGATGCTTATGTTCTTGATTCCCCACGTGTCATATTATTCTATCATTTGTTCATGGGTCTCAGAAATTACGTAAGTTGATAAAGTTTACTTCATGATATTAATTAAAGGTATAATGGTCTTATGACACTCTGAAATATTTTATTGATGTACTTCTCATGCATTGCATTCATTTACATTGACCTATGACCAGATGGCGTTATATATGCATATATATGTATATTATATGTATATGGAATATAGGAAAAGGTTACGGTGTTATATACGCACTACCACCTGATCAGCTGATATACGTTGATGATTTGCCCACAGTGGCCGAAATGATATGATGGGATGCCCTCAGAGGCTTAATGATGTTATGTACGCATATACCTATGCATGGTATGACATTTATACGCATATGCATGACCTTGTAAATATTAATGATTCACAGAGTTATTCAGACTTACATGTTGAGTTGTTTACTCTATGTTTCTCTCATGTCTACTGTTTACTAATTTTTATTCCTTACATACTCGATACATTATTTGTACTGACGTCCCTTTTGCCTGGGGACACTGCGTTTCATGCCCGCAGGTCCCGATAGACAGGTCGAGAGTCCTCTAATTCGGCTATCAGCTCAGCGGAAGGTGTTGGTGCACTCCATTTGTTCCGGAGTTGCTTGTTTGGTCAGTATGATTTAGACGTGTATTGTTTGGTATGTCGGGGCTCTATCCCGAGCTTTATGACAATTATGTATTCTTAGAGGCTTGTAGACAGATGTCATGTACGTAAAAGACTTTATGGTTGTGTCGGCCTATGTTCAGTGTACGAGTGGTTATTTTGGCCTTATAGGCTCATATGTCTTAAGTATAAGTTGGTATTTCATGTTGTATTTTACTTATCTGACGGCAGTCTCTTCAGCTCAGTTATCTATGATAGTATACGTTATGTTGGTACTCGGTTGAGTAAGATACCGAGTGCCCATCACGGCCCATCGGTTTGGGTCGTGACAATATTCATTGATAATGTCTTGATCTACTCCCGCAATAGAGAGGAGTATGACCAACATCTTTGGATTATACTTCAGACTCTGAGGGATAATCAGTTATATGGCAAGTTTTCAAAGTGTGAGTTTTGGTTATTCAAGCCGTATTTGGATTCTTTTTTTATCGTATTCATTGATGATATCTTGATCTACTCCCGCAATAGAGAGGAGCATGATTAGCATCTTTGGATTATACTTCAGACTCTGAGGGATAGTTAGTTATATGCCAAGTTTTCAAAGTGTGAGTTTTGGTTAGACTCAGTCGCCTTTTTGGGGCATGTTGTATCGGCAAAGGGCATAAAAGTAGATCATAAGAAGATTGAAGCAGTTCAAAACTGGCCTAGACCTACTTCAGCTACAGAGATTTAGAGTTTCCTAGATTTGGCAGGTTATTATCGCCGGTTCGTGGAGGGGTTTTCATCCATAGTATCCCCATTGACTAGATTAACCCCGAAGGTTGCTCTGTTCAGGTGGTCCGATGAGTGTGAGTTGAGCTTTCAGAATCTCAAGACTACTTTGACTATAGTGCTAGTGTTGGTGTTGCCAACAGGTTCAGGATCTTACACGGTGTATTGTGATACATCTCGTATTGGGCTCGGTGCAGTATTGATGCAGGATGGCAGGGTGATTGCATACGCATCACGTCAGTTGAAGGTTCATGAGAAGAATTACCTTGTTCATAACTTAGAGTTGGTAGCCATTATTCATACGCTGAAGATTTGGAGGCACTAACTTTATGGCATGTCGTGTGAGGTATTCACGAGTCATTGGAGTCTACAATATTTGTTCAAGCAAAAGGATCTCAACTTGAGGCAAATGAGGTGGTTGGAGATATTGAAAGACTATGATATCACCATTTTGAATCATCCCGGGAAGGCCAATGTGGTGGCCGATGCCTTGAGTAGTAAGGCAGTGAGTATGGGTAGCCTTGCGTACATTCAAGTTGGGGAGAGGCTACTAGAATCAGATGTTCAGGCCTTGGCCTATTAATTTGTGAGGTTAGGTATTTCGGAGCCTAGTCGTATTCTATCTTGCACGGTGTCTCGGCCTTCCTTGTATGAGTACATCAGAGAGGGTCAGTATGATGAACCCCACTTACTTGTCCTTAAGGACACAGTGCGACATGGTGGTGCCAAGCAGGTTACTGTTGGAGATGATGGGGTTTTGCGGATGCAAGGTAGGTTTTGTGTGACTAATATGGATGGGCTTTCTGAGTTGATTCTTGAAGATGCCCACAGTTCTCGGTATTCCATTCATCCAGGTGCCGCCAAGATGCAACAGGATTTGCGACAGCATTATTAGTGGAGGAGAATGAAGAATGATATAGTTGCATATGTAGCTCGGTGTCTGAATTGTTAGCAAGTAAAGAACGAGCATCAAAGGCCTTGTGGTTTGCTTCAGAGGTTAGAAAGTCCTAAGTGGAAGTGGGAGCGTATTACTATGGATTTTGTTGTTGGGCTCCCACGTACTCAATATAAGTTCAACGCAGTATGGGTCATTGTCGACAGGTTGCCAAGTCGGCACATTTCATTCCAGTAGTAGTTACTTATTCTTCAGAGCGGTTAGCTGAGATCTATGTCCATCAGATCGACCGTCTTCATGGTGTGCCTGTGTTCATTATTTCTGATCGAGGTACGTAGTTCACCTCACACATTTGGAGGGTTGTACAACATGATTTAGGCACACGAGTTGAGTTGAGCACAACATTTCACCCCCAAACGGACAGGTAGTCCGAGCGCACTATTCAGATATTAGAGGATATGCTTCGCGCTTGACACTTGAGGAGTTTTCCTACAACAACAACTACCAGCCGAGCATTCTTATGGCTCCCTATTAGGCATTGTACGGGAGGCGGTGTCGTTCGCCAGTTAGATGGTTTGAGCCGGGAGAGGCTCGGTTGTTGGGTACCAATTTGGTTCAGTATTCCTTGTAAAAGATCAAGATTATTTAGGATCGACTTCAAACAACTCAGTCTAGACATAAAATTTATGCTGATCGTAGAGTTCGTGATGTTGCATTCATGGTTGGAGATGGGGTATTGCTCCGGGTTTCACCCATAAAGTGTGTGAGAGGTTCGGAAAGAATGAAAAGTTGAGCGCTAGATATATCAAACCCTTTAAGATTCTTGCGAGAGTGGGTGAGGTGACCTGTAGACTGGCATTGCCACATAGTTTATCAGTAATCCATCCGGTGTTTCCATGTCTCCATGCTCCGAAAGTATCGCGGTGATCTGTCCCATATGTTAGATTTCAGCTGAGTCCAATTGGACAAGTATTTAACTTATGAGGAGGAGCCGGTGCCATTCTAGCTCGGCAGGTCTGGAAGTTGAGGTCTAAGAGTTATCCTTCAGTAAGAGTACAGTGGGGAGGTCAACCGATCGAGGCAGCCACGTGGGAGTACGAATCGGACATGCGGAGTAGATATCCACACCTTTTAACCTGTTCAGGTACCTTTTTATGTGCGTTCGAGGATGAGCGTTTGTTTTAGAGGTGGAGAATGTGATGAACCGATAGGTCACTTTGAGTTATAGCCTTCATTTTTGTGTTCTAAACCTCGAATAGCTTCGTTTAGCCTTCCTCGATTTGTGTGCACAGTCTGTGTCTTATGCCAGAATATTTTTATGTGAAACATCTTAGAAAATGTGAATTTTATCTTTAAAATGACTTGAGTTGACTACTGTCAACATTTTATGTAAACGGACCCAAATTAGTGTTTTAATGGTCCCAGTCGATCCATATCATGATTTGTGACCTCGGTATATGCTCAGAATTGAATTCGGAAATCCCTAACTTGTTTTGACTCATTTTGCCGAAATCTAGCATTTTTGAAAGTTGAAGAATTTCAAGGTTTAACCGAAAGTGGACTTCTTAGCTAATGGGTTTGGATTTTGATGTTAAAACATGGAATAATTCTGTATTTCTATTTGAAACTTGTCTACAAAATTTTGTCAAATTCGGAATTTATTTGGCATGATTCGGACACTTAAACGTGATTCTAGTGTTCTTGAGTTTCACTTCGAATGTTCATTCGTTTTGCAGATTGATTCGTAGATTTAGATGTTATTTTGATAATTTGATTGAGCGAGCAAGTTCGTATGGTGTTATTACACTTGTGTGCACGTTTGGTTTGGAGATCGAGGGGCTCGGGTGAGTTTCGGATAGGCTATTGAGTGATTTTGGACTTAGGAGAATAGATGATGCATTCACTATTACTGGTGCTCTGTTGCAGGTCTCGCAATTACGAAATCTGGCTCGCATTTGGGAGCCTCGCTTTTGCGAACAAGGCTTCGCATTTGCGAGGTGAATGTTCATATTTGCGATCTTGCAGCTGCCGTTTTTCCAAAGGCAGAGTAGCATTCTCAACTTAGCGTGTTCCTGGGCAACATTCGCATATGTGAAGGGATGGTCCGTATTAGCGAGGGATATGGGTTCGCATTTGTGACCAAAATATCGCATTTGCGATGACTGACATTTTAAGAAGGGTTCACATTTGCGATGTTCGCAATTGAGACATCCGCAGCGGGGTAAAAGAGGAGAAAAACGGGATTTAGCTCATTTCTCACAAACTCAACCATAAAAACCCCAGAGGCGACTTTCTAAGAGGATTTTCCTTCCAAAAACATTTGGTCCGCAACTTTAATCTATTTCTTTTCAATTATCCATTACTTTCCAAGTGTTTTCAACATTAAATCTAGGATTTTCATGGTAGAAATTAGGGATTTGGGTAGAATTGGATGGGGGGTTGTAAAATTGAGGTCGGATTTCGAAACTAATCACATAATCGGGCTCGGTGGTGAATGGGTAATTGGGTTGGTCCGAATCTCGGGTTTTGACCAAGCGAGCCAGGGGTTGACTTTTGTTAACTTTTCAGAAAAAGTGTGAAGATCTTAGCTTTATGTATTGTAATCGATTTCCCTAGCATTATTTGTTGATATTACGTCATTTTTTGTTAGATTCGATTGGTTAGGAGGCGAATTTTAGAGGAAAATCCCCGGTTGAGCTTTGATTTACTTGCATAGCGGGGTAAGTGTTGGGTCTAACCTTGACTTGAGGGAATTAGGAACCCTTGAACTATATGTTATGTGAATTATGTGTGTAACGGCGTATATGTGAGGTGATGAGTGTATATACGCCGTCAAAATAATTATTTCCATGCTTTCTCGTATTTCATGAATTATCTTATTCCATGTCTTAATTGTTACATGTCTTATTTGCTTTATTCCATGTCTTAACTGTTACATGCCTTATTTGTTTTCTATGCCGTAACTTGTTACTTGTCATTAATTATTCTTGTATTGAAATGTTTTAATTATCTTACTTGTACACTTTAACTGTCATATATTTGACTTGTTTTGTTGCTTTTGTATTAATTGTAGCATTCCTTGGTTTTGTACAGGGTTCTTTTATTGCTTTGCTTTCATATTACTTTAATCATAGAGATTCTTTTGAATTGAGTTGTTGGATTGATTACATTTATTGAATTTGTTTATGCATCGGGTTGCATGCCGCAACGATTGTGATATGGTGGAATAAGAGAGAATTTTGATATTTATATGGTGGGATCGGGTTGTGTGCCGCAACGGATTTTACATGTGATTTGATATTGATATGGTAAAATAAGGAAGGATTTTGATATTGACTATGATTATACAGTGGGATCGGGTTGCGCTCCGCAACGAATTTTATATGTAATTCTTGATATTGATATGGTGAAATAAGAGGGGATTGTGTTTGTACGGTGGGATAGGGCTGGGCGCCGCAATGGATTGTTTGTGTTATATTCATTGTTGTGTTGTGTTAGCTCTCAGTATTTTCATATAGATTCTAAGGACTAATATTTTTGGATTCACTGATTTCGAGGATTGCGTTTGTTTTCATTATTTAACTGCTTGCCGTTATTTACTGTTTTCCTTTCCTATTATTATTATTATTATTATTATTATTATTATTATTATCAGTAGAGTACTTTCGGTCTCACATTACATACCATGATATTATTATTATTATTATTATTATTATTATTATCATTATTATTATCATTATTATTATTATTATTATTATTATTATCATTATTATTATTAATATTATTGTCATTATTATTATTATCATGATTATGATTATTATTATTATTATACTACGTGCAGGTTATTGTAAGTGAACTGCCTTTGCCTCGTCACTACTTCGTCGAGGTTAGGCTCGGCACTTACAGAGTACATGGGGTCGGTTGTACTCATACTGCACTTTGCATTTATTGTGCAGATTTTGGAGTCGGTCCTAGCGTCGGTCAGTAGATTGCTCGGATTGATTGCTTGACGCAGACTTGAGGTACAATTGCAAGGCGTTCGCATCCCTAAGTC
Source organism: Nicotiana tabacum (assembly GCF_000715075.1). Lineage (NCBI taxonomy): Eukaryota > Viridiplantae > Streptophyta > Magnoliopsida > Solanales > Solanaceae > Nicotiana > Nicotiana tabacum. Next base: position 12,681,914 of record NC_134096.1, read on the forward strand.
CCCTTCTACATTACTCTAGCTGTTTATTTCATTTTAGACAATTATGTTTTCATTCATACTATTATTTGCAGTACTCTAGTCCCTCGTATACTTGTGACACCAGTTATGGGTTTGTATCTAGAGATCGCTGTTGTTTTGGTTTTCTCACGCTATTTCAGTTTTATTCAGTTTTTCTTGGCTATCATTTAATTTGATTTGTTAAAATGACTAAAAACTATTTCTAACGTTGGCTTGCCTAGCAAGTGAAATGTTAGGCGCCATCACGGTCCCGAGAGTGAGAATTCTGAATCGTAACACCCAAGTGCAGCATGAATATTTAAGATCCAATCTAGGTGTGTTCAACATTTTTACCGCCTAACTTGAGGCGGAGTGTTAAATAATATGAGGGTGTAAAAGTCTTTGTATAGAGTTGTTACTTAGCTGTTAAGAATTATTAAGAGTTAGTTAAGTTGCTAGTAATACGCAGTTAAGAAATAGTGTATAAAGTCAGTAGAGTTCTGTGTTCTGCAAGTTTTGAAGAATGAAAAATAAGTCTACATTTCTTCTCTCTCTCTCTCTCTCTCTCAACAACTCTGTCTTTTTCCTCCTTCTAAAGCTTCATCCATAGCTATACAGTGAATTAGAACAAAAAGTACTATAAATTCCAATACTTCTCATGTTAGTATAATAAAAAATTACATTTCAAAATGTTGGTCAAAATCTACATAATTTAAATCTTGAAAAGCAAAAATACCATATAAGTTGGGATATAAAGAGTAATTCCTACAACCCAAATCTCAAAAAAGAATTCCAAGTGAAATATTTGATAAAATAATAAGTTACATACGCATAATTATTAACGTGTAATTACTACAACTAAAAAAGACAATCGAATGTTGTGTTTTATAGTATGCAAAGAAGCCTTTGTTGCTCTGATTGATTACCCGTAAAACGGTACAATTGAATTTAAATGTAGTTTATAGACAAGTGAGTCGATTTGATCCCAAATGATAAAGAAATTAAACAAGAATGCAAGACTTTGTGTTGAAATCGGGATAAGACAGCAGAGATCCTGATTCTGGGAGCAGAGCTTTCGGAGGCAGTAGTAATGATATTAATAAGAAAGAAGACAAAATATTATTGAGCTTTGAATAGTGTATAGCATAAGTTTGTCAGAAAATTATCTCCTTACAATGGCTATCGAGCTCTCTATTTATAGCAGCACCTAGGGAACAAGGTCCTAGGATCAAGCCCCTCTTAAATAACAATTATGAGGGTGATTGAAGAGTGTGTAACGAAAGAAAGTGAATGCCATATTCTCTGTAACAAACTACGTACTTAATGGTATAGAATATTCTCCATTAAATGCTACCGAGTGGCAGGCATTTATCTCGCCTTCATGAACATCATTCCCTTCGGGAACAAACGAGATTGTTGCCTTCAGACTTGATTGTGTTCTGCCTCCGGCTCCACGTGTCGCTTTATTATGCGAGTATTTAATATGAACATATTTTACCCTATACAGATAGTCCCCCCAGCTTTCCGGTGGCACATCCTTGTGTCATCAAGTTGGTAAAGATACAATTCATGGCGGAAAATTCTCTGACCCCCTCTGAAATGTTTCTGACGGTTGATTAGACGCACGTCTCTTCGCATTTAATGTGCCGAACACACGTCATGCCATTATTTGGAAACACTTTTGTCGGTTATCGAGGTAATTATGGCCACAATCTTAGCCACATATTCCTTTATTTATACGCATCAACCTTCTCCTTTTACACTTCATAATTTTCTAAGCTCTCTCAAACTGTCTTTTCTAAACTCACACTTGTTTTCCACTTCCTTTAATCTTCTTCTTCAGAGAAAAAACCCTTATTATTTTCTGATAACAATGACCTCCTCTTCCATAAATTCCAGTGCTTCAAAGAACAAAGAAAGTATTGATGATGATGCTCCTCCCACGGTGAGCACCATCATTCCCAGAAAGCTTACTACAACTAAGGACTTTGAAGAGAAGTACCCTTCTGCTAACCCCCGCACATGGGCTGTTGGCATGTATCCTTCTTCCATCCATCCTTCTAGCATTATTACTGTGAAGGAAGACTGTGGTTGTCATGATTTGAACATCATCGCTCCTGACATGGCAAAGCGGGTAACCTTCTACAAGAAGGGTTTTACGTATGTTTATACGTATCCCTTTACTTTGGGCCCCTTCTCATTGAGCAGGGGGCTTGACTCCACTATCTTTGAGTTTTGCCTCCGTTACCAAGTTTTTTTGGCACAGGTGATCCCTTATGTATGGTAGATTGTTGCTTGTCTTCTACATTTATGCTAGGAGATGGGAGAAGAGCTATCCCTGGCTCGACTGATGAACCTTTATTCCCCCAAGATTTTACATGGGGGAATGATAAACTTTAGCAAATATGGTCACCATGCTTTTCTAACTAGCATGGACGATGACAACGACCGTAGGTGGATGGAACGATTTGTTGCGTTCTCCATCAGGGACATCATCCCGACCACAACTCCATCTTTTCATGAATCATGGAACCACACCTGTAAGTTCATCATCTGTCTTTCCTTCTAGTTAAGGTTGTCCCATGATATTACTGGTCCTTCTTCTTTCACTATTTCTGCAACTCGGTGGACACCACTAAGGATTGAAGTATTAGACCAATGGATCCAAAAATGTTTGGATGTCACTACGCCCGAGACCAGCAAGTGGAAAGAATTGGACCTTAAATACGGGTGGATGGCCAAAAATCATGGTAGGTTGAACTTATCTTGTTTTTACCTTTCGTATAGGAAAATTGGTTAACTTTTCTTTTCTGTTGAATTCAGGTCTTCCGCAGGGCTCTGTTACCGTCCCTGAGGAGTATGTTTTAGCTGATTCTACTGACGCGGCGAGGTTGCTGCAGGAGTCTTTCACCCGAACATGTGTCACCAGGCCTCCATAGTCAAGGGCAAAAATAAAAAAGCAAAGAGAGTTGCGCCTGAGCTATCCGCGGACACTGTGGTGATGAGCATCGCGCCCGAGCCAGCCATAGACACTGTGGTGATTGATGATGATGATAGAGAAGCCAGTGATGAGGGGGCTTCTTTACATAGAAGACGACGACCTTCATCAGCTCAACAGAATGCTCAATCTGCAGAGCTAGTTTCTCCAATCGAGGATGGCATCCCGGTGCTCTGGGGGGAATATGATATGGTAAAATATGCTAACTCTTGCTTCCGAGTCCCAGTCGCCATTCTCGATACCGTGAGGCTGGGTACCTGGTCTTTGCCGTCTTCGCTTGATGATCAACCAACAACTAGCATTGCATTTGTCGCAGCTGCTTCTCAACCTACAATGCCATCAGCTTCATCTCCTTCTTATCTACTTTGCCTTTGCCACCAGCAAGTGCTACATCATCTCCACCAGCTGCTGTCGTTCGAGAGGAGGATGTCCCTTTTCCTCAGTACCCAGTTCATGGGAATTGGGGCATAATTATTCTACCCCCTCCTAAAATCCTCAGAGGAGGTGGAGTGTTTCCCTCTTGTTTTTACCGGATGCCATCTGCTGTCCTGGCCGGTGGAACTTGCTATTATATGAAGACTCTGGCTTCAGAAAAGGATAGGAATAAAATACAATCTCTCTCGAGAGAGTGTTTGTTGAACAATGCAATGCACAACGCAGCAGCGGTAAAATCTTTGTTTCCTCTGTTGTTTCTTCTATCTTTGTTATAGCAGGGTTTTTAGTTTGTACTTCTGTTTTGCAGGCTAAATTCCTTGATTCTGAGGGCCTTCAAAGGTTGATCCTTAACAAGGAAAAACTCACCTCCGAGCGGGATTAATTGTTCTCCAAACGGGATCAAGTTGTTGCTCGTCCTCCTTGTACTTGAAGCACAAGTTGTTGAGGCTGCTGAGTTGGAGGCTCGGTTGCAGCACAACGAGCAAGAGGTAGTGACCCTCGGCCAAGGGGCCACCTTATTAAGGATACAATTTGAAGATGCTAAGGCAAAGTGGTTCGTGGTCCAGAATGTTGTTCTTGCTGAAGAATTTGTTGCTACCGAGGAAAAGTATGCCCGGTTGGAAGAGAGGCATAAGAGAGTCATGAAGTACAATAAAGTTTTCAACTTCACTATTTGTGACCTTGATATCAGCCTCCAGATCGCTATATCTGAGCGAGATTACCTTTCGACCGAGGTTGACCATCTTAAGGAAGTGCTTCAGCACTGAGCGGCTTCCATCGTTGTTGAAAAAGCATATTCTATGTATAGCATGAGGATAAAATCCTAGGAAAAGGCCATAGCGAGTGTTATTGACTTTGATGCTGAAATCGCCAAAGCTCATGATCTGGAGCCAACTTCCCGAAGGGGTCTCCCGGTCCAACCTGATACTACTGACTATTCTGGTCCCGGTTCTGAGTTCTCAAGAACTGAAGAAGAATCGAAAGTGATGACGTTAACGGCCAAGATGTTGAACGCCAAGATATTGAGCCGGCGGCGGGCCCACCTACTTCTCTTGGGGGTGCAGATGCTTCTCTTCTTCTGGATTCTGGCGATGCAGTAGCTTAGATGTTTGCTTTCTTTTCTATTCCATACTTTTGTACTCATGCTGCTTGGCATGTTTGCTGTATATAAAAGTATCTTTTCATTTACGTACTTTTTGTTTATGTATTTCGCAAGTTTTTCTCTTTGTATAATTTTCATCTACGTATTGCATAGGTTTTTCTCTTTGCGTCGAGTTATGCGAGGCTTAGGGTGTATTTTTCCCCGATAGCATTTGGATTCCGGGCGTAAGTTCTTCCGAAATCAACCCTATACCGTGAGGGTTTCATAAGAGGGGGCCCACTTATGTTTATGGTGCTCGTGAAGAGGACGTCTCATGTTCATTACAACACAAGTATTTAAAGTACTTTATCTTTCAAATGATAAAAGTAATTCATCAATAGGACAAGAAACAAGATAAGAAAATTCTACGGGGCTGGCCGCGTAGTCCCCGATCCTGATGATACAACTCTCTTTTCAGATTTTGTAGTCCCGGTTGATGTGGTAGTTATTGTTGCCATATTCTCATATCATTCCCCCCCCCCCTTTCCAGTGTTCGAATTCAAAGAATGCGAATTTGAACACTGAACTGAAGATTCCACTAGTGAATGGTTGGATAATCTTTAGTTCGATAGCAAGCTTCACTTCCCCTTAGGAACTTTGCTATGGAGCCAAAGATTATCTAACAATCCCTCAATGGCTTGCACGCATGAACGGTCGGGTAAAATTTGGCCCGATAGCACCCAGTAGGAACTTTTCTACCGAGTAAAATACTATCTAACCGCTTCGTAGTGGCTCATAGCTTGAACGCCTTGTCATTTAACGGTCTTATTTCTACTGATGAAGTTTTCTTTGTACTATGCTTTCCATTGTTGTATCGTTAAAAACCTTGCTAGAAAAACCCAATTGGGACAAAAACTGGACGAAGGGAAAAACAACGCATCACATACTTTAAGTATAGGCAATGCTCGTCAACAATAGTACATTTTGAGGTGCACCACATTCTAATTGTTCAACAACTTTACTCCGTCTTGGTTTTCCAATTCGTATGACCCTCTCTCAGTGACAGTCGAAACCCAGTAGGAGCCTTTCCACGTCGGACCTAGCTTTCCTATGTTGAGCTCCTGGGTGTTCTGAGCTACTTTGCTTAAAACCAAGTCTCCTACTTAGAAATAACGGTGATTGGATCTTCAATTGTAATATCTTTACATTCTCTATTTTTGGGATGCCATACTTATATGGGACAAGTCCCTGCATTCGTCGAACAGCTCCAATTTGACCAACAAAACTTCATTGTTTGTTTCTTTGTTCTCCCGGAAATATCTCAAAGTAGCTTCCCTTACTTCCACCGGGATCAATGCTTCCGCTCCATATACAAGAGAGAAAGGAGTCTCCATCGTGCTTGATTTAGTCGTTGTGCGATACGCCCATAATACTCCTGGTAGTTCTTCGGGCCATTTGCCTTTAGCCGCTTCCAATCTCTTTTTGAGATTTTGGATAATCACCTCGTTTATTGATTCTACTTGACCATTTTTGATCGGGTGATAGCTGACGATGTGATCCTTTTGTTTTTCAAGTCATCAAGGAATTTTGTGACCTTTACGCCTATAAACTATGGCCCGTTGTCGTAGGTTTTCTCTTTTGGTATCCCAAATCTACAAATTATATTTTCCCACAAGAAATCTACCACTTCGCATTCGCCAATTTTCTGGTAAGGACCTGTTTCAACCCACTTATAAAGATAGTTAGTTAAAATCAAAAGAAATCTTACCTTACCGGGTGCCAGTGGCAGTGGACCGAGTATATCCATTCCCCACTTCATGAACGGCTAAGGTGACAAAATTGAGCGCACTAGTTTTGTCGGTTGATGTACCAACGGTGCGTGGTGTTGACACTTATCGCATTTCTGAAAATGCACCTTAGCGTCTTATTGTATCCGGGGCCAGTAGTATCCTGCCCTAATTAACTTTAGCACTAAGGAATCTACTCCCGATTCATTTTCGTAAATCCCTTCGTGGAATTCTCTCATGATATAGTTTGCTTCGAAAGCTCCCAAACATCGGGCCAACGGGCCTTGGAAAGATCTTTTATACAATTGACCTCCCTTAAAACTGTATCGAGCTGCTTTAGTGCGCAACACTAGAGATGATTTAGGATCTTCAGGATGTTTTCTGTGCTCGAGATACTCAGTGGTCTCATTTCTACAGTCCCAGACCAAATTGGTCGCGTTTACTTCGTAATAGCTTTCTGCGTCCAATACTGAATGCATAAGCTACACGATCGTACCGGAGTCTAATCCCTTCATTTCTGTGGACGATCCTAGATTGGTCAGTGCATCTAGCTCCATGTTTTCTTTTCTCGGGATGTGGGTAATTGACCATTCCCTGAACCATGCGAGCAGAGCCTAGAATTTCACTATATATTGTTGCATGCATTCCTCTTTGGCTTTGAAGATCCCGTAGACTTGACTTACTACCAATTGGGAGTCACATTTGATTTCTATGACCTCGGAGTCCAGTCCCCAAGCCAGCTCGAGTCCTTCAATAAACGTTTCATACTTTGCTTCATTGTTAGTTAGATGACCGGTTCCTATGGCCTGCCTTAGGGTTTCCCCCAAGGGCGTGATTAGCATTACACCGAGCCCGGACCCTTTCACATTGGAAGATTAGTCCATGAAAAAAGTCCAAACTCCTGATGTCGCTTCTGACACCATCACTGCTTCTTTGGTAGCCAAGGGTAACAGTCCCGGACTGAAACGGCCACAAAGTCGACCAAAACTTATGACTTAATCGAAGTCCTAGGTTTATATTCTATGTCAAATTCGCTCATTTCGACTGCCACTTGGCCAGCCTACCTGAAAGTTCAGGTTTATGAAGGATATTCTGCAGGGAAAAAGCGGTCACTACGGCTATTGGATGACATTGGAAACAAGGCGTAAGCATTCAGGCGGCGACTACGAGAGCAAAGACCAATTTCTCCAGATGTGGGTAGCGAGTTTCTGCCCGTTAAAATTTTACTAACATAATAGATAGGAGATTTCGTACCTCCGTCCTCACGGACTAAAACGGCACTTACCGCTACCTTCGAGACCGCTAACTAGATCAGCAATTGTTCGCCTTCCTCCAATTTTGACAGTAGTGGAGGACTCGATAAATACCTTTTCAAATCCTTCAAAGCCTCCTCACATTCAGGAGTCCATTTGAAGTTTTTCTTCTTTTTGAGGAGTGAAAAGAAGTGATGGCATTTTTTCGAAGACCAGGAAATGAATCTGCTTAAAGAGGTCAGTCTTCTTGTCAACATTTGAACCTCTTTCACACTTGATAGCTGGTCAAGGATTTCTTTAATAGCCTTAATTTTATCGGGGTTGACTTTGATCCCCCATTGCCACACCAGGAATCCCAAGAACTTACTAGAGCTGACTCCGAACGCACACTTCTTGGGGTTAAAATTCATGTTGTGCTTTCTTAGGATGTCAAAGGTTTCTTGCAAGGGTTTAAGACGATCATCTGCATTCAAAGACCTAACCAGCATATCATCTATGTAAACTTCCATGGTTTTCCCTATTAGTTTCTCAAACATTTTGTTTACGAGCCACTGATAAGTGGCTCCGGCGTTCTTTATCCCGAAAGGCATCACATTATAACAATATGTGTCGAAGTTCGTTATGAACAAAGTTTTTTCCTGATCCTATGGGTTCATCTTGATTTGGTTGTACATGGAGTAAGCATCGAGGAAACTCATTAACTCGTCCCCGGCCGTCGCATCGATCATTTGATCAATGAGAGTTTTGGGTCATGCCTTATTTAGATCCTTATAGTCTACGCATATGCAAAATTTATTATTCTTCTTTGGAACTAATACTATGTTAGCTAGCCAGTCATGATACTTTACCTCTCTGATTGAACCGATATCAAGCAAACGAGTTATCTCTTCTTTGATGAATTCGTTTTTGACCTCATAAATAGGATATTTTTTCTGCCTTACCGGAGGGATGTTATGATCCAGGCTTAGTTTGCGCATGGACACTTCTGGCGGGATACCTATCATATCCACATGCGACCACGCAAAATAGTTGTCATGACCCAAAATCCGCTAAAAGTCGTGGTGGTGCCTAACACCGTCGTCAGACAAGCCAACAGTAATCTATCAACTCACTTACTTATTTTAGTAATTGAAATCAAAATTTTCCTTTAATTAAATCATATGAAATATATTTTTACATAGTAAGTGATAGTATTTACACAATTACAACAACGAGCAACCCGTAGGAATCCCCAAAACCTGGTGTCACGGGTGCATGATCATCAACTAGGAAATATAATAAAATACAACCTCTGTCCGGAATACAAATTAGACAGGGGAATATAAATATCTATGATGGAGACTCTGCAGGCTGCGGATCGTGACATGAAATGCATCTCACGGTAAAGTCCCCACAATAGTCGCGCCTCTGCGCCCAAAAGACCACCAGATATATATGTACCTGCACAAAAAGTACAGCAAGTGTAGCATGAGTACATAAATCAACGCGTACATAGTAAGTATCTAGCCTAACCTCAGAGAAGTAGTGACGAGGGGGCAACATCAACACTTACTAGTGGTCCAACATGACAGACATAGTAGAAGTAAATAGGTGTGAGTCAGAGTAAATAAGAGAAATAACAAGTATAATACGTGGTACAATCCTCCTCTCAGCAATAACTCAAACTCTCATCTAGTATCTACCTCATCAATCGGAGTATATATATAATGGACCTTACCAGATAGGTCGTCATAGTTAAATCAGGAAAAAGCTCACAAATATGTTGGCTTCTTGCCAATTATTATGTACGACTTCATAAGAGTATTTTATAGAAATGACGAGGCGTATGGCCTGATCCATCATAACATTGCCAAACCGTAGATACATCTATTTTATTGCCGAGACGTACGGCCCGATCCATCATAACATTGCCGAACCATAGATACATCTATTTTATTGCCGAGGCGAACGGCCTGCTCCCATGGGAGTGTGGTATATAATCATGCCGAGACGTACGACTCGATCCATCATAATGTGCACACTGCTGAGGATCGAACGGCATGAACCATAGATGTATCTATCTTGTCGAGGCTAACGACCTGATCCCATTAGAATAAGAAGCTTTGATAGGTCCTCGACCCCTCACAAAGAGTCGGGTGAGTTATAGATTTTTAAGGAACTTTTTGATGAGAACGCACAACGCGGGAGAATTTCGTAAGGATAGTAAAATTAATCCGCGAATTATCATGAAGCCATCAAATCTCTACAATAGGAAGTCTATCACTCTACGCAAGCCTAGTCTCAAGTCGTAATGTAAAATAAAGGAATTTAATAGGCCATAGACAAAACAAATAGTACAGTTATAGCATGGCGAAAACCTAAGTCTACTTGGACATAACATGAATCTAGCTACGTACGAACTCTCATCACCTCGTGTGTACGTAGCCCCCATAATAAGTAGCACATAACAAACACATCACCTCGCTCTGAAGTTTCATAACTGGCTCCAAGCCTCTCTAACACCTCAAACCAACTCCCGTCGATCCCAAACTATTCAAACAATTTGCAAACCAGTCAAAATATACTATAATACCCATAATTAATCAATTTAAACAAATTCCCAACTCCGCTCGAAAAGTCAATAAAGTTAACCCTCGGGCCCACGTTCCCGGATTTCGAATATTTTCGAAGATAAACTTTACCCATAACACAACAAACTAAAATATATAACGTATTCCAAATTTCATGTTTAATTTCGTGGTCAAAATCCAAAAATATCAATTTCTAGGTTTTTTACCAAAATCCTAAATCTCTACCAATTTCCATGTTTAAATTCATACATAAACCATGTATTTAACTTGTAATAGGTGGGAATCACTTATCTTGTGTTGCTCGATGAAAATCTCCCCTTGAAGTTCTCCAAAATCGCCCCAACAAAGTGAAAATGGAAGAAAAGGGACCAAACCCCATTTTTATAAAACTTCACTGTCCGGCGACATCTCGCATTTGTGGAAACTTAGTTGCTTCTGCGGCCCCAAGTCCACTTCTGAGGCTCCCTTTAGGCCCCTCAATCTCCGCATATGCGTCCCCTCCAGCGCTTTTGCGCCTTCATTTCTGCGGCTTCTCATTTGCTGGTGCGATTCTGCTTCTACGGAACTCGACCGCATCTGCGGTCCCGACCTTCCCCAGCCATTCCGCTTCTGTGCTCAAGGATGCCATATACGTGCCATCGCAGATGCGAAAATGGTCTCGCACCTGCGTCACTGCCCTGCTTGCCCAGAACCACTTCTGCGACCCTCTTGGCCGCATTTGCAGTTCCGAACCTGCGGCCAAAACCTCGCAGGTGCGGTTACACCAGATGTGCTGCCACTAGCAATTTCATAAGGCCAAATTCAATATGTTAACCATCCGGAATCCACTCGAGGCCCTTCAGACCTTAACCAACTATACCAACATGTCCCAAAATACAATACGAACTTAGTAAAAGCCTTAAATCGTGTCAAACAACATCAAAATCATGAATCTCGCCTCGAATCAAACTTTTAAATTTTTAAATTTCCAAATTCTATATCTTGTGTCGAAACGTATCAAATCATTTCACACGCGAGTCATAAATGATATAACGAAGCTATTCCAAGGCTCGGAACCTCAAATGGACATCGATAACATCAAAATCCACTTCAAACCAAACCAATGAAATTCTTAAACCTTCGAAAATGTTAACTTTCCATAATAAACGCCGAAATGCTCCCGGGTGATCCGATACTCAACCCGAACATACGCCCAAGTCTGAAATCATCATACGAACCTATTGGAACCTTCAAATCCCGATTCTGAGGTCGTTTACTCAAAAGTCAAACCTTAGTCAATTTTTCCAACTCAAAGCTTTTGAAATCAGAATTTTCTTTCCAAATCAACTCTTAACTTCCCGAAATTCAATTCCGGCCACACATACAAGTCAATATACCTGAAGTGAAGCTACTCAAGGCCTCAAACCGCTGAACGATATGCTAGATCTCAAAACGACTGATCAGGTCGTTACAACAGTCAACGTTAAGTTTAAGAACATTGATAAATCCATACCTGAGGTCGGGGTTTTAGTCCTATCCCCAAGTAGAACTTCCTTTCCAAGAACTTTTCGAACAACGCGACTTGCTCAAGTTATTTTGGTATGGATTTTGTTGCGTCTTCTTCTTCTGGTACCTAGAACTGTCTTGGTACCTGATAGGATTTCGATGACTCCTCCTCCTGGTTGACTTGACTCGGCTCGGGAGCAGGCGTCGATTCTTCTAATTACTATGTTGCATGCTCTTTCCCTTTACTGATGGAAACTGAGACTGTGTTCATCTCTCTTGCTGCCGGTTGGTCATCTCTTATTTGTTCAATTACCTCGGGAGTTAGGAATTTCATAAATTGATGATATGTTGACGGCACAACCTTCATTTTGTGCAACCACGATCTCCCCGTGATAATATTATAGCCCATATCATCGTTTACTACATTAAAATGGGTCATCTTTACCAGCCCCTCGGCATTCGTGGGCAGCACGATCTCTCCTCGGGTTGTCACGCTAGCCAGATTGAACTCGGCTATGAGTTTTGTGGCTGGAATGATACTTCCGGTCAACTTGGCTTGCTCCAGCACTCTCCACTAGATAATATTGGCCAAAATTCCTGGTTCCACCAAAACACGTTTAATTTTAAAATATAAGACATGTAAAGAGATTACCAAGGAAGCATTGTGCGGCAGCAGTAGTCCATCTGCGTCTTCCTCTGTGAAAGTAATATCGTCCTTAGTGACTTCCTGGAGTCTCTTACTATGGGTTACTGACACATTCATCTTTTTTGGCCCCAAAAATGTCACCATTAATATCGTTCCCCCCGAAAATCATGTTGATCATCAAACGTGGAGGATCTTCTCCTGCTTTCGAAGGCTCCACGTTATCACATTTGCAGTCATAATTGTTTTTAGCCCGGTCGCTTAAGAATTTTCTGAGATGGCCATTTTCAACAATGTTGTCACCTCCTCGCGCAAATGTCGGCAGTCTACAGTCAGGTGACCATTGGTCCTATGATATTTGCACCACAAATTAGGATCCCTCTGACTTGGATCAAATCTCATTGGTTTTGGGAACCGTGCTTCCTTAATGTTCCTCATACCCGATACCAGCTCCACTACGCTGACGTTGAAGTTGTATTTAGAAAGTCTAGGGTAAGAGGAATCTTGGGAACCCGATATCTCCTTGTCCTGCAATGATTTGTTATTCCGGCCGCGATCAGCTCTCCTCTTCCACTTCCTTTGGCCCATTCATAAGGAAAAACCAACCTCTTGAGGACTGCCGATCTGTGTTGAAATCATCCTTTCACTACTACAAATCCGCTAAACACTAACAAAACAACCGACCAAAGTTGGTCGGTTATGGCAAATTACCGACCAAAACGTGACCATTTATGTGTGGACGGTATTTTGATGGTCGGAAAGGCATACCGACCAAAGTTGGTCAAAAATTACTGACCAATGTTAGTTGGCCAATTAAATTCAAAAACAAAATATTGCAAAATAAAACCGACCAAAGTTGGTCGGTTTTTAAATTATGTAATCAAACGGTTCACCATCTGGGAATCAAACCGGGGACTGTACTGTGGCAGGATACTATTCTACCACTCGACCATTGGTGCATTTTATTTTAAGACTGTCTTTTATTTGATTTATACTCTTTAATTGTATTTTCGCACGAAAATAACCGACCAAAGTTGGCTGATTTTATTAAAAAATAAAATTACCGACCAAATTTGGTTGATTTTATTAAAAAATAAAATTATCAACTAAAGTTGGTCGGTTTTTGAAAATGACCGACCGAATTAACCGACAAATTTTGGTCAGTTTATTAATATTAAGTTTTCTTTATTTTAATTGAAAAACCGATCAAAGTTGGTCGGTTTCTTGACAAATAAATTTTCCGGGACTCAAAAATAGTTTTCCGCATTTTTGAGCCAAAGAAAACTGATCAAAGTTGGTCGGTTTTGTAAAAAATAATTAAAAATAAAATATTTTGAAAAACCGACCAACTTTGGTCGTTTTTTTGGCCGATTGTTTGACCGACCAAAGTTGGTCGGTCGACCTTGGTCAATTTTTGCCAAATTTCTAGTAGTGTTTGCCTTCTCCTTGTTCTTTTCCAAGTCCCGGCCCTTGGTTGATGCCGGGAAACCGAGCTGATCATCCTCAATTCTTAACCTCGACTCGTACCGGTTATGAACGTCCGCCCATGTCGTTACCTGGAACTCGGATCCAAACTTCAGTTTTTGGGAAGCATCAAAACTTCTCAGATCCATCCCTTTAGTAAATTCCTCAGCTACCCATTTGTCCAGTACATCGGAGAGAAGCATCCCTTCTTTCTGGAATCTAGTCATGAACTTCCGGAATAATTCGGACTCTCCTTACGCAATCCTGAATATGTCGGTCTTTCGGACCTGTACCTTTCTGGCCCCGACATGGGCCTTGATAAAAGAATTAGTGATCATCTCGAAGGAGACTATCGAGTGCTCGGGCAAAAAAGAATACCATGTCAGGGCCACCTTCGTAAGGGTCTCCCATTCACCTCCATCATGTAAGAGCTGATGTGTTACTGAGGATTCAATGTCCCATCATACTTCGGCACGTCTGGCATATTGAACTGCCTAGGGATCAATTCTGGTGTCGCGCTTGGTTGGAATGCAATTGGGTGTATTTCTTTGAGTCTGATCCTTTCAACACTGGTGGTGCGCCCAAAATTTGATCCATGCAGGTGTTTATTTCCCTCATAAACCACATGAGTTTGGTTTTATAGGGATCATTCTCATTGTTGTTACCGAATCCACTACCATTCCCCCCGGCCATGTCGAAGCCGACTTCACCCTCAGGGAGTTATTGTCGACTCTCTGCGTTGTTTGGTTTGCGGGAACACCAGAGTGTAATAACCCGACAGGTATTTTTGAGCCCTAGCACATCGTTTGGAGGTTTGAGGACCTAAGCAGCTTCACTTTAGGTATTATGACTTGTACGTGTGGTCGAAATTTAATTTCGGGAAGTTCGGAGTTGATTTGGAAAGAAAATTCTCATTTCGAAAGCTTTAAGTTGGAAGAATTTACTAAGGTTGGATTTTTTTGAGTAAACGACCTCGGAATCTGGATTGGAAGGGGAGTCCTAAGTCTAAGTGTACGATTCATATTATAAGTGATGTGGGGTATAAGGAGAGTCTTATGTCTAAGTCAAGTTGGAAATTACATTATACACTAAATTTCCAAATGAGTACACACAAAACTTAACTTTGGACGAGCATGCCTATATATATATATATAAAGAGTTGTATGGTGGACAACCTATCAAATGAAAGATCTTCGACTCTAGATTCTAACGCTTTAAACCGTTCATCATTTGGATATTTCTACAACGCGTTATGGACGTTTTAGTAAAGGGTGTCCAGCATAGGAAAATTTGTAATACGAGATACAACCTGCACAGCACAAAGTACAACTCGCTGAAGCACCTGTGCCTATATAAGGCAGTCACGGGCAACAGCCCTTTTTGGAGATTTTCTTGAGCTAGGGATTGGTTCTTTTATGGTGGATTCGACCTTGGGGACTACTTAAGTATACAAGGTGAGTTATTTTTGGATATTTTAAGTTAATAACATCCTATTAACACTAGTATTAACATCCTTCAATCTTTGAAATCCCTAGAAATCTTTCAAGATGTTCAGAACACCAAATTTCCCAAACATTGGAATTTTAAGGAAAAGTTTCAAGAAGGTAATACTAATGCTTCAAGCTCATTTTTTATGAGTCGGTGAGAGTAATTCTTATATTTGTTTCAAGTTGTTATGGTTGGATAATTGATTTCATAAACCCTAGTTCATGGCATGAATAGTGTTCTTGAGAAAATGAGGGAAAGATAAATAGTGTTCTTAGAAATGAAATTAAAGGATGCAATGAACCTATAGAATCATTTTCCAGCTTAGTTAGAATTGTTCAACTAAGTAATCACCAAATTGAATGTTTTGGAAATGTTGGTTAAGGAAGACAATGAATAGTAATTTGGCGGTGTTGGAAAATTAATGTAGTATCATTGATGACTTCAAAAGGTTATTAAATGATAAGAGTGGAGTTGAATGTGCTAGTAAGTGAACCTATTAGACGATTTGAGCTGGAGGCTTGTAGCCAACTTGTGAGCCATAAATGGAAATTGATAAATATATTTTAATCATATTTTGATTGTAATTGGGATTGTAATTGTAGATATCAATTTGTTGGGGACGTATGAGCATTTTACTCAATGTTACGATGTCGGAGGAGGATTAAAATCTTGTGAATGTTAATAAAGCAAAAGCGATTTTTGGAGCGTTGGGCATCGGTCGAGTTATTTGAAAGGCTTGGGAGTCGGCAATGGAACTTTGGAACGAGGTAAGTCTCTTGTCTAATCTTGTGAGGGGAAAATTAACCCATAGGTAATAAAATTAATAATTTTTTATAATTGTGGGAGCTATGTACGCACGAGGTGACGAGAGTCCGTGCGTAGCTACTATTAATGCTAAAGTCCGGGTAGTTTAGGACTCAAAGCATGAATTACTTGGGTAAATTATATTCTTTGTTTAATTAATATTATTTGATATATATATATATATATATATATAATTGCTAGATAAAAAAAATATTAAAGGATAAAAATCTCATATGCTTCATTTTTTGTATAAATTAATTAATTGTTAAGAGAAATTATTCATCCTCTCGAATTGATCTTATAATAAATATACTCTCTTTCCGGAGGTACATAATAAAATGTCCTCCTTTCTTGTGGAGTGGGCCGAACGCCTCGGCAGAATAGATGCATCTATGGATCGTGTCGCACGTCCCTCGACAGTGTACACGATACTCTGGATTGGGTCGTACCACCTCGGCAGAAATTGTGCTTAATAATAATAATAATTACACGATACTTGGATAGTTTATTGCAGCTTGTAAAGCTATTTGATAAATTGGAAATTTATTGAAATTGAATTGCAGCTTGTAAACCTATTTGATAAAATTGAAATTTTATTGAAATTGAAGGATTTAATTAATAGATTGGAAATTGTTGCATTTGAAGGATTTTTATTATTTCTGCTAATTGAATAAAATTATTGTTAACTCTGTGAATCATGCTAATTTGAATAATTATAATTTATTCCATTTATTATTGTTGACCCTTAGTGAGTGTCAAAGTCAGCCATCTCGTCTCTACCGCTTCGAGATTAGGCTTGATACTTACTGGGTACACGTTGTTTACCTACTCATGTTACACTTGCTGCACATTTTTTGTATAGGTACGTATATGTCTAGCGGCCTTCTGGGCGCAGAGGTATGGTTAATACGGACACTTAGGTGAGTTGCATTCTATATTACGATCTGTAGCCAGTAGAGTCTCCTTCAGAGTTATTTTTATTTTTCCTGTCTAATTTGTATTCCGGTCAGTTGTTGTATTTTATTTTATATTCCTAGTTAATGCTCATGCACTTGTGACACCGAGTTTTGGGAGTGGTTATGGGTTGTTTAGTAATTTAGTTGCTAAATTATTTATCATTTACTCTATGAGTTCTATCTTTACTATTTAATTGAGGAAATTTTGATTTCAAAAATACTAAAATGGGTAATTAAATTAATTAGTCAAGGTTGGCTTGCCTGACAACGGTGTTAGGTGCCATAATGACCTTTAATGGGTTTTGTGTCGTGATAACATGGTATCAGAGCACTGGGTTCACTTAGGTTTCACGAGTCATGAACAAGTCTAGTAGAGTCTTGCGGATCGGTACGCAGACGTCTGTACCTATCTTCAAGAGGCTACAGGACTGTTAGGAGAACTTCTCATCTTGATTCCTCATCGTGAGATTTAATTCCTTTGAGGCTTATGCCTTTGTTTCTTTCCTATTCAATCTTGTGCGACGTAAAATGCTTGTTATAAATAGGGAATTGAGGAATTGTAATGGTACTACAGATGTGGTGCAAGATGTTTCTCCCTGCGTAATTGATTGGCTATTGTCGTCGCCTTGCAGAATGATGCTCTGTCATTCCAGCTCAGTAGCTATGTTTCGGATGGTTTTGAGATTATGAACAGGTTGTTACGATGTTCATGAGTTATTATCTCGCAGAATTGATGCAATGGCGGGGTGCTCGTTTATGTGCCGACGCAGTGAACAACTTGAAAGAAGGTTTTTCTTAGTACATGATGTAGGGGTTCAACATTTAATCCCAGCAAAGGAAAGGTAATCGTACTATGAATGTTCGGGTTTGGGGTTGATGGAGTAATGAGGCTTGATATTTTCGAGCGTGGTATAGTTCTCAATTGTGATGTGATGTCATAGCCTTGTTAAATGCGTTAAGGTTCGCCGGTGTTATGGTTTTCTTTAACTCGCCTTTACGGCGGGGTGTTAGGAATTGGTGTCGGGGAAGCAGTTGTTAGAAATCGCGGTGTGCAGTGGTTTAGGATCGAATCAGTGTTCCTAGTCTTGATGGCTCGAGAAGGATGATCTTCGGAGAGGTTTAAAGCTGGTAGCGATCTATTTGTTCAAGTGCTACAGAGACGGATTTTGTGATGGTTAAGTTCCTAGAAGGCAATTGTGAGAAACAGAAGTCAAGTAGTTGCTTAAAGGAGAGGGCTTGACCAAAGTAGGAGAGCGGCAGAGTAACATATGGGTTATGTGGTAGGATAGCTACACGCCTTGGGGAAAGTTTGGAGTAATTTGGTATTCATGGTGGACGCTGACTAGGTTTACGGGCATAATATGGAATATTGGCTACTATATTGAGGAAGATTGGGTGCGACAGGAGGGAATTGCTTAATAGGAAGCAGGATACAACATGACTTTGGATTGGAATGTATTTTTGCACCTTTAGTTGATGTCAACGGGGAGTGAACGGACTTGTACAGCTCGGTGCATCATTGTTGGAGGATGTCGGCAAGGAATTTCCACAGATGGGATATATCCCATAAGCAGATTAGCGGTTTGCGGGGTGTTGATGGAGCTTCTACGTAGAATTTTACTGACTATCCAGTAAGAGGTCAAATATGTGAATGTGGCTAGTGATACATAAGGATTTCGAGGAAATTGGTGGGTCGATTATGCGATATTGTGTCAATGGGGGATAAGCAGTCTTGGTGGGTTCCAGAGTTATGTAATTGTAGCTTCAAGCTAAGTGAGAGAGTCCACCATTTACAATTGGATTGCATAGTTGTCTATTTGTGAGGTTTCTGGTTATCGGTGTATTGGTGGGTCATTACAACTAAGGTAAGAAAACATCAGTGGTAATTTGAGAAAAGGATTTGGGGAATGTGTGCCATATTTGGCCTTATCGATTCATGTTCAGGCTTTGGGAAGACTCAGAGTCTATGCTTCATATTGATGTGATGTACAAGGAAGGTGATTCGGCCAGGTGCTTCTTTGAGAGAGTGTTCAATTGCTAGCAGAGCCTTGGAGTTGATTATATTCGGGACCAGGTCAGAATGAGTGACTCTTAACAATGGTCCTAGTGGATTCAAAAGTTAAAGTGTGGTGCCTAAGGATTTTGAGCTTGTAGTATGGTTAAGTATCGAGCTTTTTCAGCAGATTATGAAAGGGTCTTTGAGTGTTCTACGTTATCTTCGGGTTGCTGTATTGCATTGGAGGAATGGAAGAAAATAACTTCGGATTCATTGAGGGATTTTCCAGAATAGGTGTACCAGTTGAAGATGTGAATATGCACATAAGGAGGGTATGAGATGGTTCGTGGGTTTTGGAGACAATGTGGTCTCATGAAATAAGGTCACTCGGGATGAGTGCGGAATTGGGTTCATGGTGTTTTGAATGAAGCTATTATTATTCCTAGGGCAAGTTCAGAGTAAATTAGAAGAAGTCAGATTGGTTAGCAATGGTTGAATTGGCATGATGGTGGCGATGATCAGTTTCTTCAGCATGTTAAGTTATACAGGTGGTTGTAGCGGTACGTGCGAGGCTTGACGGCCGACGTAATTTGATTTATTTTGAGGTAGTTGATTCAAATGGCTTTGTTTTATAAATGGAGTCCAGAAGAGTTATGACGGTTGAGATCACTGTTTGAGGTTGTGTCTTTTTCTACTATTTGGGAAAATTCGGTTGCATGTTGCATTGGCCCTTCTGAAATGATGCTAAGTGGAAAGTTCTAGCCAGTGAATTGTTTAATTCTACTAGTAATTCAAGGGTTATGGTGAATACGTGTATGTATCACGTAGCGGCATGATAAGTGCGGTGAGTGGTATGGAAATTGGAAGTTGAGGATCGAGGTTGCAGTTTGGTGTTGACATGGATGTTACGAGCTCGGACGAGCATGGAAGGATTCAAATGTTTAGAGTAAGCTGGTATTATTTTTAGCGTCACCTAAGATCGGTATCCTGTGTGAGAGGCTTTGTGTATTGATTTACGAATTTCTGATTTTGCTCTACAGCATTTGTGTGGCCGGTGGTATGGATGTGCAAACTTGTTATCTGGTGCGGAAGGTCGTGGGAGCGTATTCCGCGGGAAGACTGTATAAGTATGACCTATAGTCACTTAATTGATCAGGGATTGAGACCAAGCATGGAGATTGTGGTACTATCGCTAATTTGAGAAACTATGCCTGAAGGGGGCTCTATTCAGTTGGTTGAGAATTGTTAAAGTTTGTTTCGAATTCGATGATTGTTCTTGCATGTCATAGAAAAAAGGGTCATTGTGGATCCTGGAGAGATTATTTACCCAAGCGTGATATGATTAAAAACAATCGGTTTGAGGTTCGTTGATGGGTCCAAATGAGGATGTGTACTCTACACCATCCTGGGTGTGTTCATGCAGCATAACATTCATTAAGTAAGAATATTCGGCCGTAGGATGTTAATTTCGTCGTTAGCTATTTCATGTGGTACTTTATAGTTTTGTGTGGGCTGTGGGATGGCTTGATTATTTGTACAATGTGCTGAGGTCCCGCACAACGGTGGTATTATATAAGCAGGGTGTCTCTCGAGATGCAGATCATATATCGCACGTTAGTTGTATTTGGGTTTTATAGCGTATGATGCTACCCGTCCCCCCAGGATTCGTATTATGCACTTGGCGTGCTATGGTTGATATCCAGGCATTCGTGAGTATAAGCGTTACGGTTCGAGGTGTGTTTTACTTAGATTATTAAGTGTGGATTGGGTGGCATGCCGCCACGGGTAACATGGTTGGATCGGGTGGCACGCCGCCACTGGTATCATATGTGAATTGGGTTGCACGCCGAAATAGCGTGATGTTGAGAACAATTCCCTACATCTATTCCTGTGTGTTTTGTCCGCATTTTCTGAGAAAGATTCATGACATCTTTTCAGTTGTTAAATTAGTTACGCGAGTTGAGTAGCTCTTTCTAGAGTTCATTTTTCCTTATGTATCATATTCGAGTTTGTAGCTAGTTGGCGCATTGTTGGCGTCATACGAGATCTTGGTCAGTGTTTGAAGTGGCTTATTGCATGTGTAGCTTATACTGGGTGAGACGAGACTACTGGACCTGAAATCAGTGCAATTAGATTTATATGAGGTATACTAAAGAACAAATATCGTTATTCAGTTTAGAATGAGGTGATGGTCCTTGTCAGGAGGAGAGACTCCATGATTTGTTAATTTGGCAGTTGGTTATGAATTTCTACACATCTCTTCCATCGTGACATCATTTCAAGAGTTGGAGCTTGACTTATATGTGTCATGAGGTGTGTTGTGGGAATCGGATTTGTGGAATTTCGGCTATTGTTATCAGAGGATGTTATTATGGTTATGTGAATTATGCGGTGCATGGTGTGGATTTAGCAAAGGTATGAAACCATGTATTGGTTCATCGTGTAGTGATTAATACGGTGTTCGGATGATGGAAACAGTCCTGGCGGAGAATTCCGGATGTTGGAATTGGGCTCTAAGGCTTATTTGACTAAACAAAAAAGAGAATCTTCAGACTGGCACGAGCTAGTGAGCTCAACTAAGTTATGGTAGCACGGGTAGGTGCACGATGTGATAAAAAATGATTTCAGAAAATGCCAGAGCAGTTCTTAGCACGTTCGAGGACGAACGTATGTTTAAGTGGGAGAGAATGTAACGACCCGACCGGTCTTTTTGAGCCCTAGCACATCGTTCGGCGGTTTGAGGCCCTGAGCAGCTTCACTTTAGGTATTATGACTTGTACGCGTGGTCAGAATTTAATTTGGGGAAGTTCGGAGTTGATTTGGAAAGAAAATTCTCATTTCGAAAGTTTTAAGTTGGAATAATTTACTAAGGTTGGATTTTTTTTGAGTAAACGACCTCGGAATCGAAATTTGAAGGTTCCAGCAGGTTCGTATGTTAATAAGTGTACGAGTCATATTATAAGTGATGTGGGGTCTAAGAAGAGTCCTAAGTCTAAGTCAAGTTGGAAATTACATGATAGACTAAAGTTCCAAATGAGTACACACAAAACCTAACTTTGGACGAGCATGCCTATATATATATATATAAAGAGTTGTATGGTGGACAACCTATCAAAAGAAAGATCTTCGAGTCTAATTTATAACGCTTTAAACCGTTCGTCATTTGGATATTTCTACAAGGAGGTATGGACGTTTTAGTAAATGGTGTCCAGCAGGGGAAAACTTGTAATACGAGGTACAACCTGCACAGCGCAAAGTACAACTCGCTGAAGCACCTGTGCCTATATAAGGCAGTCACGGGCAGCAGGCATTTTTGGGGATTTTCTTGAGCTAGGGATTGGTTCTTTCATGGTGGATTCGACTTTGGGGACTACTTAAGAATACAAGGTGAGTTGTTTTGGATATTTTAAGTTAATAACATCCTATTAACACTAGTATTAACATCTTCAATCTTTGAAATCCCTAAAAATCTTTCAAGTTGTTCAAGAAAACCAAATTTTCCAAACATTGGAATTTTAAGGAAAAGCTTCAAGAAGGTAATACTAATGCTTCAAGCTCATTTCTTATGAGTCGGTGAAAATAATTCTAATATTTATTTCAAGTTGTTATGGTTGGATAATTGATTTCATAAACCCTAGTTCATAGCATGAATAGTGTTCTTGAGAAAATGATGGAAAGATAAATAGTGTTCTTAGAAATGAAATCAAAGGATGCAATGAACATATGGAATCATTTTCCAGCTTAGTTGGAAGTGTTCAACTAAGTAATCACCAAATTGAATGCTTTGGAAATGTTGGTTAAGGAAGATGATGAATAGTAATTTGACGGTGTTGGAGAATTAATGTAGTATCATTGATGACTTCAATTGGTTATTAAATGATAAGAGTGGAGTTGAATGTGCTAGTAAGTGAACCTATTAGACGATTTGAGCTGGAGGCTTGTAGCCAACCTGTAAGCCATAAATGGAAATTGATAAATATTTTTGAGTCATATTTTGATTGTAATTGGGATTGTAATTGTAGATATCAATTTGTTGGTGGCGTATGAGCATTTTACTCAATGTTATGATGTCGGAGGAGGATTAAAAGCTTGTGAATATTAATAAAGCGAAAGTGAGTTTTGGAGCGTTGGGCATCGGTCGAGTTATTTGAAAGGCTTGGGAGCAGGCTATGGAACTTCGGAGCGAGGTAAGTCTCTTGTCTAATCTTGTGAGGGGGAAATTACCCCATAGGTAATTGAAGTAATAATTGTTGCTAATTGTGGGGGCTACGTACGCCCGAGGTGACGAGAGTTCGTGCGTAGCTATTATTAATGCTAAAGTCCGGGTAGTTTAGGACTCAAAGCATGAATTACTTGTATAAATTGTATTCTTTGTTTAATTTATATATATAAATTAATTAATTGTTAAGAGAAATTGTTCATCCTCTCGAATTGATCTTAAAATAAATATACTCTCTTTACGGAGGTACATAAGAAAATGTCCTCCTTTCTTGTGGAGCGTGCCGAACGCCTCGGCAGGATAGATGCATCTATGGATCGTGCCGCACGTCCCTCGACAGTGTACACAATACTCTGGATCGGGCCGTACGACATCGTCAGAAATCGTGCTTAATAATAATAATAATTACACGATACTTGGACAGTTTATTGCAGCTTGTAAAGTTATTTGATAAATTGAAAATTTTATTGAAATTGAAGGATTTAATTAATAGATTGGAAATTGTTGAATTTGAAGGATTTGTATTATTTTTGCTAATTGAATATAATTATTGTTAACTCTGTGAATCATGCTGATTTGAATAATTATAATTTATTCCATTTATTACTGTTGACCTTAGTGAGTGTCAAAGTCGGCCATCTCGTCTTTACCGCTTCGAGATTAGGCTTGATACTTACTGGGTACACGTTGTACTCATGCTACACTTGCTGCACATTATTTTGTGCAGGTACGTATATATCTAGTGGCCTTGTAGGCGCATATGTGTGGTTAATAGGGAGACTTAGGTGAGCTGCATTCTATATTACGATCCGCATCCAGTAGAGTCTCCTTCAGATTTATTTATATTTTTCCTGTCTAATTTGTATTCCGGATAGTTGTTGTATTTTACTTTATATTCGAAGTAAATGCTCATGCACTTGTGACACCGGGTTTTGGGAGTGGTTATGGGTTGTTTAGTAATTTAGTTACTAAATTATTTATCACTTACTCTATGAGTTCTATATTTACTATTTAATTGAGGAAATAATTGAGGAATTGTAATGGTACTACAGGGAGGAACTGTACCTCGTCCATTTGCGCTGTTGGATGCACCCGACAACACTGCCTCAATTCCGTCATGACCTAATCATGTCGTGAGAGGCAGCACATAGTGGCTTTTTGTTGCTCCCTCCAGATCCTTACTGTTTCGGCAACGTATTCTTTTTCAGCATCATCAGGAGTTGTCTCTCAAACATGTCGTGGATATTGTCTACCATGGACCGGCGTGGCCTCATCCCTCATTACGGATATTACTGATCGAATCTTTGTGTTGAGGCTGATTTCATTGGGCCTCAACACTGTGTGCGATGCTAACATCGTTATCTTCCATTTCTTATGATTTTTGCTAAGAACAAAGAATCAAACAAGTTAGTGATAGATGCTAGGATCAACTCAATTATACAACTGTCTAAGCTCCATGGTGGGCGCCAAATTATTTACCTGTAAAATGGTATAATTGAATTTATATATGGTTTATAGACAAGTGAATCGATTTGATAGCAAAATGATAAATAAATTAAACAAGAATGCAAGACTTAGCGTTGAAATCGAGATAATACAGCAGAGATGCTCCCGGAGGCAGTAGTAATGATATTAATAAGAAAGAAGACAAAATATTATTGAGTTTTGAATAGTATATAGCATCAGTTTGTCAGAAAATTCGTCCATTTACAATGGATGTTGAGCTCACTATTTATAGTTATACCTAGAGAACAAGGTCCTAGGATCAAGCTCATCTTAAATGACAATTATGAGAGCCATTGAAGAATGTGTAACAGTAGGCAGTGAATGTCATATTCTCTATAACGGACTACGTACTTAATACTATAGAATATTCTCTATTAAATTCTACCAGGTGACAGACATTTATCTCACTTTCATGAACATCATTCTCTTCGGGAACAAACGAGATTGGTTCCTTCAGACCTGATTGCCTTTTGCCTTCGGCTCCACGTGTTGCTTTATTATGCGAGCATTTAATATAAACATATTTTACCCATTACAATGACCAAAAACAAAAATTCTTTGCTCTAGCTTAAAGAATTCATTAAAGGTAGATTCAAGAATTAAAATTAATGGATTTAACTTTTAAAATATTTAGTACTAAACCCATTGTACTCTTACAATTATAAGTTCAAAACGTAAATTTTGTTCAAAATTTTAAAGTTTTTCATTATAATTTTATGTTATATTTTAAGTATTAAATTCAAATGAACCTTTAATTTATAAACTCCATCCGCCACTGACCTTCGTAATAGGACTTAACAGTGAGAAGAGAGCAGATTGTTGAATCTTTGAGAGCTGCTCATTCTTTTTATTTACTTCAAGCAAAAATGTTTAAAGCAGTACTCCTTCCATTTTAATTTACATTACACATTTTTCTTAATAGTCAGCTCAAAAAAGATTACGTATTTTTATATAAGGAAATAATTTAATTTTAAATTTTTTATTTCACCCAACTTTTATAGCCACATAGATATTATGCTCCATAAAGTTTTTACCCTTTATACTTTTAAAATTACAAGTTCTAAATATTTTTGTCAAACTCCGTACTGAGTATAATTAAGTCGTATAAATTGAAATCGAGGGAGTATATAAATTAGGCGGATTAATTCTAACGCAATAACATATGCAAGGTAAAATATACTATCCTTACTCTTAATATCCCGAAAAAGAAACAAAAAAGTAGCAACTGCACGTAAGTAAAACTTGAAATCCTAGTAACAAATAAATAGGAAAACCCTAGCTACGTCCCTAAAAGTTTAAAATAATTTGTAGTAACTAACACCATGACTATTCATCAATTCGTGTTCAAGCTTGGCTTCTTCCCCCTTTAATCGATTGAGATGATTTGAGGCTTCAGATATATCTCTGCTCATATCATGTCCATGATTTTCTTGCGCCTCAAATAATAAGTTAATTAAGTTTGTTTGATGTTGTATCTGTGCTCTCACCTGATCCAAATCATTCTTCAAGTTCTCTTTGCTATTCCTGGATGAAGACATTCTTGCGTTTAGTATATATGTCAAACTGGAACCACTGCAATACGTAACATAGTTAAATAGATTAATAAAAAACTAAACCAAAATACGTTAACAATTTCTTTACTTTTCTTATGTCAAAACGTATTGATTTTATCCATATACGTACTATAATTCTTTTTGAACTAAATTTAAGCTAATATACTTTCAAATAAACTTTTTAGAACATGGTATGAGAATAAGTAAATGCAAGGAATTAAACAAAAACGAAGAGAAAACTTACGATTAAAAGAGGGCACTTAATTCCTTACATATGCACTATTTTGTTTATATAGATGCCAATGTTTCAATTCTTTCCTTATTTTTTTTCTTTTCTGTTTTACTCTTTCCAATTAAAAATATTATATTAAAATGGAAAATTACCATATTTTAGACTAGGAAAAACATATACTATACCAATGAAAAACGGAATCTTAGCAAAACACTTGGAAATTTAGGAAAAGTGACCTCTAAGAAATTCAAGAGAGGGATAATAAAAGGAAAAATTTAAAATGTAAAAGGAAATAGAAACATTGCAAAATTAATGATTCTTTGACCTCGTGACAATTCCCCTTTCTATCTCTCCACTTGTATATTATTTACCGTTTTTTCCTTCCAAATTTCCTTTTCTTTTTCCTCTCTTTTCCAAAATCCATAAATATTTTCCTAACACTATGTTTGGATCATTGTTACCCATCGTTTTATAATGTATTGTATTGTATTATATTGTATCGTTTTATGGATACAACGTTTGAATATATCGTATCGTTTGCTTTTGTTAAATAACAATTTTGTTTTTTGATTTGACTGTATCGTACTGTACTGTACTGTAACTGATAAGTTCACTAAAATACCCGCAACTATTTTAAATAATATTTATCAAGAATTACACATAAAAATAATTTGAGAAAACCTCTTTCTACTAATTTATCATTAATTACGTAGCTTGGAAACAAGAGCAAAAAACTGAAGAAAAAGGTTAACTAATATTAGCAACAAAAAAAAATGATGGAAAGAGACAAAGAATCGAACGGAGACTTGGATAAAAGAACTGGGCGAACCAACTCTAGAAAAGATGGAAAAAATAAAGTAGGTCAATAGGTTGGGGATTTGGAGTTAAAATAAAAAATAAATGTGAAGGATAAAATAGAATTATAGTAATAAGTAAGGGCATAATTGAAAAAGAAAATAGGAAACGATCACATCACATCAAACCGTTTGTTTCATAAAATGGGTGGTTGTTCTGGAACAATGAATTTAGCAATACGATACAATTAATTTTAAATAAATAATCAAAACAAATATTATTTTGGGATAACGATACAATGGGTAACAACCGTCCAAACAAGGTGTAAGCTATTTTGTTTCAATAGTTATTCTCCTCGTCTAGAAAGTTATTCTCATTTTTGGTAATATTTTCGATTGGTACAAGTAAAGAGAAAAGAAAAGAAATAAGGAAATTAAAGCTTTGAATTTAGGCAGCTTTTTACGCTAATATTATATTGGTGCGTCTACTTTTTCTAAATAAAAGTAAAAGTACACTAAAATTACAACGTTTCTCTAAGTAATATTTTCAATTGGTGGGAGTAATTAAGAGAGAAAAGGAAAAAAAGAAGAAGGGAAGAATAATAGCATTGGCCGTAGGCCTGGGTTGAGTTGAGCCCGAGCCGAGCTCACCCGAGCTTACTGCAATAGTGAGCCGAATCGCGCAGAGCTCAACCAAGCTTTGGTTAGAGGCGGATTCAGCTTACTGATATCGGGTTCAATTAAACTCATAATTATTGACGCATAGTATATATTTATATGTGAAAATTCACTAACATTTACAATAAATAGTAAATATGAATCATAATTTTAAAAATACAATGGGTTCATGATAGAACCTTAAAGGCTAAACTCATAAAGTTTAAATTTGGCAACATATAACCAAGCTGGAGTCGAGCCCGAATTGGCTTTTAAATTTTTAGTTCCACGTGCAGTACTATGCCATGCAATTAGAAAAGTTAAATTTATAATAAATTACTTGATTAAGAAACTGCATTCAAATGTGGTCTAATTATATACATTATTAACATAATTGAGTTAGGCTTCGTTATAGCTTCCTTTCACCTTGATGAGCTGATTTCTTAGTTCTTTTTTTTTCCACCCTTAAGATAAGCAATATTGTTGCTCTTCTTTGTTCATCAATTTACAGTTCATATATTCTCAAGAATGTATTTGAAAGTATTTTAAACTAAAATGGGAGTAGATTAGCTCCAGTACAATTTGCTTCATTAGATTTCAATGGTAGGCCTAATGACTGCCACGTTTGTTTACCCATAAAATAGTACAGTAACGTGGTTTATAGACACGTGAATTAACTTGATCCAAAAATATAATATAAATAAGAATAAAGTTAAGATTATAAAAGAAATACAAGCATGATTGTATGATTAGCCTCCCCGGAAGCAATAATATGAACAATCCTAAGAACAAAAGAAAGCAAATAATTTTATAATATGAGAGAAAAATATAGCCTTTGAGTACAAATGATTTTTCGTTTCCTACAATGGATATTATTTCTCCTATTTATAGCTCTATCTAGGAAGACAAGATCCCCAAATCAAGCTCCTCTTAATGATAATAAAACCGTCATTGATAGTTGCATAACGGTTGCACTATTAATACAGAGATTCTTTGTAATGACTACTCATTGAATGTTGTCTGATATCTTCCCTTCAAATCTTTGTTATCGGTTCTCATGCCTTCGAAATTTACACAGCAACGATCACATGCTTGTATCCGATGTCAACTACTTGCTGACTCACATTTTACTTCTCTTCAGTTTCACATGTAATCTCGTCATTTGTCCAACTATCGCTAGACAATTTTACCTCATACAAATAGTCCCCCTACTTTCCGGTAATAATAATTTAGTATTACCGGAAAGTAGATAAAACTTCTTTTCTTAGCGGGTAAGTTTTTGAACAGTTTCTGACACTTGAAAGGACGCACGTCTCTTTGCATTTAATAACTCAGTCACGTGTTATCCCGTGATTTGGCAAATATTTTTGCCAGTTTCCAAGGTAATCATGGCCACGAATTATGCCGCTTATACATTTATTCCCTACTCTTTAATTTTACTTTTCATTTTTACATAATAACTTTAGTTTTAACCTTTTTAGGCTAACCTCCCTGCTTCCGAGGACCTACAAAGGTTGATTTTGTATAAAGAGGGACTTACAATGGAACAAATTCAACGTTTGGCCTAACATAACCAAATTTTCGAGCGCCTCCTTGTTTCGGAAGCAAAAGTTGCTCAAATGAGCAAGCTCGAGGCTTGATTACAGTAATCCGTGCAAGACAGAATGGCTCACAACCAAGAAGTCACTCTATTATATGAAGATCTTAAGGAGGCGAAAGCCAAGTGTGCTGAACTACATAATACCATGACTGCCGAGGAGAAGAGAGCCAAAATGGAAGAAAGGCTCAAAAGAGTCATGGAGCAGAACCAACTTCATGCTACAACTAATATTGAGCTTGATTCCAGGATCAGCATTGTGAAAGCTGAAAATGATAAGCTCCAATTGAAAATTGAGAAACTTGGCTTGCTTTATTTGCTTAAAGAACTTTGATTTATTCCTTCCATCTTTAAAAGAACATTTACATAAACATTTATTTGCTTAAGTAAATAAAGCTACCAATACATGTGGCTAACTTGTACAAATTATTTCTACGGGGTTAATCATACAATCACCGGTCCTGATAAGACATAGATCCCGATTCTTACAGTCCCCGGTCTTGTAACACTTTTAGTGCCTTAGTATGCAATAATTCCCCCTAGTGTTTGGATGCTAAGTATAAGAATTCTAATACTGGAGATCTTGCTATCACCGATGACCCTTTCTTCGTAGTATGCTTTACAATGCTTCCTTATTAAAAACCTTTCCAGAAAAATCCAATTAGGACAAAAACTGGACGAAGAAAAAAATAGTGCAGGACATACTTTCATAATCAATAAAGATCTTCAGCAATAATACCTTTTAAGATGAGTCATGTTCCAATTGCTTGGCAATTTAACTCCATTTTGATTCTCTAACTGATGTGAACTTTTTTCGGTTACAGCAAAAATCCGATAAGGTCCTTCCCATGTTGGTCCCAACTTCCCGGTGTTAATCTTTTGAGTACTTTAAGTTACCTTTCTCAAAGATAAACCTCCAACTTAGAAATATCAATAATATTCTCTGTAGTTGTAATATTTTTCCATTCTTTATTTTTGTGCCACCATCCTCACATACACCATATTTCTATTTTCTTCAAGAAAATCCAGTTTAATCAGCAATACTTCATTATTTACTTCTTCGCTTGCCCGGGAATACCTTATGGTCGGTTCCCCAATCTCCACAGGTATCAAAGCTTCCACATTGTACACAAGTAAAAATGGTATTTCACTCGTGCTCGACTTCGCCGTTGTTCGATATGCCCACAACACGCTGGTAACTCATCTGGTCAATTACCTTTAGCGTCTTCTAACTTCTATTTGATATTTTTAATTATTATTTGTTAGTAGACTCTGCTTGTCTCTTAGTATTCAGATGATACTTTGTTTGATCTTCAAACCTTCCAAAAACTTTGAAACTTTGGAACCTATAAATTGCGGCTCATTTTCACAAGCGATTTCTTTTGGGATTCCAAACCGGCATAAGATGTGATCCCATATGAAATCCATCACTTCTTGTTCTTCAATCTTTTTGTAAGCACCTGCCTCAACCCATTTAGTGAAATAGTTATTTAAAACCAAAAGAAATCTTACCTGCCCGGGTCATTGTGGTAAGGGACCAACTACGTCCATTCCTCATTTCATAAATGGCCATGATTATATCACTGAATGCAAAAGTTCCACATGTTGATGCACTAAATGTGCATGACGCTAACATTTATTACATTTTTGTACAAATGACTTTGTGTTTTGCTCTATCCGGAGCCAGTAGTAGCCATCCCTTATCAATTTGAGGACCAACGAGTCTGCTCTGGAGTGGTTCCCGCACACTTCTTCATGAACTTCCCTCATCATGTAGTCAGCTTCCGATGTCCCTAAACACCGAGCCAATGGTCCTTTAAAAGACCTCATGTACAATTGACTATCAATAATACAATAATGAGCTGCTTTAGTCCTATCATGCTCCAACCTTGGGGAGCGCGATCGACACTCAACCGAGATATCCTAGTCAATAAATCCTTCTTAGTGCCTATCCTTAACCCCTGCCCATGAGTAATTTGAGTATAAATATCAAGTGTTAGCCAATGGGAGGGTAAAATACACAACACCACTTTACATTACTTATAGAAGCTTCATTTAGGATTCCTAAAATATTACATATTCATAGTTTGTAAGTGGAAACATCCAATAACTTACAACATTCTAAGTTTGTTTTCCACAATCAAAACACAATCCACAGCATGTCTACGGAGTCTCTAAAAGAAACAGAAGAGTAGTACAAAAGTACCGGTGACAAGGCCCTAGATATATCTCAAAAAGAAATATACAAGAGAATAAAAAATGACACTAGGCCCCGATATAGAGTAGGGCTCACCAAATCAGCTAAGAAGAGAGTATGATTCTATCAACGATCAAAGCCACCTACTGAGGAACCACTTGCATCCATTAAAGATGCAGCGCCCTGGCAAAAGGGACGTTAGTACATATTGAATAGTACTAGTATGTAAAGATAAATACCCTCTCATGGAATGGAATGCCAACATAAAAGGAGAGAAAACATAGAAGTAGTAAGATAATCAATAATATTTAAATTCCAAGCTAAAACAAAGTAACTTTTCAAGTAAACATTAACATTTTAAGTTGGGAGATCCTTAGTACTGACACACCACCACGCACGTGGCATGGAGTCCGATCACTGCCCAGCTGGCTAAGCCATCTCACACATGAATAATAATAGCCTAAAACACATTGAATTTCTTCCATAAGGAGAGTATAGTTATTTGCAATTAAAACTTGAATTCAAGTCATAAGCATGAGATACAATAACCATATTAGAAATATTTTCCTAAAGGAGAGTAATATAATAGGGGCAATTGGAACATGACTTGATTACATAAACATTCGGATAAATCAATTATTAGAAGAAATTTGGAACAATAAGAATAGGGGCTTGAACAAACCACGTTTGGAACTTACAAGAAACTCATGGATTCTGATTCTATAGAAGGATGTTAGCCAACATACCTCGATTAAGCTTTCCTTAGTATCACTATGGTGTTCCACTACTCTTAGAAATTCAATCTACATTAACATAGTCAATTTTAACCATTATTAGAAGGAAAACCCATGATATAAGTTTTTTATGCATTTCGCCAAATACCTAATATGTGAATTCAACTATAAGGTTTAACAACGGAATTCCTCTATCCCATAACCCATTCCAAAGAAAATAATCAATCTACCATAGTCCTAAAATACCCAACAACCTCCATTGGCACATGCATGCCCATTCATATGCTCCCAACTCAAGAATCACACCTCCCATTTTTCACATACACCCCAAATTCGAAATTGAGCGCTAGGAATAAAACTTTACCTCTTTAGTAGAAAACCTTTGCAAGCTTTCCTTCTTGAATCCCCAAGATTTGGGCAAAACATTGAGGTGTTGATATGTTGGAGCTCTCTCCTTATCCCTATAAAATGTTCCCCTCCTTCTAAAATAACAGCTTTGGCCTTCCAAAATGACCCATAGAGTCTTTATTAAAATACGGTCCGGTAAGATTTCCCAAATGTTCAACCTTCGAGCTGGGTCTTCGATTGCAAAATGCACTACAGAATCATTGTGCGGTCCGTAAAACGGATCGCGGAGTTGAGCTACAAATCTTGGTTGTCTTGTTCAAGTCAGCGACCGATTTTGCGGCTGGCGGATAGATTTCGTAGTCACACACTGGACTGCAGAATATCCTTCCAAAATTTTCCATGCTAATTATATGACTTGTATGCGGTACGTGAAATGGTTATGTGGTCGAACATTGGACCCCGAAATGACCCTCAAAATTAAGTTGCTCCTAATCCAATCCATGGTGGTTTTGCGATCAGTGTATCAGATCTGCTATCGGATAATGGATGGAAGAAACGCCATATTTCTGCAAATGTTTCCACCTACTCCACAATGCATTGCAAGTCAAAAAATCTGTACCGCGGCAAACATTATCTACAACCATCCAAATATATTAGCCTACCTCGGTACCATAAAACCTTAAATCCTTGGCGAACTGTACGAGGCCTTACATCCTCTACCTCATAGGATCATTCATCCTAGAATGAGGGTTGGAGTCTGGCATAGCCACCCAATATGACTCAACTTTTTATCCACTCACTAAAAGTTCCAAATTTAGCTAACTCCCAAATATTTCGGCGGAATTTCCCTCTAATTAGGCCTATCCACCTGTTAGAGTTCCCCATAAATCAATCCTAACACATGTTCATAAGACAATAATGCACCATAGACATGAAAACAACACCAACCATAACATCATAGTCATTACATTGCCAAAAGGGTCATTTTAGCATAAACGGTACAAGTTGAACATAACTCATAGAAAATAAACTTATAACACTCCTTTAAACACAACTATTTTTTTACACAAACAAATGAGATTATATTCTTTTCATTTCTTCCTTGGCTTCCCCGGTGGCCTCTTCAACTTGTTGGTTTTGCCATAGCAGCTTGATGGAGACAATCTCTTTATTCCTCAACTTCCACACTTATCAATTAAGAATTGCAACAGGAATCTCTCCATAGGTCAACTCTTCATTACTTTAATAGTCTCCACCGAAATGATGAGTGATCGGTCTCTAACCACCTTCTTGAACAAAGACACGTGAAACACCGGGTGCACTAAGGACATCTCTTCAGGCAAATCGAGCCTATAAGCCATTTGACCAACCTTCTATAAGATTTTGTTCGGTCCGATATACCTTGGACTCAATTTTCCTTTTTTCCAAATTGCATTATACTCTTTATGGGATAAACTTTCAAGAATATCCAATCATCCTCTTGGAACTCTAAATCCTTGTGACGCACATACGAATAAGGCTTCTGGAGACTCTAAGAGATTTTTAATCGCTCCTTAATGATCATGACCTTTTCCATAGCCTAATGCATGAGGTCTGGCCCTATCAATTCTGCTTCTCCAACTTCAAACCAACCAATGAGAGATCTACATCTCCTACCATATAGAGCTTCGAATGGTTCCATTTGAATGTTGGCATGATAACTATTGTTGTAGGAAAGTTCAATGAGTGGAAAATGATCATCCCAACTACCATTGAAGTCAAGAACATAAGCACGCAGCATATCCTCAAGTGTTTGAATAGTCCGCTCTATTTGTCCGTCAGTCTATGGATGGAAGGATATACTAAGATTCACTTAAGCACCCAAACCATGCCGAAATTTTTGCCAAATTTTAGCAGTGAACTGTGCCACTCGATCTGAGATAATAGAAACTGGACTGCCATACAATCTAATAATATCCTTGATATACAACTGAGCATAGTCTTCTGCTATGTCAGTAGCCTTAACAAGCAAGAAGTGTGCTGATTTAGTGAGTCGGTCCACAATCACCCAAATCGAATCAAACTTACAAGGCGTGCGAGGTGGACTTACCAAAAAATCCATATTGATCATCTCCCACTTACACATCGAATTTTTGATGTTTTGTGCCAAACTACCGGGCTTCTTGTGCTCAACCTTCACTTGCTAACAGTTTAGGCATCTCACCACCTAGCCCGTCACACCCCTCTTCATGTCATTCCACTAGTAGACTTCTTTGAGATCATGGCACATCTTCGTAGAGCCTGTGTGCAGGAAATACTTGGAATTATGAGCCTCGGTCATGATTCTTTCCCGGAGACCGTCTACATTTGGAATCACAATCGCCCTTGGTACCTTAACGTACCATCATTCGTGCCAAGAGAAAAAGACATGGTTTTGTGCTCATAAATTCCCTCCTTCAATTGCACCAATAATGTTACATCATATTATTTCTCCTTGACTTCGACTACGAGTGATGATTCAACCATATTTTGTACACCCTATCTTCGTTAGAGTCCATAAGTCGAACTTCCAAACTAGCCAACCGGTGAACTTTCATGGCCAACAACCTTTGGTGTGCCTCTGTGTGAGCCAAACTATAGATAGATTTCCGGCTAAGAGCATCCTCCACAACATTATCCTTCCCGGGATGATATTGAATATCGATGTCGTAGACCATGAGTAACTCAAGCCATCTCATTTGCCTTGGATTCAACTCCTTTTGTTTGAAAATATACTGAAGACTCTTATGATCCATGAATATATCCACATAGACCCCATACAAATAATGACGCCAAATATTCAATGCAAACACCACTGCCGCAAGCTCTAAGTCATGTGTTGGATAATTTTTCTCATGGCTCTTGAGTTACCTGGAAGCATAAGTGATCACCTTTCCATGTTGCATTATTACACACCCATGTCCAACCGTTGAAGCATCACAATATACAACAAACCCACCCGTACCTTTTGGTGTGGTCAAAATTGGTGACGTGGTCAACCTTGACTTTAACTTTTGAAAGCTCTTTTTACAAGCATCTAACCACTGAAATTTAGCTTCTTTCTGCGCCAATATAGTCAATAGAGAGGAAAGAGAAGAGAACCCCTCCACAAATCTTATAAGTATCGACTTGATTCCCTCACTACAGATGACATGATCCAAGAAAGTGAATGACTCGAGCCAAAATTCACATTTTGAAAACTTTGCGTACAACTTATGCTGATGTAGAGTCTGGAAAACTGCCCTGATGATCAGCATGGTCCTGTCGACTCCGTGAATATACAAGAATGTCGTCAATGAACAATATCACAAAAGAGTCGAGTAAAGGCTTGAAGACTTGATTCATAAGATCCATGAAAGATGTCGGGGAATTCGTTAGCCGAAAGGACATCACTAGAAATTCAAAATGCCTATACCTGGTCTTGAAAGTTGTTTTAAGGATATCTTGCTCCTTGATTTTTAACTGGTGATACCCCGATCTTAGATAAATCTTGGAGAAGTACTTAGAACCTTACAACTAATCAAACAAGTCATCTATTATTGGCAACGAGTACTTATTCTTGATTGTGACCTTGTTGAGCTGCCGATAGTCAATATATATCCTTAATGACCCATCTTTTTTCCTTACAAAGAGGATTGGTGTTCCCCAAGGAGACACACTCGGTCAGATGAAACCCTTCTTTAGAAAGTCTTTCAATTGCTCCTTCAATTCTTCTAGAGATATTCTATAAGGTGGAATTTATATAGGTTGTGTGCCCGACAATACATCGATCCCAAAGTCAATCTCCCTGTCTAGTGGGATCCTAAGAAGCTCATCAGGAAAGACCTCTGGAAATTTGCGCACAACTGGCACAAACTCAAGTGTCGGTGCCTCGGCATCAGTGTCCATGACTCGAACCAACTAGTAGATACACCCCTTGTTGATCATCTGTGTGGCCTTAAGATAAGAAATAAGCATACCCTTTGGCACAACATCATCCCCCGTCCACTCAATGACTGGCTCATCTGGAAACTCAAACCTGACGGTTCTGGTTCGACAATCAAGCTTAGTAAAACATGAACAAAGTCATTCCATCCCCATTATTACATAAAAATCCACCATCACCAATTCAATAAGATCGAGCGTGGTGTCTCGACTATGCACTATAGCAGCACAATCCCTATAAATATGCGTGTCCATGATAGACTCACCAAATAGAGTATATACGGAGAACAGCTCACGAAGGTGTTTCAGTTATATCCCGAATTCCATCACAACATAAGGAGTGACATATGATAAGGTGGAATCAGGATCTATAAGAGCATACACATCATGAGATTGGACAATCAGTAAATATGTGATGACAACTGGAGAAACCTCTGAACTCTGGCGACCCCTCATCGCATAGAACATACTGGCTCTTCCCGAACCTGGTGCACCACCCCTAACTGCACCACGCCCTGCAAGTGCAGTTAACACTCACAATATGGCACGGCATCGCCCTTCGTGCATTAACACTCACAATATGGCACGAAATCACCCTTATGTGCATTAACACTCTCCCTTACCATAATGCAATGCATAAATAACAACAGGGAGATAAAATAACAAGTACAACCCTTACTTCAACATTTGGTTCCATAATATCAATCTCAACTTTGAAATAAAAATACAATTATCACCAAAAAATCCGTAAACATGATAAGAATGATAAATTGAACAACATTAGTATAACACGTAGCAATTTGGCATAGGAAAGAGACAATATAAGAAAAACAGAGAAACATGGAAAACAGGTAAATTGGCGGCGCATAAGTACTCGTTACCTCACATATACCCGCTCGCATGAATTTCACATAGCAAATAGTCTAAGGTTCCTAATTCCCTCAAGTCAGGATTAGACACAACACTTACCTCGCTCCGAAGGCCACTTAATTCTCAATCACAGCTTTTCCTTTAGAATTCACCTCCAAACCACTCATATCTATTCAAAAATGACTCAATAATATCAAATATTGCTAAAGGAATCAATCATATTGCATGAATTAAATTTTCTAATTTTTTCTCGAAAAAGTCGAAAAATCGACCTCGAGCTCGCTTGGTCAAAACCCGAAGTTTGGACCAAATTTCATTTACTTATTCACCCCCGAGCCCGAATATGTAATTGGTTTTGGAATCCGACCTCAAATTGAGGTCTAAATCCCCAAATTTTCAAAATCCCTAGTTTCTACCCTAACCCCTAATTCTACCATGAAAACTCTAGATTTTAGGTTGATAATTCATGAAATATAATGGGTAATTGAAAGAAAATGATTTTGAATCACTTATCAACACTTTGGGGAAGAAATGGCTCTTGAAAAATCGCCTCTCACCGTTTAGTTTTTGAGAAAAATGAATTTTTGGCTAAATCCCGTGTTTGGATTCTGTTAAGTGCTGGGCGACAGTATTTGTCGCGTTCGCGAAGAGTATAGGCTGCCAAGCCTTCGCGTTTGCGAGACAGTGTTCACGTTCGCTTAGGCTACCGCATTCGCATAAGCTACCCCCCCCGGCCTTCGCGTTCGCGAGACATTGCTCGCGTTCGCGGTGAAGGAACGATCGACTCTTCCCCAGGTATGCCTAACACTACGCGTTCGCGAAGAAGAAAACTCCAGCTGCCCAGTTTACTCTTCGCGTTCGCGAGAGTACCTTCACGAACGTGAAGAAGGACATGCCAGAACACGTGCTGCAGCAAAATACAAGATTTTCAAAGTCCAAAACATCCCGTGGCCTACCCGAAACTCACCCGAGCCCTCTGGACTCCAAACCAAACATGCACACAAGTCTAAAAATATCATACGAACTTGCTCGCGCGATCAAATCGCCAAAATAACACCTAGAACTACGAATTTAGCACCAAATCAAATGAAATTCTCAAAAATACTTTAAAATTTCTATCTTCTCAACTGGACGTACGAATCACATCAAATCAACTTTGTTTCTCACCAAATTTCACAGATAAGTCTTAAATATCATAATGAACCTGTACCGGACTCCGAAACCAAAATACAGACCCGGTAATCACAATGCCAAACATCAATCATTTCTTAGAAATAATTAATTTTCAGACTTTTAATTTTTATCAAAAATTCATAACTTGAGCTAGGGACCTCCAAATTCGATTTCGGGCATACACCCAGGTCCCATAATTTGATACGGACCCACCGAGACCGTCAAAATACGGATTCGGGCCCGTTTACCAAAAATATTGACTAAAGTCAACTAAAATCAACTTTTAAGGCAAAAAAAAAAATTATTAGTTTTCAACATAAAAGCTTTCCGAAAACATGCCTGGACTGCGCACGCAAATCGAGAAGGATAAAAATGAGATTTTTAAGGCTTAAGAGTGCAGATTCGAGTTTTAAGACATAAGATGACCCTTTGGGTCATCACAGAAGTTGACCTTTGGATATTTAACATAACACATAAATATGAGTATTTCGACAATTAGTGTGGTTTAAAGAGCATAATAAAGTAGGTAACATAAAAAGTTAAATGCATTATTGGGCTAATTTACTTAATAAAAAACAAGCCAAAAATTCAAAAAATTGAGAAAAATAAATAAATAAGAATCCTAGTTTAAGAGAGGTGACACCTCTCTTAAACCCTCTTTTATATAGATATGTAGATGTAGATGTAGATGTAGATAGATTTTGTTGTTTAACTGTGATACTTGAATGTGTACGATTGTGAAGGTAAAGTATGATTTTTTTCTCTTAAAATCTTGATAAATCAAAATAAAAGTGAAGGGAAAATAAACCTTGTTCAAATCCTAGTAACAACGAATACTAAACTCGAACCCCTGTAAATGCAAGACAAAGTTAAATAAAATAAGATAAAACTAAACAAAAATACCAAAGATTGTAAAACCAGAGATTATTTACTATGTTAACAATTTCATTTCTTTTTATATGTGAAATATAGGGATGTTCATTGATCGGTACGGTGCGGTATTTAGTCAAATTGGTTCGGTATTTTTGGGATTCGGTTTCTTAAAATGATATACCAATACCATACCAATAGCTATTCGGTATGGTTCGACTTTTCTCCTTTCGGTTTCGATTTATTCGGTTCGGTAATTTTGATTTATTCGACTTGAATATTAACTAATGCATAGAACTATAGAATGTAATATTCTTAATTAAAGTACTCACTGAAAACGTTCTAAGCTCACCGGACTGTCGACAAAATCTTTGTCCAAAACCATCAAGTATCAACTAAGAGAAAAAAGGTACGTAAAGAAATACATTTGATCATAGCAAATATCATATTACTTGATTAGAGTTAATTGTTAAAATTGGAGAATACAACAAGGATTAATCCATCATATGCAATAACAATGCATATTGATTTTGTCCATGAACGTACTACAAGTCTATAAAGCTATTTGAAACAAAAAGTTTTAAGTAATTTCAAGCACATATCACATATGGTATGGAATAAGTATGTAAGAAGCACAATGGATATTTTTAAAAAGCAAATTAACAAAAAAAGTAAAAAAATAAAATAAAAATGCGTTCTAAATGCAAAGTACAACAACTTTATTCCATAGTCTAAACAAAAGATTTTGAGAAAAAGGAAAAAGAATCTTTGTTGAAAGGAAACTTATTAAGGCAGCCTAAATCAGCTAGTTATGTCAAAAAAGATACTTTATTACATGCTTTAATTCTTTCCTTCTTTATTAAATCAGTGCTAATTAATATAAACATTGCAAAAAATGAGAATTACCATATCTTAGACTAGGAAAGCAGTTTTAAAATTTAGGAAAAGTCAAATTCAAGAAAAGAGAAAAGAAAAAATTGAAATGAAATAAGGAAATAATTATATTCTTATGGGAAGAGAGGAACGAGGAACTGCCTTTTCGTTCCTATTATTCATTTTGATACCTTCTTAATTATAAACAGTTCGAACATTCAATGCCCATTGCCCCCAAAGGTAAGTCCTTTTATTAACATATTCTTTTCCTAAATTTCCAATATTTTCTTAGGCGGTTTTCTTTCATTTGGTAGTTTCTCCCTCAACATATGGTAATTCTTCTATTTAGTAATATTTACAATTAATTGCATGAGTAAAAGAAAGAAGAAAAAATAAGGAAAGAACTAGGCTATTAATGCCTATATAAACATTAATGGAGTATATGTCTGTAGTAAAGTGCTTCTTTGACACAAAGTGAGCTAGGCTTCGTTAACGTAAGCTTCCTTTATCTGATTATATCTCGATCAGTTCTTTGTTTTTCCTATAGACTTTGCAATAATGTTATTGTTCCTTGTTCTATAATCTGTCACTACGTTCATAGACGAAATCAATGTCTCTATGGGCAACTTAGTGCACAAAATATTTCGCGTTCATGTAATATTTGAGCAAGAATATTGCACCCGGGGGTGTTATGTACAGCTTACCCTAATGTGAGTTTTAGTGGTTGCTTCTACGGCCGGAACTCGTGACCTATAGGTCGCACAGAGACAACTTTACTATTTCTCGAAATCTCGCCTTCAATATTTCATAAGAAAAGAAAAGAAATTGTTAACGTAGTAGAGAAGAATCTACTTTTACTATCTTTGATATTTTGGTTTAGTTTTTCATTAACTTTGTTACTTTTGCAATCACAGTGATTTGAGGTATTTCGATATATACATACCAAATTAAAGCAAGAATGTCATCCTCAAAAGGCAAAGGAATTCAGAAGATATGGGAGAAATTGGTAGGTAAGAGAGAAGAGATAGACAAGGAAACAAACGACCTTAAAGAAAGTGGAAGTTCGACAAAAGAAAAATACGAGAAAACAAGTGAACTATGGAAGAAAATGGATAAGGCTGACAAGCTCGAAGATAAACTAGAGAAAAAAGGGGTTCCAAAAAGATTCATATAGCGCTATTTATCAATTGCTAGTCATTACTATGATGTTTGCATTCTATTAAGTTTAGGGATTTAGGATTTTCCTGGATTTGTTACTAGGAATTCAAGTTTATATTCCACTAGTACTTTATGTTCTGTTTTCTTTATCATTTTTTGGTATTTAAACAAAGGAAAGTTTAGTTTACCCTTGCGCATGCCACTGATTGAGAATCGATCTGCCTTATAACTATTATCACAAAGTTTTGATTTCAGTTGAAAAACAAAAGAAAAACTTTAATATCCATGCACGTACACTAGAGAGTTGGTTGCTTCTTTTCTTTGATTTTGTCCATGCGCGTAAATTAAACTTTAATATCCATGCATTGGAACTAAATTTTTTAAGTACTTTCAAATATATATGGTATGGAATAAATAATTCTATAAGAACTATATAATCAATAATGCTAGAAAACAAATTAACAAAAACATTTAAGAA
The DNA here is from genome assembly GCF_000715075.1 of Nicotiana tabacum. Lineage (NCBI taxonomy): Eukaryota > Viridiplantae > Streptophyta > Magnoliopsida > Solanales > Solanaceae > Nicotiana > Nicotiana tabacum. Next base: position 12,724,072 of record NC_134096.1, read on the forward strand.
AAAATAAGCGTATTAAACTGTAAAGCACAACAACTTTATTCCATATATAGTCTTATGCAAAAAGCAATATATTACCAAATAAAAAATTTGAAAAAAAAGGAAAACAATTTCAAAATATGGTTATTTTATTTTACAATTAATTGCACGAGTAAAAAAGAGAAGTAAAATAAGGAAAGAACTACGCCATTGGTGTCTATATAAACAATGGAGTATATGCCTCTTTTACACAAACTGAGTTAGGCTTTGTTAATGTAAGCTTCCTTTCACTTATAGTTCTTTATCTATAATTATTTTACCTTTTCTTCTGCATTATGTTTATTTTAACCATATTTCCTATTTACGTTCATGGACAAAATAATATGTTACGGCATAAAAAAAGAAAAGAAACTGTTAAAAGTAGTAGAGAAGCAACCAAAACTCTAGCTTTATTACCTCTGATCATGTTTTGGTTTAGTAAATTTATTTTTAATGTTATTTAACTTTGTTACCTTTTGTAATGGATTCAATATCCACAACCAAATACACAATTAACAGATTGATATATTGATAACGAGAACAAAGGAATTACACTAAAAAGTGACAGTAACTAAGGATACTAGCTAATAGAAAGAAAGGGGATGAGAAGATAGATTCACAAAGAAACAGACGAGGAAGAGAGAGACCAGGAGAGGGGAATTTCCAAATAACAATTCGCATAATCTATCCTTCTTAATGCCTAATCCCTTTAACCTTCCTAATTGCATCTATTGGGCCAGGATCCCAATTTAACCTTTTTAAAGGCCTTTTGGTCCTCTGGCTTCTTCTCGGCCCAATAATTCTTCTCAGCCCAATATTGGGTTAGGGTGATTCATAACAATACTCCCGGCCTCAATAAAAACTTTGTCCTCAAGGTTTGAGAGAGGAAACATTGATGAACAGTGTTAGTTGTGTTGATTTGCACCATAGAAATGGATTCCCAAATGAATTTTTTCTTAGACAGAGTACAGTCTATTCTTGCTCTATCAAATGTTATATATATACAACAGGCCAACAGGTAGATAAAAGTCTTAGCCAATTGGACAGTGAATCCATCAGGAGCACAACTAGGATCAAAAGGAGGTTTGGAAGCACTGAAAATATAATACAGCCAACAATCCCATCTTTTCTGAAAATCATCTTGTTATCATCTGAAAGTTGCCTAGCGAGAGCTATAGAAATTTCAGGCTTTCTAACGGTCTCCATTAACATCGAATTCTCATTCGAACCTTTGTTATTGCAGTGTCTGTTTTTTGGATAGCATCATATTTAAGATTTGTTGCTCTAACTATATCATATTCTTTTTCAACTTCTTGTAAAGCATGCATGAGTTCGTCGCGATTTTGATTGAGCATGGAAAACTCATCAATAGTTTTCTTCTCTAGAGCATGAAGTTCATCTTCTAGCTCGATCTTCCCATCAAATCCAATGCCTTTGGGAACAAAAGAAATAGATCCAGTAGTGATAATTATATTCATTTTGGTAACTTCTTTGTGAGAGAAACTAACATTTTCATAATTAATCCTTTGAGGACCCAATATAGTACCCATTCTTGTCAAAATGTACGCACCAAGTGCATTTAGTAATTTTGCCAAGCTATGACAAATTTTAGTGCTAGATTAGTAACATAATCAGCTACTGCTTGCCTGTCAAACCAGCAAGCAGTAGGGTTGGAAAGGTTGGAAAATGATGCTTACATGTTGTTATTGTTGTGTTCTTATTATTGTTGGTATATGGTATTGGAGGAGGGCCTAGTTACAGGGGAGATGCTGCCCAAATTTATGTAAACGAGCTACTAGTTTAAGTTGTGGACTTAGCCTTTACTCAGCACTGATTTTGAATCCCCTTATGATGTGGTAGATTGGATTGAGTTGTTTGAAGAATTTCTTGGAAGGTATTAAGGACTCAACGGAGTTAAGGTATGTTAAGGCTATCCCTCCTTTCCTTTTGGCATGATCTGTACGATACAAACTAAACGAGCAAATACGCAACTTTCATAAATGACTCTATTCATAGAAATACTAGGGATGTCTATATTCTTAATTCTCCATGTGTCTTATTATTCTATCATTTGTTCATGAGTCTCAGAAAAATACGCAATTCGATAAAGTTTATTTCATGATATTAATCAAAGGCATAGTGATCTTATGACATTTTGAGAAATCTTATTAACGTACTTCTTATGCATTTCATTCATGTATATATGTATATTGATCCATGACCAGATGGCGTTATATATACGTATATTATATATATAAGGGATATGGAAAAAGGTTACAGTGTTATATACACATTACTACCTTATCAACTGGTATACATTGATGATTTTGCCCACAGTGGCTGAGATGATATGATGGGATGCCCTCAGAGGCTTGATGATGTTATGAAACATGTACCTATGCACGACATGACATTCATACGCATATGCATGACACTATAAGTATTTCATGATTTACAGAGTTATCCAGACTTACAAGTTGAGTCATTTACTCTATATTTCTTTCATGTCTTTTATGTACTTATTTATGTGCCTTACATACTCGGTAAGCTGCGTTTCATGCCCACAGGTCCCGATAGACAGGTTAAGATTTCTCCTAGTAGACTATCAGTTCAGTAGAAGGTGTTTGTGCACTCTACTTGCTACGGAGTTGCCTATTTGGTCAGTATGATTTGAATATGTATTGATTGGTATAGCGGGGCCCTGTCCCGACCTTTATAATACTTATGTACTCTTAGAAGCTTGTAGACATATGTCATATATACAGATACTGGTATGGCCTTGTCGGCCTATGTTTTGAGTATATTAAGGATCATGTCGGCCTTATAGGCCAGTACGTCATATGTATAAGTCGGTATATCAAGTTGGGTCACCCTATATTGAGTATTTCCTCATGTTTTATTCTACTTATCTCACGATAGCATCTCTGACTCATTTACCTATGATAGTATGATACGAAAGATACATTACATTGGTACTCGGTTGAGTAAGGTATCAGGTGCCCGTCGCGGCCCATCGGTTTGGGTCGTGACACATTCTTAAGTTCCTGCATCCCACTGCTAACTGCAAAAGACTCAAGTCTCTAGAGAATTTGTTTCCGAGGAGTGGCTATAAATGGCTATAATTGAAGAAACTTAATATTGACACAAACTTATTGTGCGATTTTATTTTCAATGATGCAAGCAAGAGTGTGGCTAAGATAGTCCTCCCTTTCTAATATGACAACTTCAAATTGATGGACTAGAATAACAAATAGGGAAACACCCGGTCCATTACCAATTTGTAAAACTTCTTTCATGACACCAAATGGAGCATGAACACCCATGTTTATAATAGTGCAACCCACCGTCACTGATGTATCAATAAGGGATTGGACAACAAAAGGAAAATTACCATCTAAAACAAAGTCAAATTTGATATTAGTCCAAAAATATATGTTGCACACAAGTGGTTGTATAAGCTTCCTAAAAGGTCCCATATTAATGGCATAATTAGCATAAAAGTCATCAAGAGCAACTTTTATAAGAACAATGTTGCCCATACTGTTAGAAGTAACCCAGTTGGATGCATCCATAGGATATTTCAACTGATGTTTCAAAGGTGCAATGCATGAATTCCACAAAGTCGACTTAATGAACTGATCAAGCATCAAATTGCCCAACGCATCACAAGATACATAATTTCCTATAGCTCTAAGGTATGTGGTAAGAAAACTTGAACCATGATCGAATGGGAAGTCTAATCCAAAATTGATCTGATGGAAATCGATGCAAGGATAATATAAATTTAGCATGATCGAGTTCACTTGAATAATCAAATGTACCTCTGCCAATAAGTTGATCACGATCGCTAGCTGAAATCATACAAGGTAGTGCTAGTGGATTATCAAGCATGAGAAGGTCAATGTAATAACTCTTGACTGCAGAAACTGTTTGAAACATTTTGTCGAACACCTGGGTTCCATGCTTTACCGAATCATTCTGCACTGAATCTTCAACTTTCCTGTCAGGTATTTCAGCGAACACCTTGCCGGCATAGCTTTTTGAATTTTCCTCCTTAACATTTTCAGTTTCCACCATTTCAATTAGTTCGAAATTATCTGCAAGGATAGAGCGTCCTTTATCCAAATTAGAATCAATCTCTGCTGCTGAGAACTGCTCTGATTCATACTTATCGTCCAAAGACGCAGTCACATCTGTATGCTCTGGATCTTCGGGGATCGTCTTGGAAGAGGCAGACAACTTGTTCTCCATTTTGTCGAGCAGTCTGAGCATACGAGAGTTATTATCCATTATCGCCATCATCAAATTCTGGATGACGTTAAGGTGATAGTTGACAACGGTAGAAGTGTAGAGATCCATGGAGTCCAAATCAATGAAAGCACCAATGTAATGGATTCAATATCCACAACCAAATACACAATTAACAGTTTGATATATTGATAACGAGAACAAAGAAATTACACTAAAAAGTGACGGTAACTAAAGATAGTAACAGAAAGAAAGGGGATGAGAAGACAGATTCACAGAGAAACAGACGAGGGAGAGAGACCAGGATAAGGGAATTTCCAAATAACAATTCGCATAATCTATCCTTGGTAATCCCTAATCCTTTTAACATTCCTAATTGCATCTATTGGGCTTGGATCCCAATTTAACCTTTTTAAAGGCCTTCTGGTCCTCTGACTTCTTCTCGGCCCCTTCTCGGCCCAATAATTCTTCTCAACCCAATATTGGGTTGGGGGTGATTCATAACAAAGTATGCATTCACAGTGGTTCAAGTTTGACATATATACCAAAAGCAAGAATGTCTTCCTCAAGAGAAAGCTATGAGAACATGAAGAATGAGTTGGAACATGTGATAAAACAGATACAAGAGAACATATACCTCTTTTTCTTACCAATATTTTGTACTCGCTTCTAATTTTATTTTGTTCATAGACACATTGATCTCTTCATTACATGGCACAACTCACAATATTCAAGAACTTATGTTAACATATGCTAATAATACCAGTTCATAAATTGCACTTAATGTAACATCATATGCCTGAGCCCCGGGGGAAGCACAACGATGGGCTCATTATCTACTGAATTTCAATCCTTGCGCCAATGGTCCTCGGACATATACTAGTTATTCAGCACTGGCATTACCTATGGATAGATAATCTCTTCTAGAGCACCTTGTTTTTACTATTTAACCCGTAGCCGAATGGAAATAGAGGTTCATAGGAGTTCTGTTCTTGATGCAGGGGCAGTTGATCTACACTTTTAAACCATGTCATAGGAAGTCTACCTTGAAACTCGTAATCTCCAAAGACGACATCAGCAATTCCAGCTCCCTCGGTGCCCGGTAACCAAGCAGCGACGAGCGCATCCATTTTCTCTAGAAGTGAAGGCTCTATATACAAAGGCCTTCCGGAGATCAATATCACCAATGTAGGAACTCTGTCTGCAACCAAACTTATTAGTTCTTCTCCACCAAGAGGAATTTTGAGGTCCTGGCTATCTCCACCGCTCTCGCAATAAGGAGGTTCACCAACAACTACAATGGAATAAGAGAAGTCTTGACTCGCAAAAGTTTCAGGTGACGGATTTGCCTCATATACCAATTCTGTTTCCCCTCCAACAGCATCTTTAATAGCTTCCAGAATTGTTGTACCTACAACAAATGATCCTTTATAAATATGAGATACTAATTAACCTTCTAAGGATTTCTGGTGAAGATTTACCTGAGAAAGTGAGTCACTAAGGTCATATTTGCATAGTACTTCATCTGTTTCTTTTTATATGGCGGTGCTTGACTGCGTACGGCAGAGTATTCAAAAGCGAATAGCACAAAAAAGTGCCAGCGTCTGTGGGAGCTTTAAGCGCAAAGCTAAATTGAAGTGTCGGCTTTACCGAAGAAAAGCTCGAATGAAGAAAAAATAAAAAATAAAAATGCAATGCAAGAAACTTTAACTGTAAAGACAAATAATAATTATCTGGACAAAAAATGGAAAAACTCGAAGTGCACAGCATGAGCTTCACTGAGGTTCATGGCTTAAGCGCTTTACGTGAGCCTTTAACAATACAGTGTACATCTTACGTCACTCTCTTTAGAACAGACTAACAAGGAAAGAGTGTCACATAAACTGGAAACTGGAATACATGCAATAAGTAATTACTTACAGGCAATAAGTAATTACTTACCAATCGTGATTCTGCCTCCCATTCCTTCCCAAGTTTTAGTCCACCCTCCGCATTGGAATCCAAGGTCATCGGCATGTTTTCCTGCTACAAGAATTTTCTTCGCATTCCTCTCTAGTGGAAGAAATGGTTTTGTTACGTCCTTTCCATTCTTTAGAAGAACTAACGACTTCCGAACTGCCTCACGTGCTAGTTCCCGATGTTGCTGAAAGAATTATCACAATGGTAAAAGACTAGTATGAGACATCTGCAGCCCCACATGCACATAAACTCCATTCTCTTATCCAGTTTCCAGAAAATATTTATTTTACAGAACAAACAGAATTAGCAATATATAAGGGCATTGTAAAGACAGGAAAAACAGTCTGCCATTTAACATAGTTAAACTTTTGTAAGTGCAATAAAAAGCAGATGCTCACTTTGTTGGCAATAAAAGCAGATTACTTCAAGGGTGTGTATGGTATGGAGGAAAAGTGGAAAACTAAATGTTTCCCAATTTTCCCAAGTTTAGTTGGTCAGAATATTTTTCCAAACATTTTCTTTAGGAAAACAAGTTCCTTACAAATCAGGAAAATGACTTAACTGGTGGGAGTAGAGAAACAAGTTCCATAAGTGGCATTCCACGTTGATTGTCTCCTCTCCACCCCCAACACCCCGCCCTGCACATACCCCCAAACCCCTAAACTCCTTCACCCCCCTCCCCCACCCCCACTACCCTAACCAGTAGTCTCACCCCCATATTTGCCCTAATTAATTAAACGGCAAATGGTCAAATATATCCTGTACTATCAAAAATTGTTTAAATATATCCTCCATTTCATTATCGGACCAATTAATACCCTACTGTTATACCATGGAACATATTTACCCTTAATTTAGACAGAGCGCCAAGTGGCAGCTCAAGAAGGAATGACTCACCCCCAATTTTAAGTACCCGGTTCAGATTAAAATTCACCCTTATTTTTAACCCAATACCTGACCCATTACCCTCCAAATCTCTTTATTTTTTTATTATTCATTTTCTTTTCAACCTTCTCTTTCTTCTTCATCAAAACACCCTACCGCCTCTATCACCCACATTCAACCCAAAATCAGAAAACCAAAAAGCAGCCATCTTCTTCAACTTCAGAAATTGGGTTCATCAATTTTTTTTAGTTAAGCTTAAGTTACAAACTTATGAATAGTGTTATGAAAAAAATGGTAAAAGAGCTCCAACAATTTGATGAACACAAGAAGAAATAGCTGAAATAAATTGGCATAGACTAGTGACCAATTTGGAGTTTTCATAAAAAAGGACAAGTAACCGAGAAAAACCCATTCTTTACTACTACGATCTAATCTCATACTACTAAGATCTTCATTTCCTACTAAGATCTTATATCCATTTCCTACTAGTACGATTAGAATATCTGATTATCATATGTTCCTCTTCTCCATTTCTCAATCATCAAATATCTCCATGGTCATTCAGCTAATAAAGAACTCATTTCATGACTTCAAGAGCCATTAAAGAACAGAGAAATGTAGATGATGAGTAATAAGAGTATTCATCTTAGTTTTCTTCGCATCTCTATTCTACAGTACAACGAAATTTAATTGATCCATGAAAAATATGACAAAAACAAAACAAGTTGTCAATTCAAAATAGAGAAGTTAATCCTAAAACTTAAAATTTCAGATTTGAAAACTTAAATCTTAAGAAAGAAGTTGAGAAACATTGAAGAATGAAAATTACATTGGGTATAAAGTAAAAGATAGTTTGTGAGAGAGTTTTTGACCAATATTGTCCCTTATCTTTGAAGGTAGGTCTATTTTGGTCCCTCAAATATAACTCTGAGCATATACAGTCCCTTAAGTATGCTAAAGTGGAGCACATTTAGTCTCACCGACACAATATGTTCAAAAACTAACGATGTTACCCAACTCTGATTCATGAAGCAAATCTTCTACTCTGAAGCAAAATGTTTCCTCTTCTTTTATTGGATAACACAAATTATCACTTTAATTCCTCATTTTTAGATAATGTCTTCTAAAATTTTGACCTTGAAAATATCCCCTTTTGTGCCAGTTTTCAATGAGAAAATGACACTGTATAGCCGCTGTAAAAATAATAGCCGAAAAATGTATTAAATTTGTATATTTTTTTGTATATATATACATTTAAAAATTTCGGTTGATTTTTCCAAAAAGAAAAGTTAAAATTTGAAAAACATATAGCAGTCAGGATCACTTCTAGGCATATTATTGAAGCAAACGAATAACCAGGTTGTATTATCACTTTTAGCCCGTGCCAGAAACTATTTACATCTGGTAGCGAAAAAAATATATAAAATTTGTATAATTTTTGTACATTAACATACAAAATGTATATAAATTTTAGAAGACATTATCTAAAAATGAGGAATTAAAGTGATAATTTGCGTTATCCAATAAAATGAGAGTAAACGTTTTGTTTCAGAGCAGAAGATTTGCTTCATGAATCAGAGTTGGGTAACACCGTTAGTTTTTGAATACATTGTGTGAGTGAGACTAAAGGTGCTCCACTTTAGCATACTTAAAGGACTAAATATGCTCAGGGCTATATTTGAGGGACCAAAATAAACCTACCCTCAGAGATAAGGGACAATATTAGCCAACAGTGGCGAAACTAGAAAATATTTTAAAGGTGTTCAAACTTGAACAAGAAAAATAAAATTGTAGAGAGTGAAGCTCGAACCCGCGACCATGAGGCCCTCTTGACCACCCTTTGCCACTGAGCTATGATTCTTCATTGTTTTAAGGGTGTTCAATATGTATTATATGCATGTAAATCCAAAATTTTACTTATATACACAGTGTTAATTTTCCGACATTTTCCGACGAAGGGTGGTCAGTTGACCACCCTTGCTACACTGTAGCTTCGCCCCTGTTGGCCAAAACCTCTTTGTGAGATGAAGAAGATGATAGAAACAAGAAGATGGTAATGGGTTGGTAATGGGTTAAAAATAAGGGTCGGGTATTTAAAATTGCGGATGGGTCATTCGTTCCTGAGCTGCCACGTGGCGCTCCGTCTATGTTAAGGGTAAATATGTTTCATAGTATAACGGTAGGGTGTTAATTAGACTAATAGTGAAACGGAGGATATATTTAAACAATATTTGATAGTACAGAGATATATATGACCATTTTCCGTATATTAAATAAACGCTCTTGGGAAATTATTTTCTGCTTAGTTACCGAACACCAAAAAATAAGTACTAAAACCACTTATTTAAGTATTTTCCAGGAAAACATTTTCCTCCATCAAAACACACCCCAAATAGTAGGTCACACATATAAAAGGTATAGAGGGCTTATTTGATTTCATCATCCAAGACAAATAATTCGATAGTCTGTCAAAATGGAGGACAATATAAACTTACATTACAACCAACAGTGTCCAACAATGACCGATCACTCAGAGGGTACTCAAAGGCTCCAGCAACAAACTTAACTCTCAGGATCCTTTCAACAGCGTCATCAATTCTGGTCATTGGAATCTTCCCAGATTCCACAAGACATCTCAAATGATCGAGAAATAATCGATACCGAAAAGGAACCATCACCTGCAAAATTGTAAGAAGCCGTAAGAAGAGAAACAAGTCATGCAAATAAATCCTAACTCTGAAATCAAGATTTTGTTTACCATATCAATCCCTGCATTGATGGCTGCCAAAATGCATTGATCGTAATTAGATCCATGAGGATGGGAAAGCCTGTCAAGTGCTTCGGAATCAGTAATAACAATGCCCTACAAGAGTTAGCATTAAGATTATTGCAGTGTATGCGATAATCACATTCTTAGAAACATTAGCGCATAGCATTTCATTCAACTATAGGAAAAATGTAAACCAAGTTTTTGCAATTTTTGATTTGATGAAGTTTTAACTAAGCTAGTCCCAAGAAGCTTTGTATCAGAGAATTTTTTGGTTTTACTAGAACTAATTTGGTTTTGTATGTTAGAACAAACTCGTGAGTGTTTGGATTAAATTTGAGAGAACTGGTTTCGAGAGAGCTTTGGATTTGTCTTCTCGGGTAAACTACCACCAGAGCCCTAAACCAGCTTTTGAGGCTATCATATATGCAAAATTAATGGATTAAAACTGACTAAATAACTTCATACTACTGAATGTATTCCCGAAAAAACGTACGAAAAAGAAAATGGAACTAATGTAGACAATATGAAAGGCCGAGACAATAAGTCCAAAGCACATTTGGGCTTCAAACCAATTTGGTTAGTTTCTATCTTGTTTTATCTTGTTTTTAAACAATGATTCTGAGTACAAAGCGCACGCTTGATTTGGTTTGAGGAGTTATATGGGAAGACGTGAAGTAATGGCCCAAAAGCATTGTATAGTATTAAGAAAAAGGGCTCAAACATGCCGCAGGCAAAAGCCTGGTATTTAAACGGAGAAGAGTAGAGATACCGGCCTATTATCCACCGAGTATCAAACCGTGATACCCTTGAAAGATTTCTCCGTTATTTAAGAAAAAGGGGTAACCCTTACCTTAAATCCGAGCTTTCCTTTTAACACTTCGGTAAGAAGAAAGTGGTTAGCATGCAGGTGGGTCCCATTCCATCTAGAGTAGGATGCCATGACTGTGCAAACTCCCTGAGAAATACAGTCAATATAAGGGGTGATATGTATTCTCTCTAGATCATCATATGATGATATAGTATTTCCCTCATTTACACCTTGGTCAGTACCCCCATCTCCAACAAAGTGCTTCGCACATGCAACAACCTTGTCTCTGGAGTAAAATGCATCATTCAGTCCAAAGAAATTCATGGCATTAAGAGAAAAATATGCAAAAGTAGAAAACCATAAAAATGATCAACAAAAGAGGTAACAGCTAACAGACACTTTTCAGCACCGAAATCTATTTGAATTTGTAGAACGCTAACTTCTACTACCTTCCAGCTAAAAAAGGATAGTTTTGGGGGTAATCAGGGGGTGGTTCCCCTTGCAATCCTGTGATAATTGAGGACATCATCCTAACGAGTTCGGTGTCTTCACCATAACTCTCATAACATCTTCCCCACCTGGGATCTCTACATACCTGTTTCACGTTATTTAGATGAAGAAGTTAGTATGCATTAAGATAATAGATTTAGAAAAAGACAACAAGAGAGATGGCAGTTACGAGGGAAGGGGAACAGGAAAATCTTCACCAAGAATTCCCACAAAGACCAAATGACAATTCATCTTGTCTCAGTGTGCAACATACTAACTAAACAGAAGCTCTTGGAATTTAACTTTTTTTTACTATTAGTTCTACAAAGCAATGCATTTGCGAGCAAATTGAGGTTCTTTCTACCCTTGTGATAATCATGAGGAAAACCACTACTTGGTTGCTTATAAACACCAGTAATAATCCCAATCCATGCTATAATGCAAGTTACTCTCTAGTATATAACCCACTCCAATTTATATTGAACTCCTTCCATTCAAATGTTTGATACACTTTGATTTAACGATAACTTTCAAGAATTCATATTCATTAAATGATACAAATTTTAAACTTTGAAGTGATATGTTCCTCTATCAAACTAACTTTTCAAACACAACTTTAGTATTCTTTCACTATTACTAAGATAATACTAAGAAAAAGTCAAATTAACATCTTAAACTCCATTTTTCAGTTAACTGCTGTCCTATAATACGAATGGAGGGGCCGAGGCGGTATCGTTTTTTTTCTTCATTTTGCTCTAAGGGTTATTTATGTCTGGTGTTATTCACGCTTAAATTCATTCATCCTAAATCAACTTAAAACAAAGACAAAGAAGGGATAAGTAAGATTTTCAACTTACAGCAACACATGGAGCAAAAGTGTAGTTAATGCCACATGCCCTGACTTCAAGAGCAGTTACTACCCCAATCTTTTGAGCCAAGTCTGCATCTCTGCTCCACATTTTATCTAATTTAGGTTTTGGTCTTAAAAGGAAGTTGTCAATAAGTTGGTAACAGAGATCATAGATTCAACCTGGTCGCCCCGAGGCCCACATTTTGCGGGAAAATAGTGGCACCATAAACATTGTTATTTCCATGAATAGCATCAACTCCATAAAGAAGCGGAATCCCGAGCCGCGATCCCAATGCAGCCTTTTGGAATCCGTCAACCATATCCGCCCAAGCTTCTGATGGGGCATCCTCAAATGGCGCACTGCCACCAACGCTGAGTATACTCCCTGCATAACAAAAAAGGTTCACCTAAAATTCAATCAATCAACTATGCCTCAATTCAAAAACAAGTTGGGGTCAGCTACACGAATCCTCCATATTTTCTTCTCTCCACTTAGGTCTATTTCATCTTAAAAGTGCTCTCTAAATCCCAATCTTAACCTAAATAGATAACTAGTTAAATCTTAACAGTTAGTATCACCTGAATGAATCCTTTATATTCATTTCGCTCTATTCAGTTTCATTTCATTTCAATACAATGAATTCTTGTCCCTCGCACGGATAACTAGCTTAACCCAACTAGTTAGTATCACCTAAATGAATCCTTTATATCCTTTTTATTTTCTTTTTGATGATGAAAAAATGAATCCTCTACCCATTCTACTCTATTCAAGTCCATTTCGCTCCAATACTAAATAAGGGATTAGCTAAATGTCACACTTTTCCAACTAGTGAGTACTTCACCTTTTATTTTTTTATTAAGGTATAGTTAGTACCACCTAAATGAATTATTCATGAGTTTAAGTTCTAAAAACATATTTGCACAATAAAGTCACTAAAAAGGTAATTGCACGTAATCTCCTTAATAAGCATTCATTTAGTAACCAACAACAAATGGTAAGTAACCTAATGTAACACGTTAAATTTTACTGATCGTCGGTGTAATTTAACTAGTTACGGTGGGTCACTTAACCACTTATTTTAAGTTATCAATAGAGTTAGCTGCAATTACCTTTTTAAGTGACTTGATTGTGTAATTAATATTGACACTATCAATGCACAAAACTTAAACTCATAACTAAATCTATTCGTAATAGAGTTAAAGTTCTCCGCACTAACTCTGTAAAAATTATTTACACAATCAAGTCACTCATTATGCAATTACACGTGAATCTCTTGATAATCATTAGTTGATAATCATCTAAAAATGGTAACTAACCAACTATTACATGTTATAATTCACTAGTACTGTGAAAAGAATCCTCACACTATTTACCTTATCAAAAAAAAAAAAAGAATACTCACACTATCAATTTCAAAAGTAATCAAAATTTAGTTTTTTCATGTAAAGATAAAATCTAAACAAAAAAACGCCCTTAAAATTCCAGCATAATATGTTAGAGTTGGAACATTTACATATGAGATTCCAACGTAATGTGCTGGAGTTACAACATAATATGCTAGAAGTTTATATGCAGGAGCTCCATAATCCAGCATATTATGCTAGAACTTTCTGTGTTACAGCTAAAATACTATTTTTCAATGACTTTGCAAACACGGGTTATTTTTCGATTACTGATCCGAAAACAGGCTAGCTCATACTATTTTCACCTATTAAAGTCCAATTCATTCCAATACTGAATAAAGGGCTCTAAAGATCACACTTATATCGACACAGACAACTAATTTAATCTTATCACCTACTAATATGAATCTTTTTGCTTTTAGGACAAGAGGAAATTATAAGAAAAATGTGCACCTATAGAGAGGTCTCTGATAACAGAAGGAGCGACGACAGTGCGTTCGATTTGGGTCATTTGACCGATCTTTTCTTGAAGAGTCATTCGAGAGAGCAAATCTTTGACTCTTGCCTCGATTGGAGCAGATGAGTTCTTGTAGATGCAATCATCCATTGCTTAAAGTTGAGAATTTTTCCTTTGCTCGAGATTTATAGAGAGGTGAAGATCTTTAATGAGTAATGAATTGAAATGTGAGATTTACTGACCAAAAATGAAAATGGTCAGTGGAATAGTGGAGTTAAGCTAAGAAGAAAGGGAAGTGAAAAGTGCAGACAAATAGTATATCGCAAAGAATGGACAATCTGCGTCCAATTACGATTTGAAGATCCCAAAATAATAGTAAATTTTATTTTATTTTTTTGTATATTAATGTATAATAATTATACATAATTAGTGTATCTTTTTTGTATATTTAGTAGCGGCTGTAATTATTTTTGATCGACAGGATAAATATGTTAAAAGCCCATTTTAATTCTCCTAAATAAGTGGTTCTGATTCTATCATTAGAATTAAATTGGATAGTTAGGGCATGTTCGCAACAAATTTTCGTAGTACAAAAAATAAATTGCAACAAAAATAATATGAAGAAAAAAAGATTTTATTGATGAATATTTGTGAGTACAATTCTATGTATGCTTTGATTCTCCTCTCTGAAATTCTTCATGATTCAAGGGCTTGAGAAGCGTCTTTCTCGAATGTAGGATGATGCACACCTCCTTGTGATGTATTTAATCGCCAAAAATGTCGAGCATCACTTTGTTGTTACAGGTTGATTTTTGGGAAGAACTCTGTTGATCACTCCTTTGTTGAAGAACTATGCACTTGATGATTGATCTCTCTGTTTGTAGATGTCTTCATCAATTACGGAATGTTCTTCTCCGACTCTGAATCCTCTCTAGAGAGTTATGTAACCCCTCTATTTATAGTTGTAGAAGATGGACAGTCCAGTTACATAGGAACTCTCTTGCTTGATTCTGATTGACTCATGTGAGTCATCAAACTTATCTCACAAGTTATATGATAAGCTTGCTTGTGATTGGTTATGACATGTCATTTTAGTCATTTGGCGACCTGTGGTTGGTTCTTGCTTTTTGAATTGGATTGTCACATCATTTAACAAATGGCGTCATCTTGTTGGCTTGCAGTTTGACTTGATATGCCATGTCACTTGACATATGACATGAGTCTGGGTCTTAAGATGAAATGGACCTTGGGCTTGAAAATAATAAAATGGACTAATTTAATTTGTAAAGTCCAAATTAATTATTTAACCCAATTGAATTTAATTCAAATTTTGTATGGATTAGACCCAATAAATTTTATATGTCTACAGATGCCCCCTACTTCAAGATTTGTCGAGGTGTAGACTTGACGAACCATAGAGATGAGACTTGAAGTACCCATGCATGTCATCGTTTTAGGTGAAGACAATTTGTTCGATACCATTCTCACCTGAAACAAATTGCCGAATTTGTACTCACGTCCAACTCCTCCCTTCTTTGGTAGAATAAGTATTTAATTTAATTAAATGATCCTTAACTAAATAATGTACCCGTTGGGAGAAGATTAGTATGTTCAAACAATGAGTAAGCTCGGATGAATCCGATTACATTCCATGTGTACAACAAATTAATTTGTATGATCAATCCAAGTACATTCACTTAGCTAACGGTTCAAATGCCACATAGGAGTCTTTGTAAGGAACTTGATCACCTCTCTCGGATTGACGTGAGAAGGTAAGGAACTTGACTTCTCCCGTGCATTTGGCCAACCTAAGCTGGAAATAACTCTTAAGTATTTTTTAAAAATACTAAATTGGTGGACTCCTTCCTTGTATTACTTAACTACTTGGCCTATCCTTTTTATGTGAAAAGGGATTCCTTTGGAATTTTCAGTCTCGATCAACTTCTTATTCCCGACTTTATTCCAGAATCAACAATATGATAGACAGAACTGGTTTCAGACACAAGTTATTTTCTTTCACATATTTGGGGTGTCCTTTATTTGTAGGAAGGAAGAAATTGGAATACTTTGATGACCTAATAACCAAAATTGTTAAAAGACTATCGGGGTGGAAAAGTAAACAATTATCATAGGGGGCAAAGTGATTCTCATTCAGCATATGTTACAGGAAATTCCAACTTATACATTAGCGACAATGGACCCGCCCAAAGGAACTTTCAAGCTAATTGAAAGACACTTGGCTAGATGTTTTTTGGGCAAAGACAATGGCAAAGACAAACTCCACTGGAGTTCATGGGCAAATCTATGTTGGCCCAAGGAGGAAGGGGGGATTGGACTTAGAAGACTTGAAGAGATTAGTGATTCTTTTGCCCGTAAAAGATGGTGGAGCTTCAGAACACATAAATCTCTATGGGCTACATTTCTTATATCTCATATCTCCTTCGATCACGTAGAACTTTATTTCCTGAACGGTTCTGGCGGTGTTTACCGGCAGGGTGATTTCCCCTTTAGTGGTCTCGCATGTCATGTTAAATCCGTTTAAAACTCGAATTGTGTGCACTATTTGGTCTTGTAGACCTAGCTGTTCCACGACCCTCGATCTGATAATATTGGCCGAGCTACCTGGATCAATTAACACACGCTTAACTCGAGATTTATTTATGAGTACAAATATTACTAGTGCATCATTGTGTGGTTGTACGATGCCTTCAGTGTCCTCATCATTGAAAGATACGGTTCCCTCCGGTACGCAATCTCGAGTCCGTTCTTTCCTTGTAATGGACACTTTAGTGCGCTTTAACATCGGCCTTTAGGGGACGTCAACTCCTCCAATGATCATGTTAAAGACGTGTTAAGGTTCCTCTTGATCGATCTGCTTGTTAGAGTCCCTATTCCTGAAGTGATTTTTGGCTCGATCACTCAGAAACTCTCAAAGGTATCCGTTATTGAATAAATGGGCTACTTCTTCTCTCAGTTGTTGGCAATATTCGGTTCTGTGGCCGTGAGTGCCAAGATATTTACACATTAGGTTGATGTCCCTTTGGGCAGGATCGAATTGCAACGGTCGAGGCCACTTAGTATCTTTGATTCGTCTAATGGCTAATACGATGCCGGCAACATCGACATTGAAGTTGTACTCTGATAACCTTGGTGCTTCCTTGGACCCGATAGATCTGTCAAAACTGTTTTTGCTCATGAGTCCCCGGTTATTATGACCTCAATCGCTTCTTCTTTCACTCCTTGCAAGGTTGCGTCCAGACCCATTACTCCTTCGATCTTCATTGTATGGTTGATACCGATCTCTGTTCGATCTTGGGTCATGATCGATGCCTCTTTTGGATCTGTCACTAGTCCTAACGATATAAACGGATCCGGACGGTCCCCCGAGATGATCGTCTTTGACCCTGATTTTTGATTGGTACCTGTTATGGACGTCGGCCCAAGTTACCGCCGGGTATTCTATTAAATTTTTCTTCAACTGTTGCGAAGCTAATGAAATTTGGGGGTTGAGTCCTTGGGTGAATGCCTGAACGGCCCAATCGTCTGCCACTGGGGGCAGATCCATTTGTTCTATTTGAAACCTCGACATGAATTCCCTGAGCATTTCGTTATCTCTTTGCTTCACCTTGAAAAGGTCTGACTTCCTCGTCTAGACCTTGATGCCCCCGACGTGCACTTTTACAAAGGCATCTACAAATATAGTAAATGAGTCAATAGAATTATGGGGTAAGTTGTGCTACCATATCATAACTCCTTTTGACAAGGTCTCTCCAAACTTTTTCAGCAGGACGGATTCAATTTCATCATCTTCCAAGTCATTCCCCTTGATAGCGCACATGTAGGAGGTCACATGTTTGTTTGGATCAGTCGTTCCATTATACTTCAGAATTTCGGGCATACAGAACTTCTTCAGGATCGTCTTCGAAGTTGCGCTTGGAGGGAAAGGCTTTTGGACAAACTTCTTGGAATCTAGGCCTTTTAGTAACGGTTGTGCTCCTGGGATTTGATCGACCCTGGAGTTATAGGTCTCCATGTTTTTATCGTTGGCTTCGAATTTCTTTTCTCCTGATTTCACTAGTTTCATCAGCTCCTCGAGCATCTTTATTATCCCGAGGTTGGTCCCGGATTCAGCCTCACTCGGCCTTTCTGTGACTGATTCATTTCTGTGAGTGTTTTCACGGGACGGTTCTGGCTCAACTCTGCTGGGGGCGCGACTCTGGTTCTGCAACTAGGCTATCGCTGCCTGTTGAGCATGTAACATTTCGAAGATCACCCGCAAGTTGATCCCATCAACTTTACCGTCGTGTGTACTCTGGGCTATCGATCAGGCTCCCCCGCGAATGCTGTTTTTGGGGTCGATTGGCAAGTTTGCTTCGATAGCCACATGTGAGTTAGTATCGATCGGGTCCGCGACTGGAACTCCGTTGGGGTCAACATGGAGCACCTCGTTGCTGGGCACCACATTGTTGTTCTCTCCATGGTGGCCGGATTCAACATCAACGTTCAAATGGGCAGATTGAGAATTTGACATGAAATTAGGAGCTCAAAGAACAAGTGTAAAATAAAGTGTGTTATGGAAATTTGTATCAAATTGCCACTATTATCCTTAGCCCCACGGTGGGCACCAAACGTTCACCCTAAAAAACTGATAACAATTAAATTTATATGTGGTTTTAAAGATACGCGGATTAATTTAATATAAATGATAAATTGCGTTAGATTAAACATATAAATGACGTAATAAATTGTCGAACCAATTAAGGGAAGTGATCCCGGACTCAGTAACAACTTTGATGAAATGCCTGCCTTCGATTCCGGGCTCACGATAATGAAGAACTAATGAACAAAAATTAGAATTTTGAATAAGATAGAAAATAAGAATATATTTCCTTGATATGCGTATTACAATGATACCTAATGAATAGTTAGACTCTACTTTATATAGTTGGGGAGTTTTACCCGAAGTACAATTTCAAAAGAGGTAAAAATCTTCTGTTTTACTAATCACTGATTTTCTGCCGACACGTGCCGAGATTCACGCTGTAATATCCAGATGGGCACGGATATCACATCCCTTTGTTTGTCGTACTCAATTATCTGGTAATGATCTCCGAAGTTTTGGGGTTCGAATCGGACCTAGGGGACGTGGCCCCGATTCTTCTAAGGGCAGGTGTATTGCCCGGACCCCGATTTGAGAGGTTCCTTGCCCCGACTCCGATTCCTTATAGT
Source organism: Nicotiana tabacum (assembly GCF_000715075.1). Lineage (NCBI taxonomy): Eukaryota > Viridiplantae > Streptophyta > Magnoliopsida > Solanales > Solanaceae > Nicotiana > Nicotiana tabacum. The sequence continues at coordinate 12,743,186 of NC_134096.1, forward strand.
CACATCTCTGTTCCGTTTACTTCATCGGGGACCGAGGCGTCCAAGGGGCTCGGTTTCACCCGTATACATTTTCATATACTTTCGTACTACTTTTTAGTTTTTTGTTTTCCTTCAGATATTAACAGCTAGAATAGTATACTTTTGCAAATTTTTTGCTTCGAGAACTGATTTGCCTAATTTATACTATTATAAAGACGTAAAAATTATGACCTACTCCGTTAGGATTTAACTTTAAACTTCACTAAAATAACTTAAACGAAGATTCATATGGTTGTCATAGTTGCGTACGGTATGTTGTAAGTTAATTAAATAAGCGATACAAGTTGTTTTGAGCTAGCAAAAACAGTAGCTCTGCGTACTACAAGTCACCATATGATTGTCTTTTAATTCTAGTAATCACACGTTAAAAGTTATGCATAGTATGCAACTTATTATTTAGGAAAATATTTAACTTGGAAAATTATTGAGATATGTGTTGTATGAATTACTAAATAAAACAACAAATGGAGAGGAGGAAGCTTGTCAAAATACAGTTTAAGTATATTAGCAGATTAATGTGCAAACAATACATATATATATATATATATATATATATATATATATATATTGTACTGTTCTTTTACTTTCTTTTCTCTAATGGGATTGATTAACCATGATGTATACGGTCAAAATCAAGTTTGCCCTTCGTATGATTAATCGAGATTGCATGATAGACCAAGGTTCAACTTTGTGTAATATCGAGCTATGATGCAAAGTTAGGTAGCCGAGCTCGAGACCCAGAGACCGATCAAGATCGAGGTCAAGCAAAATAGAGACCGATCAAGATTGGCCAAGATCGAGGTCAAGCAAAATACACACCGATCAAGATCGAGATCGAGCAAAATAGAGACCGATCGAAGTCGAGATCGACCGATATCAAGGAAAGCTTATCGAGCCAAAAAACAAAAAGCCAAAATATTCGCAATTGGGCAAAAATCTCGGCGGAAATCACGGCACATATCAATGAGAGATCAATTAATTAATCTATCATGGGATTCATTGCTGTATTTAAAAAATGATATTAAGAATAGGACTTTCCTACTATATAAAGGGGGGTCTGATCATTTGTAAGGGGGCAACATATACATTCACATTCGCAGACACATACAGATTCAGATTCATAGAATATAAAGCAATATACTGCCTTTTCTTCTGGTTTTGATATTGAGTCACTTTGCTCTTGTATTCATTACTCTCCATTCAGTTGAGGGTGATCAAACTTGAAAGCCTAGACTAATTGATTCGTTCGGTTTGCATTCATTTCTTTTACAGTCAATTTCGATATTCATTTATATATTTTCTCAATTTGTACCAAGTTATACTACGTATCCTTAGAACCACGTATAAATTCAATTGTTATCTATTTTTCGGGTAAACAATTTGGCGTCCACCGTGGGGATAACAATAATAGTGGTTATGTGATATAAATATCTGTAAAACACACTATTTTACGTTTGTTCTTAGAAGTATCTTTGATTTTAGGCTAAAAATGACAAACTCTCAATTAATACCCCTACATATCGACAACGAATCTAGCCATCAAGGGGAGAATAGCAATGGAATGCCCAGGTATGAAAGGCCACTCGTTGACCCCATTAAAACTCAGGTCGTGGATGCGATTGATGTTAATTCTCATGTGGCCATCGAAGCGAACCAACATTCCGGTCCCAAAAACAACATCCATTGTGGAATCCGATCTGCAGTTCAAAATACCCAAAATATTGGAGAAGACGGGATCAGTCTGCATATGATCTTCGAAATGCTGCAAACTCAACATGTGGCGATAGTTCAGTTGCAGATCCAAACCCTGACACCGAGTAGGGCTGAGCCCGATCCACCCTAAGAAGTTATCCATAGAAGGGGGCCAGCTGTGGTAAGGCCAAATGAACAAGAACCGGGGACTAACCCCGAAATTATAAAAATGCTCGAGGAACAGACAACAGATAGAATCAGGGGAAAAGAGGATCGAAGCAAATGACAAGAAAGTGGAAACTTATAACTCCAGGGTTGATCAGATCCCGGGGGCACCACCAATATTGAAGGGTTTGGATTCCAAAAAGTTCGTACAAAAGCCTTTCCCCCTAAGCGCAGCTCCCAAACCGATCCCCAAGAAGTTCTGCATGCCCAAGATTCCTAATTATAATGGAACGACCGACCCCAAGGAGCATGTCACCTCTTACACATGTATCATCAAAGGGAATGATCTAGAGGACGACGAGATCGAATCTGTATTACTAAAGAAATTTGGGGAAACCCTATCAAAGGGAGCAATGATATGGTATCATAATTTACCACCTAACTCTATTGATTCTTTTGCCATGCTTGTAGATTCTTTTGTAAAAGCACACGACGGGGCCATAAAGGTCGAGACAAGGAAGTCGGACCTTTTCAAGGTAAAGCAAAAAGAGAACAAGATGCTGAGAGAGTTTGTATCTCGTTTCCAAATGGAACGAATGGATCTACCACCAGTCACAGACGATTAGTCCGTTCAAGCCTTCACCCAAGGACTAAATGAACAAAGCTCAATGGCTTCACAGCAGTTGAAGCAGAACTTGATTAAGTACCCGGCTGATACTTGAGCCGATATATATAATCGATATCAATCAAAGATTAGAGTCGAAGATGACCAGTTGGGGGGATCCTTCTGGATCCGTTACCAAAAGAAACATCGATCGAGAACCAAGGTTGAACAAGGATCGATACCAGCCGTATAATAGAGATCGTAGGGGCAACGGACCTGGGCACAACTCCGTATGAGGTGAGAGGAGAAGTGATCGAGGCCAAAGATCTCAAGGGCTGATGAGAAAGAATGGTTTCGACATGCATACCGACCTAAGGAAGCACCGCAATTATCGGAGTATAACTTCAATGTTGATGCATCAGCCATCGTATCGGCTATCGGACACATCAAAGATACTAAATGGCCTCGACCTCTACAGACCGATCTAGTCCAGAGAAATCCCAATCAAGTATGCAAGTATTATGGCACCCATGGCCACAGAATGGAAGATTACAGGCAGTTTAAAGAAGAAGTAGCCTGGTTATTCAATGAAGGGCACCTTCGGGAGTTTTTAAGTGACCGGGCAAAGAATCACTTCAAAAACAGAGAGTTCAATAGACAAAACGAGCAAGAAGAACCGTAACACATTATTCACATAATTATCGGAGGGATCGATGTTCCCCAAGGGCTAGTGTTTAAATGCACTAAGGTGTCGATCGTAAGGGAGAAGTGATCTCGGGCCCAGGATTACATACCGAAAGGAACCTTGTCCTTCAGTGACGAAGACGCAGAATGAATCATGCAGCCCCATAACGATGCACTGGTAGTAGGGTTGTTCAAAACCAAACCGAAACCGAAAACCGAACCGAAACCGAAGCTTAATGGCTTATTGGTATCGGGTTAACGGTTTAACGGACGGGGAACAGATTGAAATTTTTTTATTAACGGCTTATCGGTTTGGGGGCGGATTATTTAATTTTCTTAACGGATAATCCGTTAACCCGTTAAGAATATATATATATATATTAAAGATCACAAAACCCTTCTACTTCTTCTAGTACTCTATCTCTAAGTTCTAACGTCTAATTCCTAAATAATTAGAACCCTTACGTACTATGCATCAGAAGATTCCAGGCTTGGCTTAGCTTAGCTTATTCTCCCACCCTACAACAAGATTGTTTAAGTTGATGTCTATGGTTCACCTCTGCATTTATTTTTTAAAACTAATGCATGTTGTCTATGTTTAATAGAAGAACAACAGTGTTGTGCCACATCTTTTTTCACTCTACAACACATGACACACTACATCATTCTTATGTAGGCGTTAACAGACATGTATGTCTCGACTCAATGTATAATTTCCTATTCTGAATTTGTATGTTAGACGGTCAGCAAACAATTAATACACGCAATATAGATTGAATTAGGCCGATAAACTGCCCAATAACCGCCCGATAAGAGCTAAACCGATACCAATCCGCCTGATATCTTATCGGGCGGCTAGCGGATTGATACATTTAAAAGCCGATAACCGTTAAGCCAAACTGTTAAGAGTAATTAACCACCTAATCCACCCGATAAGCAGCCCTAACTGGTAGTATCTGTACTCATGAAGAAGACTCAAGTTAAGTGTGTGTTAATTGATCCAAGTAGTTCGGCCAACATCATTCGATCGAGGGTCGTAGAGCAACTCTGTCTACAGGACCAGGTTGTGCCCGCGACCCTAGTACTAAACGGATTAAATATTCTCGAGGGTCCAAAACAAGCTTCCTAAAAAGCTTAAGGACCTTGGCAGCTTTACCATCCCTGCACAGATTGGTAATATTGATATGGGCCCGACTCTTTGTGATTTTGGGGCGTGCATAAATCTAATGCCCTTGTCCTTTTTCAAACAATTGGGTATGGGAGATCCAAGATGAACCACTATTATGTTGCAACTAGCTGATAAATCAATAGCTTACCTTAAGGAGTGATTGAAGATGTGTTGCTACATATTGGGAAATTCATCTTCCCAGTGGACTTCATTATCCTAGATTATGAGGCTGATTAACAAGTTCCAATCATATTGGGATGACCTCTCTTAGCTACAGGTGACGCAATTATTAAAGTGAGAGAGGAAAAAAATATTATGATGGTGGACAACGAGGTAGCAGTTTTCAATGTCTACAAGGAGATTCAACTTCCCTGTCATTATGAGGAGCTCTCTATGATATCTGTTGTGGAGGTGGATGAGCAACTTATAGACATGAGTGTATACCTAGACAATTCTCTAGAGAAAGCACTCATGTTGTTTCATAACTTGGAGATTGACGACGAGGTTGAGGAGATGATGCATATACTAGATGCATCCTATGTCTACCTGCAGGGATTAAACCCTTTGAGGCACTAAATAGACCAAGTGGGCCTCCACCAAAGCCGTCGATTAAAAAGGCTCCAAAATTGGAACTTAAACCCTTGACCCTCACCTTCAATATGCTTATTTGGGTGGTTCTGACACTCTACCTGTTATTGTTTCCTCTGAGTTGTCTAAATTGCATGAAGAAAAGTTGTTGAGAGTGATGCGTGAGCACAAGCGAGCAATTGGGTGGACGATATATGATATTAGAGGCATTAGTCTGGCCTTCTGCATGCATAAAATTGTCATGAAGGAAGGACACAAGCCAATTATAGAGCACCAACACCACCTAAATCCAATCATGAAAGAGGTGGTAAGAAAAGAAGTGATTAAGTGGCTTGATGCAGGTATTGTATTTTCAATCTCTGATAGCAAATGGGTACGCCCCGTCCAATGTGTGCCTAAGAAGGGGGGGGGGGTGGGTGACTGTAGTAGTTAATAAAAATAATGACTTGATTCCCACAAGAACTGTGACTAGGTAGAGAATTTGCATAGATTATAGAAAATTAAACAATGCCACGCGCAAGGACTACTTTCCCCTCCGCTTTATTGACCAAATGCTTGATAGACTAGCTGGGCAGGAATACTATTGTTTCCTAGATGTCTATTCAAGGTATAATCAGATTGCTATAGCCCTATAGGACTAAGAGAAGACCACATTTATGTGTCCCTATGTATGCGTTCAAGAGAATGTCGTTTGGTCTTTGTAGTGCACCTGTGACTTTTCAAAGGTGTATGAAGGCTATTTTTACTAACATGGTTGAAAGATTTATAGAAGTGTTCATGGATGATTTTTTTGTGTTTGGGTATTCTTTTGATAATTGTTTGATGAACCTTGATAAAGTGTTTGCTAGGTGTGAAGAGAAAAACTTAGTACTAAACTGGGAGAAGTGTCATTTCATTGTACGAAAAGATATAGTCTTGGGGAACAAGGTGTCCAAAAATGGTCTGCAGGTGGACAAGGCAAAGGTAGAGGCGATTGAAAAATTACCCCCACCAACATACGCTAAGGGAATTCACAGTTTCTTGGGCCATGCAGGTTTTTATCATCGTTTCATTAAAGATTTTTCAAAAATTTCTTCTCCTCAGTGCAGGCTTCTTGAGAAAGATATCCCCTTCAAATTTGATGATGCTTGTCTGAGAGCATTTGAGGAGATGAAGAAAAGATTGGTGACTGCGCTAATTATCATTGCCCCGGATTGGGCGCAACCATTTGAGTTGATATGTGATGCGAGTGACGTCGCAATCGGAGCTGTTTTAGGGCAAATGAGGGATAAATAATTTCACTCCATTTATTACATGAGCAAAACTCTAAATTCAGCTCAAATGAACTAACACTGTTACTGAAAAAGAGTTGTTTGCAGTAGTGTGGGTGTTTGACAAGTTCATATCCTATCTAGTGGGAACCAAAGTTATCGTCTACACAAATTACTCAACTATAAGTTATTTGTTTGAAAAGAGAGACGCCAAGCCAAAGCCGATTCGATGGGTTCTCCGCTTGCAAGAATTTGACTTAGAGATACGAGATCGCAAAGGAACAGAGAATCAAGTGGCTGATCACTTGTCCAGATTAGAAAATTGGAATCATGTAGCTGAAGGGGGTGCAATCAAAGAAACATTCCCTGATGAGCAGTTATTGGCAATCACCTCAAGCACAGCCCCGTGGTATGCAGATTATGTGAACTTTATTGCAAGCGGGGTGACACCCCCATGGTATGCAGACTACGTGAATTTTATTGCAAGTGGGGTGATGCAACCAGAGTTGACATCAGATAACAGAAGAAGATTTCTAAATGATATGAGGCTCTAAGTGTGGGATGAGTCATTCCTATATAAGTAGTACGCAAATCAGTTGGTGAGAAAGTGTGTTCCTGAGGAGGAGATGAACGCAATATTTCATGACTGCCACGCTTCTCCATATGGAGGTCATCACGGAGGGGATAAAACCACCCAAAAAATACTGCAATCGGGTTTCTATTGGCCAAAATTGTTTAAGGATGCACACGCCTTTGTTAAAAATTGTGACAGGAGCCAAAGAACCGGAACAATCACGAAGAATCACGAGATGCCTTTGCAAAATATTATGGCTGTGGAGATCTTTGATGTTTGGGAGATTGATTTTATGAGACTGTTCCCATACTCTAATGGTCACAGATACATCTTGTTGGCAGTCGACTATGTGTCTAAGTGGGTGGATGTCATTGCTCTTCCTACTAATGACGCAAAGGTAGTGGTAAACTTTGTAAAAAGCACATCTTCACATGCTTTGGGACTCCAAAGGTTCTGATAAGTGACGGAGGAACTCACTTCTACAACAAGTTATTGAACAACGTTCTATCAAAGTATGGAGTTAAGCACAAGGTTGTCACCGCCTATCATCCCCAAACGACTGATCAAGTGGTAGTGTCAAACAGAGAGGTGAAGCAAATTCTGGAGAAAATGGTAGGTAGAAATAGAAAGGACTGGGCCGAAAAGCTTGACAACGCATTATGGGCGTATGAAACTGTATACAAAATCCCCATAGGAACATCTATGTATAAGTTGGTTTATGAAAAGGCGTGCCATTTTCCCGTCAAGCTTGAACACAAAGTCTATTGGGCGATAAAAAAGCTAAATATAGATATGGACTTAGTCGCCGAGAAGAGCTTGTTACAGCTCAACGAGCTTGAGGAGTTTCGATTGCACGCGTATAAAAATGCCAAATTGTATAACTAAAATACCAAGAGGTGGCATGATAAGCACATCCAACATCGCGAGTTTGAGCCAGGTCAAGAAGTTCTCTTGTTTAATTCAAGGTTGAAGTTTTTCCCTGGAAAGCTTAATTCTCGATTGGGGGGAGGGGGGTCCATTCGAAGTGGTTAGTGTGAAGCCTCATGGAGCGGTGGAATTGCACGTCACAAGACCTCGGTGGACTTGGCCGATGCTTGAAAAACTTGTTGTGTCGTGCCGCGATGTTAAATCAGGCGCTTGTTGGGAGGCAGCCCAATTTTTAATGCTTTCATAACTTAGCTTTTTATTTTTGTAGTCAGAGTAGACTAGATTTTTTTATTTTCTTTGTAGTTATAGAAATAATAGGTAGGAACGGTGTGGGGTGTGTATAATGGATGTATTAAGTGTTCGGGTAAGGGGATGTTTATCATTAAAAAAATCGGCGAACTAGCGCTCAGGCCAGCACCCCACGTTGTATGTGGCGCACATTACAGAAACATCACAACCCCAACACTAGGTTTAGCACGACGCGCTAGGCTGGGGTCAGGTAAGGTTTTATTTTTTTTGTTTCGTTTTTCTCCTTTTATTAAACCCATTAATACTTAACCCGACCCAGAGACCGTTTATACTCATCTCCTAACCCATACCCATTACCCACTCTAATCAAAATAAAACTAAGTCCAAATTCATTCCCTCCCTCTCTAAACCCGCGTTCCTCTACTCTGTATCTCTCACCCGTTTCTCTCTCCCCTTCTCTCTCAAGTTTTCCAATTCTTTTGCTTGCGTTCATCTCAAGACTTACAGGTATGTCTTCTTCTTCCTCTCTCTTTTCTTGTTTTTTCTAAGTTCTTAGTGAGTAGTGCAATCCCCCATCCCAAACGGCCCCCATTCCCCAATCCCCACTAGGTCTCTTTTACACTTTATGTTGCTATGGTGGGGGTGTACCTAATGTGCATGAAATTGATTACAAAAATTGTTGTTGTGATTGTATACGGAGTAGTAAACTATAATTCTCTCTACTTTGGTTAAAAATTGGGAGGAGTTCTATCATTGTTGAAAAAAGAGGATCATACTTGATGCCCACCATATTTTTGATCTAATGCTTGATAAGATCAGCTCGCTTGATCAAATTGCTGATATTCTCACTAAAGCTTATCATCCAGGAGGTTTAATTTTCTTCGAGATAAGCTTGCTTTGGTTGCACCTCAGCTGCACTTGCGGGGAACTTTTTGAGATAAGATCTATCCGTGTACAAAAGCACAAATTGAATTACAAGTGATAAGGGATAAAAGCCTTACGCTAGTTAGGTCATATTTTATTCTAGTTTATCCTACTGTTGTTGTAGAACGTGTGTATACATAGGAGAGCTATTCTCCTCAATTTGAACAAAAGTTTCCTCCTCCAATTGCAACTCTTATAGCTTTATTTCTTGTTGAATTAAAAGCCTTCCATTGTTGGACGAAAATTCATCAATATATATAATATTGGAATGTTGATTATTTTGCACACTTGCACGTGATTATGTAGTCCAAACCGTTAGGAAATTCTAGATATCTTTGATAAACCTTATCAGGCTTTTCGGTAGAAAAAGGAGTCTTACTACATTTTCCAACACCTATAGAAGGAGCATAGTGGTATGCATAAATGCACATTCACTTTTCTAATTCTAAAGAGACTAATAGCGTTTTTGGCCAAGTTTCTAAAATCTGCTTATTTTGAGAAGTGCTTTTCAAAAAAGTACTTTTGGTGATTATGTTTGGCTAATTAATTTGAAAATCACTTTTGAAGAACGATTAGTATTTGGCCAAGCTTTTAAAAAGTGATTCTAAGTGTCTTTTTCTCAAAAGTGCTTTTCAAAAAAGTACTTTTGGGAAATAGCTATTTTTTTTTCTGCTTCTTAAAAATTATTTCTGCTTCTATTCAAAAGAACTTTTCCCTTCAAAAAGCTTGGTCAAACACCTTAACTTTGAGAAAAAAGCACTTTTGGCCAAGAAAAAAACTTGGCCAAACAGGCTATAACACGTTCTGCACGGAAGATGAAGGTCCGAACACCAGTGTTGTAAACAATTACATATGCAACGTTTAGAAAGAGTTTGAATGCATTATTATCTCCTCTTTGTTTGTTGCTTGATCTATATATTTATTAGTATCAGTTAAAATTTCTAATAAGTGTAACATAATTCACAAAATCAAAAAATTTGATGTTTCTTCATTGCATTTATGAATGTGGTTGCACTTTAGTTTCATAGCTTTTATGAATCTAAACTTTTGAAGGGGAGCTTTGGAGAAATGACAAAAATATTTTCGTGTACCTTATAAATTACGAGTTCGAGCCGTGAAAACAACCATTAATGCTTACTTCACATCCCGTGAGATGCATCTCTTCCCTGGACCAATGGTGTCCCTCCTATTTGTAATAGGCATGTGCCTATGATTCCTTTGGCCAAAAGTTTGAATGAGTGGAGGAAAATTAAAGCTCCTCCTGTAGCATTCTTGGAGGCTACATATTTTTCTCCTATAAAAAGAGAGCTCTTTCACTTCTTTCATCACACCATCAGAAAGAGAGAAATAAGAGTGAGGCATCACAGACAGGGTATAAGAAAATATTCTATGAGAAAAATAGAAAATATGAGCGATATTGTAGTGAGGTGAGAATATAAAAAAAGGCTATTTATTTTGAGTGTTGTAGTGGTCTTTAGAATGTTTTACTCGGGCCTACAAAGTGTAAAATTTTCTGCTATAGTGATATCAATTGCTCCTCTCGGGATCATAGTTTTTTCCCTTATTTGGAAGGGTTTTCCACGTAAAAATCTTAGTGTCGTTATTTATTACCATGTGTATTATTTACTGTGGGGGGGGGGGATTTATTACCAATAATTAGTATCAGAGCACAGGTTTTGCTCGTACACAAAAATATAATTCACGGTTGGTAGTACTATACTCAGAAAAAAAAATATCTGGAGTAAAGTACAAAGTAGAAAAATTCAACGGAGATACCGGTTTCTCAACATAGCAAACAAGGATGAGGGATCTGCTCATCCAACAGGGATTACACAAGGTACTAAATGTTGATGCCAAAAAACCTGATATCATGAAAGCTGAGAATTGGGCTGACTTGGATGAAAAGACTGCTAGTGCAATCAGTTTGCACTTATAAGATGATTTGATAAATAACATCATTGATAAAGATATTGCATGTGGCATTTGGATAAGGTTAGAAAGCCTATACATGTCTAAAGTACTGATAAATAATTTGTCTCTGAAAAAATAGTTATACGCCCTCATGGGTGAAGGTTCAAATTTTTTGTCACATTTAAATGTGTTTAATGGATTAATAACATAGCTCACCAACCTCGGAGTAAAGATCGAGGAAGAAGATAAAGCCATATTTATCTTGAACTCGTTGTTATCTTCATACGACAATTTGGAAACAACCATCTTGCACGGTAAAACCACCATTGAGTTGAAAGACGCCACATCGGCTCTTCTACTCAATGAAAAAATGAGAAAGAAGCTTGAAAATCAAGGACACACTCTCATCACAGAAGGTAAAGATAGGTGTTACCAAAGGAGTTCGAGCAACTATGGTAAATTCAGAGGTCGTGAGAAGTCCAAGAATCAATCCAAATCAAAAGTTAGAAATTACTACAATTACGATTAACCAAGTCACTTTAAAAGAGACTGCCCAAATCTAAGGAAGGGCAAAGGTGAAAGCAGTGGCCAGAAGAATGATGACAACGCAATCGCTATAGTGCAAAACAATGATAATATTGTTCTCATCATAAATGAGGAAGTGGAATGCATGCACTTGGCAGGTGCAGAGTCAAAATGGATGGTTAATACAGCAGCATCTTACCATGCCACACAACATCTTAGCAGGTGATTTCGATACTGTGAGAATGGGTAACACAAGTTACTCAAATATTGTGGGGATTTGTGACATTTGTATTAAGACAAATATCGGATGCACATTGCTTCTAAAGGACGTGTGGCATGTACCTGATTTGTGGATGAACGTGATCTCAAGAATTGCTTTGGACCGAGATAGGTAAGATAATTATTTTGCAAATCAAAAGTGGAGATTCACTAAGGGATCATTGGTGATTGCAAATGGAGTTTCTCGTGGCACATTGTACATGACAAATGCATAAATATGCCGAGTTGAATTGAATGCGGCACTGTCACGACCTGAATCCCAACCTCGGGGTCATGATGAGGCTTAACATTCCACTTGTTAGGTAAGCCAACGTTAGCTAACTACTTAACCAATTTTAACAATTTAAAACAGAATATTAATAATATTAAGTTGTAATAGTCTGAAATAGATGTGATAAATACAACGTAGCTTAGTCTAAATATATCCTAAAAATCTAGAGTCACGAATACATGAGCATACTAGAATTCTACAGATAAAATTTGAACGTATTACAACTGTTCAAAATAAGGAAGGGTAGGAGGGGGACTTCAGGTACTGCGAACGTTAGTAGCTCTACCTCAAGTCTCCGGAAGCAGTGAATCTGATCAGTCTCTGCTACGCACCGCTGGGACTAACATCGGTATCTGCACAAGAAGTGCAGAAGTGTAGCATGAGTACAACCGACCCCATATACTCTGTAAGTACTGAGTCTAACCTCGACAAAGTAGTGGCGAGGCTATGGCAAGTCACACACAAATAACCTATATGAAATAATAATAATAATAATAATAATAATAACAAAAAAAATAATAAGAATAGAAATAAAGCAATAAACTCATATAAATGGATCCGAAAGTCAACTACCAAAGGGCTCCAATATAACATAATCTCAAATCTCATATCACAATACCGAGAATAAAATCTACAGCCATAAACAACTATAATACATCAAATCTGTTGCGGTGTACAATCCAATCCCAAGTTTCAACACAATATTTTTTACAGCGTACAACTCATTTCCAATATCAATATCATATCATTTCCTGTTTCGTTGTGGCGTGCAACCCGATTCTCCAATATCAATTCATTTCAGTATCGTTGTGGCGCGCAACCCGATCCCCTAATATAAATTTATTTCAACATAAACAATTCAATCACCACTATTTACGAAATATCAACACAAAAGAGAAATGAAACGTGCAGAGCAATATTCAACTAATAGTACAAACATAGATTAGCCAATACTTCAAAATTCCCAAACCTTGGCAAAACATTAATACTGAAATAGCTAATGGCTCACATAATCGAACTAGCATAATAGAGTGCATCAATTAACATAAGAACAATAAAAGCAAGTAAAAATATGCGACAAGAGATAACATGGGATAAATGAAGATATGGAAGTAAATAGCACAATCCTGCATGCTTTAATCCCATGACGATGCTTATACACTCGTCACCTCGCATCTACGCCATTTTCCCACATAATTTACATAACAAGTAGTTCAACAAGTCCTAATTCCTTTAAGTCAAGGTAGACACAACAGTTACCTCTTTGCGCAACCAACTCAACAATCAACCACAACTTTTCCTTTCGAACAAGCCTCCAAATCAACTAAATCTAGCCAAATATCATTCAAAATAATCTTTAGAAACTACCATGAATGAAAAAGGTTCATTATTTGATGAAATTGAAAAGGTCAACAAAAGTTAACCTCGGTCCCACATGGTCAAATCCGAGATTCGGACAAAAATCTGATTACCCATTTACCTCCGAGTCCGGTTATGTGATTCGTTTCAAAATCCGACCTCAACTTTAGATCTAAATCTCAATCTTATAAAATCTCCAAATTCTACACAAATCCCTAATTTCTACCATAAAAATCCTAGATTTGATGTAAAAACACATAAAAAGTAATGGGGAATTGAAAGAAAGTGGATTAGACTTGCTTACCAATAATTTTGGGAAGAAGATATTCTTGAAAAATCATCTCTAGAGTATTTAGGATTGAGAAATGGTGTAACATGAGCTAACTCATGTTTTTTCCTCTTTTACCCAGCTGCAGGTATCGCAATTGTGAACTCTTATTCGCAATTGCGACCATCGCAAATTCAAAACATAGCTTGCAAATGCAAATTGTGCGTCAGAAACCCAGAAGTTGCAATTGCGACAAATTGATCGCAAATGCTCCCAAAGCTTCGCAAATGCGAAGCTGTCCTATGTTGTCGGCGGTCGCAAATGCGACCAAGATGATCACAAAAGCGACCCTAGCTAGTTCGCAAATGTAAACCATTTCCTTGCAAAAGCGAGGTCACCCCAGCCCATGCCCCTACTCGCAAATGCGAACTATTTTTCGCAAATGCGAGCCAGACCTTGCAATTACGAGATATGAATCAGACACCAGATACATGCACTATACCAGTAGTCCTCAAACTATTCAAACTCCTCCGTAACGCATCTGAAACTCACCCGAGCCCATCGGGCTCCAAACCAAACATGCATATAAGTATAATAACATTATATAAATTTGCTCGCGCGATCAAAGTACCAAAATAATATCGGGAACCATGAATCAGACATCAAAACACATGAAATTCAAAAGGAAACTCAAGAGTAACTAGACACAAAACCAAGCGTCCAATTCCTATCAACCAACTCGGAATTGTACCAAATTTTGAATACAAGTTTCAAATAGCAAAACAAACCTATTTCAAGTCCCAAACTAAAATTCGAACCCGATAATCATAAAGTTAACCTACGGTCAAACCTAGGGAATTTCCAAACATTCAAATTGCTAACTTTCGGCAAAGCAAGTCAAATCAACCACGGGACCTCCGAATTCAATCTCGGGCATATGCCCAAGTCGAAAATAACAATACAGACCTACCAAAATTGTCAAAATATAGATCCAAGATCGTTCACCCAAAATGTTGATCGTAGTCAACTCAAGTTGTTTTTAAAGCCCAAAATCACATTTTTCTCAAATTTTTACGTAAAATTTTCTGAAAAATGACACGTACTTCACACACACAATAAAAGTATCAAATGGAGCTAATGAAGATCTCGAAATACAAAAATAAAGGCTAGTGCTTAAAACGACCTATCAGGTCATCACAGGCACAAGATGAGATTTATGCATATTTGTGGCACAAAAGAATGGATCATATAAGCGAGAAGGGATTGCAGATTCTTGCCAGAAAATTATTTATCTCTTTTGCCAAAGGTATAACGATAATGCCCCGTGACTACTGTTTATACGGAAACAACATAGAGTATCATTTCAGACATCATCCGATTTTTTTAAAATATATTTGATTTGGTATATTTTGATGTGTGTGGTCAAATAGAGATAAAATTGATGGGCGGTAACAAATATTTTGTTACTTTTATTGATCATTCAGAATTATTATTAAGACACAATCATTGAGAATGTTTGATGCAATTAACCTAATCATTTATAACAAATCTTAACATATTCTATCCATTATATAGATGAGCTAATTATCCACCACATATTGGCCCCCATAAACCAGTAAGATATTGAGCAATTTAATTCTTTTTTCTTTTTAATTATTAGTAGGCTGCAATTAAGTTTACTTTTCTTTTTCTAGAAATCTTCGGCTTTTTTTTGGTTTAACCATTTGAGATAGTAGATATTGGCACAACAAGTTCGAATTTGCACCGCATACGACCTATTAAAAGGCAAGGGCTCCATACCAAAAATTTCTTCATTTCTAAGTTTCGAGCATTAGCTCCACATTAAAGTTTTGAAGAAAAAAAAATAGTGAAGAGAGAATAATGCAAAGGTAAATTATTTTGTAAGAAAATTTTCGAGAATGTTTTTAGAAGAATTAGCTACGCCTATTACATACGTTTAGTGTTGGTATAAGTTTTTTCTTGCTCATATCTCATGCTTCATAAAAGAAGTGAGATCAAATAAAAGGAAGGGACATAAAGGAATTACATATTATTGCATGGTATGTTTAATCATATGATGTTTTATCTTTCAAACGATAACTAGTATAATTGTACGCGCTTCACGGCGTGTGAAAAACACCAATAAATTTGAGAAATTATATTTTTATAAAGTTAGTCGAGAAAAATATTTCAAGTATATCATATAAAAAGTATTAATATATTAATGAAATTACAAATATAAATATCATTATTAGAATTAAAGTATACATTATATTGAACTGCATTTCTTATTATCAAATTTGCTTATAAAAAATAATTTTTAAAGAAAACTTTCACTTTTATATATGTATCTTTTTGGGTTCAATACACAATTATATTAGTCTAATTACAAATTAACTAATTAATTTATTGGTTTATTTATTATTATTCTTTCGTAATATAAACAAATGTTTTGTTTTTCTAAAAACAATTCTATTCAAATAACAGGAACATGAAACCAAAAGTAAATAAATAAAATACAAGAAAAGAAAAAGAAGAAAATAAGTGGGGCAGTATAATTGCATAGTTTGTGATTGAATTGCAATTTTGTTATGTATATTTCCTAATTGTTTCATGTACATATTGCTTTTCTTTCTTCTTCCAATTGCTATTTTCCGGTCTCCCTCTCAATTTTCATCCTCTATACTCTATTGATTTTCCTTCTTTCCTTTTTCTCCCTATCCGTACATCTATTTTTTTCTATATATTTTTTCTTCTTTCTTTGATTTTCTCCATCTTTCCCACTGTTACTTTTTATTTTATTTAACTCATTCCATTTAATTGTGGCAATTGTTTTGGGAACAATTTAAATAGGGGAAATAAAATTACCACTTTTAATTTGGATAATTATTATTAATAAACACCTTATACATGAGAATAGAAAAATCGAACTATAACTTTTTGGCCATAATGAGATAGATAAAATATAATAAACTGATAAAATAAATTAATATTGTATCTGATTTAAGCAAATGTTCAACAAATCACCTTATAAACGTACATTTTAAAGGTGCTTGTTATCAACATCTTTAAGTTAATGACGTTAAAATTTGATTATAACTCGAATTTTAAATCTAGCATTGTTAACACAAAAATTAAAATATTCAAATAAAATTAAAAGTATATATAATGATTATTATTGCATACTGAAAGTAGAATAAGCAAATGTCACGATCTCAATTTCTCTCCGTAGGATATCGTGATGGCGCATAATCTTTAAGACTAGGTAAGCCTAACACTTACTAAATAATTGGCAAGATTCAACCAACAACTATTAAATATGAAAAAGAAATTTCTATACAAAGCCAACAATCCCAAAATCGGTAGTACAAGTCATAAACTCTACTAAGTTCACTAGAAACTCTCTAAGTACAACTGTTCTGGAATAGAAATAAATTGTACATAAATAACTTCTGAAGGTGACTCCGAGGCCTACAAACGCGACGACAGGTATACCTTGAAGTCTCCACAGTAATATTTGATCTGCTATCTAACAATCAACAGACTCCAAAGTACCTGGATCTGTACAAAAAATGAGCAAAGGTGTAGTATGAGTACACAACAGTCAATACCCAGTAAGTATCAAGACTAACTTCGATGGAGTAGTGACGAGGTACAAGTCAAAACACTCACTAAACAAAATAAGCTATGCAGTATAAAGTACAAAGCAAATAATGGAAAGCAGAAATCAGAAAATGGCAACAAAATCAACATGTGATATAAATACGGGTCTCAACCACCATCATATACTCACGGCACCTCGTGCCCGCATCTCGTATCACAACCTCACGGACAACTCACATGCCAAATTCTCAATCCGTCTAGCATGATCACATGCTCACATTCACAATCCTCCCGGCATGATCACAAGCTCACATTCACAATCCGCCCGGCATGGTCTCAGGCTCACAATCACAATCCACCCGGTATGTTCTCAGGTTCACATTTACAATCTACCTGGCATGGTCACATGCTTAATATCAATATGAAAACAGATAATACAAGAACACGTGAGCATGATCAATAAATGTCAAGTTTCATACTCCTGAACTAGTATAAGTGGTATGCTATAGTATATGCGTGTGCGAGTCTACTACAGCAA
The DNA here is from genome assembly GCF_000715075.1 of Nicotiana tabacum. Classification (NCBI taxonomy): domain Eukaryota; kingdom Viridiplantae; phylum Streptophyta; class Magnoliopsida; order Solanales; family Solanaceae; genus Nicotiana; species Nicotiana tabacum. The sequence continues at coordinate 12,760,804 of NC_134096.1, forward strand.
CCCATATCAACAAGTAATATCAAATACATCGAATAGATCATCGAAACAACAAAGCAAGTCACGCAAGGTGTATGACAAACACAAGGAAAGGCACACCACTGCACGAAAATCACCAACACAATGTCTCCAAATCATCACACATCATCCCTGACATTACCTCCCTTATCTTTTTTATAGCTACCTGTATCACTCCGCCCTGACATTATCATTAGGGACACTTATCTCTCCTATAGACATCTATATCACTCTGTTTAATAGCCATACTTATCGCTCTGTTCGGACAATAATACAATATTTACCTGTATCACTCCGTACATTCGACAACAGTGAGATGCCAACCTTATTCCCCGCATGACAACAATGGTGGAATGTCACCCTTATACTCCACATAACAACAACGGTGAAATATCAGCCTTATACTCCACATAACAACAACGGTGAAGTGCCACCCTTATACTCTGTATAACAACAACCAAACCACATAACAATTCACATGTGCTATCATCACAACAACACAACATATCAACTTGTATCACAAGTGCCCGTAGGCCACAACCTTTCCAAAGATTCAACAATATACTACGTCTAAATGCATGAAAACAACCCGGCAACAAAAGGATATCATATGCTAAGAATTTCAACTAAGAGTAGCTCCACAATAAAAGAAATCACATAATGACAACCGTGATAAAAACTCCAAATAAAGCATATAAGAGCAAACTCGACAAGTAAGGAATGTGACATGTAACGACAACTTCAAATAAAGCATGTGATAGTAGACATGCCGAATAAAAGATATAACATGTGCTAACAGTTCCAAATAAGTACATAAAATATGCCTAAGAGTCTAGACCAGTCAATTTCCACATATAAGCCTGAGTATGTACTCGTCACCTCGCCTACACGGCTTTCACATGACACAAATACCTCAAACGATTCAAATCCTAAGTGGTAATTCCCCTACACAAAGTTAGGCAAGATACTTACCTCAAAGAAGCTCGATCGATACTATAAAATGACCTTCTCATGTGAAAAAACATTCGGACGGCTCAAATCTAGTCAAAATAACTTAATATTATAAATAAAAACTATATGCTCGATCGATACTATAAAATGACCTTCTCATGTGAAAAAACATTCGGACGGCTCAAATCTAGTCAAAATAACTTAATATTATAAATAAAAACTATATGAAATAATTTCGGATTATAAAGTTTCGATCTTTAATAAAAACTAAAAAGTTAACCTAAAAAAGTCAATCTCGGGCCCGCACCTCGGAACTCGATAAAATTCATAAAATGCAAAAACACATTCCGATACGAGTCCAACCATACCAAATTTATCCAATTCTCACATGAATTCGTCCTTCAAATCATCATTTTATATTTTTGAAAGTTTTCACAAAGTTCTCATTTCCCCCCAACTCAAACCACTAATATAATGATAAAAACAAATATGGAATCATGGAACAAATCAAATGCGGGTAAAGAACATTTACCCCAATCCAACACGTGAAGAACCCATAAATATCGCTCAAATCTGAGGTCTACAACTCAAGATATGATAAAAATGGCCAAACCCTCAAAATATAATTCTTATATTCTGCCCAGGAATTTACATATCACGATCGCGGAAATACGCATGCGATCGCGAAGAGGAAACAATAGCTACAAAAACTATGCATTACGTGATCGCGAGAAAAATAGTGTGATCGCAAAGGCAAGCGAACAAGAGAAGCGCGAATGCGCAACACCTTCCGTGAACGTGTAAGCCAACGAGCCTGCCTCCTTCCACAGCATTACGCGATTGCGATATCCATGAGGCGAACACGACTGACAAACAACTCAAGCATCGCGAACACTGAAATAGCTATGCGAACGCGAAGTTGAACCATGCCCATCTCCCGTAACACATCACGATCGCGACAACGTACACGCGATCACATAGAGTACTAGAAGCATCAGAAAACGAGCAACTCTAAAACATGACGAAATGGTCCGAAGCCCATCCGAAACACACCGGGCCCCCCAGGACCTCTTTCGAACATACCAACAAGTTTCATAACATAACACGGACTTGATCGAGTTCTCAAATCACATCAAACAACATCAAAATCACGAATCCTGCCTCAAATCGAATTTAATGAACTTTCAACTTTTATAACTCACGTCGAATCATATCAAATCAACCCGGAATGAAGTTAAATTTTGCATGCAAGTTCCAAATAATACAACGGAGCTATACCAACTCCCGAAATCGAAATTTGAATCGATATCAACAAAGTTAACTCTCGGTCAAACCTTGTAACCTACCAAGCCTTCAACTTTCCAATTGTTGCCAAAATGCATCAAATTAACGTATGGACCTCCAAATCTAAATTCGGACGTACGCCTGAGTCCAAAATCACCATATGAAGCTATTGGAATTATCAAAACACCATTCCAGAGTCATCTACACAAAAGACAAACTTTAACTAACTCTTTTCACTTAAGCTTCTTAAACAAGAAACATCCTTCCAAATCAATCCTGAATCATCTGAAATCCAAACTTTACCACACAGACAAGTCATAATACAAAATATTAAGCTGCTCGAGACCTTAAGGTACCAAACGGGATGATAATTCACAAAATGACTGGTCGCGTCGTTACATCATCCCCCTCTTAAACAAACGTTCTTCCTCAAACGTGCCAAGAGTCGTTACAAAGTCATCAAATCGCTGAATGAACTTACCGTACATATACTTGCGGGGTGATCCCATGTCACCCCAATCCACATATCCCGACAACACCATATCAACTGAAACTTTCTCCTCGAACCTACACTAATAAGCCTTAGAACCAAAATTTTCACTATCCGATCATTTCCCAAAGATTCGATTCCCATATCAACACATGATATCAACCTCAACCAACTGCAACAACTCATGTATACACCTACAACCACATGATATAACACATCACACATAAGTCCATAACAATATCTCTGACCACCATAGCTGCCTATAATCAACTATAGCACCGACGAATAACCCTATCTCAGCTTAAACCTCGTCCCAAACCTTTACAATGCTAACAACGATACAAGAAACATGAGGACCTCATAACCATTCACATGCATCAATAAGTCACTTCTAACGCCACTGATCACGTCCAAAGAACACCTCAAAAGAGGTATGAAACGGTCGTATGCAATAATAGAAACCCAACTTACAGTCTTGGTCGAATCCACAGGGAGCTAATATGGGAGTTCGGGGTATATATTTTAAGTTGAGCAATTAGATTATCTAGATTGCACTCTCACAACAAGGATTTGTTTTCTATTTCTAATGCTACACTAATGATTTCAAAATAAAGAAAGAACACTAGAGATACATGTTTTTAAGGTTTTTTCAAATGTATAAAAGGCCTAGGGCTATGACCATGACCTAGGTGTTTGCCTAATGGGAAAAAGGCTTTACTATTTTTTTGTCGATTGGGGTGTATTATAGATCTTAGTTCTAAATTACCCACTCACTACTTCTCAGTCAGAGAATGGTTTTGCCCAATTTGGTTTTCTCAATACCAAATTGGTATCACCCAAAACAGTTGATAAGAGCTCAAGTCGGGTTATTACTATCTCTAGGCTGAACCCTTTAATTGGGTTAATCAATCTCTCAATTGACCCAATTCCATGTTAGCCTAGTTATCCTAGATTAGGTCCCTCTTTAACAAGTAGAGACTAATTCAAAAAGGCATGAATCAATGTTTGCAACTATTAATTCTAAAATTGAAGTATGAACTAAGCCAAATAATCAACACCCAATCATAAACAAGTAGAAAATTAATCACACATAAGGTTTACACACTACGGTTGGGTCACAACCCTAGTAAAAATCTAGCTACTCATTATGGGATTTGAAGAAAATAAATATGAAAAACTAATTAAACTCATAATGGAAGATTAAAATGATAAAATCTAATGTTGAAATACTCAAATAAGCTAAAACGTCCTAAAATAGCAAAGAAAAATGGCTACAACAGCTCTCTATGTTCAAAACTTGACCTAATTTTGTGAAACTCGTCTATTTATACAAAACTAAAAATCTAGGACAAAAATGCCCCTCGGGAGGTTCTACGGCCGCACAATTCTATGTGCGATCCCCAGATTTCTTCATCTGACAGGAACTGGAGTTTTGCGGCCGCGAGGCATTCTTCTGCGGCCTGCACACTTCTGGATTGCGGCCGTGAGGTATTCTTATGCTGCCACACACTTCTGGACTGCAGCCGCAAGGTAACACTTCTGTGGTCCTTACAATTAGGATTGCGGCCGCAAGGACTCTTCTGCAGCCGCATAAATATTGTGTGGTCCGTAATTCATAGAAGCTCGTGGATATACTCTATGAACTTCGACTCGTAGCCTATCTTTGTGGCCACACAATTCATGTGCGGTCCTCACTTTGTGAAAATGTCTTGTAGATTTTTCCTCTTTGTTTGTGGCCGCAGATGGAATTCTGCGATCCGTAATTTTTTCTACGTTCGCATAATGCCTTCTTCGGACCGCATATTTGTGCTTATGCGCCCTTGATTGCATTATGCTTCGGATTACTTCTTTTTGAGTCGAATTTCATCTCGGGAGAAAAATTTCTAGCATTCCTGCAATTTTGCACAATGTCATTAATTTTGGGAACACAATTCAATGCTTTTAGACTAAAACAAAAGCTAAAAGGTGCTAATAAGCTGTCAAAACCCCCACTTATCAACTCCCTCAAACTTAAGTCTTTGCTTGTCCTCAAGTAAATAAATTAGTTCCCACCTCCAAAAGTTAATGGTGATTTCAACGAGTCAAAGATGAGTCATCCACAAATCAGTTGGGACCAACAATTACCCACACTACTCATGTATTATCAACAAGGAGACAAGTTAAACATTCATGCACATATAATATAATATGACATTTGAGCTGCAAGAATTGACTTTACTCATCAAGGACTGTTGCTCTATAATGTAGGTCATGGTGGACTCCAAACTCTTCCTCTTCTACATTCTATTTGCCTGGCTCACTTAAAAAATTTAGCACTCAATCCAAAGAGTTATGAAAGGTTCACTCATCTCTCTCAAGAGAATGTCGCAAGTACGGCTTCAAGTACCATAGGCTCGCCCCTTATGTAGATTGTTATTAATGTAATCTCACTCGGCTTAAAATCAAGTATGAATTCTTTCGAGATGTAATGAAGGCTTTTGAATTAGGGTTGGATACAGTATGGGTGAGTGGTTACACCTTTCCTTAAGTACTCCATTTTTTATTTCTTGGCTAACACTTTGCCAATTCTTTGAGGCACTTTCTTTTCCTTGGGGAACCAGAGAGACTTAACATCACTCTTTCTTTATCATTACATTCATCTTCTCTCTCTTTGATTTCTCCATGTTTGGCTTCAACTCTTCCACTTATTAACTTTTTTTTTTTGCATTTTTCTTTTTGTTCTTTTCTTTTCTTGCATTTCCTTCTCATAATTTCTTTTATCTTTTTTGTGGCTTGATACCCTTTTCAAGTTCCTTCTCTCTCTCCCAAACTTACATTTTTAGCTATTTGTTTCTCAAGAGTGTTAGGGAAAGCTCAGGTGCCAAGAGAGGGTCACGACAAAACGGGTAAAGGCTTGTAACATAGTTATCAAATGAGAAACGCTCGAGGCTCAAAAGGGTTGAATAGGGATGAAAACATTAGTAGGCAATAGAAAACTCAAACAGGCCAAGGAAATCCTACAATCACTTCTCAAGCCAAGCGAAACTTAAGATTTTGCCTTAAAATACATTCGGGGCAAATTCTAGACCTTTCGCACGGATACTTGGACTAGTAATAAAGCATCTCACCCCTCACACAACTAGATTGTTAAAGAGGATAGATTCGAGGGCCCACAATGACCACATCCAAGATTGAAAATCACTATGGTTTAATTAAACCATTCGATGGTTTCCAAAGTCAACACAAGAGTAACAAAGTTACTAACTAGAGCTATTTCTTTCATAAACCTTGTTTCTAATCATAAGCACGTAGTTAAGTGTGTTGGTACCCGTTGAAGCATGTTTGACTCTTAGAGCATGACTTAATTAGGTATTTATATTCATTACTACTAATACTATTACCTAAACACCACAAATGGACTCATTCCCTTAAGAAGGTTGACACGCCATCCATCGTTGGGATGAGTCACCTAGTTCATACAACAACTACCTTGAAAAGAACTGTGGAATTAAGAAAACTAAAGGCTTATTATCTACTAGAACGTAAGAAGAAGCTACTAAATCAAACAAAGAAGCTACAAACTCAAACTAAGAACTAACAAAGGAACAAAAATAAAGAAGCTAATAAATAAAAAAACTACCGAATATACATAATGAAAGAAAAAGAGAGAATATATACAGAATAAGAAAGAAATAGAAACTAATATCAAGTTATTACGGGCCAAATGTTTCAGAATATATAAAATATGATCAATAAACTCCACCTCCCCCCCGCCAAATAAAGATAAACATTGTCCCCGATGCTTAACAAAATATGAGTAAAAGAGGGGGAAGAGTAAAGAAAACTCCCTATGGCTCCTCGGACATCTCTGTGTCCCCAGCAATGTCACCGCCCTCAGTCTCATCCAACTGAATCTTATCATCCTCAACTCTGGGTGTGACTGGGTTGGTGAACATCTGATGCACTGCCTCGGCAGTGTCAGCAACAGAGTTTGGATCCTCAGACTGTCCAGCTGGTGCCACCGGTGCTGATGGTGTTGTAGGGTCTGAGCCTGAAGCATGTGGGTCAATCAACATGTCAAGGGGGATGTCTCCGGCTGCAACAAGCTTGGTCACCTGTCTCCGGAGATTGTCCACTGACTTCTTGCTGGCCTGGGACTTCGTCATCTTCTTTACTTCCTTTCTCAACTCTTCCATAACTGACCCGTTTTGTACCAAGGTAGCCATGATGGTGTTCTGGTTTTCTAGGATATTATTCAATGTCTCCTTAACTTTTAGGGAAAACTGAGGTGCCTGAATAGTATATTATGCTGCAACAGTAATGGATAAGTTAGACAACTTTGCAGTTGATGTTTGCATCCAGTTTTTGAGGCTTGCCAATGTCTAGGAGACTCGCGGCATAGAAAATGGAGCTGTAGGCATGGCCACCGGCTTCAAAGATGATGGTGGGGGCATAACTGCAGCATTAAAGGAAGGCCCAGTCGTAGTGGATGGAACATCAATTGTCTCCGCAATCACTACAACTGGCTCATCAGACTGGCTTGTGGTAGTAGACGGTTGACCTTTTCTCTTTGGGTTGTTCGCATCCATAAGTGAGTGCCATGAGAAAGGCTTCTTCGGCCTCACCTTTGTATCAAAATCCCTTAGTTCCACCCCTTTATCCATAAGATATTATGTAATGGTGTTTGGGTACGGGTAGGAAGAGTCATCATGTCGGGAGATCACTGAGACACCCACATTGATAGGGTACCCAAACATAATAGAGGCAATTAAGACTGCCTGAGGAATCGTCAAGTGAGTCTCATTTTGACTCGGGTCCAGTCTGCTGCAGACAAATGATTGCCGCCCTTTTGCTTCGAAGCTCAGTGTGCTCTGGTGGATAGAAACCCCAGCGGTGATCCATGGTGGTGGTGGCCCTAGTGCAACTAGAATCTCCGCTAACCAAGGACGAACTGCATCCCCAAGTGCACATTTTTCCAGATATTCTTTTGGCTAGACATCATCAACTCCCAAGTATGTGTTTAGTGTGTGCTGATCAAATTGCACTTTGAGGTTTCGCATTTTTGTCACCTTTGTCCCCTTTTTGATATGCGCCACATTCACGTAGAATTCCCGGACAAGGTATTCCTTAGCATCCACCACACTCTGGTTAAACCACATCCACCCTTTGCGTTCTCTAAACTGCCTCAGCACGGCCAGTTTGTACTTCTCTAAATCTGTCAGTAAGAACTGTCGCTTAAGTGTTAGCAACCTCGCCGACCACCATGTGCGGAAACTAGTGAAATATGCTAGGCTAACAAATCGGTCCACCCAAACCTCTTTCATCTTTATTCTTTAAATCCCAGCAGTTGTGGCATCTCCCCTCTACCATCATCGGGTATGTCCTGAATGTGTGTATCGTGTGTCCTAGGGACTAGTGCTGCTGAAGGCTCAGAAGCCTGACTAGAACTTTCCAATCCCTTGGAAGTGTTGTGAGATGAGGACGACTCGTTCCTAAGTTGAAGTCTCTCTGGGGGACTGGACTGTACTACCGGTTGTTCTAGAACAGAGGCTGAGGTGTCCTCTGATACGTCCCTAGACGGGGCGATAAACTCGTCTCGGAGAGATTTGCACCTCTCTCTCTCTCCAGGTTGTTGTCTTTTTTCTGATTTCCTACCGTTGGGCAAAATGTAAAGCTATTTTGCCTCGTCCCCGAGAAGGTTCACCCCTCCCTTTGGATGTGTCGCATCTAACTTTAGATAGAATCAAACAAAGACGGTTGTTAGTTGCAATTCGATGTTCAGGCATACACAATAGATATACAAGAATACACCAGAAAACACAATGAGGGTCATAGACACAGTATGCTTGCATGGTAAGGATTTGCGGTCCGTATAATTTTAACATGGTAACAGCATAAAGGCATGAAACTATGTTGACCTAGTCCCCAATGAGCATGTATTATTTAACCCACAACAGAGTTACCCCCACATGAATGCACAATTGAATTCTATTGACAAATGGCCTAAAATTAATTAAAAAGCTACAAATTAAACTAAAAAATGAAAAATTCTAACAAGGAATTTAAGCATACCAGATGTGAATGAGTGCAAGGGATGAGTGATCACAATTGTTGGGCGTGTGGGAAAATGATTCACTAAGAAATTGCAATATAGTGCAAGATTTTGTGCTCTGGGAGAAAAAAGAGTAACAGTTGCCCTGACCCTTTATTTATACTAGTGATTTTCTAAGGGAAAGAGAAGCGAGTACGGACACACAATTTCAGTTACGGTCCGCACTCTATTACCTGTTGAACTTAAGTTAGTGTCTTGTCTACGGTCTGCAGAATTCTACTTGCGGCCGCAGATTGTTTGTTGCGGCCACAAATTTCCTGTTGCGACCGCATATTGACCATTTTTCTGACAGACCAACTTCAGAGAGTAGGAATTTTCCACCTTCCATTTGTGAGGTCCGCAAGATAGTTGTGCGGCAACAGAGCACTCTTGCTGTAGCACACCAAATTGTGCGGTCCGCACAAATAAACTGCGGTTCGCACTTCTTTCAATACTTATCCTCATTTTTGTCCATAGTTCCTGTAAGTCACACACAACCCTGTATCATACTTCAAATCAAGTTAGCATAAAAATAACACCTAACTACAAAAGAAAAAAAGGAAAAAAAACATGGGTTACCTCCCAAGAAGCGCCTGTTTTAAAGTCGCAACACGACATAGAATACCATCAATTGAAATGAATGACCGCCACGACATGGATATATCCAACTTTTCCTAAATAGTGCTTCACCCGGTGACCATTGACTCAGAATACTTTATTATTTTTGTTCTTCAAGTCCAATGCACCAAAAGGTGTCACACCCACAATTTCAAAGGGACCACTCCATTTAGGCTTTAGATTTCCGGGAAACATCCTCAACCTTGAGTTGAAAAACAATACGAGATCGCCCACCTTGAACTCTTTGTTCCAAATATATTTGTTATGAATATATTTCATCCTTTCTTTGTACAAGGATGAACTTGTGTAGGCATGGTACCGAAATTCATCCAATTCATTCAAATGTGCAACCCTCAAGTTAACGGCTACATCCCAATCAAGATTTAACTTCTTCAGAGCCCACATAGCCTTGTGCTCAAGTTCTACCGGAAGATGACAAGCTTTTACGAACACCAAACGATACGGCGGCATTCCGATAGGTGTTTTGTAAGTCGTCTGATAAGCCCATAATGCATCATCAAGCTTCTTGAACCAATCCGTCTGGTTAGCATTCACTATTTTGGACAAAATACTCTTTATCTCCCTGTTGGAGACTTCCACTTGACCGCTAGCTTGTGGAATACAGGGAGTTGTGACTTTATAAGTAACACCATACTTGATAAGTAAAGTGTCGAAAGCCTTGTTGCAAAAATGTGACCCCCCATCACTTATAATAGCCTGCGGAGTACCAAGCCTTGTGAAAATAATCTTCTTTAAGAAGGCCACCACACTTCTCGCTTCATTGATGGGTAGAGTAACGGCCTCCACCCATTTGGACACATTATCCACTGCGACCAAGATGTAGGTGTTTCCACAAGAACTCACAAAAGGACCCATGAAATCAATACCCCACACGTCAAAAATATCAATATCCAAATGGTGGTGAGAGGCATTTAATTTTTCTTCGAGATTCCACCAACCCGTTGACATTCATCACATCTTTTCATGGGCTCACTAATATTCTTGTAAAGAGTGGGCCAATAGAAACCACAACTTAGCACTTTGGTCACCGTTCTTACTCCACCATGGTGGCCACCATATGGTGTAGAATGACAAGCTCCAAGAATTTCACCTTGCTCTTCTTCCGGTACACATCTTCTAATCACCCTATCCGTACAAATTCGGAAAAGGTATGGTTCATCCCAATAATAATCTTGACAATCCCGTTTGAGCTTCTTCCTTTGGTTTGAAGAGAATTCATCTGGAATGATACCACACACAAGGACATTTGCTAGATTTGAGAATCATGGCACCTCTTTTATTGAAATAGCCAAGAATTGTTCATCGGGGAAGGAATCATTGATTTCAAGGCCATCATGCGGCCTCCCCTCCTTCTCCAAATGAGACAAGTGGTCCGCCATTTGGTTTTCACTCCCTTTTCTATATTGGATGTCAATATCAAACTCTTGCAACAAAAGAACTCATCTCATCAACCGAGCTTTGAAATCTTTCTTGCTCATAAGATAACGAAGTGCCGCATGATCCGTGTGGACAATGACCTTTGCACCCATAAAGTACGAGCGGAACTTCTCAATTGCAAACAACTAAGAGTCGGGGTGGAATCCACAGGGAGCTAAGATGAGAGTTAGGGGTATATATTTCAAGTTGAGCAACTAGATTATCTAGATTGTACTCCCACAACAAGGATTTGTTTGTATTTCTAATGTTACACTAATGATTGCAAAATAAAGAAACAAGACTAGAGATATTTATTTTTAAGGTTTTTCCAAATAGATAAAAGTCCTAGGGTTGTGACCATGACCTAGGTGTTTGACTAATGGATAAAGGCTTTACTGCTTGTTTTGTCGATTGTGGTGTATTATAGCTCTCAACTTTAAATTACCAACTCACTACCTCTCAGTCAGAGAGTGGTTTTACCCAATTTGGCTTTCTGAAGACCAAATGGGTATCACCCGAAACAATTGATAAGAGCTCAAGTCGGGTTATTATTATCTCTAGGTTGAACCCTTTAATTAGGTTAATCAATCTCTCAATTGATCCAATTCTTTGTTAGCCTAGTTATTCTAGACTAGGTCCCCCTTTATCAAGTAGAGACTAAGTAAAAACAGGCATGAATCAATGTTTGCAACCATTAATTCTAAAATTGAAGTATGAACTAAGCTAAATAATCAACACTCAATCATAAAAAAACATAAAATTAATCACCCATAAGGTTTACACACTAGGGTTGGGTCTCAACCCTTGTAAAAATCTAGCTACTCCTTATGGGATTTGAAGAAAATAAAGATGAAAAGCTAATTAAACTCATAATGGAATATTAAAATGATGAAATCTAATGTTGAAATACTCAAATAAGCTAAAATTTCCTAAAATAGCAAAGAAAAACGGCTACAACAACTTTCTATGTTCAAAACTTGACCTAATTTTGTGAAACTCGTCTATTTATACAACACTAAAAATCTCGGACAAAAATGCATCTCGGGAGGTTCTGCGGCCGCACAATTCCATGTGCGGTCCAAAAGTTTCTTCATCTGGCAGGAACTGGAGTTTTGCGGCTGCACATTTCTGAACTGCGGCCGCAAGGCATTCTTCTGCGGTCGCACATTTCTAGACTGCGGCCGCAAGGTAACACTTCTGTGGTCCGCATAATTAGGAATGCGGCCGCAAGGCACTCTTCTGCAGCCGCACAAATCTTGTGCAGACCGCAATTCACAGAAGCTCCTAGACTTGGTCTTTTTGCATACTCCCTGAGCATCGACTCTTAGCCCAGCTTTTCGGCCGCACAATTCATATGTGGTCCGCACTTTGCGCAAATGTCCGCTAGATTTTTCCTCTTTGTTTGTGGACGTAGATGGAATTGTGCGGTCCACAATTTCTTCTGCGGCCGTTGAATGCCTTCTATGGATCGCACATTTGTGCTTCTTTGCCCTTTATTGCGTTGTACTTAAGATTACTCATTTTTTAGTCGGATTTCATCTCGGGAGACCAACTTGCAGCATTCCTGCAATTTTGCACAATTTCTTTAGTTTCGGGAACACAATTCAATGCTTTTAGACTAAAACAAAAGCTAAAATGTGCTAATAAGCCGTCAAAACCCCCCAAACCTAGGAACACACCTCGTAAGCTAAAACCCCATTAGCACAACGTGAATATGACTAAATATGCAAAGAGAGACACATTAGAGAACTATAAAACAAGCCCAAAAGGCACAACTCCCTATCAGTACCATACTACAAATCAATTTCACAAGGGAGAATCAAAACATATGAACTAATCACAAGGATCTCATCCTAATATAATTCCACTGCGGCACGCAACTCGGTCCAAACATAACAAACCGCATGAAAGCGCGAGGGTCTCATCCTCAACTATGGATCACAAGTAGAATACACCTTACACAAACCGAAAAATTCCACTAACTAAATTCCGCAAAAATAAATCACGACACGTAATGCACTCCCCATACCAGTAAAGCATATAAATCAAAAAATGTAACCAAATCATTCAGAAATCACATCAAAACCTACTTGATGAGTAACAGAAAGTCACTTCTAATCTCATAACTCTCAATAGTGAACAAAATAAAATGATAGACACGGTCTACAACTATAGAATCTCCCAATAGGGGTAAAACACATAAGCATAATACAAAATTTCAAAACTCACCCATATGTGAAGCAAGATAGGAGGACTCACCCCGATGAGCAGAGCCGAATCAAATAAGAATGATGCTCCTCTATAACAAATCGAAACCATACTTGTAACGACACCATTTGGTGTAGCAGTCTCAGCCATACCACAGAAAGCATATCAACGGGCCGGGCCTTCCCCTCTAGGGCACCCTCTACCCGTTTGTCCTCCACCCCTAACTGGCTGTGCAGGTGGAGTAGCAACTGGAATGTAGCCCGTAGCCTGAGTGCTATGATGAAATCATCCCCACCCGAGTCTAGGGAAATCTCTCATGATGTGCCTTTATTACCACATTCATAACAACCACTCTTGGGGCATGGCTGCTCGTACCGAGTTTGTGCCGGATAACTGGAATAACCATTGTAGGAACCCCGTGCTGGTGGTGCACTAAAAGATAACTGCCCCACATGAGTACCCTGACTAACTAGAGCACCACGAGTAGTCTGAAGTGCAGACTGGACTGCCCGACTGCCCGAGCCTCCCCCATGATGAGTCATAGCTGAAGAGTATAATTCACTGAACCCTCCAAAACCTCGAGACTTCTTGGTCTCCTTATCCTCTCTATCCTCACTCCAAATACGCGCTAACATCCTGGCAATCTCCACTACCTGCTAAAATGGAGTGTCAGTCAGCAACTCCAGAGCCATGCAGAATCAAAGATCATAACTGAGCCCCTCAATGAATCTGTGGACTCGCTCTCTGACTGTAAGAACCAAAGTAGGTCCATGATGGGATAACTCACTGAACCTGATGGCATACTCTAACACCGTCATGGTTCCCTAACGCAGCTGCTCAAACTCTGCGCGCCATGCATCCCGAAGGGTCTGGGGAACAAACTCTCTCAAGAACATCTCCGAAAATTGAACGCAAGTGGGTAATGTTTCATCGGCTGCTCTACCCTCCTCATAAACCTGTCACCACTGATACGCTGCTCTTGACAACTAAAATATAGTAAAAGAAACTCCGCTCACCTCCATAATACCCATGGTGCAGAGAATACATTGACACTTCTCTAGAAATCCTTTTGCATCCTTGATAGTGTGCCACTGAAAGTAGGTGGACTATACCTCTTGAACATCTCAAGCCTCTTTTGTTCCTCCTCTAATGCCCCTGGCCTGACCTCAGGCTGAACCAGAATAACAGGCTATACCGGCACCACACCCGAACCCGACCAATATGAGCCTACTTCTTTGGTGTACGAGCGGTGGGGGTTTGAGCGCCTACAGTGCCTGCCCCCCAATTGGAGCTACTAGCGGCTCTTTAACTACTGCTCTATCAGGTGCTCTAGCTGCGGCGTGTGCCCCTACTCGGCCTCTACCTCAGCCCCGGCCTCTCACGGCTATAGCAGGGGGCGCAAGTATCTACTTAGCTGATCCGATAGCGCGTGTCCTCACCATCTGTGAGAGAATAGAGATACAAAGGGTAAAACTTCGAAATAAACAAAATCCGCACGACATGAATGAAAGAAGTGGAGATTTTTCCTAATAGTTTTGTAGCCTCTCGAAGCTAAGTACAGACGTCTCCGTACCGATCCTCAAGACTCTACTAAACTCGCTTATGACTTGTAGCACCTATGAATCAAAAGCTCTGATACCAACTTGTCACGATCCCAATTTCCCTCCACAGGATGTTGTGATGGCACATATTCTTTAAGACTAGGTAAACCTAACACTTACTGAATTAATGGCAAAATTCAACCAACAACTATTAAATATGAAATAGAAATTTCTATACAAAGCCAATAATCCCAAAACCGGTAGTACAATCCATAAGCTCTATTGAGTTCACTAGAAACTCTCTAAGTACAACTATTCCGGAATAGAAATAAATTTTACATAAATAACTTCTGAAGGCGACTCTGTGGCCTGCAAATACGACGACAGGTATACCTTGAAGTCTCCACAGTAATATTTGATCTTCTATTTAACAATCAACAGTTTCCAAAGTACCTGGATCTGCACAAAAATATGCAGAGGTGTAGTATGAGTACACAACGGTCGATACCCAGTAAGTATTATGACTAACCTCGATGGAGTAGTGACGAGGTACAAGTCAAGACACTCACTAGACAAAATAAGTTATGCAGTATAAAAGTGTAAATCAAATAATAGAAAGCATAAATCAGAAAATGGCAACAAAATCAACATGTGATATAAATAGTAAAGCAATAAGAACATCATGAAGTTGCATTGATACCAAATAAGGAACACAAAGGAAAATCAATTAATCAAGTCGTTCTAACACAAGTTTCATACCGAAATCACTCAGTGATACTTCATCTCATAGTTACAAGTCACGGGTCTCAACCACCATCATATACTCACGGCACCTCATGCCCATATCTCGCATCACAACCTCACGGACAACTCACGTGCCAAAATCTCAATCCATCCGGCATGATCACATGCCCATATTCACAATCCGCCCGGTATGATCTCAGGCTCACATTCACAATCTGCCCGGCATAGTCATATGCTTAATATCAATACAAAAACAGATAATACAAGAACACATGGGCATGATCAATAAATGTCAAGTTTCATACTCCTGAGCTAGTATAAGTGACATGCTACGGTGTATGCTTGTGCGAGTCTACTACTGCAACCCAAATCAACAAGTAATATCAAATACATTGAATAGCTCATCGAAACAACCAAGCAAGTCTCGCAAGGTGTATGACAAACACAAGGAAAGGCACACCACCACACGAAAATCACCAGCACAATGTCTACAAATCATCACACAACATCCCTGACATTACCACCCTTATATTTTTTTATAGCCACATGTATCACTCCGCCCTGACATTATCATTAGGCACCCTTATCTCTCCTATAACCATCTGTATCACTCCGTAAAATAGCCATCCTTATCGCTCTGTCCGGACAATGACAACAATAGTGAAATGCCACTCTTATACTTCGTATAACAATAACCAAACCACACAACAATTCACATGTGCTATCATCACAACTACACAACATATCAACTCATATCACAAGTGCCTGTAGGCTACAACCTTTCCAAAGATTCAACAATATCAATATTTTTACAAAAAATAGCCCACGGCTCAACACAACGTATATAGAATCTCAATAACAACAAAATGAACGGAAAAATAACTCAACAAGGAACAACACCCCCTTTAAACACAACTTCAATTAGAATAGATTAATGACTCTCAATAACTTCAATTCCAATTAATTGTTTAAGGATAACCTCGATAGTGAAAGTACTTCCATGAAATGGCAAACTTCAGACTCTAGTGTATGAGTTAGGCTAACAATGAAGGAGATGGCACGAATTGGTACTACGTCTAAATGCATGAAAATAACCCGGCAACAAAAGTATATCATGTGCTGAGAATTCCAACTAAGAGTAGCTCCACAATAAAAGAAATCACATAATGACAAAAGTGATAACAACTCCAAATAAAGCATATAATAGCAAACTCGACAAGTAAGGAATGTGGCATGCAACGACAATTTCAAATAAAGAATGTGATAGTAGACATGAAGAATAAAAGATATAACAAGTGCTAACAGTTCTAAATAAGTACATAAAATATGCTTAAGACTCTAGACCGATCAATTTCCACATATAAGCCCAAGTACGTACTCGTCATCTCGCCTACACGGCTTTCACATGACACAAATAGCACAAACGATTCAAATCCTAAGGGGTAGTTTTCCCACACAAAGTTAGGTAAGATACTTACCTCAAAGAAGCTAGACCGATACTCTAAAATGACTTTCTCGTGTGAAACACCCTTAGGACGGCTCAAAGCTAGCCCAAAATAACTTAATATTATAAATAAAAACTATAGGAATTAATTTCGGATAATAAAGCTTCAATCTTTAATCAAAACTAAAAAGTCAACCTAAAAAGTCAATCCCGGGTCCGCACCTCGAAACCCGATAAAATCATAAAATCAGAACACTCATTTTGATACGAGTCCAACCATACCAAATTTATCCAATTCTGACATTAATTCATCCTTCAAATCATCATTTTACATTTTTGAAAGTTTTCACAAAATTCTCATTTTCCCCAACTCAAACCACTAATTTAATGATAAAAACAAAGATGGAATCATGGAAGAAAATCAAATCCGGGTAAATAACACCTACCTCAATCCAACACGTGAAGAACCCCTAAAAGATAGCTCAAATTCGAGGTCTATAACTCAAGATATGATAAAAATGGCCAAACCATCGGAATATAGTTCTTATATTCTGCCCAGGCATTTGCACACCTCGATAGCGGAAATACACATACAACCGTGAAGAGGAAACAATAATTGCCCAAAAAATGCACTACGCGATCACGAGAAAAACAGTGTGATCGTGAAGGCCAGCGAACCAAAGAAGCACGAACGCGTAACATCTTCCGCGAACGAGTAAGACAACGAGCCTGCCTCCTTCCACAATACTACATGATCGCTATCTCCATGACGCGAACACGACTTACAAACAACTCATGCATCGCGAACACAGAAACAACTATGCGAACACGAAGAAGAACCATGCCCAGCTCCCGCAACACATCGCGATCACGACAGCATACACGCGATCGCATAGTACCTGAAGCATCAGAAAACCAGCAGCTCTAAAACATGACGAAATGGCCCGAAGCCCATCCGAAACACACCCGGAGCCCCCAAGAACCCGTCCGAACATACCAACAAGTTTCATAACATAACGCGGACCTGCTCGAGGCCTCAAATCATATCAAACAACATCAAAACCACGAATAGCGCCTCAAATTGTCTGTCATATTTTTCTTTTACACGTCCCTCAAAAATAATAATTAGGAGGATTTTTAGACTATTTTACCCTTATTTATGTCTTAAGATATGATCTTTGTTCATTGAATATTTACTCATTGTATGTGCTATCTCAATTTTCAAGAACAAATATTATTAAGGACAAAACAAGAAAAGTATAATTTAATTTGTCTTGCATTTCTAAAATGACAGATAATTTGAGACAAATGGAGTACTATATGTTATTGACTTCAAAGTCACTAAGGACCCGTTTGTCCATAAAATAAAATAAAATCAATTTTCTTTTTCAAAAATGTGTTTGTCCATGAAATTTGAAATTTTGTAAATTTTTGAATTTTTTTCGAAAATGAGTTTCTAAAAAACAAAAAATGGTTTTCCAAAATTTTTAATTTTTTTTCGCCACTCACAAAATTACAATATTTTTTAAGTGAATTATATGTTCAAACATAATTTCAAATATTACACTTTTTCAAAAATTACTATTTTTATGTCCAAACATTTAAAATGTATTGTGCCGTTCAAAAAAATATCTATTGTCTTTTTTCTTTTTGGTGTATTCCTTGATACCACTTGATTGGTAACTTGTCTGACCAATTAGTTTGACGCAATATACAACATACCATACCCCAAATTTGATCTCTTTTTCATTTTGATCTAGATATTTATTTACACTTTACAGTACTACTAGTTATCGGCTACTAGTGCCCAACAGCCAAAGTGAACTGTAAAGTACTTCCTTTTCAAAAACAAATTACTGCCCAAAGGAGACAGAAAGACTGAGATTATCCTTTTGGATCATTCATCATCAAGATTCAAGTCTTGAGGTTTTGTAAGTTTCTTTTTTTCTTAATAATTCCTTTTCACTTTTGGATGATTTATAATCTCTGTAATCTGTAGCAATGGCTCTTATTTGCTTTTTTGTACTCCTTTTTTTGAGAAAATGACAAAAATGATCCTTTATCTTTGAGCGTAAGTTTATGAACACAATTATTATAGTGAAATTGGAGTTTCATAGTTTCTTGATGAAGGTGGTAGTCTAAGAGTTAAAATGAAGTAGATTTGTTTTGGAAAAATTACTACTTTTTGGCTATTATAGTATTGCAAAAAAATTTGGTAAGTGTAAATAAGAGTGAAAGTAGAAAGGTGAATATGAATAAAGCCTGATTATTCATTTATTGATATTGAAATCCTCCAAAAAGCCATTCTTTTTTTAGTGAACTAAAAAGTTGTCTATTTTTCAAATGGAAGAACTGCAGATATAAAGGCTTTATCTTCTTGATCTGGATGTCATTTCCTACTGAAGTCTGTACATTTTAGTTTCGTACACACTCTCTGCCTTCGTAAGGTAGGGGTAATATATGCCTACACACTATGCTTCTAAGATCCACTTATGGGA
The DNA here is from genome assembly GCF_000715075.1 of Nicotiana tabacum. Classification (NCBI taxonomy): domain Eukaryota; kingdom Viridiplantae; phylum Streptophyta; class Magnoliopsida; order Solanales; family Solanaceae; genus Nicotiana; species Nicotiana tabacum. The sequence goes on from NC_134096.1 coordinate 12,780,104, forward strand.
TTTCACCGTGTTTGTTGTTGTTGTTGTTGATTTATAATATTGCAATATATGGAATTAATTCTCAGTCAATACTTCATTTCTCATGATTGTTTCATCTGTTTTTTTTGTTTTTGTTTGGACTTCTTCCTTCTCTAGCAAGAAGCCTGATTGTTATAGTTTCATCCAAAGATGAGTTCCAGAAATAAAGGGATTGCGAAGCCTTGTAATTCATCAGCAAAGCAGAAAGCTATATGTGAAACAAGTACTACACCGACGGTTGATGATATAAATGTAGGCGTAGAAGATATGGGGTTGAACTCTGATAAAAAAGATGGATGGGTAGGGTGTGCTAGAAAGTCCAAGAACAAGGGTGGAAGTAGCAATGCTGGGAAGAATCAAGGGATTCTTCCCACTCCAAAAGCCAAACTGGGAATGTGTAACAATACTGTTGGATCGTCGGGACAGGGTTTTAGGAATACTCGAAAACCTGTTGGCAGAGAATGCTACAAACCAACACCTGCTGCAGTTACTCCTGCCCTGAAGAATGGTTGGGATTGGTCATCTGTCGCTTGTTCCAATGAGGACCAAGATACTTATTATCCTGTTGCTGATGGTGTCAAGGCTTCCTGTGAACATAATGGGGAGGATAATGAATCGGATTTGCCTGATGATGACAGTGATGACGAGTTTCCTAGTGATGACGACGTTGATGATCACTTAGATGTGAATGAAATGAGTCACGAGGCACGCAAGGAAAGTCCTTGGTTCAAGAACCTTTTCAAATGTCTTGACAGTTTGGATGTCACCGAGATTAATGATTTGGAACGACAGTGGCACTGCCCTGCATGCAAAGGTGGTCCGGGTGCAATTGAGTGGTTTCCAGGGATACTGTCAGTGATGACCCACGCAAAAACGAAAGGATTTAGGATGAAATTACATAGACAACTTGCTCAACTTTTGGAGGAAGAGCTGCGTCAGAGGGGAACTTCTGTTGTACCTCCAGGTAAAGTGTATGGAAGATGGGGTGGCGGAGAATTTGAAGATAAGGAAATTGTGTGGCCACCGACGGTGATTATCATGAACACGGTGCTTGAAAAAGATGAAAATGACAAGTGGATTGGAATGGGAAATCAGGAGTTGCATGATTATTTCAGCTCTTATGCTGCTGTTAAGGATGCACGCAGTTCATATGGTCCACAAGGCCATCGTGGTATGAGTGTATTGATTTTTGAGGCCAATGTCGTGGGATACATGGAGGCTCTACGTCTCAGTGAGCAGTTTTCTGCAAAAGGAAGAGATAGAGATGCATGGGAACACAATCCAGATCTCTTTTATCCAGGGGGCAAACGTAAGCTTTATGGTTACATGACAGAGAAAAGAGACATGGACAACTTTAATCGGCATTCACGTGGGAAATCAAGGCTGAAGTTCGAGATTCGGTCATATCAAGAAACTGTTGGGAATCCAGCGATGCAGATGTCGGAGGATAATCAACAGCTCATATGGTACAAGAACAAAGCTGCTAAGCACCAAAAGCGGGCTAAGGCTTCTGAAGAGTCTTTAAAACTGGTAAGTGAAAAGCTCCGTCAGTTAGTCGAAGAGAACAAGATTGTCAGACTGAGAACTAAGATGCACCATGAAGGGAACAAGGAAGAGATGGAGTATGTAGAGAAGTTTTTCAACGATCAGTTGAAAATGATTTACGACGTCAGGACTGCTGAGGAGGACAAGTTTGAAAAGATACAGCAGGAACAGCGTGAGATGATCTATCAATCTAATGCAACTACTTCCTCGTCTGAGGATCATGAAGATAAGCTAGCTGCCTTGAGACACAAATACTGGCTGCAATACTTGGAAGAGGCGGTTGCACTAGAGAAGAAATTGGACCTCGAACTGGCCAAGCTTAGGAGGGAGTGCTCACCAAAGCAATCTGAGCAGGTTAAGAGCAGTGATGCCATTTGACCCTATAGTAATATGTGCTTCTGATCTGGCCTATTTCTCATTTCTGTACTGTTTTATCTAGCTCTTGGTAAATTTAGTTTCACAGAGTGTTTTGGCTAAATTACTGTTATAAATTCCTTATAATGCTTCAACTGCAGTTCCTTGTGTGAACAAATGGATAATGTATTTATCTTGCAAAAAAATCAAGGAATTAACCTTAATTTACAAGAAGGTTTATACACATCATTGTCATAAATTGCCTCCTTCGTTCTTCTCTCTGGACTTCACGCTTCTCAATTTTGTTCTTTAGCCACCAGTAGAGTTTAAAGGCTTTCGAAATCTTTACCTATTACGTAATACTTATTGGCATTGACTATGCAAACAACTATTTTGAAAGTTTGCTTTCCTGCTGCCCCCTTCTTGATGGTACATCTGCTCTAGAATCCCTTGAACTGGAACATTTCTCATATGTGATATTTAGTGGGCGTTTGGACATAAAAATTGTGAAATTCCACAGAAAAGTGAAAAACAAATCAAGTAAAAATGGTATTTGAAAATTAGAGTTGTGTTTGAACATGAATACAATTTGGAGCTATTTTTGAATTTTTGTGATTGATTTGAAGTGAATTTTGAAAAATAACTTTTTGGAGTTTTTTAATTTTTTAAAAAATTCCGAAATTCAACTTCAAGTGAAATTTGAAATTTTCATGAGCAAACACTAATTCCGAAAAAAAAAAATTATGGCCAAACGGAAATCACCTCAAGGAAGTTAAGACTTACGACATGATCATGAATTTATATATGGCTGTTTAGTTCAAAGTGATTTTCTGGGTTGCTGTGTGTTAATTCTGTACTTGGGTCATTTCCCTATGCCAAGCCCGAAGCCCTTTCTCAAGAATCTCAATGGAGATTTGATGCAGTTATTACTCACTGTGATATTTATTATATTATCTATTTAATCTCATTTTTCTTATTGAGTCTATTCTGTTTTTCATGCCATAATGTATTCTTCCGGTTAACTTTAGCACAAATGCAAATTTGGCCTGCAACTGTCATTGTTCTTCTTTGTTATTTTTATTAAGTTTTGTTGTGTATTATCCTTCATACCTTTAGTTTTGATTTAATGGCTTTGGATTAGTCTTCACTCAATATAGATAATAATCCATTAGAATTTGACAAAGACCGGAGTCTATCTTTGCTTTTAAAGCATCATCATTCTCCTGCAAGGGTGAAAACAATAGATAAGGAAAGAATAACAAGTACTATGACAAAAGATATGAAAAACTAATTTTTTCTGTTTTTCAAGAAAATGAACCAATGTATCTAAAGTACAGTTGAAAAGAAAAAGGTAGTTGGTTGAAGATTTTTGATTGAAATATGGTTAAGTTTCAAAGAGAGTTGCTTTCAACTCTCTTAAATTTAATAGCCTGTTTTGTCGAGCTTCTCCAAGTCAAAAGCATTTTTTTTTTTTAAAAGTGTTTTTTTTCCAAAGTCGAAGTGTTTGGCCAAATTTTTTGAGGAAAAAAAGTACTTTTGAGTAGAAGCAGAAGCAGTTTTGTAGAAGCAGAAAAAAGTAGTTTCTTTCCAAAAGCATTTTTTTGAAAAAAATACGCTTAGAATCAGTTTTTAAAAGCTTGGTCAAACACTAATTGCTTCTGAGAAGTGCTTTCAAATAAATTAACCAAACACAAACTGATTCTCACAAAAAATACTTTTGAAAAAAAACACTTTTGAGTAAAAGCACTTCTCAAAATAAACTGATTTTTCTAGCTTGGCCAAACAAGCTATAAGGCTTCTTCCACATCTCAAACTGTGCTTCTGTATTTGTTGATAGAATTAAAGTAGCTTAACCTTAACAGAATATATATATATATATATATATTTTATTTTTTATTTTTATTTTTTTTGCAGTATCGGGTTAAATAGACCTATAATATAATTCACATGAGCATACACTTACACTTTGGTAAGCTTTTGAAATATCTTCACCAGCTGATTGATCATCATTCTCACTGTTAAAAAAAAAGCCAATTCAGACTTTACAGAGAAAATGTGAGATATTACCAAGAGTGTACATCATAACTAAGGAATTCACTTTGTTCAGATTTTCCAATTAGTAAATCCTATCGCGTTTAAATTTTACGTACTGATAGTACTTGCGGTATCAAATTGATATGATTTTTTCTTTTTGGTTTCCAGATTAATTCCCCGGCAAAGAAACAAAAATATACAAACTTTGCCAGGTTAATTTATGCGTGATCACTAAAATTTAAGAAATTATACATTATGCTTGTAAATTATTAACTCTACATTAGTGAAGGCAACACAAGAAATAATAACAAGGCATCCAAAAACTAAAAGAAGATTTTTAATTCTTTTTAGGTTTAGGACTCTTTATATACATAGGGAAAAAAGATTGAAACTAACGTTTAAACGGATATAGTCAAATTGATTTGTTAAAAAATAATACTCCGTAATAACAATTTTGAGCACTTTTATCTTTGAGATTCTTTTTTACTCTATTCTATTGGCTATAGGAGGTTACTTTGTGAGACTTTCTCGTAGAATTTTCTTCTTGTTATAGGTATATTATGTATAGCTCCTCTCGCTTGGAAATACTCTTTTCTAAGCAAACATATACATATGAACTTTTGCATGATTAAATTTCTACAAATAATTAACAATGTTGTCTCTTTTGACTTTTTTCAAACTGAAAAAGCTCCTTCCTTTTCTTCCTAAATTTGAAGACCTCTTATTAGGTGCGGGCCAACATCATCCGGGGAATAAAGTAAATCCTTAATAAGAGGCCTTATATATATATATAATTAGACAAGTGAGGATGTGTAATTAAAAAAAATGAGAACTTAATTTTATAGAGTACAGAAAATTAAATAAATTTAACGTTGATTGCATCACAACTTAAATGAGAGAACTCAGAAAACATACTTCCTCCGTCCCAACTTAAGTGACTCATTTTTTTTAGTAAGTCCCTTTCTATATTTGGTAACAATTCAACTTTAGATTTTTCTTTTTACCATTAATGAGATAATTTCTAGCTCACAAATTTCTATGATTTATTTAAGATTACAAGTTTCAAAAGCATTTATTTATTTCATAAACTACATGTCTAGTCAAACACTTTTATATAAATTGGGACAGAGAGGGTATAATTTATGTAAGAAAAATAAATAATAAGTTAGATTGTTAGATATAGTTACGTGACCAACTAATGAATAGAGAAATACAATTAAGTAAAAAAATAAAATAAGATTGACAAATAACTATTTTAGTTATATTAATTAGAGGAATAAATCGAGTTATTAAAAATTAACATGACAATAAAGAAATAAATTTATCAATAATAAGAGATAATTATATAAATACTATACTACTGTATATAGAAAAATAGTAATTTTGGGGCGCTTAAATTTTTGGGGGCCCAAAACAAGTGCTAGGTCAGGCCGCCCCTGCCCTCTTATCTGCTAGTTTTGGGAATGAGATCTCTTCAATAACTTAATACTCTGGCGCTTTAATTTTTTATTTTATTAGTGAACTTAAATTATTTTCATATTCATTAAAATACACACAATTAAAATTATGCAGAATCCTGACGGTCATATCTGTTGGAAATCCCAGAATTTCAACAAATTACCAGCGCAGAAATAAACCGTTGAAAAAATAGTGGTCGTGAATAATTTCGACAGCAAATCATCGCTCATTCGAAAGTCATTTCAGATGAAAAAGGACTTTCTAATGTACATTTTTGCAATCAGTAAATTTTTAATAAAAGACTGCTTTTATAATGACAATGAACGTAAGAAAAATTCTTGAGCATTGGGGGATTATGTGTTCTTGCTGAAATAAAAAAGAAAGAATGATAACTTGTAAAATTGAAATAATAAAATCATAATATTGAAATAAATTTTGTGTTGGATATATTGACTGAGATGATTGAAAAGCTCTAAATACTTATTGAAGGCTTGAGCACAACCATAGAGAAGAGAAAGCCTAACTCTTTTCTTGTAAAGTAAGATCGATGTGCACGCGCTCTGTAATTGCAAATTAGCGTTCTATTATTCATTCGATTCAATTAGTTATGTTGAATATGACATGATTTTTTGCCAGCTATGCTTAGGGAGTTAGGGTTATGCAAATTGTGGGGCGAAAGGTCATCCCGCCTTCACGTATGATCCGAGGTAGGGTCCTATCCCAAGAGGGTGTGATGTAGGCAGCCTACATGATGCAAGCATTAGTGGCTCCATGACTCGAACCCGTGACTTATAGGTTATACGGAGAAAACTTTACCGTTTCTCCAAGGCTCCCTCCAAATTGTCGGGAAAAACTATTAAGCTTATTTAGGCTACTGGAGTTTGATGTGCTATAATATATTCTTATGCATTTGCCTTTTAAGGATACTGTGACGACAAATATCTTATCGAAGAAATGAAGGTATAATTGGTGCAGACTTCCGGTGTTGACACTTGATAAAATTGTTTGGGCAACTAAAGAGGGTATAATATTCCGTACAAGTAAAATTATCAAGATTATCTCCAATATTTTGATACTTCATGCAGGACCTCTTACAAAGTTTACCCTCTACATTCCTAATTTTAGAGGTTGTACCGAGATTGATGACTTGATATCTTTCCTCTCTAGAAATGGCGTTCAGCATCTTGTTCTTGGACTTCCATTATGTCTTAAACCATACAAATTGTCTTCTTTATTTTTCACATGTTTGCAGTTGAGGCATCTGACTTTTGAAAATTGCTTAATAGAGCTTCTTCCACCAGCCTTTTGATAAAGTTAATTAGACTGAAACTATGCAAAGTTACAAATTCTTCCGAGTTGCTTGGAAGTTTAATCTCTCATTGCATGTTGCTTTAGCATTTGGTGCTGGAGGATATCAGAGTTTCTAATAACAACATCATTGAAATTAATGCTCCTAGGCTAAGATCATTTGACTTCGAAGGCAGTATAAGATCTCTCTTATTTAAGGATATCCCTCGTTAGCTAAACTTTCATTTAGTTACTGACAATATTTTGCATGGGTAGGAAAAATTAATATTGCCATATTTTTTAACCTTTTTCTGCTCTTGAGCATCTCCACTGTCACAACTCAAAGTTCAACTGTCGTAATGGCACATAACTCAACCCACTAGGTAAGCCAAGTAATATTCAACACAACTCATATGAGAATAATAAGAGTAAATGAGGAAAAAGATTGAATTTCTATTCAAACTCTCATGGATTGGTAGTACAAGTCATGAGCTTCTAAGACTTAGAATTTAAGCAGTTGGCATGAAATAAATAAACCATCTGTTCGAAATATACATAAACCGAATTTCAAAAATCTGAAGCTACCAAGGACAAGTGGCAACTATCACCGGAATGCAGGTATATCTTCAATGCCAGCCCCCGCCATACACAACAACATCAGCTTCAAGATCTGCACGCAGAGTATAGTATGAGTACAACCAACTCCATGTACTCAATAAGTAACAAACCTAACCTCACGTTGAAAGCAGTGACGAGCTCGTAAGAAGGTCAGTATCCATCACCAATAGCCAATAATAATTCATAACAATATAGTAAAAATAGTAAAGGTATATAACTCAAGAGATGTAATGCTCAATTCGTTCACAGATACGGAAAAGTAAACATGCTTTTCAAGTGTAATAGTCCAAGTCAAAACCTTACCACTGAAATCAATTAAACACGAGTTTATAAAAAAATTGTGTTTTTTTCCCAATTACAACATCAGATAGGACTTTTCATTTACCAGTTAGCATGAGAGAAATGCATCTCTATGCCTACATGTCAAATATACATGTCAAGTTATCAAATGTCATATCACTGTGTAGTATGAGGAAGATACATCTCTATGCCTATATATCAAATATACGTGTCAAGTAATCAAATGTCATATCACCATCTAGCATGAGAAAGGTACATCTCTATGCCTACATGTCAAATATACATGTCAACTAATCAGTCTCACAGTGAAATCACTAAGTTCATACAGTCTTAGCACACTCTATGTGCCTGGCTCAAATGACCTATTTGATCACACACAATAAATATACGTCAAATCAATAGTATCACCGTAGATCCATCAAATAATCACACTTAGCACTATACGGGTACCTGACATAATTGCCCATCATCGAGCATGTGTATATAACACTGTGTCTGCGCCTACTGCTGGTATGTCAGACTCCGGAGGGGCGGATCCTACCCAAGCGCTAATCATAATCACATAGCCCAAATAATGGGGATTGGTACACGCGTAGCCTCAAATCAGTACAGCTTAGCCCAATGTGGGACCTGGCATATGCGTCACCTCAATATCAATATAACTATTGCGGCGTGCAACCCGATCCATATATCCATATCAATACGGTTCTATGGCCCATATCAATCATCAATCCGCTCAAGTCTCAATATGCAGACATCATCAAACACAATCCAATAATATAACACAAAATATCATAATATGCCACAATAAAGTTCAAACTCGTGTCATGTACAAGGACACCAATAACATGTGTGATAGCATATCAAAAGTGCATAGAGACAGAGATATAACATACGAACGTGACTATCATGACTGTACAGTGTGACGACGGCTAAGGTAAATAGCTCAACATGGAAAAAATAGCCCTATCATGTCTCAAACAATTGAGCAGGTAGTCTAGGCATGATTTCTAGATGAATAATGTCTAACATAGTCGTATAAATGGAGAAAACATGATATCAAAGAAGCATGATAGCAAAACAAGGCATATAATAGCCTAAGAACTATCCGGATCATGAAAACCTCGGTGGACACACTTGCACCTATCACCTAGCACGTGCGTCACCCTAACCCATCTCAAATATCATAGTTCCCAAGGATATTTACACTCAAGTTCAAGTTTATATATGTTACCTACCTCGAACAAGCCAAATTAAATACCGAGCAAGCCAAACATTACTCTAGAAATACCATCTCGTGTGAATCAACCTTTGAATGCCTCAAAATTAGCCAAAAGCAACTCAAAAATATCAAATAATGCCTTATGAAACAAACCCAAGAGATAAAAGTGGAATCTTTAATCAAAAACTCAAAGTCAACCAAAAGGTCAACATGGATACACACCTCGGAACCCGACAAAATGTACAACTTCCAATAACCCATTCGAATACGAGTCCAACCATACTAATTTCATCCAACTCCGACTCCGAATCAATGTTCAAAATCCAATTATACTCTTTAGAAATATTTTTGATAAAAACTCCCAATTCTCTAATCAATATATGGATTAATTCACAAATAAACTACTTTAATCATGTTTAAATACAAAATTTGAGGTTATATACTGACCCCCATGAAAAGAAGAGAAGAATGTCGCGCAAATCACCTAAATCAGAGCTTTAGTACTCAAGCTATGCTCAAAATACCAAAAGAACACAAGGATTTCTGCTTTTGCGCCCAAAAATCCGCACATGCGGTTTTTCAGCTGTCATTTCCACTTTTGCGGACCTTTTTTCGCAACTGCGGGGTCGCAGATGCGGACTCAACTTCGCGTCTGCGAATGACCAACACCAGCTTTCTTCTCTGGCACTAGAATGAGCATAACTATCTCATACGATGTCCAAATTCAACGAGTCTTTTTACTATGGTTCCATAATTATGATACGGATCTAATGCTTCAATCAAAAAATATTTTGGAGCTCATTTGCTTAATGTGATACCACTTATGCTAGAAGAAACAACATCGAAATATCAAAAACAAGCGCAACATAACCCAAACCCATCTGAAACTCACCCGAGCCCCTCGGGAACCCATTTGAAAATACCAATAAGTCCCAAAATATAATACGGACCTACCCGAGGCCTTAAATCCCCCATAACAATATCAAAATTATGAATCATCAATCAAGATCAATCTTTTAAGTTCATAAGTTTCAAACTTCGAATCAAGCGTCCTATTCAAGCCTAACCAATCTGGAATGGGATTCGAACTCGATAACATCAAAGTCAACTCCCGATCAAACCTATGAACTTTTCAAACCTTCAAATTGTCAACTTTCGCCAATAGTGTCGAAACCTTCTAGAAATATCCAAATTCAAATTTGGGCATACACCCAAGTCCAATATCACCATCCGGACCTAACGAAACCATTAAAACTTTGATCCGGGTCAAATAAACAAAAGTCAAACTTAGTCAACTCTTTCAACTTAAAGCTTCCTATATAAGAATCATTCTTCCAAATCAATTCCGAACAACTCGAAGACCAAAACTGAGGATACACGCAAGTTATAATACACCATATGAAGCTACTCATGACCTCAAGACACCGAACTAAGTGCAAATTCTTAAAACGATCGGGCGGGTCGTTACATTCTCTCCCACCTAAACATACGTTCGTCCTCGAATGTGCCAAGAGTCGTTCCAAAGCCATCGAATCACCATACATATACCCGTGGATGATCCCACACCACTCTAATTCTTATAAGACTCACAACACTACCTAACTTAAGATCCTTACTTCAACCTTAGTCCATAAACCTTAGAACCCTAACCCCCAACATCCGAAATTCATTATAAGACGCGATTCTCGCATCTATACAGTGCATAAGTCTGAACAGGCTGAATCAAGCCATAACCATAACCTAACATGTAATCACATGATATACCACATAACCCAGATTCTCATAGCAATAACTTCCGACCACAATAGTTGCTCAATAACAAACCCAGTACCGATATCAAACCTCGTATCAAACAAAACCTTGTTATAATCCTTCGTACACTGCCAATGATGAAAAAACACACAGAAACTCATAACCACCACTTATCATATCAGTAAGTCGTGGAGCTTTCTCGCCCGATTAGAATCATTTCCAAATTCTAAGCTGACTAGAGACATTATTCTTCCAAACATACCTTAATCAAGTCCGATAGCACTCATTCAAGGTCCAATAACCTCACCTCATCTAGTACAAGCTTCTCAACTGATATGCCATGTCACTACCATCTATAGCCGCATATCATGTAATCCATACACCAAACATGCAACAACTCAAATGTACCCAAAAATAGAAAGAGAATCAAATGAGAGAACCATTCCGCAAGCTCAACAGATACCACCACAAACGCATTCGGAACAATAATCCGAACCTGATAACATCAAAGTCAACTCCCGGTCAAACCTACAAACTTTTCAAACCTTCAAATTGCCAACTTTTGTCAAATAGTGTTGAAACCTTCTAGAAACATCCAAATGCAAATACGGGCATACGCCCAAGTCCAAAATCACCATTTGGACTTAACAGAACCATCAAAACTCCGATTTGGGGTCAAATATATCAATGTCAAACTTGGTCAATTCTTCCAACTTAAAGCTTCCTATTTAATAATCATTCTTCCAAATCAATTCTGAACAACTCAAGACAAAAACTGACGATATACACCAGTCATAGTACACCGTATGAAGCTACTCATGACCTCAAACTACTGAATCGAGTGCAAATACTCAAAATAACCGGGCGGGTCATTACATCGACTTGGACAACGATAATGTCGAGGTAAATGTGCTTATCACTTTATTTGGTATGCATTTTTACAAATGGAACATCTTTTGGGCTTTTAGTCATCCTGAACTTTGGCATTTTCGTCCTAGTTTTTTGGCTAGAGCAATCAAAGTGTGCCAAGAAGACTATATGAACTTAATTATGTCAAACGTCTTTACCTATCTGAATTTGTTTGGATAACTTGAAGGTCATCTCATGTGATCTTTGCTTGATTAGAATCTTCCAATCCTTGCAATATATGGAAGTTGAGGTTTTTGACTTTCCTTTCTCTTTCTTATTTTGCACTTCTTTTTATCCTCACTATGTTTAGAGAGATGGGTCTTTAGTAATCCTTCGTAGGTAGATGATGACGGTGATAATGATATTCCAGCTCTAGAATCTCTTGAAGTAGAAGCTTTCTCAAATGTCATATTTAATCACCTTAGGGAAGTTAAAGCTAATATTGTTGACTATAATATATGCACACACTACTAGAAATTCGCTAAAAACCGACCAAAAAAACCGACCAACGTTGGTCGGTTATGGCCAATTACCGACCAAAACGCGACCATTATGGTGGGGACGGTGTTTTGATGGTCGGTAGCTTAAAATGACCATCTGACAAGTTTAATTACTTACCGACCAACTTTGGTAGGAAACATATTTTATTAATTTAATTTTACCGACCAAAGTTGGTCGGTTTAACTAAATTATTTTTTTTATTAATTATTAAAATTAAAAAAAACCGACCAACTTTGGTCGGTAATTGAAAAAATATATTTTTAAAAAATAATTAAAATTAAACATTACCGACCAACTATGGTCGGTAATCTCAACAGTGCAGGCAAAATACCGACCAAAGTTGGTCGGTAATGTTGAATTCTAGGAATTCAATGTTCATTAACCGACCATAGTTAATACCGACCCAAGTGGATGTGATACCGATGGCTGTGACCCGAGTGGCTGTGACCTGAGTGGCTGTGACATGGATGGATGAGATCCATGTGGCTGTGATATGTAGGGATGTGATCCATGTGGATGTGATGCAGATGGCTGTGAGGCAGCTGGACTGTATGTCAGACGTATAGTCCTATGGCCCTGTGATGGAAGACTGGGTGTCTGAATGAAGGTGTACGACTCGTGATGCTGTGGCAGCTCAGTATAGCCGTGTGGTGGAGGATAAGACATATGCATCTCTGAAAAGGGTGGACAAGAGGGAGTATTAGTTTCTACCCTCCTCTTTCCCTTCCTACCCTTTTCTTGACCCCGAGAACTAGTAGGGTCATTGTTACCTTGACCCTTTCCTGCCATCTGCATAATATAATACACATTTAGATTGAAACATATAAGAAACTAGCTATAAAACGAGAGTGCTTTAAAAAACCAACTTTTTAATCGTCATCGACGTATTGTTCCTCGTCCGAGAATTCTTCGTCCTCACTTGTTTGAGCTTCATTAGTTGATTCTTCGTCCTCATTTTCTATAATTGTTACTTTATTTATATCAACTTCTTCCAATATGCGTTCAGGATGTTCCAAATTATTTTCTAACTGATCGTCCACTATTTGGTGAACATTGGAGATATCGTTTTGATATGCAACATCTAACATATTCTCGACTTCCACCCTACCTACAGGCTTAGTTTTTATTACAACCCACCAATCGAACTTATTCCGCCGCAATGGATAAGGAGCATAATACACTTGCCTAACGTTATGTGCAATTATGAAAGGATCATAGCGATCATACTCCCTCGTATGATTAACCTCAATTATGTTGTATTGGTTGTGTACTCTTGTACCTCTTGTTGGATTTGGGTCAAACCACTTGCATCTAAAGAGTATCAATTTCTTATATAGCCAACCTGTATATTCTAGTTGTAATATTTCTTTGACCACACCATAATAATCAATATCTCCAACTTGGTTGCCATCACCACCTTGAACCCACACCCCGCTGTTGTTGCTATTTTTATTTTTAGAGCAATCTTCTGTATGAAACTTATAACCATTCACTACGTACTTAGACATTATTGTGACCTAAAGCCCAGGTCCCCAAGATATATCTTTCAAAAATTGATTTACACCATTATTTGGATTATTTACCTACATAGAGTTAAAAAAATTCATAAGTTAGCACAACTTATGTTTGATACGTGGTTCAAACAGTTTGTAAGTGTGTGTGTGTGTGTATCACTACATATATATATACACACACTTACAAACTGTTTGAACCACGTATCAAATCTCGTATATACAACATCATAGCCAAATTGACCCACGAAGTGACTGTGACATATCAAATATTTTTAGTAGTTGCATCAATATGTAGTCACAGTAAATTTTACATTTTGATAACTAATAAATCAATACTTACTTGAGAAATGGTACAACTTCGGGACAATTTAGCAACACATGAAGTGTAGCTGACTTGTACTCCATATCACTCAAACTTCTCTTTCTAACATCCTTAGAACATCGGCCTGGTTGATTGAATATGGATATTGGTGGATATAATGGATCATTCACACATTCGACCGTGTGCCTATTGGGCCTATTCCTAGAACATGGCACGTTACTCTCAAAATAATAAGAACAAAAATGTGCAGTTTCCTTTGCAAGATAGGCTTCGCATATAGATCCTTCAATCTTATTCCTCTGCTTAACAAATTGTTTGCATTTGCCAATTGTCCTACATAATCTCATGTTAGCCAAGAACATTCAAATAAAATAGAATATTACATCAAACTTATAATATTACCTCTCAAAGGGATACATCCATCTGTATTGAACAGGCCCTCCAAGTCGTGCCTCGTGTACAAGGTGTATTGGAAGGTGTTCCATCACATCAAAAAAACATCATGGGAATATTTTTTCCATCTTACTAGAAATTACACGGATGTTTTGGTCCATCCGAAGTAGGTTTTCTTTCCTTAATGTGGTAGAACACAAGTCTTTGAAAAACAAACTAATCTCTGTGATGGGTTTCCAGATTCTTTCAGGCAAACCACAAAATGCAATAGGCACTAAGGTCTCCATGAAAACATGGCAGTCATGACTTTTCAAATGGCTCAACTTCCCTACCTCCATATCTACTTTTTTTTCAAGATTCGACGCATAACCCTCAGGCATCTTCAATTTCGTAACCCAATCAAAAATTTGTCGTCTTTCCTCCAAAGTGAATGTGTAACTTGCTTTGGGATTGAACACCTTACCATTGTTTGCTATCTGCAAGTATAATTCAGGCCGCCTGCAATATTCTTGTAAGTCCATTCTAGTCTTCGGGTTATCTTTTGTCTTACCTTTAACATCCATCACTGTGTTGAACAAATTATCAAAATAATTCTTCTCAATATGCATGACATCAAGGTTGTGTTGGAGAAGATTATCCTTCCAATAAGGCAACTCCCAAAATATATTCTGTTTCGTCCAATTATGATTAACACCAAATCCGGGGAATCTATAAGGTGGAGCCTCAGTAACTTTACTGAGGTTTTGGACCCTCTCCCAAATTTCCTCACCTGAAAGTATTGGAGGTGGAGAATTATATTCCACTTTATTCTTTTTGAATGCATTTTTCATCCTTCTAAACTCATGATCATCAGGCAAGAATTGACGGTGACAATCAAACCATGATTGCTTTCGGCCATGTTTCAAAGTGAACGCTTTACTATTTTCCATGCAGTAAGGACAAGCTAGCTTCCCAGCAGTCATCCACCCAGACAACATTCCATACGCAGGAAAATCATTAATAGTCCACATTAAATTAGCACGCAAATTAAAATTCTGCTTGGTTGATATGTCATATGTTTCAACACCATCATACCACAATTGTTTTAGCTCATCAATCAAATGTTGCAAATATACATAAATCAAACTTTTCGGATTACGTGGACCGGGGATAATACAATTTAAGAATATATATGGACTAGTCATACACAACTCAGGTGGTAGATTATAAGGTGTAAGAAAGACAGGCCAACATGAATATGGTATCGCAGATATAGAAAAAGGCGTGAAGCCATCCGCACACAGACCTAACCGAATGTTCCTTGGTTCACTAGCAAAATCTGGATATGTCCTATCAAAGTGCTTCCAAGCTTCTCCATCTGAAGAATGACACATAACACCAGGTGATCTTCTATTTTCAAAGTGCCATCTCATATGAGGAGCAGAACTCATCGACGCATATAACCTCTTTAACCTAGGTATAAGAGGTAAATAATGCATCGCCTTGACAACGACCATATTCCCGCTGGAAAGCCTCTTGAAACGAGGCTTTTCACAAAATTTACAACTGTCTAAAGTTGCATCATCTTTATAATATAACATGCAACCATCTTCACAACAATCAATTCTCATTGACGAAAGTCCTAACTTAGAAACCAATCTCTTTGCCTTATAGAAATCACCAGGTAAGTTGATATTAGGGTCAACTAGTTCACTCATAAGGTCAATGAAAGAGTCCATGGTTGCTTGAGAAATATTCCAATTAGATTTGATACTTAGTAATCTAACTGCAACAGACAGCTCAGAGTGCGGACTTCCTTCACGTAGTGGACGACTAGCTTCCTCTAACTGTTCATAAAAACGTTTTGCGTCATCATTAGGAGTTTGTTCAACATTTTCATTGGGCTCACCCCCAAAAGCATCCGCAACCATATCCTAAATTCTAGAATCAAGATTTGTATTCTCCACCGACCTACTACTTTCACCAACAACCATGTTATGAAATATCCCACGGCTACCATCGATCTCTCCATGATTAGTCCACACAAAGTAATTCTCTATAAACCCCTTCCTATAAAGATGAAACTTAACTTCCTCCGATTTTTTAAACTTCATACAATCGCACCTGACACAAGGGCACCTAATTACTCCTTCACTTTGGTATGGTGGAAGTGACATTGCATGTCTAATAAAGTCATCAACCCCTTCTACAAAATCCTCCCGCAATCCCCGCCGATTAGGATAATTTCTATTATACATCCAAGTACGATGTTCCATCTATACAAATAAAACAAGAACAAATTAACTTATTCTACAATTATAAATTAATTATATCGTTTTTAGTTAATTCAAGATAATTATTTTTTCCTAATTACACCAATTTATATCCTAAAAGTTTAATTCATATCCAAAATGTCCAATTCATATCTTAAAAGTTCAATTCATATCCTAAAAGTTCAATTCACAAGAACAAATCCTAAAAACTAAAATTTCAATTCATATCCTACGAGTTTAAACATAAATTAACTAAACTAAAGAAATTCAACCCATACCCTAAAAGTTCGATTCACAAGAACAAATTAATTTATTCTACAATTATAAATTAATTATATCTTTTTTAGTTAATTCAAGATAATTATTTTTTTCTAATTACACCAATTTATATCCTAAAAATTTAATTCATATCCAAAAAATCTAATTCATATCTTAAAAGTTCAGTTCATATCCTAAAAGTTCAATTCACAAGAACAAATCCTAAAAACTAAAATTTCAATTCATATCCTACGAGTTTAAACATAAACTAACTAAACTAAAGAAATTCAACCTATACCCTAAAAGTTCGATTCACAAGAACAAATTAATTTATTCTACAATTATAAATTAATTATATATTTTTTAGTTAATTCAAGATAATTAGTTTTTTCTAATTACACCAATTTATATCTTAAAATTTTAATTCATATCCAAAAGGTCCAATTCATATCTTAAAAGTTTAATTCATATCCTAAAAGTTTAATTCACAAGAACAAATCCTAAAAACTAAAATTTCAATTCATATCCTACGAGTTGAAACATAAACTAACTAAACTAAATAAATTCAACCCATACCCTAAAAGTTCGATTCACAAGAACAAATTAATTTATTCTATAATTATAAATTAATTATATCTTTTTTAGTTAATTCAAGATAATTATTTTTTTCTAATTACACCAATTTATATCCTAAAAGTTCAATTCATATCCAAAAGGTCCAATTCATATCTTAAAAGTTCAATTCATATCCTAAAAGTTCAATTCACAAGAACAAATCCTAAAAACTAAAATTTCAATTCATATCCTACGAGTTTAAACATAAACTAACTAAACTAAAGAAATTCAACCCATACCCTAAACTAAACTAATTCATAACTAATTGACTAATTAACAAAACTAATTAAAACAAGACCCAAACCCTAATCCTCAATAAAATGCAATGTTCAAATAATTGAAACACTAATCAATTGAAACTAATTCATAACTAATTAACAAAACCTAGAAATAATAAATAAATAGGTTGTAATTCAAACCTAGAATTTTTAGGAGATGGAGAAGGTGAGGGGCGGGAGTGGCAGCTGCGACGGCGCGGAGACGGCGAGGGCTGGGCGGTGGCATTGTGGGGTGGGGAATAAGATTTATGTGAGGGAAATAGAGAAGGAGAGGGGAAGATTTTGAGTGAGGGAAATAGAGAAGAGAGGGGAAAATTTCAGAGAAATGGGGGTTTCCCCTGTTTTTTAATTCTCTGATTTCAGAATTACCGATCAAAGTTGGTCGGTAATTTTGGTTGGTACATTAAGTGTTGACCGTTTGACCAAAAACCGACCAACTTTGGTCGGGTTTTTTAAAAAAAAAATTCTTTTTTTTTGTGTTTTTTTTAAAAAAAATATTATAAACTATAAAAAAATATTATAAACTACAAGCATTTATTTTATTTAACTATGCAATTATTATAAATAATTATAAACTATAAGCATAATCTTTATAAATAATTATATTAACTATTTAATTTTAATAAATTATAATAGCATCTATCTAAGTAAATTTTCTAAGTTATAATTAAGTATGTGAGTAATTTCTCACACACACACACATACACTATATTGTAATTGATGCTAATAACTTCTTTTTTCATTCGTTCATCACTAATAATGCATGACATAGATTAATCGATATATAGGTCGAGACGTTTTGATGAATCATCGATTAATATTCATCGATACATCTAAGTAAGTTATAAGTCGATGAATCAATTTACAAATAGATATATTTGATGATAAAGTATATATACTAATTAGTATCTTCCCAAGTCTATCCCTAAAAGAACCCGACCCTGTGGTCCTAGCGCTTCGTGTTCTTATATATATATATATACACACACAAACACACTTCACTGTAATACTTTAACTATATACATAGCTTGTTATAGTATATGTTAGTGTGTATATATATAACTTGTTAAAGTTTGACCATGTTTGACCTATTAATTTAACTCGTTTACTTAATACTAATAGCTTCTTTCGTTTATTTAATTTGTGATCCATATATATATATATATATATATATGTCAAAGATGTTTAGTATTAATTCTTTTATTTTTCATTCATTCATCACTAATAATGCATGGCATAGCTAGATTAATCGATATAAGTCGAGACGTTTTGTTTTTACTATTAGTCGATATAGGTCAAACGTTTTGTTTTTAATATTCATCGATGCATCTAAGTAAGTTATAAGTCGATGAATCAATTTACAAATAGCATGTTATATATAGTATATGTTAGTGTATTCATTATTTGTATTACAAAAGTATTAACGAATTACATTTATATTATTTAGATAGTAAATATAAAAGTAATTCGAAAGTTTGATCAATGTTGACGTAATAACCGA
This sequence comes from Nicotiana tabacum, assembly GCF_000715075.1. NCBI lineage: Eukaryota > Viridiplantae > Streptophyta > Magnoliopsida > Solanales > Solanaceae > Nicotiana > Nicotiana tabacum. The sequence goes on from NC_134096.1 coordinate 12,799,235, forward strand.
CCAACTTTGGTCGGTTATTTTGCAGAAAATAACAATTACCGACCAAAGTTGGTCGGTAAATGCTTCCCCTACATTAACCGACCAACGTTGGTCGGTAATTTTAAATATAAATTCTTAAATATTATAAAACATTTTAAATAATAAAATAATTATTAAAATTTAAAAAATTGGATCCAGATTACCGACCAACGTTGGTCGGTAATCCAAAATTTTCTTGTCTGACCAACTGGGTCAATTCGTTGACCAATTTATCGACCAACGTTGGTCGGTATTTAGTTTTAAAAAAATGTAAAAAAAAAATTCTCCAGTTTTCGTCCAACCTGGACGGTTTTTGGTCGCTTTTTTTGACCGACCAACATTGGTCGAAAATAGTTGATCGGTTTTTAGCAGATTTTTAGTAGTGACATATTTTGAAAATAAAAAGGTTATTTTCGTATTTAACTCTCACCACAATGTTACTAAGGACTGATGATGATACTTACTAGGTACTATCCATATATACTCTTTTCTTTTTTCCTTCTTATGTGCTATTGCAGATATAGATCCTATATCGGATCCTGTAGCTGATTGCGATCCAAACTTGCAATTGTTCTAGCGATAAAACACTTGGGGATCGTTTCGCATGAGTATAAGGTGGGATAAGATAAGATGTAGGGTAAAATTTATATTTTGTTTGGTTGGCGGTATAAATTTATTCTGGAATAAATAAGGTATAAATTTTATCCTGTACTTAATCTAGGATATCCCATCTTATCTCACATTATCCCATTAAATGTGAGATTATTTTATCCCATCTTTCATTTGATATAAATTAGGATTATAATTTCAGAGGATTATGATTACAGAATAATTTAGTTTGCGTACCAAACAACCCGTTCGTTCAGCGGTGGCGGCTTAACCTTCCTAGTTATCTTTCATCTCTATTTCAGTTGTTGGATTCGTACTCTTAAAATGTCGTAGATTCTCTTGAATCAGTGTGTGGGCCTAGATCTATTCAATTCAGTATTGTACTTTAGATATTATTTTCTCTCGGATTTATCTATATATCATATTAAGTTTTAGTTTGGAGTATATCAAATTTTTATTTAATTTTGCCATGGATTTAATGACTGAGTCGTAGTTGAGGTAGGTTCACTCATCAAAGGGGTTGCACAGTGCGCAGATTTTGTGTTAGTGACATTTATGCGGTGCAGTTTGACGGTACATATAATTTAATAAGGAAATAACTTTTTTGAAACTTGTGGTCCAACACATTGCATGAGATTTATGTGGTTATTGTATTGGTAGAAAATAAATAGTACACGTGAAATTATATGTGGATCACTAAGAAGATGACAATTGGAGTGTAATAATTAAAAGATGCACGAGTTACAAGAGGTACGAACAAATCACTCACGAGATAAAAGGACGCAGTTGCTCGAGCCTAAATTGTTCAATGAAGAGACACTGATGGAATGAATAAAGATAATAAAAAGGGAAGATTCACGAACCTCCAATTAATGAGGAAGAAGAATTGGAACCGATACAGAATCTTCATGAACAGTTACGATCGCCAATTATAACGGTTCATTTAATATCATTAATGTTCATAATGACTCACACATAAAAGGAATGAAACGTTATATTTGTAAATTCCTATATAAGGGAAGAGAATTTCACTTGTAGAGGTACGTTCTGATTCTTACTGGAATACAATTACTTTCTTTTGTTTTCAATCAATTATTTTCATATTTCTTGTCACGTTTATTTCCTTTCATATAATTGAGAAAGTACGGAATTTTTGGTTATCAGTAATCCGAGTTCTTCTAAAAATAGGTTTTGACCGAGAATCTTATTTTTTGGTTAAACAAATTGGTTCCGTTACCGGGAATCTGATAATCTTTTTACTTTCCAAATATTTCTCTCTCACAACCAAATCATGTCAACTGTCAATGACAACAACCAACATGTAGAAGGAACTCCAGTTCCATTACCTCAGGGATCTCCACGCACTTCTCGAGAAGGAACACCTGAAAGATCTGCTACTCACACGAATGAACAACATGGAGATGAGCAGACCGTTGAGCGGGATGCTGTGAAACAGTTGATCGCTGAACACGTGAATAATGCTCTCCAAGCTTTCGTGAGGGGACTGTCAACTGTACCACCAACTCCTCCCCCAAATAATACTACAACTGTGGAAATTCCTCGCTCAAGGCTTGCTGATTCAGGAAGCGGGAGAACTCCCAATGAGTCACGTGATGGGAGACCAGGTACACCAAATAATTCTAATTTACAAACTTTACTACTAACTTTGCATAAACATGTGAAAGAACAAAATGACTGCATCGAGCAAATACCTGGCGTACCACCTGTGATTAAGGGAGTGGATATCGACAAATATTCGCAACAACCCTGGAAACCAAGCGCGGCTCCATTGCCCATTCCCAAGAAGTTCAAAATGCCTGACATCCCAAAATATGATGGAACAACTGATCCACGTGACTATGTCACTGCATTCACCACATGAGTAAAAGGCAATGATTTAACCAAGCAGTAAATTGAGTCAGTGTTGGTCAAAATATTTGGAGAAACACTCACGAAAGGGGCATTAATATAGTATTCTCTTTTACCTAAAAATTATATTGACTCTTTTACTGAGCTTGCAGATTTATTTATAAAAGCACACTTGGGGGCTCAAAAAGTTGAAAAACGAATGGAAGATATCTTCAAAGTGAAGCAAGGAGATACATAATTGCTCAGAGAATTTGTAGATAGATTCCAGCGTGAAAGAATGATGCTACCAAGAGTACCTGATAATTGGGCAGCCATGGCATTCGCGAGTAATCTAAACGAAAAAAATTCAGAAGCCACGAGGAGGCTCAAAGAAAGCTTACGAGAATTCCCTGCCACAACATGGAATGATGTATATAACAGGTATAGTACCAAGATGCGGATTGAAGAAGACATCATTGCTCAGTCAAAAGTTGATGAGAGAACATGATTGAGGCGGTCAGAATCTGAAAAGAGGTCTAGTAAAAATAGGTACGATCCTTATATGGGACCCTCAGGGCGAGACGCACATTCCAAGCCAGAGAATGTACGATCTGACCATAGATTGAGGAATAGAGATTCAGGTTCATCATCATCTATGTTCAGAAAAGATCGAGAGGTGTGTGATAAGGATACCAATGCAAATGCAAGGATTGGAGACTATAGTTTCAATATCAGTACTTCTGAGTTGGTAACTGTTTTAAGGAGCATGGGAGATAAGGTGTGATGGCCAAAGAAAATGAGATCAAACCCAAATAGAAGAAATCCAGATTTCTGGTGGGAGTTTCATAATGACTACGGCCATAGAACATCAGATTGCAGACTGTTACAAGGTGAGGTAGAACATTTGTTGAAGCAGGGACACTTGATAGACCTGTTCAGCGATAAAGGTAAACAGTCTTACATGAAAAATAGACAAGAACCTCCAAAACATCCATCTCCAAAGAGAACAGTGAACATGATAAGCGGGGGAGAAGAAGTCAACGGTGTAATGTACACAACTGTGAAAAAGACGGCAAAATTTACAGTAACCCACGGAAAGCGAGTTTGACAAACCTTGGAAGAAGATAGCATAATATTTGATGAAGTAGATGCGGATGGCTTAATGATTCCTCACAATAATGCACTGGTAATATCTTTACTTATACATGATACTAATGTAAAATGAGTTTTGATTGATCCAGGTAACTCCGTGAATATTATCTTATTGCGAGTGGTGAACGAAATGCAAATTGGCGACCAGATGACACCAAAAGCACGTTCCTTATCTGGATTCAATAATTCAACCGTTATTACGAAGGGTGTGATAATGTTAACTACATTCGCGGAAGGAGTCATCAAAGAGACAAAATTTCAAGTAATAGACACGGACATTCAAATAAAAATGGACCCTTTAGATGAAGAAAAAACTTCATTTATTATAGACAGGGGGACTTATTGTTACAAAGTCATGCCTTTTGGTTTGAAAAACGCTGGAGTCACATATCAAAGGTTGGTGACCAAGATGTTTCAAGAACACCTGGAAAAGACTATGGAAGTATATATTAACGATATGCTAGTCAAATCTGCACGAGCGGAAGATCATTTTCAAAATCTTTCAAATACCTTCGAGATCCTTCGCAACTATAGTATGAAATTGAACCCAGAAAAGTGTGCCTTCGGCATAGCTTCAGGTAAGTTCTTAGGTTTTCTTGTATCTAATAGAGGCATTGAAGTAAACCATGCATAGATCAAAGCTATTGAAGAAATTTCTGATATACTCACGAGCAAAAAAGAGGTACAAAGATTGACAGAAAGGATAGCAGCTATGGGAAGATTTATTTCTAAGTCTTCGGAGAAAAGTTTCAAATTCTTTTCAGTGCTAAAAAAGCAAAGTCAGTTCGAGTGGACTGAATAATGCCAACAAGCCCTCAAAAATTTGAAGGCATACTTATCAAATCCTCCTTTGTTGGCTAAACCAAAAGATGGTGAGAGGTTGATCGTTTATCTCGCAGTTTCAGAAATAGTTGTAAGTGCAGTTTTGATACGAGAAGACAAAGGTAAACAATCTCCAATTTATTATGTCAGTAAATCTTTGTTGGATGCTGAGACTATATATCCTCATTTAGAAAAACTTTCTTTAGCATTAGTTATGGCATCTAGAAAGTTGAGACCTTACTTTCAATGTCACCTTATTTCCATAATAACTGCTTATCCTTTAAGGAATATTTTGCATAAACAAGAATTGTCAGGTAGATTAGCCAAGTGGGCAATAGAACTCAGTGAGTATGATATCATGTACCAACCTAGAACTGCAATAAAATCACTAGTTTTAGCAGATTTTAGCACAAAAATAGTTCCTGAAGTAGAAAAGAAATTACAAATATTCACCGGATCTAATCCACGTACGTGGACTCTATTTACTGATGGCTCCTCAAATATTAAAGGATCAGGTTTGGGTATTGTTTTAATTCCACATTCGGGAGAAAGTATAAGACAAGCAATTAAATGTTACCCTATTACTAACAATGAAGCAGAGTACGAAGCTGTAATTGCAGGGTTACAACTGGCACGGGAACTCTCCATAGAGCAAATCGTGATTAAAAGTGATTCTCAGCTGGTAGTCAATCAGATGCAGGGGACTTACATAGCTAGAGAGGCACGGATGCAATAATATTTGGAAAAGGCACGAGAATTGATAAGGTAATTTCAATCATGGAAGATTGTGTAAATACCCAGGGAAGAAAATGCAGAAGCAGATGCACTAGCTAATCTTGCATCATTTCCGGAAATAACAAGTGCAGAAAATGCTATCGTAATACATTTATTTCATTCAGCACTAGACCAGAATACAAACGAGGTAAGTTTCAATAATCTGACTTAGGATTGGAGAAACGAGCTTGTTAATTTTTTGCAGTATGGAACCGTACCTGAAGGCAAAAAAGAGTCTTAGTCGCTTCGACAAAAAGCTGCTTGTTACTGTTTAATTCGAGGAAATCTATATAGAAAAATGTTCGGTAGACCTTTAGCAAGATGCCTTGGACCTACTCAAACAGAATATGTGATTAAAGAAGTGCATGAGGGGCATTGTGGAAATCACACAGGAGGTAGATCTTTGGTAAAAACGTTAATTAGAGCAGGATACTACTGGCCTAAAATGGAGGAAGATGCAGAAAGTTTTGTAGCAAAGTGTGATAGATGCCAACGATATGGCAATAATATGCATCGCCTAGCAGAATTATTACACATTGTTATTTTCCCATGCCCATTCATAAAGTGGGGAATGGATATAGTGGGTCCTTTTCCACGAGCTAAAGGAAAGGTATGATTTTTGTTAGTATTAACGGATTATATTTCCAAATGGGTAGAGGCAAGAGCTTTCAACCAGGTGCGAGAAAAGGAAGTAATGGATTTTATTTGGCGGAATGTTATATGTCGATTCGGAGTTCCAAAAGAAATCATATGTGATAATGGCCCACAGTTTATAGGCTCGAAAGTCACAATTTTTTTTCAAATTGGCAAATCAAACAAATAACTTCCTCAACTTATCATCCCGTGGCAAATGGACAAGCTGAGTCAACAAACGAGATTATTATTAATAATTTGAAGAAAAGATTAGAAGAATCAAAAGGCAATTGGCCCGAGGTGTTACCAGGAGTATTATGAGCTTATCGAACAACAACAAAGATAGGCACAGGAGAAACACCATTTTCACTTGTTTATAGTTCAGAAGCCTTAATCCTAGTTGAAATAGGAGAGCCAAGTATGAGATTCACACAAGCAACAGAAGAATCAAATAATGAAGAGTTAAGAACGAACTTGAATTTACTCGAGCAAAGAAGAGAAGCACCTCTAATAAGGATGGCAGCACAAAAGCAAACCAGTGAACGATACTACAATAGGAAGGCTCATCTCAGATACTTCAAGATTGGGGATTTCGTTCTCAAAAAGGGTTTTCAATCAACAAAAACAGCTGGAGCAGGAAAGTTGAACCCAAATTGGGAAGGTCCTTATAAAGTTTGAGGTATCGCTGGGAAAGGTACTTATGAATTAGAAACCATGGACGACAAGGTGTTACCTTAGAATTAGAATGTTGTTTATTTGAAGAAATATTATTTCTAAGAAAGGGAAATACCCACGGTCAGGTATCACTTAACTACGATTTTGTTTTGTTCAGTTAAATAATACTAACAATTTTATATGATAGGCAAAAAGCTAGCTCACACCAAATGATGATATTAGACCTGAAAGACACGCAGAATACAAAATTATTCCCGGTCTAGGTTACAACTTTTCTAATGGAAATAAAAAGGGTTAAGCAATCATCATCTAAAAATATACCTCCGAGCCTCGTATGTATTTTCTTTTTCAGGAAATGGACCATATGGAAGGAATAATCAAGTGCTCAAGATTTCATACTTCAAAGCTCTAACACTTGGGGGACTATGGAAGGCAAAGAACACTGAAAGTCAAAGAAGACTGAAAGTTAAAGAAGACTAAAAGAGTCAGAATTCAAGTCAAGCCTGGATCAACCCAAAAATCAAAAATCAAGAGCTAATCAAGAGCCAAAAAACAAGCCTGATTCAAAAACCTGTGTAATAAGCTTTGATAAAGTGTAAACTAGCGGATGTAAATTACAAGATCCTATGAGTACTTAGGTTAAGGGAAATGATTAGTCATCGGTTGCAAAATATACCCTAGAATTTTAAGAAATTTGTTATAAGGAAAACAATTATGAAAGAGTTGTAGATGTTGTACAAAAGGTTACTTGAATACATGTAAAGTGTTATATAATTTGAAAGTTCAAAATATGAAACTTCCTCAAATTATTCAAGAAATCTCTTCGAAACATGTATTTTCCTACTTCTTTCATATACTTACACCAATATGAAGTTGAGACATCTTCTTCATTAGTGTCGTTTATAAAAGGGCCCTCTTTTATAAAATTCGTGTCTATACCAAAATCACGAAATACTAAAGCATTTTTAAAATGCAAGTCAAAGAGTAAAACATAAACTCAAACGAAATATTATAAACCTGGCTAAAACTAAGTATAAACTTAGTTAAAGCCAAGGTATTAGTTTGATTACAAACCCCAAAACGAACCAGGGGTAAAAACTAGCCAATCATTCCAAAAATAAAAAAACAAAAACAAACAAACTTCCCATCAAAAGCTCAAGAAATTAACTAAGAACACTATGAGGAAGAATCCAAAGCAACACTATTAGCAGCGGGAGAGGAGGAATCCAATATGGCATTATCAACAGCGGGAGAAGATTCGACTTAAGCAAAAGAGGCTTGAACACCAACTTTACCATGAGTAAGTTCATCACCTTTGGGAACTCCAACCTCAGGTGAGGAAAAGTTTTGACTTTGTTGAGTTTTTTCAATAGTTTCCTTAGCCTTTGCAATCTCAACATTCAAGTCAAAGCCTTCCTGGCTTGCCTCCATCAAAGTCTCGAGGCGTGTGTTCAGAAAAGCCCAGCTTACGTCAAGAGTTGAATTATCTTCGAGAGCCTCGTAGTCCTTCTCCCATTGCTCAATTTCAGTCTGCAACTCTTATCTTTCAGTCAAATAGGCATCATAAGAAGCCTTCAAAGGGGCGAGGGATCTCTCCAAGAACTGGACCTTATCAGTAGAGGCACGGAGGTCTTCTTGAGCCTGAGTGAGTGTTTGAACAAGCTCCCCGGCATAGGTCTCCTTATGATTAAGGAGTTCTTTCAAACCCCTAATCTCTTCAATAGCTTTGGAAAGTTTCTCTGGAAATGAAGACTCAAAGATGTCTTTATCTTTGCTAACTTGACCGGAAGAGGCTTTTTCAATTGCCAATTCTGCCGCTATCACTCTTACTTGTTATTCCAAAGCACACTTCTCCTTATCTAGAACTTCTTTCTCCAACTGAAGACCCTCGTATTGTTCCTTCCAGTTGCCCGCCTCCGTACGATAATCCTTGACTAGATGTTCAGTGTGGACAATTCTCTTCATAAGCTCCGTACCTATCAAGTTGATCTACAAAAGAAAAAGAAAAAGTGATTAACAAACAAAGATAAAAAAATCACGAGGAAAATAAATGAAAGAGCTAAGACTCGTACCTTCGAAGATAAATGACCAATATCATTCATCCACGTCAAGGAACTGTGGCTTTCCATCTTTGACTTCTCAACTATGTCAAGTAGAGGTTTTAGCCATACGTCGGCTTGACCAGATTTTTTCAAAAGATTACCATCCTCGGGGACTTCTATGGTAACCTTTTTCATCATCCTATTGCTATTGGAAGTACCAACTTCAACATGTGGAGTGGTAGAAATAGGGACAGTTGAGGAAGTGAAAACAGCCACGGGAGGAGCAGTAACAGTAACAACAAGAGCGGAAATCTAAGAATCAATAGGATCTAACACTGGAAAAGAGGCAAGGGGTACTTCTTCGGAAACAGGATAAAAATCTTCACTATCAAAACCACGGGAAAACAATTGATCGGTAGAGTCATGAGGGGCAACATTCATCTCTTAATCAGAACTCTCTAAAGTAGCACTTTCAGGCTCATTCACAGGAACTGAACTTGGAGGATGGGTGGTTTCATCATTCGAAATAACGCGCCTCCTAGCCCGAGACATGCGTACTAAAGAACCCTCTTCTTGTTCCTCTTCACCCTACGAGCCACGAGCTCCCTCCGCTTTTCTCTTTGATGAAGAATTTAAAATCATCTCTTGAGCAAGGGACACCCTAGCAGAGGAAAAAAGGGAAATTAAACCAAAGAAAGAAGGAAAATTAAAGAGAAGGATAATTTTGGCACTGACACCTCGAATGGGAAACCCTAGCAAAGGAAAAAGTTAGTAACCTCCAAGTAAATAACAAAGAAAATAGGAAAATTAAAGAGAAGGATACCATGAGTCTTGACTTTCCAACCAAACTTATGATAAAGGTATTTCCAAGACCTTCCTTCCGTAGGAGCAACCGGCAACAATTTCTCTACCCAAGCACGGAAGTTTAGTATTTCTTCAAAAATTTCCATGGTTGCTAAAAAGAAAAGGATAAAAGCCACGAGATTGTAAGTTTCTTCTTCCCTCATAAAAGAAGAAGAGAGATACTTTAAAAAAAAATTACATGCAAAATTCTACTTTTCTGGAAAAGGCATATTCTCCTCACCCACCAAACCACTTGTGGGAGCAGCAACGAAACGTGCGTATCAGCCACGATCTCTATCATCTTCAAGTCTAACCAAAACCCTTTTTCTTCTGGACACGAGAGTAAAGACCCCTGAACGAAATAACTTAGGGAAATAAAGATGAAGCAAGTATTGAAAGGTAAAGGGTAAGGAAGCCAAATTAGATAGGTATCGTAGACATGCAATAACTCTCCATACAATAGGACCAATCTGTCCTAAGAAAACGTTAAAGAAACGATAAAATTCTATAATCAATGGGGAAATAGGTGGTATGAAACCTAAGGTAAAAGGATATGTGTAAACAAAAGAATAACCAGCATGGTACGAAGTTATCCTTTGGTTTGAGCCAGGAACTAAAACTGGAAAATCAGATTTCCAGTGGCATTCTCTTCGCACAAGAGAAATCAAGCCATTAGTAATCTGGGAAGGTTAGACATCGGCACGATCATGGAAAGTCATAAAAGTAACTTGGTTCCCAATCGATTCACGATCAGTAGAGAAAGAAAATTCTTAAGGAACAATTTCATTAACCATTGGTTCTCGAATGGGTTCACTTGATTCCCTATTTCTGGCAGAAGATCTATGGGTTTAAGAAGCCCTAGTCCTAGAAAAAGAAGGAGTAACAATGTTTGTTTGGGAAGTAGAACCACGAATAGATACAGATCCTAAACTACGTAATCTACCACCTCTTCTACTCCTAACAGGAGCAGTTGAAGGGGGAAGTTCATCTACAATTACTACTCTACGAGGATCGGGTTTGGTGAGGACATGGCTATACAAGAAAATAATGTGTGTTGAAGAACAAGAACGATTAAAGAAGAAGAACACTGTAGATTAAAGGTTTCGCAAAACTAAAAGTGACTGACGCAGCCGCAAGAAAGCCCTAAAAACCGCTGAAGAGTCGCATACCCAATCGACAAAGGCCACATGGCACATACATTAAATGGAAGTAACATGCGACGCGTTGGTTTTGAAGAAGACGCAATGATAAATGGGAAATGGCGGCAAACAATTCCCGCCATAAATACGTACCACATCCCAAATATTCAATTGCAGAATATTCAGCAAGTGGGGGGACTATCTGTATTGGTAGAAAATAAATAATACATGTGGAATTATATGTGGCTGACAGGGCATGATACGTGGATCACTAAGAAGATAACAATTGGAGTGCAATAATTAAAAGATGCACGAGTTACAAGAGGTACGGACAAATCACTCACGAGATAAAAGGGCGTAGTTGTTCGAGCCTAAATTGTTCAATGAAGAGACACGGATGGAATGAATCAAGACAATAAAAAGGGAAGATTCACGAACCTCTAATTAATGAGGAAGAAGAATCGAAATCGTTACAGAATCTTCATGAACAGTTATGATCGTCAATTATAACGGTTCATTTAATGTCATTAATGCTCATAATGACTCAGACATAAAAGGAATGAAACGTTATATTTGTAAACCCCTATATAAAGGAAGAAAATTTCACTTGTAAAGGCACGTTCTGATTCTTACTGGAATACAATTACTTTCTTTTATTTTCAATCAATTATTTTCATATTTCTTGTCACGTTTATTTCCTTTCATATAATTGAGAAAGTACGGAATTTCTTGGTTATGAGTAACCCGAGTTCTTCTAAAAATAGGCTTTGATCGAGAATCTTATTTTTTGGTTAAGCAGTTATATGGAAAGTTTAAAGTTAGAATATTTTTGGATGACTTATAAAAAATTAGTGTCACATAACATGGAATAAACTTAATTCATACAATGATCGTATGATAAAAAGTACGAATTTAAATTAATGAATAATAACGCCTCTTGTTACAAAAGGATCCCATATTACAAGGAGACAATTTTTTTATTTATATGGATATGTTATTTAATTCCCTTATACCTTATTTTTTCTGGTCATTCCTCTCTTCAAATGCACGTCTTAAGATGAGTTTAATTTGAGTAAACATGTCGGATATGGCTAGAGAATATACCTTAATGTTTAACTTTAACAAGTTAGCTTAAATAAAGCTTATTTTACTGACAAATTATGTTGAAGTTTACACAAAAACATCAAAATTTGAAACAATAAAGAGGAAAAGAACAAAAGAGTACATGGATGCAAAAAAATACCACATTTCCGTCATCAGACAAGAAATTCCAATACGATCAAGACACAAATAATAGCCTCTCCTCACTTTCTATTAGCCAGTCAAATTATAAGAGTTTAACTATAACATAACAAGCATATTCTACTGGTAACATGAGAAAGATGGAAAGTGACTTTTTACAATCGATTAAAATATTTTTGTTGTGCAAAATAAATTTACATTATCAGTATACTTAAGTAAAATCCATTTTCATTGGCGCACACATATATAATCACGTCTTGTATGTTATAAAGAACGGATGCAAATTTTGTAGTCACTCACTATTTTTGGATTTGGATCAAACTATACGATATATATATATATATATATACGTGTGTGAGAGAGAGGGGCTAAAAACAAGTAATAAAAAGTTTTTCTCTCTCTAACCATGATCTCGGCGTACGTTAGTTAAATGTGCGGCTACCATGGTTTCCATGGCAGGAGGTCGAGGACGAGGACGCAGCAGACCTAGGTTGCAACCCTTGACTGCTATTGGTGAAGCAGTCGATGTCTCTGAGCAACTGAATAAAGCACCACCGACGCAATCAACGATTTTTACTGTTCCATTGATCGATATCAAGCAAAAATAGATTTAGAGTTACGAAAAAGCTTGACATGACTCCTAGTCCAGCTCATAGTGCTACTAAGGCGATTGCAGTTGCTAATTCAAATGATAATGCAAGTACGAGTAAGATAACTGTAGATGGCTCCGATGATTAGGGAAAAGGGGAATCAAACTATGTGGACTTCTCTATTTGCTAGTAATCGAAGTGCTGACAATGGATTGAAACTCTCATATATCCCGCCGAAAATTATAGATGGTAAAATTATGGTGCACCTCGAGAAGGAGGCCGAGAAAGAAATTTAGAAATGGAGAAGTGCTTTAATCGTGTATGTTATTGGGGAATCTCCATGGTATAATGACATGCAGAAGTTTGTTAATCAGACTTGGAATAGAGTGGCTGCCCCAGATGCCTTTATTGAGGATATAAACACAAGGGTAGTTAAGTAGTTACAGTGTAGAGGGTAATTATTTAATTTGTGGATTAGTTTGTTTAGATCAATGTATTAATACGGTAGCTTCCTTCTTCAATACACATATACAAGAGTTCTCATTTTCCTCAGTCTCTCTTCTCTCTTCTAACTATGTCCAAGCTTTAGCTCAAACACTTTTATGGCAGTCTCCGACATGGTATCATAGCTATCGGAGAAGATCTAAACACGCCTCTTAATCACTCGATTGCAGAAGCTAGAGCTCAGTTATAAGATAGACGATTTCTCAAAACTCTGACATTTTCTTCGATTCAGAAATGGGGGAAAACAAAATTGACTATACGCATCCGCTGTTCGTGCATCCACCAGACACTCCGAGCTCAATGCTAATTCCGGTTCAGCTCAAAGGATCCGAGAACTATGGCTTGTGGCAGAGATTGATGAAGATTGCACTTCAAGCTAAGCAAAAACTAGGGTTTGTTGATGGTAAACACACCAAGGCTTCATTTCCGGCAGCATTGCATGAGGATTGGGAAACTTGTAACGCTATAGTCCTTTCATGGATCATGAATACTGTATCGCCATATCGGCTCAATGGGATAGTGTATGCATCGAATGCCCGAGCTGTGTGGGAGGATCTTCGTGAAAGATTTGACAAGGTCAATCGAATGAGGATCCGTGAAAGATTTGACAAGGTCAATCGAATGAGGATCTATCAGCTACATAGGGAAATTGCAACAATCTCTCAAGGTGCCGACTCTATTTCTACATATTTTACAAAATGGAAGGAATTGTGGGGCGAATTTGGCGCAATTGTGCCGCCTCCTAGCTCTGTGAAGGACTATGTTGACTCTTGAATCAACAGAGGCTACTTCAATTTTTAGGAGGTCTAAATGACTCATATAGTCAGGCAAGACGTCAAATCCTTATGAAATCCACTGAACCTAGTCTAAATTAAGCATATGCCATGGTTATCGAGGATGAAACTCAGAAAGGATCATCAGGGCGTGACTCCACAGGTCTCAACTCACTAATGGAGGGCAATGACATTACTGCACTTTGGAGTGCTAAAGGGCCTCAGATACAGAAACCTAAAAAGAATTTCAATGTACAATGTGAATTCTGTAGAATGAAAGGACACATCAAAGAGAATTGTTATCAATTGATTGGATATCCAACAGATTTCAAGGGCAGAAGAAAGTCATTGGCTAATTCAGCACATTTTAGTAACTCTCCACAACTAGGGAATCATGGACAACATCAAGGAATGGGAAATAATTCAGGAAATGGACACACAGGTTATGGAGTTACACGACCATTAGGTCCAAATATTGATTATACCAACGCAGGTTATAGAGGATCAACATGTAGTTTTGCAGGTGCAGAGAAAGATGAAGGATTGAGCATGCAGATGCCAATGCCATTCACTCCAGAACAATATGACCAGATTCTGAAGATGCTACAAAAGGATAATACACCTGAGCCAATAGCTAATGCAACAAGTATGATTGTCCCTCTAATGCTTGCAAATGCAGTTAGTGTAACTCATTCTACTGATAGTAAAGCAAAGGATGATAAGTGGATAGTAGATACAGGGGCAACAGATCACATGGCGTCAAACAGTGAAATGATCTCTAAGCCTAAAGAGTAGTCCAAAAGTATAGGTGGAAAAGTTCATTTGCCAAATGGAGATAGCTTGGCCATTTCTTATGTAGGAACTTCTGAATTGGATGAAGGGATTATATCCAATGTGCTTTGCATACCAGGTTTTAAATACAATTTACTGTCAGTATCAAAACTGACTAGGGAACTAAAGTGTTGTATGTTGTTCTTTCCTGATTTTTGCCTAATGTAGGACCTTCACACTGGGAAGGTGAAGGGGACTGGCAGGCTGAAAGGAGATCTATACTATTGGCCTCACAGTGATAGAGATAGGGTTCAGGCCTCAGCAGCACTGTGTGTGACCAATGAAGAAGAGCTATGGCACAAAAGACTTGGGAACATTCCACATAAGGTTCTACATCAGATGCACATAATAAAACAGAGTAGGCTGCATAGTAATAACGTCTCTCATATTTGTCCTTTGGAAAAACAGACAAGATTTCCTTTTCCACAAAGTACTAGTAGGGCTTCTAAAGCATTTGATTTGATACATGATGATGTATGGGATCCCTATAAAATCCCTACCTATGATGGGAATAGATTTTTCCTCACTTTAGTAGATGACTATAGTAGAATGATTTGGATATTTCTCCTCAAACTTAAAAGTGATGTACCTACTGTAATAAAAGACTTCATGACTCTTGTAAAGACTCAGTTTAACAGTGCAATAAAGGTGTTCAGGACAGACAATGGAACAGAGTTCCTTAACTCACATTCTACAGACATGTTTAGGAATGCAGGTGTAGTTCATCAAAGCTCCTATGTCTACACACCTCAGCAGAATGGAGTGGTAGAAAGGAAACACATTTAGATTCTTGAAGTTGCTAGGGCCATCAAGTTTCAGGGAAGCATTCCACTAAGGTTATGGGGATTTTGTGTGCAGAATGCAGTGTATCTGATCAATAGAATCCCATCCACAGCATTAGCAGGAAAGTCTCCTTTTGAAATGTTCTATGGTCAACTACCTAGATTGCAACATCTCGGGGTTCTGGGAAGCCTATGCTATGATACTGTCACTGATAGAAGTGACAAATTTGGAACTAGAGCAGAACCAGCAGTGCATATGGGATATTCATCCACTCAAAAGGGTTATAGGCTATACAGTCTCACTAACAAGCATTTTTTTGTAAGCAGGGATGTATCTTTCAAGGAATACACTTTTCCTTTCAAGACCACAACTTCCACATGTAGGAGGCCTAATGCTGAGCAGTTTATTAATGCAGATTATGCTTTCATAATTGATCCTACCTCCGAGGTCTCAGAGATAGCTCTTGATTCAGTAATAACACCTCCACCTTCTCCTGAGGCTTCCTCAGCTCCTAATCCTGATGTTCCAGCTTCTGAGACTCTACAACAACCTCACCTCACATCACCTCCTACAGCAGTGATGCCACACCCAACTATGGCTCCCTTACATGATTTGCCAGAAGAGGGACTAAGGAAGTCTACTAGGACTTCCAAACCACCTGGCTGGCTCAATGGCTTTGTTCATGGAATGCCAAAAGCTGGTCCTTCTACTGCTTTGGGTTCTAGTTATACCATGTCTGCATACATGTCATATGCTTCATTGTCTCCACCTTACTTCAAAGCACTTTGCTCTTTCTCAGTTGTTACAAAACTAACTTCCTATGCTGCTGCTTTTCGAGATCCCAAGTGGATTGCAGCCATGGATGCAGAGTTACAGGACCTACAGGACAACCACACGTAGAGGTTATTTCCTTTGCCAACTGACAAGAGAGCTATAGGGTGTAAATGGGTGTTTAAGGTGAAATACAATGCCAAAGGTGAGGTGGAAAGGTACAAAGCTCACTTAGTGGCCAAAGGTTACACACAACAAGAGGGTCTTGATTATCAAGATACCTTCTCACCTGTGGTGAAAATGGTCACAGTAAGGACTATTTTATCCTTAGTTGCTATAAAAGGATGGAAGTTGCACCAAATGGATGTCTCCAATGCCTTTATTCAAGGTGATTTGCTGGAAGAAGTGTATATGACTTCACCCCCTGGTCTTCTAGGTGAGGGGGAGCCTCCTAGAGTTTGCAAGCTTCAGAAGTCCTTGTATGGGCTCAAGTAGGCCTCTAGGCAATGAAACTTAAAGCTTAGTGAGGCCCTCTCATCCTTAGGTTTTGTACAGAGTCATCATGACTATTCCCTCTTCAGTAAGAGGTCTGGTTCTGACTTTGTCATTATCCTCATCTATGTGGATGACCTCTTAATCACTGGATCATCTCCTCAGTTAATTCAGGATGCCAAAGTCATGCTTCAACATCACTTCAAGATCAAGGACCTGGGGGAGATGAGATACTTCCTTGGTCTTGAGGTTGCAAGAAGCAAACATGGAATTTTGGTTTGTCAAAGGAAGTTTACTCTTGATCTCATTGCCATACTTGAGCTTGCAGGTTCTAAACCAGCCTGCACACCTCTAGATACAAGACATAATCTCACGAGTGAAGAATATGATCATGCCAATACACATGGAACTCTAGATACTGATGAATTTCTTAGTGATCCAAGAAGCTATTAGAAATTAGTTGGGAAGTTGTTGTACCTTACCATGACAAGGCCAGACATCAGTTATGCAGTACAGAACTTAAGCTAGTTCATGCACAAGCCAAAGAAGTCACATATGGAAGGAGCATTGAGGGTGGTAAGGTACCTAAAGAATGCACCTGGGTTGGGGATTCTGCTATCATCTCAATCTTCTGACCAACTCACAGTATATTGTGATGCAGACTGGGCCACTTGCCCAATGACTAGAAGGTCAGTGAGTGGGTTTGTAATAAAGATGGGTGACTCTCTTATCTCTTGGAATTCCAGGAAATAAAATACAGTGTCAAGGAGCTCTGGAGAAGCTGAGTACAGAAGTATGGCCAATGCAATAGCAGAAGTGGTCTTATTAACATAGTTGTTCAAAGAGTTGAATGTGGGCTTGAAACTTCCAGTGAAGCTGTATTGTGATTGTAAAGCGGCTATTCAGATTGTTGCAAATCCCATCTACCATGAAAGGACCAAACATATCGAGATTGACTGCCATTTTATTCGAGAGAGAATTCAACAAGGCCTAATCTAGACTGCACATGTCTCTATAAACCTGCAGATAGCAGATGTACTAACCAAAGGACTGGGGCAAGCACAACATGATTTTCTATTGTTCAATCTGGGATTGTACAACTTATTCACACTACACAGCTTGAGGGGGAGTATTGAGGATATAGACATAAGGGTAGTTAAGTAGTTACAGTGTAGAGGGTAATTATATAATTTGTGGATTAGTTTGTTTAGAACAATGTATTAATACGGTAGCTTCCTTATTCAATTCACATATACAAGAGTTCTAATTTTCCCCAGTCTCTCTTCTCTCTTCTAACTATGTCCAAGCTTTAACTCAAGCACTTTCATGGCAGTTTCCGACAGTCTTCCTTCATGAAGATGGCTATTATGTGGTAAAATTCCAATCAACTAATGATATGAATGAGATTTTGTACTCAGGGCCCTATACGATCAACAATAAGCCTATGATTTTGAAGCCTTGGACTGTGGATTTTAATTTTAACTCGGAATTTCTAACTGAAATTCCACTATGGGTGAAATTGCCCAACCTCCCTATGAGTTACGTTGTTGGAGTGGCTAGTCACTGAGCAGAATAGCTAGTGCAATTGGAAAACCTTTGTTTGCAAATGAATGTACATCCAACAAAAAGCATCTCTTATGCGCGGATGTTAATTGAAGTCAATATTAGAATAGCTTTACCTACAGTGTGTGAACCTAATAATAGAAAGTTCGAGCAGCCCATTGAGTATGATTGGAAACCTGAGCTCTGTGATAAATGTTTAAAGATTGGCCATTTTTGCAGGCAGATCATTGAACATGAGGAACAAGTCTATGAACTACCTAGGAAACGAAGGAGGGCAAGAAGAAATGGGCAAGCTACACTACCAACAGTGGTGCCACCAACTAGAAATGCGCCTCCGAAGGTGGCTCACGAATAGAGAACCAAGAATGTGGTTAATACCACTAATAAAGGGATCCTACAACAGATATAGAATAATGTGTAGGATTGCATAGAGGTGTTCATAACACGCAGTGGAAGACAAAAACAATCCTAGGCAGAACTTTTCGTGTTTAAAATTTATTTATATGTCAAAGATCGCATCTAAGACGTACATGGTGAAGAGAGTCTCGTTTTAATTTTTTCGATAGTGCGAAGACTCTATGCGTATCCACACCGAGACTGATCCTTGCTATCAACTCTTTGATCAATGAAATCCCGCGAACAAATTGAATAAAAATATTGTATTGAAAGTTTTCTCAAAAATCTCAACTAAAAGGTAGAAGAACAAGAAATAATTTTCTATCTTGGCTTTGTATTGCACTATTACTTTCTCAAAGCAATTTTCTTCTCAAGAATAACTCTCTTGGTTTTTACAATATGTATAAGATCTATATCACCCTAATTCTTAATTAGGACTCACACATAATTTCCATTGGAAAATACAAATCACATGCTTTATGGTAAATATTTAAAAAATATGTAACTAATTTATGGAATTTAATTATAAATTGAATTCTACAACTTAGTCATAATTTTAAAATAAAAACATTTAACTTATTTATGGAATTCAATTCTAAATTGAATTCTATAACTTAGTCAATATTTTAAGATAAAAACATGTAACTCATTTATGGAATTCAATTCTAAATTGAATTCTATAACTTAGTCAATATTTTAAAATAAAAACATGTAACTCATTTATGGAATTCAGTTCTAAATTTAATTCTACAAATTAGTCAACATTTAAAATAAAAACATGTAACTCATTTATGGAATTCAATTCTAAATTTAATTCTACAAATATTAATTATAATTACCATGCACACACACACACACACACACACACACACACATATATATATATATATATATATATATATCACATATATATTTCAACCAAGAGATATAATTTAATTTTCTATTCCAAATAGAAAACTTCAATTTGTTCACAATATTAATTATATCCTCTGTGCTAGCAAAGAATATAATAATATTTCATTTGGACTAATAACTAAATTTATTTGACTAATTAAATTCTTTAATTTAATTATCAAATAATAAAGTAATTAATCCTTTAGCAAAGATCAGAACACTCGTTAGTGTGCGACCCCATAGGTTCAATACTAAACCGGTAGTAGATTGATCACATCAATATACTAATCAAGGGTGGCGTCTAGCAACACTCCTTAACGACCGGTTAGCATGAAGTATACAATTTACTCTAAAAAACCTGTAGAAGAATAATGTATTAATTCATTTTGTCCTTATAACTCTGGGTCACCCTAGGATATGGTTCAACTGTCAAATCCTAATAGGCGGCCGACTATGTGTTCATGTCAAAAATAATCGACCATTGAATGACCTAAGAAACTCGTTTCTTCTTTCATTCAATCGCCCTGACCAAGGTCTTAATTTGGTCGGTTATAATTTATGACAACATGGAGCTTAAACTCATTACCAAGAGTTGAGAGATTCCATCTTGTTTAATCACTAATTTTACAAGTATTTAATCGTACCCAATATCCTTTCAACTATCGCCCTAGGGCCATGGGTGTCTAGTATCAAAGCACAATAAATAACTTGTCAATTACTATGATGATATCAGGTCAAAGGAAACTCTTACATCACATTCTTCAAGAGAATATCCTATTGACAGTTTATGGTAATCCTAACCATTAGGAATTATCCAATGAATCGGTTCAATGATCATATCTCTATATGCATCATCTATTTGTGTTATTTAGTTAATGATATCAACTTATCTTTATCCCATAAAGATGATCACATAAATATTGATCTAACCGGATTACTAATGTCCAAATTAATAATCCTATGATCAAGAACAAAATTTAGATTAAATTGTAAGAGACTTTACTCTCATTATCATGATCTTCATCATGATGACAAGTCTCAAAATTTAATCAAGGACCTTATTAAATTAATCAAGCAATTAATAATAAATATAATAAATGAATATCAAATGCCATATATTTTTATATCAAATAACATTCACAAAAATATGTTCAAATCATCAAATATGAGATTGAATCTAGGGCATATATAATATATCCCTAACATAATGAAGTGGATCCTAATCAGACTAAAGTTGTTGAGTCCAAGTAGCATGAGCCTAAGTAGAGGCTACCTTCTGAAATTCAAAGAGAAGAATAGAAGACTATGCAGAAATAGGAGTTGTTGCCAGAGATTGTAGCTCTTTTAGCTAAAGCGTCAGCCAACTGATTGGTTTCTCTATAGCAGTGAGAGACCACAACTTCTGCTTTATTGATACTTCTTTTGGCATCTCTGATGATCTGCTTCATCTTTACATTTTTGGTACATCCTTCTGTAATCATGTTGGCCACAATCAGAGAATCAAGCTCTAGATGAAATCTGATATAGCCTAGTTGTATACACCATTCACCATCAGTTTTAGCTGCTATAGCTTCTACCGCGTTGTTGCTTTTGCATTGAACAAGTATTAAGAAAGTCATGAGGAGATCTCCATTAGAGTCTATTACCACCCCTCCTAGACCTGCTCTCCCAGTGTCCATAAAACTACCATCTGTATTTACTTTCACCATATCTCCTATTGGTTTAGTCCATGTGACTGTCCAGTACTTCATTAATGGTTGCATCCTCTCCACCTCTTCACAGACTTTCACCCAAGGCCAATTAAGTTTGCAGTTAGGAAAGACAAATGTCATTGCTGCTTGAATTGTCCGGCTAACCCTCTGCTCCATATTGATTAGCATAAATCTTTTTTAATCTCCAAATAGTTGATACACCTCTATTTTCATACCACTCCCCAATACTAATCACGATTAAAAATGTCTGGTAGAGGGTGAAATCCTCTTTTAAATTCTTAAATGTATGGACTGAACATGCAGAGTTTGAATCAATTGTGAAAATACTTGGGACATGAGACTGGTTGTAGATAAAATGGAGGATATTTGGAAGAAATTTAAAGCTCTAAGGCCATTGTTCAAGAGACTTTATGTTGATGAATAAAAAGGAATCACGCAGAAGATTGAACGAACCAGAACAGATCTTGTCTCCATTAAGGAAGAACTTGCACTCCAATACTCAGATAAACTACTAGAGGAGGAGAAGAATATCTTGTTGAGATTGGAAAAATGGATATTAACTGAGAAATCATTCTGAAGAAAAAATCTAGGGCCAAATAGATTAAGCTGGGAGATGTTAATACTAAGTACTTTGTTATGAAGGAAAGGAGGCATAGGAAGCAAATCCTAGAATTACATCTAATAATGGGACAAAACTTACAGCTCCTAATAATATCCGAGAAGAGATTGTAAACTTTTATAAATCTTTGAAGGGGTCTTTTGCTCAATCACTAAAAGCTATTAATAAAGAAATTGTGAAGAATGGTCATAAACTAACACATGAGCAATAGTTACAGCTTTGTGCAGAAGTGACTGAAGTGGAAATTTATGAGGGGCTATGTACCATTAGTGAAGATAAAGAACCTAGAGTGGATGAGTACAATTCATACTTTTTCAAAAAAAAAGAATGGTATCTAATTAAGAAGGATTTCATAGGAGCACTATAAGAGTTCTTCAAGAAAGGCAGAATGTATAAACCTATAAATTGCATAGTAATTGCTTTAGTTCCATAAAGTGGATATTCCAACAACTGCAAAGGATTATAGACCTATTTCATGTTGTTCTTTTCTCTACAAAATCATATCTAAAGTGTTGGCAAATAGGTTGCAAAAGGTAATTGAAAGCATCATCAGTGGAACACAAGCTGGATTCATTCGTTGTAGAAAATAGCTGACAACAGCATCCTGGCTCATGAGCTAGTCAAAGCATATACCCTTAAGAATACATCCCTTAGGTGTATGGTTAAAATTGACTTGACCAAAGCCTATGACTCTGTTGAGTGGATCTTGTTGGAGCAGATAATGGTGGAGTTGGTATTTCCTCGGAGATTCCAAGATTGGGTACTCACTTGTGTGCAGACTGTCAGTTACTCCGTAGTGGTGAATGGGGAACCTTTAGCTCCTTTTTCCAGCTGCTAAGGGGATGAGACAAGGTGACCCTATATCACTCTTTCTATATGCAATTGTCACGGAATATCTGAGTAGATGTCTAAATAGACTGTCAAAGGAAAGTGGATACAAGTTTCATCCTAGATATGTAAAACTGGGCATCACCCACCTTAGTTTTGCTGATGAGTTATTGTTATTTGCAAGAGAGAATCTCATTTCAGTCACTCACATCCAATAATGCTTTAATCAATTCTCATGGCCTCAGGTCTTCAAGCAAATTTGAGCAACAGTTCAGTTTACTTTGGGGGTGTGACACAGAAAATCAGGGTGCAGATACTGCACAAAAAATTGGATATACCATAGGTAAATTGCCTTTTAAGTATATAGGGGTACCCTTATCAACTAAAAAGATGACTCTAGTTCAATGGTAACCCCTAATTGAAAAGATGGTGGCACAGATCTCTTCTTGGACTACCAAGAAATTTTCATATGCAGGAAGGATTCAACTGGTGCAGTCAGTACTATTTAGAATCTAAGCATATTGGGCACAACTGTTTTTGATCCCTGCTAAGGTGCTGAAAACTGTGGACTCTTACTGTTTGAGCTACATATGGTCGGGTGATAATGTCATAACAAGAAGATCCCTTGTTGTTTGGGAGAAAATGTGTACTCCCAAATGCACTGGTGGACTAAACCCTATTAATCTCAGCTTGTGGAACAAAGCAGCAGCAGCAGCTAAGAATTATTGGGACCTCTCATACAAGTTGGACAAGTTGTGGATCAAATGGATACACACCTATTATATAAAAGGGCAACAACTTGACACTATGCAAATTCCACAACAAGCATCTTGGTTGGTCACAAAGATTATTAGTGCATGAGAAGTGGTAGATCAAAGCCAAATGATACTCAAGCCCTCCAGAACCATGATCATGCAGATATAGATTTGTCTTCTTGGCCAACTACCTAGAATTCCATAGAAAAACCTTATGTTTAGTAATGATGCAAGAGCCAAAGCAGAATTTACTATATGGCTGCATTTCCAGGACTCACAAGTGATCGACTAGTACAATGGGGCATGACAATGGATAAAACATGTATGATGTGCAAGAGGCAACACGAGAGCATGAATCATTTGTTTGTTGAGCATTATTTTACTAAGAGCTTATGAGAAAGACTGCAACTATGGTTACAACGACAAATATATAGTGTAATCTCTTGGGAGCAGCACCACAATAGACTTTGAGAAATGCAAAAGGAAGGTTGAAAGTTGCTTTCGGCTTCAAAATGGTGTATGCAGAATCTATATATGAAGTTTGGAGATAAATGAGCCTACTCATCTTTGAGAAGAGGAGCAGAATGATAGGAATATTGCATGCATATGCAATGTGAGAGCCAAAGGTGGCACCAGAACACTACCACGGAGTTATCAATTTGAACCTTAAGATAGTATTATGGGATAGATTACTGGAGTATAAGTCTCTGCTCGACAAAGGTAACCCTCCCTAGGAGGTGTATCACTTGATCTGGTAGATAGAACCGTAGAGAGGAATGTGTCTGAGACTTTACTTGTATATAGTTAGAAAGGAGGTATAAAGAGAGGTATATGTGAGACAACTGATTGTGTTAAATCAGTTGTGGAAATGTAAAGTTGCAAATGATGGTAAATATAAATCTGTATTTACCAACAAAAAAAAACAAGCAATACTGACTTGCATTAACCTATCAAGACATGTCTAGTCATATTCAAAACTTAATATAACTAGCTCTTTCCATGAGCATAAAATTTGATAAATTACTATTCTCATAGTACACAATTTTAATATAACCAGTCATATTCAAAAATTAAAGAATTTTGCCATTCAGATTTCATAGAGCTAATGGTAGAGAACTTGGCACAACGATCAATAAGAGCCACTTAATCGTTTTAAAATGCGGAGATTGAAACTTACAAGTGTTGAGAGTAATGTGATTTAGCTAGAAGGGTAGTTTGGTCTATTCATTTAAGTCGGTTAGTTAGACTGTTAGTTGTATTAATGTTTAGTTAATTAGTTGCTATGTCTATAAGAAGATAACTATATCCACCTGTACAATGAATGAAGTAGTTGTATTTTTTGAGAACGAATGTTCTCTCCTCTCTCTGGATACTCTCTAACTCTTTTATTTTTTTGCACTTCTCTAATTCATAAATTCGACATGGTATCAGAACCATGATCTTAATCTAGCTCGTGGATTGATTCATTCGCTTCTTCTGCTTCTCGTGTTCCTCGTATCATATTTTCTATAAAAAAATTAAAGCTTTGTGCTGTTCAAGAATGGCGGCTGATGAATTTATATAGGGCCTTACAACTGACGCTACCTCTCAATTGTCGTCTGATGATGAAATTGATGAAAGAATTATTATTGCAATCACTCAACCCTTGTACCTTGCCCTTGGAGATACTAGCTAGGGGTATTTCTCTTATCTTCTTTCAATTAACTGTTTCTGACAATTACTCATTTGTGACATCGCTACATGCGTATCACGTTACTTGGTCATAATAATCTTGGCGTTGTTGGTGAAACATAGAGGAATGAGAGATTTCGGGAAAAGTACCTGTATCAAAGCGATCGAAATGTCATGGCTCGTTAACTCTGTGACGTTGAATTTGATCAGTGGTATTATCTATGATTATATTGCCCACGCAGTTTGGGAGGATCTTAGGGAGCGATTTGATAAGCTTAGTTGCTCTCGTTCCTTCAACTTGCACAGGGAAATCGTAACCCAAACTCAAGGTACTTCCTCCATTTCAGCCTATTGCTCTAAATTGAAGGATATGTGGGATAAATTTGAGGCCTTGGTTCCTCTTCTTGGTTGTAATTGTGTTATATCCAAGGATTATGTAGTTTATTTGCATAAGCATAAGTTGTACCAACTTTTTATGGGCCTAAATGAGTATTAGTCTCAAGCTCAAACACAAATTATGTTGATGTCATTTGTACCTATTGTTATCAAGCATATGTTATGCTTAGGATTGATGAAAGCCAAAGGGAAATGGCTACCTCTATAGGGATTTTAGGTGTTGCATCAGTTATGGCCACTAGGAATTATGATCATACTGCTTTGTACAACTCTAGACCTGGTGGCAATGCAAAGTTTAAGAAAAGCTACAATACACAGTATGAGTTTTGTAAATTAAAGGGTCATAGTAGGGAGAACTATTATAAGATTGTTGGTTATCCCTATGATTTCAAGTATAAGAAGAAAGGGGAGCATCTTCTTTAACTGCTCACAATGTGCTCTCTGAGAATCAGAATGTGTGTGTGTCTCAGTCCTCATAGGTTTCTGATTAACCTGTACCTCAAATGTCTTTCACAACTGGACAATCCTATGCACCTATGACAAGGACACCCAACTTTTAGCTGCGTTGCACCTCCACAAAAAATCAATTTGAGCAGATTCTTCAGCTGCTCAATAGGACTACCTGCTCTCCCTCTGCAGCTAATGTTACAGGTACCAGTAGTGCCTTTTTAGCTACCAATAATCATCAGGAATGGATTGTGGATACATGAGCCACTAACCATATGGTATGTGATCTTAGTTTACAAAATGCTTCCACCTTAGTTGAGCTTATGCATTCTAATAAGGTATTTTCTGTAAAATATGATAGTTGTGCTTCCACTGTGAAAGATTGTTATGTGTGTCCTTGTGCCAAGTAAGTTAGATTGACCTTTCCTAGTAGTACTACCAAAATTTTTACATGTTTTGATTTGCTACATCTTGATGTTATGGGGATCTTACAAGATCACAACTTATGATGGAAATAAATACTTCTTAATTGTTGTTGATGATTTCTCTAGAATGACTTAGGTATTTCTGTTAAAGCTTAAGTAATATGTATGTGTGTTGTTAAATCATTTCCTCTCCTGTGTGTAAACTCAATCTAACAAGGGAGTCAAGTGTGTGAGAACATGCAATGGGGCTGAGTTTGTTAACTCCCTTTGTGATACATTGTTCAAGAATCTGGGCATTATTTATCAAAGGACATTTGTATACGCTCTTAAGCAAAATGGTGTAGCAGAGATAAAACATAAAAACATTCTGGAAGTATGCAGAGCTTTAAGGTTTCAGGGTGACATTCCCCTTAAGTTCTGGGGTCATTGTGTATTGGCAGTCGTGTATCTCAAAATAGGATGCCCTCTGCAATTATTTGGGGTAAATATCCTTATAAAATGTTGTATGGGAAGAAACCTTCACTCAAACATCTGAGGGTCCTAGGATGTCTTTACTTTGCCAAAGTTGTGCATGAATCCTATAAGCTGCAGCCTAGGGCTATTACTTCCATACACATAGGGTATTCAGATACTCAAAAAGGATATATCTTTTATGATCTCGCTAACCATATTTTCTTTGTTAAAACGGGGATGTGATTTTTAGAAAAATTGTGTTTTCTTTTATCGATTGAGTTCTAGTATTCAACCTGCTATTCTAGATGTTTTCTCTATTGACCAGCCTTCCTCTGTTGAGGGTGATGTTGCTCCAAGTACTGTAAACTACTATGGTTAGGAGCCTGCAGATTCCCCTGATTCTCCAGTTATCTCTTTTGCACCTGTTGTTATTGTTGTTCCATAACCTTCTCCCATGCACATGCTGAGAAAGTCCATAAGGCCCATTGGATGAAGGATGTTGTGTCTTTTACTTCTCATCAGAATATTCGTTATGGCCTAGCAAATTATTTGTCATATGCTCAGCTCTCTCCTTAATATTAGACCTTTCTAGAAGCATCTTCTTATGGAGTAGAGCCTCTTTCTTATGTTGAATCTATTGAAGACCTTAAGTGAGTGGAAGATATGAAGGCAGAAATTTCTTTATTGGAGAGTAATCACACCTGGACCGATGTTCCCCTACATGAGGTCAAGAGACCAATTGGCAGCAAGTGGGTATACAATATTAAGTACAAGGCTTCTGGAGAGATTGAAAGGTTTAAGGCCAAGTTAGTGGCCAAAGGGTATAGTCAACCAGAGGGAATTGACTATCAAGATACATTCTCTCCTGTTGTAGGATGGTTACTGTTAGGTCCATTCTTGTTATTGCAGCTGCTAAATATCCACCAAATGGATGTGTACAATGCTTTCTTTAACGTGACCTTCGTGATGAAATCTGAATGGATCTGCCTCAAGTATTTAAGAGATAGGGGAGACAAGCTTGTATGTAGACTCATTAAATCTTTGTATGGCCTCAAACAGGCACCATGACAGTGGAATACTACGTTACTAGAGTTGTTTTGCATTTTGGTTTCATTAAGAGCTAGTATGACCAGTTTTTATTTATAAGGAGGGTCGAAAATGAATTAATAGTAATCCTAGTCTATGTAGATGATATGTTGATTATAGGAAGTAGCTTATAATTGATTGATGAAGCTGAGGCTGCTTTGCAGCAAGATTTCAAGATGAAGAACCTAGGAGAGTTGAGGTATTTCTTAGGGATTGAATTTGTCAGGTCTAAGTAAGGGATTCTAATGCATTAGAGAAAGTATGCATTAGAGTTGATCACTGAATTAGGCATAGGAGCAGCAAAACCAGCACCAACATCACTTAAAATAAATGTGAAACTTACTACCAAGGAGTTGGGTCATTGACGAGCGCAAAACACAACACGAAATTGATGCTCACTAGCCAAAGATAGTGTAATTTAATTATCGTCTCCACATGGATTAGATTTAAACAATGTTCAAGTAATTTCTAGCTTAACGCTATTTAGGATGCTTAACACTTTGGTTCGGATGATTAATAACTAAAATTAACTATGAAAACTAAAATAATTAACAATTGATAACAAAAGGACAAGAGTTGAGCAACACTGAAATAATCAATGGGAGAATAAGGGTCGTGACATGATAGGTTCAAGATGACTATTCGGGATCTAACTCTAATATTCTAATGATTCTCACGAATTCACTCGATGATTAGTTCAAAGATATAGCCAAGACTCCTCTCTCGATTAAATCTTAACTCGACGAGGTGAACTAAGATAAAGCACTGTGAAAATATGCAAGAACTCGTTAATGGATTAATCTTTAGGAAAACGTCTCTCGAATATTCTTCTAACTTGATTCAATCAACAATTCAACAACATCTTTTTATTACTTAAAGGAATCACTTAATTAAACCAAACAAAATAATACGAAGATAATCACCAAAATATTTCTCTTTCGATTAAATAAACTGGTGACTAAAGTTTCAATCAATTCAAAGCTCCATAAATGAATTCAGGCAAAGAACAAAAGTTAAAATCCCCAAATATCAGTCAAAATACCATATTCGTCAATCTCTAAGGTAAACTACTCCATAATCATGGAGAAAGTCATTACAAATAAAGTTAGAATAATAAGAAAACACGAATTCAATCAAACTCGGGTGTTGATTTGAGAAAAGAATGATTAATCCTTGTGCTTTGAGTCTCCAATGCTCTTCCAATCTTCTGTAAGTCAAAAGTCCTTTAAAAACATGTTTCTAGTGTATTTATATCATGTCGGAATGTTCCTGTACCAAACTACCCTCCTTGAGGCGAAGTGGGCAAACCTGGAAACTTTTTACATTTTCCGCGTCGCACAGTGCTACGCGACGTGCGTCGCATTAGTGTATTTTGCTCGGTTGTAAACTCTCTGAACTTAACTTGTCTGACAAACTTTTGTACTAATGTGTCGCGCCCTGCTAAGCGCCATGCGTCGCATTAGTGTATTTTTTTGTCAGACCCAAAAACTCCAAGTCTCTAAACTTCTCAAACTTCTGACGAACTTATGTACTAATGTGACGCTTAATGCCACGCCTTATGCGACACACTAGTACATTTTGCTCTAGTCCATGCATTTTCTTCCAACTTTCGTATGCAATGCCAGCCCACGTACCCCGGATATGGTCCCAAATGATCAATTGAAGCTTTTACTTAGACTTCGAAGCTCTAAAGTATTCAATTTAGCTCCAGAACATCTTTTTAACTCGGAATCATCTCCTACAAGGCATAAAGCACGTAATAAGTGAAAATCATCATCATTTAAGCTTAAACACGTTCAAAGTGCAGTAATTAGAGTGCAAAATGTGGTAAAAACACATGTTTCTAGCCTACCATCAACACCCCACACTTAAATCGTTGCCCGTCCTCGAGCAATCAAACTACACTTCACATAGAGACGACTTTTTCATCAAACAACTTCCCTAACCCATCATGCCAAGAATATTTAAAGCAGATTAAGCACCCTACCATAACATCCTAGCTTCAAGACTCAACTCAAAAGCACCAAGTATTTTTTTCAAGACCTGCTCACTTACTCTAACACAGAGGCCAAAGACGCTACCTTTCCTTCGCAAGTCATGTGCCTTCACACAAACAATAGAGAGTAGTTCCACACACAATAAATTTCAAGAACAATTTGGAACTCATGATAGAAAGAATTCACTCACTCTCAGAAATAACATTCATGTGCCACAGAAACCGTATCATAGGCTTGCCCGTAGTTTATTACTCTACTAATTGAGCTCATTTAGTCATGGATCAAGTAGGACTTAATTTGATTGTAATGTAGGTTGAGGGACAGGTAGGATACATATAGATGACAATAACTACACCTCCTTAAGAACTTTAATACATATACATTAACATTTCAAACCCCACACTTATGTCGAGCTAAATCCAAACCTTCACACATAATAGCATCCAACTCCCAATTTCTTTAAGCACAAACAAGATGAGAACTAGCACTAGCAAGGAATCAAATTTTTTCTCTTTCTAATACATACACAACTCATTTTTTCTTTTCAAAGTTCTGATTTTTTTTTTCTCAAGCAACTTTATTTTTTTTTCTTTCTTTCAATTCCTTACTGGTGGCTCTCACAAATTTTCAAACAGTGCACTTTTATCCATTTTTCTCAGTTCCACTCAAAAACCCAACCATACCTCTACTTAACTTTTAACAAGTTTATAACAATTTCAAGTGCTCACAAGAGGTAACAGGTTCAAACAAATAGTCAATTCAAACAAAAGGGCCAGGCTTGTAGTATGGTTTCCAAAGAAACAGGATTACAAGCTCAAAGGGGCTAACTAGGATATACAACAATTAGGCGGGTCACAGGCATATAACTGGCTTAATAAAAAAATATCTATATCACTTCCTAGACTGAACAAGACTGTTATTTTGCTCTGCAAACACGCGGGGCAAGTTCAAGGGATCAACTGACATGCACAGAATATCAACAAAAATATCACACACACATTGGCACATAACTCACTTAGGATCGGATCTATCCCGACTCTCTAGTTAAAGCGGTTAAGCAAAGTAAAAATCAAACAATTTCAGGTACTTATCCATGAGTCAAGAACAGAGCCTAAGCGTCACAACTAAGGCACACAATACTCTCAAGGCATAACAAAGTTAAGACAAGTTATCTCCATTTAACACCATAGCACAAGATTTCTCTATTCCTAACAAAAGAAAAATTAACTACTTCCTGTTCAAGAAATACCCTTGGAAAAGAACCGTGGAATATAGAAAAACTAAGGGAGAATTGTTACACTACCTAAGAAAATAAAACAAACGTGAAAGACATTTTTTTTCCTTCTTCGACTTTGCTCCCTCAAGAAGACAGTTGAGGAAATCCATCGTCGGGAAAAGTCATTTTTTTTTCAAACAAGACAGTGACGAAAACACACACAAAGGTAACAGAAGAAAAACAAATATACATATACATATTTACATCCCACATACCACACTTTAAATTATGGCATGTCCCCGTGATATACAAATAAAAAGCAAGAGGTAAAGGAAACTCTCCTGAATCATCTAGTCTGGATCGAAATCGGGATCCACTTTGCACGTCGGACTGCGTGCACACATCCATGCTGAAAGTTTCTTTTCGCCTCTTCGGGTACACCCCGCACTTGTCATGCTTACCCTCTCCAGCTCTCTCTTTTAAGGCCTTTGCCTTGAACTCCGAGTGTGCAGTCAAATCATCTCTAGGTGCCCCTATTGCTTCCTTCATCTTGAACACCACTCTTTCTTCCCCCACTATCAGCATGAGCTGTATTTCCTGAATATCTAGAATAGCTCTGCCAGTAGCCAAGAAAGGTCTCCCTAAAATTCGAGGGACCTCCTTATTCTCTTTCATGTTCTCCACGATGAAGTCCGCATGGAACATAAATTTGTTCACCCGAACTATCACATCCTCCAGGATTCCTTCAGGTATGATTGTGGTCCGATCCGCCACAATGATTCGCCAACTGCAAAGACACAGGAATAGATCTAATTTCTCCAATCTCTCCCTCCAATTTCCTAAAAATAGACAAGGGCATAAGATTAATAGAAGAACCTGAATCATACAAAGATTCTTCAAATTTAGTACTTCCTAAAGAGCAAGGTATAGTAAAACTCCCTGGATCTCCACACTTTTGAGCGAGATTATTTTACAGAATGGCACTACAATGCTTTGTGAGCTTGACAACCGATGTCTCTTCCACTTTTTGCTTTTTGGATAATACCTCCTTCAAGAACTTAGCATATGCTGGCATTTGAGATAGTACCTCTCTGAAAGGTAGATTAATATGCACCTGCTTGAGCACTTCTAGAAAATACCTAAATTGTTTGTCCAGCTTCTCTCTTCTTTATTTCTGGGGAAAAGGTAAAGCCGGCATGTATTTACTTTCTTCAGTCTCCTCTTTCATTCAATTCCCATCCTTTTTCTTTTTTTAGAGCTCTAGTCCTCCCCTTCTTCTTCAGACCATCATCTGGATCTATCATCACTTCACCTTCTTGATTGTCTTTATTTTTATGCTCCTCCACAATCTCCACTTGTCTTTCAATCAACTCACCCTTTTGTTTTGATATGGGTCCTTCAATATTTGCCCACTTCTCAAGGACACCGCATTTATTGTTTCTTTTGGATTCCTTTTGTTATCAGCAAGGAGAGTTCCTGGAAACCTCTCAGACAATAGATTAGCAAGTTGCCCCACCTGTCTTTCCAAATTTTGAATGGTTGTGCCCTGTTCTCGGATAGTTGTGCCATGAGTTTTGAGCCTCTCATATTTCTTAATAATAAAGGCCATCATTAGATATTCCAAGCTAGACTAATTAGACTGTAGAGGCTGGTATTGCTGCCTTTGCTGATTTTAAAATCCTGGAGCTCATTGTCCCTGAGGTCTCGGATTATTCTGTTGCCATGAGTTTAGACTACCACTTGGTGAACATTACGAAAAACCTGGGTGCCTCTTCCCTATGAAGTTAAAATTATTACCACTTTGGTAGTTGCCTCTGTCAAAGCTTACCACAGCATTCACCACATCATCTGTAGTTGAGGCCTGACACTCATGCATTGGATGACCCATTCCATAGAAATTCACAAACTAATGATGGATGGCTCTAGACCTTGGCTAAGGTCAACTTTCTTATCTTTTTAGCCAAGGTGTCTAATTGGGCTTGTACTGATGTGATAGAGTCCACCTGGTGAACCCCGGCTAATTTTCTTCTATCATTACTCTCAGTGGGCCATTGGTTAGCATCTTCAGAGTGCTCATCAAGAATCGCAACAATTTCCTTAGGAGTTTTCTATTAAGAGGCCTCCAATTGAAGTACTTAGAGTTCATCATGAGGAGGGTGTCAGTCCATCCCAAAAGTCCAGGAGTTGCATCTAAAATCCGATTCCATTATGCCGACACTTTCTCACTATCTCCTTGAATCTTTCAAAAGCTTCGAAGACCATTTAAGTGTCCTTCTAGCAGAAGTTGTGAATTTTTCTTTTGAATTTCACTATTTTTGCATCCGAGAGGTACTTGACAAGAAACGTTTTCATCATATCTTCCCATGTACTGATCGACCCAGTTGGTAAGCTTCGAAGCTAGTGTTTTGCATCATCCTTCACTAAAAAGGGGAATACCCTTAAGTAGACTACATCTTTTGACACTCCATTATACTGAAAGGTATTCATGATTTCTTCAAAGTCCATTAAGTGAGTGTTAGGATCTGCATTCCTCTTCTCTCTAAGGACACAATTGTTCTGGATGGTTTAAAGCAAGTCTTGCTTCAACTCAAAATTATTCGTTGCTAGGGTGGAGGTCTTACACTTGATAGTCCCTGATTATAGACTAGTCGGGCATAGTCACCTAATGCTCTCCTAGGCCTAGGGGACGCATTTTCAAACTGGTCTTCAACTAGGGGGTCGATTTAGATTGACTCTTCGACCCCATCCTCTTCGATCGTCTCATCAGCAGCTTTAAGGTTTGCTTCAGCTACAAATCGTGCAACGTGTTCTCTATGTTATGCTGCCTCTCTTGCAGCTAAGTCTACTGCATCGTTCTTGTCGCAGGTCTGACCCAAGAATGATCCACTTGATTCCTTCTTCTTTCTCAATTGCCGTATGTGCTTGTCCAATTCTGGGTTGCATGGCACCAATTCCTTGGAAGAGGATCGAGTCATACACCAATGAACTTAACTTGTTTCCTGTACACAGATGAAAGAATCATTAATAATAATAAAAATATTTTTAAAAAAATGACTCCTAAATTAGGACGAAAAACTATTTTGAACACTATTGATTGTCAATCCCCGACAACGGCACCAAAATTTGACGAGCGCAAAATACAATACGGAATTAATGCTCGCTAACCAAAGATAGTATAGTTTTATTATCGTCTCCACATAAATTGGATTTAAATAATGTTAAAATAATTTATAGCTTAATGTTATTCAAGATGCTTAACACTTTGGTTGGGATGATTAATAACTAAAATTAATTATGAAAACTAAAGCAATTAACAATTGATCACAGAAGCACAAAAGTTGAGCAACACCGAAATAATCAATAGGAGAAATAAGGGCGTGACAGGATAGGTGCAAGATGGCTATTCGAGATCTAACTCTAGTTCAATCCACTCTAATATTCTAATGATTCTCACGAATTCACTCGATGATTAGTTCAAACGTGTAGCCAAGACTCCTCTCTCAATTAAATTTTAACTCTACGAGATGAGTTAATATAAAGCATTGTGGAAATATGCAAGAACTCGTTAATGGATTAGTCTTTAGGAAAACATCTCTCGAATATACTCCAAACTTGATTCAATCAAAAATTGAACAAGATCTTTCGATTACTTAAATAAATCAAGGATTTAAACCAAACAAAATAATACGAAGATAATCGACAAAATATTCCCCTTTCGATTAAATAAACTAGTGATTAATGTTGTAATCAATTCAAAGCTCCATAAATGAATTCATGCAAAAAACTAGAGTTAAAATAAAAACTAACAATCAAAATACCATATCTGTCAAACCCTAAGGTGAACTACTCCATAATCATGGAGAAAGTCATCACAAATAAAGTTGAATAATAAGAAAAAATGAATTCAATTCAAACTTGGGTGTTAAGTTGAGAAACGAATGATGAATCCTTGTGCTTTGAGTCTCCAATGCTCTTCCAATCTTTAGTAAGTCAAAAGTCCTCTAAAAACGTGTTTCTAGTGTATTTATACCAAGTTAAAACGTTCATGGATCAAACTACCCTCCTTGAGGCGAAATGGAAAACCTGGAAACTTTTACACTTCCCGAGTCGCACAGTGCTACGCGTCATGCGTCGCATTGGTGTATTTTGCTCAATTGTAAACTCTCTGAACTTAGCTTGTCTGACAAACTTTTGTACTAGTACGTCGCGCCCTACTATATGCCATGCGTCGCATAGTGTATTTTTCTATCAAACCCAAAAACTCCAACTCTCTAAAATTCTCAAACATCTGACGAACTTATGTACTAATGCGACGCTCAATGCCACGCCTTAAGCGATGCACTAGTACATTTTTCTCTAGCCCATGCGCTTTCTTCCAACTTTAATATGCAATGTCGGTCCACGAACCTCGGATATGGTCCCAGACGATCAATTGAAGCTTTTACTCAGAATTCGAAGCTCCAAATTATTCAAGTTAGCTCCAGAACATCTTCTTAACTCGAAATCATCTCCTACAAGGCATAAAACACGTCATAAATGCAAATCATCATCATTTATGCTCAAACACGCTCAAAGTGCAGTAACTAGAGTGCAAAATACTGCTAAAATATGAGTTTCTAGCCTACCATCAGTCATCACTCACAGAATTCAAGCAATAAGGAGGATGAACTTTTTCCAGATGTTGGTATATATTAGAGGATCATTGGCAAAGTGCTATATTTGACTATAACAAGATATGACATAGCCTTCAGTGTGCAAACCTTCAATTTCTGCATTAGCCAAGAAGTCACATCTAGAAGCACCAACAATGTGGTTATGTATAGAGACGGACCCATGTTGAAGGGAGAGGGTCACCAGTCCCCGGTAACTTCGGAAAAATTATCTATATATATGTGTATATACCTTGAAAATAGTACACATCTATTTTTGGGACCCCTTAAACATAAAAGCTCTATGGGGGCATTGGTAGAAGGCACTGCATTCATGTTAAACGTCCGAGATCGATTCCCCGCTACTTTCTTTTAGCAAATATACTACTAGGTTATTCACCTAGTAGTTATACTATATAATAAATCCCAAAAAGGGTCTAGCTATTACAATTTTTCCAGCACGAATTAAAATAAAAACTAAAGAAACGGCTAGTGCTAGTTGATACAAAGTAGCAATAACCTATCAGGAAAATGAATGTCACACAACATGTACTCAAAGATTTCCGTTACACAACACATTCTCAAAGATTTCCAGCTTGTAATGTTGCTTTTGAATTGACACGCCAGTTGCAAACGTCTCTGTGTAGCACTTATAAATCTCTCACCAGGCGCTATCGTTTGCATTTCTAAGAAGGCACGCATAAATCCACAAAAGCTACATCACAGTCGCTTAGGAATCTTCAAAGTAGTATGGATGTTCTAGGACTCCAGTAGTTGTGTTGATATAGTAAACAATAATTCAATCTATATTTATTTGAAACCCAGTGTTGTATGATCCATTTCAATAAACCATACTGCTGACAACCATAGAATCTTCATAAGCCAGATCAAGAAACTCAGTTCCTTCTCAAATGGTGGTGTAGAATGCTCCATATATGTTGTCATTGTGAAGTAATAAGATAGCACACAACCATTCAATACCTCCCAAACCACAGCAACAGAAGTCCAACTCCTGAAATATCTGGACAGTAGTTGATGTCTCAAATATTCCATCACAATCAGTCCTAGTAATTGAAGTGTCCCATTGCTGAAAACCTTATAATAAACCTGTGATAAGCTCATAGGTAGTAGCAATCTGTAAATGCTCAGGTATCGCCTTAATCCTCATTTGTTGTTCCTGATTGGGTGACAAAAACAATAGTATTGCTGTATAATTCCGGGCATACACTTTCTGCTTATGAAATATGTGTCATTTATTATCTTTTCATCTCTAGACTGAGTGTGAAATCGCACTAATACCACTGGAAAATGATCCAATAATACATGCCACGCCAGTTCTTGCAACAGGTGTGCAAGTGTGATTTAATATTCCATTCTTTCTTTGTCGACACAGTTGGACATAGTTTTTATGATGAGCATACTGCCTTGGTAAAACCTTTATATTGTTGCCTGAATGTAACTCCAATTGATAAGGCATATAGTTGCCTGGTTGTAACAATATTCAATCTGTTGGCCTTTTTCTTGCAATCCTAACCCTAAGGTTATGCAATTGTGCCTTGTCTTGGTTAATTAGTGTCTTTCCTGCATTTGGTAAATCATCAAAAGATTGGAAAGATATTGTACCTCCAAAATAGAAAGTTGTGTTAGCTACAGAATCAGCAACAGTGTTGCCCTCTTTAAAGACATATTGAAAGATCACATTGAAATGAGCCTTTATCTCAACAATCTTCTGAACTTCTTCCATAATAGACCAAGGTATATCCCATTCCCCTTCAATGCACTTCTTTAACACCATCGAATCAGTTTCTAGTATTAGTGGATGGAGTGTTTGTTCTAGGCAGTATTGTAACCCCTGTAGTATTGCTTTTGCTTCTGCTACAACATTGGTGGTCACTCCTAGCTCAATTGATCTTGCATACAGTAGATCTACTTTGTCATTTCTCACACAGAAACCTGTTGAACTAGGTCCAGGGTTCTCCTTTGATGCCCTATCAGTGTTACATTTGTACCAACCTTCAGTTGGAAGCTGCCAGGTAACTCTTGTAGTGATCAAAACTGGTATGTATTTTTTAAAGAAGTGTATCATTTCAGCCCATAGCATAGGTATATTAGATAGCCAAGGATACCTAACTTTTTCCAAGAAATGCATTATTTTATTGACTTCATGGATCACTCTGTTTGTAGACAATGTTCCACCATTCCTTTCTGTGTTTCTTTTCTTCCATAGCTCCCAATTAATAATTGCAGGAGCAGCCTGATATAGTGGTTTCAACTTTGGACAGCATTTTGCATTCCACCAAGTTCTTATGACTCGCTTCACTTGAATTAGTGGCACTGTAATCCCTGCAGCTCCCATAAATAATTTCCACACCTTTGAAACAGTAGGGCTAAGCAGAAAGATGTGGTCATATGTTTCCTCCTTTAGACATATGGACATAACTATATATCCTTGCCTCCTCCATAAATCATCTATGGCCAACTTATACCTCCACAATCTCCATAAGAAAAATGATATCTTGAATGACAAACCTTTTGTCCACATCTGTTTATGTTCTAACTTATAATCTGCTCTATGTCAGAATAGACCAAGCACTACTAACAGTGAATTTGCCTGAGGTTGTAGGCATCCAGTATGGTCTGTCACATTGTGTCTGTCCCATTGTTCCTCATGTCCATTGTAATGAATATTATTTTTAATATGCTCTGCAATATTTTCAGGAAAAGTGTCATCCATCAGTTGTTCATTCCATGCCCCTCCTTCTCTTTATTCTAAAACCTCTTGCAACTCCTCATCCACTTGAAAGTCTGCAAATATGACATGATATAGTGGGCCCAATCCAGTTCAATTTTCATGCCATATGTTGGTTGTGCCATTGTTTATCTCCCACAAGATCTCATGTTCTATTTCTTCTCTAACATTCAACATTTGCCTCCACACATGTGAGCCACCTCTAAAAGCAACTACAGTTGATATTTCCTTTTTACAATATTTGTTCCACATGAAGTTCGACCACAATGATTTGGTTGTCCTAAACCTCTACCAAAGCTTAGCAAACAAAGCTTTTGATACATCCTGCAATGATCTGAAACCTAGTCCTCCTTCTTCTTTAGGTAGGCAAAGGTTTTGCGAAGAAGACCAGTGTAAGGCCCAGTAAAATTTTGCAAAAGAAAATAATGTTTCGTGGTGCCGAATTGGTTTTATGTGTTGAGGATTATAGAAATTAGGTTGAACAATTCACTGAGGGATAAAGAATAATTTTTGGCAGAAAAATACATTTCTGCGGTCTATTATACGACCGCAGAATCACTTTGCGGACCCCATAATGGCCGCAGAGTGAGACAGGAGAGGGGCAATTTTGGATGCCATTCTGCGGTCGACTATGCGATAGCAGAACTATTCTGCGGTTCATTATGCGACTGTAGAACAGGTCTGCGGGTTGCATAGTGACCGCAGACCCAGGCGGAGTTTTGGGCAGCTTTGGATACCAATTATGTGGCCGATATGCGATCCGCATATCGATTATGCGATCGCAGACCTTGTTCCGGAGTTTCATTTTTGGGTTTTTAAAACCCGACCCTACTTCGTTAAATACACGCTTTGGGCCATTTTTGAGCAAACATCTGATATTTTAGAATGGGAAATAATGCCATAGAGTGAGAAGGTTTTCCTCAATAATTGTTTATCAATTCTTACTCAAATTTTGGAAGATTAAGAAGAGAAACTCACTAGGTCTTCATCCTAGAGGTAAGATTCTACACCCTAACCCTCAATTTCGAATTTTGTCTAGAAATGGGTAATTAGCAAGATAATATCTTGGGGATGAGAGTTGTTTATTTTACATGCATGTGTTATCAAAGGGTGTAGGAAGATTGTTGAGCTAAAAATGGTAAAGATTGGTTGTAGGATGACGGAATCCTCCATAAAATGACCTTGAAACCTTAATGCACACCTAGCATTTGATAAAATGCTCAAATGAGCTAGAACCACGAGCATCTTCCTAATTTTTGTACAATTTGTTATATTTTTAAAATAGATTGAAGTTGCTAAGAATTCTGGAATATTTTAGAATTTAAGGAAGCTCCATTGAGGTATGTTGGCTAAACTCTTATTTAAGAATTGGAACCCCAATATCCTTGTAAGTTCCAAGATATTTATTACAAGTTGAGTATTTCGAATAAGTTTTGTGACAAAGATATATGTTTAATTTGCGTTTCAAATGCTGTGAGCATATTGTATTATAAATTGAGGATGTGTTCCAAATTATGTATTGTGCATCTACGTGTTATGATTCCAAGACATGATTTATGTGAAAAACTATTATGCCAAATTGCGTAGATAATGTGATTGGGGTTACACCTCCACCCGCATATATTGAGGTGAGGCGGCAAGGCCGCTTTGTGTATGATTTTGGTATTGTTGTTGCACCACCACCCACATATATATATTTGGGTGAGGTGGCAGGTCCTCTTTGTGTAGGTATTGGTATCGTTGATGCATTTTCACCTGCACATATATTGGGGTGAGCGGCGGGGCCGCTTTGTGTGAAAATTGGTATTGTATTTACACCTACACCCGCATACATTGGGGTGAGGCGGTAGGTCCGCTTGAGTAGAGTTATGTGTATTGTGTTTACACCTACACCAGCATATATTGGGGTGAGGCGGTAGGGCCCCTTAAGTAACGTTTTGGTATTGTGATTACACCTCCACCCGCATACATTGGGGTGAGGCGGCGGGGCCACTTTGTGTGAAAATGGTTATAGAGGATCTCACCTTGAATTCTATAAATGTTGATGACAGCTCTTGATAAGCTTGTTTTGGTTTAACTGGCTATCTATTCCATTCTATTGTCACTTTGGTTCATCATGTTCATATTGTATTTCCGAGTTCTTAAATTGGTGTTTGATTTTCATACTAGTACTATTTGACATGTACTAACGTCCCTTTTGTCGGGAGCGCTGCATCTTTAATGGATGCAGGTGGTTCCACAGCGGAGGATACTGACCAGTGACATCAGTGCTCATTCTTCCCAGCTAACTTGGTGAGCCCTATCTCATTTCGGGGTTGTGCATCTTTTGTTTCATATGTGTTTTAAGGTATAGCCAGAGCGTTGTTGCCGGCACTATCATTGTACTTTTTGGTATTTTTAGAGGCTCTATAGAATAAGTGTGGGTTGTGTATGGGTATTGGGAATGTTAAATAAGTTGTGTTGTGATTAAATCTCTTGTTCCAGTTTGAACATGAAGGGGTGTGTGTGTGTTTTGATAATTATTAATAGAGTAACTAATGGTAATGAATTGGTATTGTAGACATGATCACCTTATTGTCTAATTAACGAAAATATGTATTATCTTCATTCATGGATGAGTTGGGTAGAAGAAAATCTAACAAGCTTGCTCGGTCGGGTTCACTCAGTTGAGCGTCGGTCGCGCTCCCCGATTTTGGGGCGTGACAACTAGTGTCTACTCCTACCTTCTTCCTTAGTGTTCTAGAAAAATCTTGCAAATACTTTTTGCAAGTGGTGTAGAATGTTTTTAGGAGGGTCTAGGATAGAAATAATATGAACGGGCATGCTTTGTAGTATACTAGTGATTAGAGTGGCCTTTCCACCAAATGATAATAGTTTGACTTTCCAAGCATGTAGCTTAGCCTTCACTCTTTTGATTATATCTTTATAAAACTCCTTCCTTCTTCTAGTGTAGAAAACAGGGCAGCCTAGATATGTGAAAGGGAATTGTCCTCTTGCAAAACCTATAATGTTTCCAACTTCTTGAAATAGAGATTGTGCAACATTGGCATGCATGTAGTTGGAACTCTTTGTTTTGTTGATTAGCTGTCCTAAAACTTGTTCATAATCTCCTAATATATCCATTATCATGGTAATTGAAGATAGGTGAGCTGAAGCAAAAATGATAGTATCATCAGCGTAAGCCAAATGGTTCAATGGATCAGACCATTTAGGCATGTCAAATCCCACAAAGGTCTCATCTTCAAACAATTTGTTCAAGGATCTTGATAATACTTCAGCTGACAGGATGAATAAGGCTGGAGACAGTGGATCTCCCTGCTTAACACCTCTTGAGGATTTGAAAAAACCTGAAGACTGCCCATTGACCAAGACAGAGTACCAATTATTTGAAAGGATATTCCAAATCAAGTTGATGAAGTGTTCTACAAAGCCCATCCTTCTCAGTACATGCATCAAGTATTTCCATGAAATCCTATCATATGCCTTTGTCATGTCAAGTTTTATCACCACATTGGCAGGTTTCCCTCTCATCCTTATGGCAGTGACAATCTCTTATATAAGTAGTATATTTTCAAAAATACTCCTTCCTTTTATAAATCCAGATTGGTTAGGGGAAATGTATGAAGGTAGAAGCTTTTCCATCCTATCATGGATAACCCTAGAGATTACCTTGTTAATGAAATTACTCAAACTTATGGGCCTTAAGTCTGAGTATGTTTCAACTCTTGGCTTCTTTGGAATTAGCACCAAGTTGGTGTGAGTGATTGACTTTGGCAGCCTAGCACCCGAGTAGAAATGAAGTATCATATTGTGGATATCATAACAGATCACCTCCCAACAACGTTGATAAAATAAACCAGTAAAACTATCTTGTCCACTTGCATTGTCTCCATTGAGCTTAAAAACTACAGCTTTGACCTCTTCCAATGTAGGGAATCTACATAGGTCCAAGTTCTGTTCCCCTGAAATCATATTTGATACATTGCCCAGCATTGAAAAATTAGTAGTATCCTATTCTGTTGTGAATTGATTTTTGTAGAATTCTACTGCTGCAGATGCCATATGTTTTTGAGTTTCTAGCCAAACCCCAGTATCACTCTGAATTCTTTTCAAGGTAATATTCTTCCTCTTTACATTAACAATGTTGTGAAAAAAGGTGGTGTTCCTATCTCCCTCGGCAAACCATGTCATTCCAGCTTTTTATTTCCAGTATTGTTCCTATATGCTTAGGTACTTTTTAAATTCTGACTGAGTTTTCTGAAGGACAATCCTATTCTCAATTGTAGGCTCCTCTTCAAAGAACCTCTCCTTCACCTTAACAATATCCTCCAAGATTGCCAACTGCTTGAAAATGTCACCATAAGTATACCTACTCCATTTAGATAATGATGCCTTCACCTTCTTTAGTTTGTGCTTGAACATTAAAAAAGGATCTCCAATAAAATCAGAACTCCAGCTCTGTCTAACTACATCCATGAATGTAGCATGTTTTGTCCAGAAGTTTAAAAATCTGAATGGCTTGACATATTTGTTGCCCTGTTCTCCACAAGTCATTAGTAATGGTGCATGATCTGATCTAGTTCTGATCAAGTGCTCCACTTCAGTTGTTGGAAACAAATTCTGAAATTGCAAATTGATAAAAATTTTGTCCAATCTCTTAAAAATAAATTATGTATTAGGTCTTCCATTCCACCATGTGAATGGGCTACCTTTATAATCTTGATCAAACAGACCACATGAGTTTACACAAAACAGAAAGTCCTCAGATTCAGGTGAATATATTGGATGACCCCCTATCTTTTTATCTTCATGTAATATCACATTAAAGTCATCTCCCACTAACCAAGGTAATTCCATGTCACTTTTCAAGTAATACAAGTTGTCATATAATTCCAATCTCTCCACATATGAGCATTTTGCATACACAAATGTCATCAAAATGTGTTGGCCAAGATCATGGTGGAACACCCTTACAGTCACTTATTGAGCAGTGCCTGTAACCAACTCCCATTCAACCACAACATTGAAGAACAACCATATCTTCCCATTCAAATTTGAGAAGGCAGTTTCCATATTCAATTTGCTCCTATATCTTTGTATATGCCCTAAATTCTAGAAAGGTTCTATTAGTGCTATCACACAGAAATTGTGCTCCCTTTGCATATTGATTATCCTAGGAAAGGCCTGTTGAGTGTTGATAGACCTAATATTCCAGATTAATGTCTTGATC
The DNA here is from genome assembly GCF_000715075.1 of Nicotiana tabacum. NCBI lineage: Eukaryota > Viridiplantae > Streptophyta > Magnoliopsida > Solanales > Solanaceae > Nicotiana > Nicotiana tabacum. Next base: position 12,842,862 of record NC_134096.1, read on the forward strand.
ATCATTTGGTCTGTGATGCAGCCCTTCTGGGCAGGATCCTTTTTGCTTGTGGATTTTCTTTGGTTCGGCCTTCTTTCTATCCTTTTTACCACTCTTCTCACCAGCTCTGGGTGATAAATCTGCTTCCCTTGATACTGCCTTAAAGTTTCCTGCTGTAGATTCATCATCCCCTTCCTCTCCACAGTTAACACGAGCAGTTGTTGCCTGCTGAATCTCCAGTGGTGTAGCCTTGTGTGTTACCAGTTCATGCAGGACTTGAAAAGGTAACTTAATAGGCATGTTTTGCTGAATACGTAGTGGCAGTCTAGTTCCAGAAGAACAATCCAGTGGAGTTATCTCAACTGCATTTGGTTGATGAGGAACCAAAGCATGTTTTGGTTCAACTGCAGTTGTCTCCTACAGCATTGTTGAGTTTAGACCTCCAGTTCCCACAACTTTCTGTACCATTCTGAATTGTAGATCATAAATGTTACCCAGACTTGTTTTCATTGTTGATTTGGTTGGTGATATAATTGTTTCATTGATGGTAAGTTGCTTCCCACCATCAATTTGAATGTCTACCATTCCATCCACATCTTCATGATCTTCAAAGAATTCTCATTCATCTGATTCCTCCTCAACTTGTTCACCCCATGATTTACCTCCAGAGAAAGTTATACGATCCTTTAACTTTCCTTGTTCAGGTATGACATTTGTTTCCAAAGATTGTGATGAAATTTCCTGGAAAGATTGATTGGTAGTAACATTGTGAGCTCCAAAAGCTCTGTGGACCCATTGGGCTGTAGATTCCTTGACACCATTCCCTGTAGGAGTAGTATTTAATCCTTCCTTAGTTGCTGTAGAGGTAAGAATAAAGGTATCTGCTGATGGGTTTAATTTTTTAGTGTTTCTTGGACTAGGTCTAGGGCTCCTCATGACAGTAGAAGTTAGCTGGTTATTTTCTTGCAATTCCCTTCTTCAAGCTCTAGGACAACATATTTATTCGACACTTGCACCTGTTTTCTGTATCATCAAATGTTACAATTTCTTTCCCATTATTGCATTGTATTTCTTCCTGGTGAGCAGTCTTCTTGACTCGATTATCTCGTACTTATTTTCATTGTTCACCTACAATTTTTCCACTTGTAAGAATCTTCAAAGGTCCTTTGTTTTTGCTTTTCTCTTGCTCCTTGTCATTAACAAACTGCTTGTCACTGCCCTTATTTTCCATTAACTCTGGATGAATACGCCAGCACTCAAACTCATCATGCCCTTGTAACTTGCATGTCTTACAATACTTGGGTAAGAAATCATAATTAATCTTCACCTATTCAGTTCGAATTTCAGCAGCGACTTCATTCTCAATGTCCATACGCACTTTCTTTGGTAAGTCTAATAACATATCGACAAGAACTTTTACTCTTGTACAACTTGGTCGAGTCTTATTAATAGTAGCCATATCAAGATGTAACGGCTTCCCCATAGTCGAAGCTAAATAGAATAAATATTATTTAACAAAGAAAGTACGTAACAAATTTGGGAAAGAAATCCATGCCATGACCTTTGGAGTTTCTTCCCCAACCTTAAATTTTGTATCATAAATAAATATTCTCAACTGAAATTCATATCCATCTTTAGCTTTCACGTAGTACACACTTTTTATGTAAAATTTATGAAATCTTTCCCTAAAGTAAATCGTATCAGTATATGTCTATCCCTAAGAAAGCCAACATTACATTCACCTTTAATTCTATATTTTGCAGGGACAATTCTACGTAGTTCCTGAATCTCAGGCCAGCCATAAGAAAACTTACATACCACTGCATATTGTAAGCCTTCTATTACGTTCATACGCTCCACTTCAGCTTCCGAGAATTTCACCATCGACTGACCATTCACAAAAGTAGCACGTCGAAGAGGTACTGGATCAACATTGTTGCTCGAACTGGTGTTCGCACGTACTGGAGAGTTTGTCGCGACTGGTTTCAAGATATTTGAATAATCTAAAGGCTTAAGTTGATTTGTATTGGTGTTAGGAATTGGGGGGGCTTAGGAAGGCAGACCAGTCGTTGAAGAAAGCTAGCCACCAGCCAGAGTGGCCATGGCAGGGCTCGTAAGAGAGAATCGCCTCAGTTATTTTGAGCGGTTAGGCGGCTAGGGTACGTTAAGCTTTACTTCATCCCAGTTTATTTTAAGATTCCCCGCTACTTCACAGTTGCTTTCTATATATTTTATATTTTTCAGTCAAAAAAATTGATATTGTCAGCCCAATGGCCCATATTTGTAGTTGGAGAACTTGATATGGTTAGCCCAATGGCCCATAGCCCGAATTCCCTGCTACTACACAGTTGCTCATGCTTTTTTTTTTACTACTTTTTTTGCTTCCCCCCCCCCTCCCAACTTTCCCGCCTCCTTCTACTTCTAATTAAATTCCTAAATCAAAAGACCTCATATACCCTTCAAGAGAGTTGTACGTTAAACGTTATAACTAGAGATATGCATAGCTATGTTGAAAAATAAGGTGCCCCATAACCTTCACATCTTGGGTCCGCATCTGGTTATGTATGTAACACACTAACATGGGCAAGGGATCCTTTTGTCTAGCAAAAGTCAAAGGAAGATTCAAGCGTATTATGAGTCTGATTGAGTCATATATCCTAACTCTAGGAAGTCTATAAAAGGGTTCTTGATCAAGTTTGGTTACTCCTTGATTTCTTGAAAATCAATGTTTCTAAAAGCTCAACAGAAGCTGAGTATAGGGGTATAGTATCAACAATAGCAGAACTAACATGGATTATAGGGATGTTCAAGGAAATTGGATTTGAAGTGGAATTTCCAATTGAGGTGCACATTGATAGCAAATATGCAATGTAGACAGCTGCCAACCGAGTCTTTAATAAACATACAAAGCATATAGAAATAGATTATCACTTTGTGAGCGAAAACTTCAAGAAGAATTAATCAAAACTGAGTATGTTTCCACCAGAGATCAATAGACAGACTTGTTAATCAAGAGACTAAGTAAGGTGCAACATGAATATTTGAATTCCAAGCTAGGTGTGCCAAATGTATTTGCACCATCTAGCTTGAGGGAGAGTGTTGAAAGTAATTTGACTTAGCTAGAAAGGTAGTTTAGTCTATTTATCTTAGTCGGCTAGTTAGGGTGTTAGTTGTATTAGTTCTTAGTTAATTAGTTGATATATCTACAAAAAGATAGTTATATCCACCTGTACAGTGAATGAAGCATTATACTTTTTGAGAACTCATCTTCTCTTCTCTTCTCTCTCTCTCTACTAGCTAACTCTTCTAGTATTTCTTCTCCATTTCTCTAATTCATAAATTCAGCAATAAGAAAAGTATTGTGGTCGTAAAATTTGTTATATTAAAGTGGTAAAAATATACATTTTGAAAGTGTAAAATATTTTGAGAGTTTTTATTGTATTATTATTATAAACATATTGCAAGAGCTCAAAAGTCGTGATTTTTGTACCTTATTTTGGTAAAACAAAAATCTTCTTTTTATCTAACATATTTCTCTAATCTTGTCAATTGAAATGAGTAGGCACCAAAAAATCAAAGCCTAAAGATTTATTGTCTTACTAGATCAACTACCATTTTCAATGAAAACTGCCATTAAACTAACAAGTACAATTCATTCTATATAATTAAAGCAAAAAGCTGAAATTCCTTTTTAGTCATTGAAACTAGTATTCAAATTTTACGAGACCCGATAAATTAAAAATATATTGAATAAATCTACTAAAAGAGGTTAAATGCTTTTTATCAAAAGATTCTCTATTCTTAGAACTTGAACTTCATTCCACCTCACATCTTGTTGGCCAAATCCTTTTCCGAAATAAAATAGTATAAACACGAGATATTATCCGTTTTTATAAACTTCAGATAAGATAAAAAAAGTTATCATTAAAAATAATGTATTCTTTCGGCCTATTGCACTGCATTACCATAATAAAAAATATAACCCCCTCGAGCCTCTTCTTGTACCAGTATCTATATTCCGCTCTATGAATAAGGTCAATTTCTTTATCGGTATGTGGAGTTCTCTTTTGTTGTTACAATAGGTTGAGTGCAGTACCCGCTCCCTTGTATTTGAGGGAGTTGGACTGCCACTCCGCTATTCGGGACATTCTTTATTCTTTTTTGTTAAAACAAATACAACTGAAAAATACTGCTAGGAATTTAGATTGACAACGTACTCGAGCACTCATGCTTGCAGACCCCTCGATTCTCTTTCTATGACTAATCTGGAAAAGAAAGTCTCACTACTCAATGGCTTTCAATCTTCCTTCCCCCCATTGTATAGGTTAAAATTGGTTTGTAATAAATGAATGAATGAATGAATGATAGCATGACACGTGAATCAAAGACAGGTAAAAGGCGAATCAAATAACAACCAGTACCGGGAATAACAGTTGCAATTGACATCGGATAAACCCCAAAGAGAACATGGTCAACGGGAGCAGATCGAATATTTGCCATCTAAAAGCATTCAATGAAAAATATTCTCTAACATTAAATAGGCAGTCGTTGCAAAGAATATTTGCATTCATGGCCTACCGTTACATATTCAACAATGACTCCTTTATTATCATTTAAGTGGAGCATGATCCTAGGATCTGTTTTCCTGGGTATAGATATAAATATCAGGCCCAACAGCCATTGTAAGGCACGAAATTCTTGGCAAAACATATGTTGTATTCATTTTCTTTCTCAATTAAACAACTTTATTTATTTTTTAAAATTGCTTTCATTTCTGTCCTCGGAGGCATTGCACTCGGAGCCAGGCTTGTCATCTTCTTTGATTTTAATTGCTAAGTCTTATTTTTAATCTTAATCCTTTATCATTTTTTGGATTAAATCGGTTCTCTTATCTATAAATCACGTAATAAATTTAACTGTACCGTTTTATGAGTAAACAGTTTGGCGCTCGCCGTGGGGCTTAGATAGTTGTGTAATTGCTTTGATCCTTACGTTTGTTACTAACTTGCTTGATTTTTCCTTAGAAAGAAATCAGAAATGACAGCTAATAATGTCAACATCACACACAACGTTGAGGGACACGAAAATTTGCCTCAACATGAAGATTCAATCATCGATACCCGCAACGAGGGGGATGAAGCAACCCCGGTTTGTGAAGGCCAGTACCCTCGTCATGTGCGGGATCCAACTCCCTACGACGCGGCGGAAAATGTCATGGAAACAGTAAAAATCCTGAGGGAAGAACAGAAAGCCATCATGAACCACCTCTCAAGACAGGACAGGGTAATGACGGAGTTGAAACAAGCATTGTCAGGAGCTTCCAACAATGCAAATGGGAGGGGCCCGGTTCCTCCCGACGTTCTTACAAATCAAATGGCTCAAAGAGTTGATAATAACACTCCAAGGGGTGAGGTCAGTTCCGATAGTGCCGGAGGGACCGGTAGCAATTCTGGTAATGATAACCGGAATGATCCCTTCAAAACTGAGCATATGAGGTTCATGAGGGAAATAAACCAACAAATGGATCAAAATGTGAAGGAGTTTCACAGCCGAATGGCGCACCACCAGTTTTGAAAGGCCCATATTCAAAATAAATACACTCAATTGCCTTTTAAACCAAGCGCAATGCCAGAGTTGATTCCAAAGAGGTTCAAAATGCCGGACATTCCGAAATACGATGGGACTTCGGATCCACATGAGCACATCACAACTTATACCACGACTGTGAAAGGGAATGATTTGGCTCAACATGAGATTAAATCGGTCTTACTGAAGAAGTTTGGCGAAACTCTCACAAATGGGGCCCTAACATGGTATTCAGTCTTACCCGAGCATTCAATTGACACTTTTGAAATGCTTGCAGATTCATTCATTAAGCCCCATGTCGGGGCTAGAAAGGTCCAAGCCAGGAAGGCGGACGTATTTAGGATCACGCAAGGTGAGTTAGAATTGTTGTGGGAATTCGTGATCAGATTCCAGAAAGAGAGGATGTTGCTATTAGTTGTACTAGACGAGTGGGCAGCAGAGGCGTTCACAAAGGGTTTGAATCCCGAGAAGCTCTGACGCCTCCCGAAAGCTGAAGGAAAGCCTGCTTGAATTCAAAACGGCCACATGGGCGGATGTCCATAACTGTTACGAGTCGAAAATAAGGATAGAAGACGATTAGTTCGGGTTCTTGACATCGACCAAGGGACAGGACCAAGACAAGAACCAGGATAAGTTGAAAAGTGATTTTGATGCGGATCGACGATCTTCTAAGGGTTGTTTCCTACCATATGGAACCGAAGGATGCGATAGCAAATGGTTTCGGTCCTCAGATAGATTCACTCCCAATATAAGAACCGACTGTGGCCGGAACAATGGGTCGTTACAAGAAAAAGAGGTATCGGTGGCCCGGGATTACACATACCCTAGGTTATCGGATTACAACTTCAACATCAGAGCAGTAGAGTTAGTATTGGCGATGGGGAATATCAAAGAAGTACGATTCCCGAAACCAATCAGATCCGATTTCGGCCAGAGGGATCCTAACTTATGGTGCGAATGTCATGGGACTCACGGTCACAGAATTGGGGACTCACGGTTGAAGAATGGCTATCTCAGTGAGTTCCTGAGCGACCGAGCCAAGAACAATTACGGTCGTAGTCGGGACAATGAAGAGCCTTCAAAGGCAACAGAAGACTCTTCCCGGTTGACTATCAACATAATTTTCGGAGGGAATGAAATTAACGATGTAACCTTCTCGGTAGCCAAGAAGACGAAGGTATTAGTGACTCACAGCAAGAGACTCCGGGAAGTCGTCGAATATGATATCACCTTCATGGAGGAAGAGATCGATGGCATTCTTCTGCCAGATAGTGACGCTCTGATAATTTCTCTCAATGTCTTAGATTTCAAAATTAAGCGTGTTTTTTATTGACCCACGAAGCTCAGCCACCATTATTCCATGGAGAGTGATGGAACAAGAAAACTTGACCGGAAGCATCATTCCGGCGACAAAGCTCCTAACTGGGTTCAACTTGACAAATGTGACAACACGAGGAGAGATCTTGTTGCCCACGAACGCCGAAGGGGTAACGAAGACCACTTTATTTGAAGTGGTAGACGATGACATGGGCCACAACGTAATCCTCGGAAGGCCATGGATACATGAGACGTGGGTCGTGCCCTAACAATTTAATCAAATATTGAAATTGCCAACCCCGGAAGGAATCAAGCAGATAAGAGGAGATCAACCGGTAGCAAGAGAAATGAACATATTGTCGATTTCCAACAACAAGGATAAGGAGCCCAGCAAATAGCAACTACAGGAACCGATGCCTTCTTCCTTGCTAAAGGGAGATGATAAAGGCAAGGAGTCATCGGAATACCACCAGGTGTCGAGACACTTTCAGTTACCAAAGGAGACGGATGCAACCAAGTCCACCGTAGAAGAACTCGAGCAAGTAGCTTTGTTCGAAGAATTCTTGGAAAGGAAGTTTCACTTGGGAACAGGACTCAATCCCGAACTTAGGTTAGAATTTATAAAAAAAATTAAAGCTAGCGCAGATTTCTTTGCATTTTCGCACTCGAATATGACAAGTATCCCATTGGACGTGGCCGTGCACAAGCTAAGTCTGGACCCAAGTTACCCGCCGGTAAGGCAAAAGAAGCGTCTGATTGCCGAGGTCAGGAACAGGTTTGTTAAATAAGAGGTAACTGGATTTCTCAATATCGGTTCCATATAGAGGTAAAGTATCGAGAATGGTTAGACAACGTAGTTGTCATACCAAAAAAGAATAACAAGTTTAGAATCTACGTAGACTATAAAGATCTAAATAAGGTGAGCCTTAAAGACTCGTTCCCATTGCCAAATATTGATCAAATGATTGATGTTATGGCCGGGCACGAGTTAATGAGTTTCCTTGACTCTTACTCCAGGTACAACCAGATCAAGTTGAACCCGGAGGATCAGGAAAAAACTTCATTCATAACGAACTTTGGCACATACTATTATGATGTGATGCCATCTAGGCTTAAGAATGTCGGAGCCAATTATCAGAGGCTCGTTAATAAAATGTTCGAAAATCAAATAGGTAAGACAATGGAGGTGTACATTGATGAAATTTTAGTCAAGTCTTTGAATGCAGGTGAACATTTGAAACACCTCCAAGAAACCTTCGATATCTTGAGGAAGCATAACATGAAACTCAACCTGGAAAAAATGCATTCGAGGTCGGCTCCGGAAAATTCTCGGGGTTTCTGGTCTTGCAAAGAGGGATCAAGTAATATCTCAATAAAATCAAAGTCATCGAGGACATCCCCGACCATCTAACGAGCATAAAGGAGGTACAGAGGTTACCCAGAAGGTTGGCTGCTTTAAGCAGGTTCATCTCAAGATCCTCGAAAAAATGCCATCACTTCTTTTCATTTCTCAAAAAGAAGAACAATTTCGAGTCGACTACCGAATGCTAGAAGGCACTGAAAGATTTAAAAAGTTACATATCCAGCCCCCGCTACTATCAAAGTGTCACGACCTGAAATTCTCACCTTTGGGACCGTGATGGCGCCTAACATTTCACTTGCTAGGCAAGCTAACGTTAGAATAATTTAAACCATTTTTAACAATTCATTTTAATTAAATAGTAAAGAGACCAAAAAAATGGAATAATGTTTGAATTAAAGTGAACAAACCAAAATAATAAAGATGTCTAAATACCATCCCAGAACTAGAGTCACAAGTGCACGAGCTTCTAGAATAATACAAACAAGGGTCTGAATAAAATAAAGTTGTCTGAAAGAAAGCACATAACCAAGATAAAGTAGAAGGGGACTTCAGAGCTGCGAACGTCGTGCAACTATATCTCAAGTCTCCTCTGATAGCTGAATCCGAGCAAATCTTATTGTACGCCATTGGGACCAACTCTGGTATCTGCACAAGAAGTGCAGAGTGTAGTATGAGTACAACCGATCACATGTACTCTGTAAGTGCCGAGCCTAACCTCAATGAAGTAGTGACGAGGCTAAGGCATGTCGCTTACATTAACAATAACGGGAATAGAGGTAAAACAGTTAATCATATCAATAACTGAGTCAATTCAACAGTCATAGCCAATTGTTTCCTTATCATTCCGTTGCGGCGTGCAATCCGTTCCCACAATATAATCCTTTAATTAATTTCCGTTGCGGCGTGCAACCCGCTCCAATAATATAAATTTAAAATATAATCTGTTGCAGCGTGCAACCCGCTCCAACAATATAATTTAACAATACTTAAATGTAAAACTACTCCAATAAGTACCACATTTAATAAGATATTATTAGGCAACAAAGCATATAATAATTATGATTTATTTAGGAACCAAGTAATGACAAGTAATAATTAATAGTGAAAATCAGGGAGAAAATAGGCAATTTAATATTTAATATGCTAAATGTCAAGTAGCAATTAAGACACATAAGTCAAATAAGCATGTAGCAATTATAGCATGAATTCAAGGTATAATATTGGACAAGGAATATGATAGAAATAATTAATATAATAATCAATTCATGATTAAAAATAATTTATGATTTTCAGATAAATATGCAAACAACAAATTTGACTTGTCACCTCGCATATACATCGTTACACATAAAACTCACGTAACAAATAATTCAAGGGTTCTATTCCCTCAAGTAAAGGTTAACAACGACACTTACCTTCATTTCGTAATTTCAAGTGATCACTCGACCACAGCTTTTCCTTTGGAGTTAGTCTCCAAACCAATCAAACCTATCAAATTATTGGCCAACAATTTAATTGGAGCTTTAGAAATTATTCATAATTCGAAAGAGACTTAATTTAAGTCATTTTCAGAAAAGTCAACCAAAAGTCAATGTGGGGCCCACTTTGCGGAACCCGACAAAAAATCACGGAATCCGAGCACCCGTTCTGATACGAGTCAGCCATACTAAAATTATCAAATTCCGACATCGGATTCTCCTTCAAATCCTAAATTTTCGTTTTTGGAAAGTTTTACAAAAATTCCAATTTCTTCCATCTAAATCCGAAATAAACGATGCATATAAGCATGGATTTATAAAATATAATCACTTTCGGATATAGAACACTTACCCAAGTCGAAATCGTGAAAAATTCCTTTGGAATCGCCCAAATTCGAGACTCAAAACTCCAAAATGATTAAAAATAGCTAACACCTGATTTTATGTATTCTGCCCAGCATTTTCACATCTGCGGACACAAGTTCCGCATCTGCGAGACAAGGCTCACATTTGCAATGCCAGGCTGCCAGGCCAGTGGCCGCACCTGCGCAAGGAGAGTCGCACCTGCAACGAGCTAACCACAGAAGCGGTCCTCCCTTCGAAGAAGCGGAGCATCATTCGAGTGCTCAGGTCGCAGAAGCGACGAATTCCACGTAGAAGCGGGGCTGCACCTGCGCTCCAAAAGTCGCAGGTGCGAAACACCACAACCAGACCTGCAAATCTTTACAAAAATAGTCTGAAACTCACCCGAGCCACTCGGGACCTCGTCCAAATATTCCAACAAGTCCCGTAACATAATACAGACTTACTCGGGGTCTCATTTCATGTCAAACAACGTTGAAACTACAATTCACACCTCGATTCAGACTTATGAGATTATGAAATTTTCACTTTACAAAACTCGTGCTGAAACATATTAAATAAATCCGGAATGGTTTCAAATTTGGCGCACTAGTCATAAATGATATAGCATAGCTATTACAACTCTCGGAATCTCAATCTGAGTCCGATATCGGTAAAGTCAAATTCACGGTCAAACTTTGGAAATCTTTAGCCTTTAAATTTCTAGTTTCCGTTAAATGACGATAATTCGAGTTAGGGACCACCGAATTCGATTCCGGGCATACACCCAAGTCCCAAATTATGATACGGACCTACCAGAACTGTCTAAATACTGATCCGGGTAAGTTTGGTCAAAATGTTGACCGAAGTCAACTCAAATGAGTTTTGAAGCTCCATTTCACAATTTAATCAATTTTTCACATAAAAACTTTTCGAAAACATTTACGGACAGTGCAAGCAAGTCGAGGAATGCTAAATGGTGCTATTCAAGGTCTCAGAGCACAGAACTAAATGTTAAATTTAAAGTTGACCTATCGGGTCATCACATTCTCCACCTTTAAAACAAACATTCTTCCTCAAATGGTATTAAAAAAAGTACATGGGATGGTAAAAAGGTGTGGATATCTACTCTGCATGTCCGACTCGGACTCCCATGTAGATGCTTCAACCGGCTGACCTCTCCATTGTATTCGAACTGATGAATAACTTTTAGACCTCAACTGTCGGACCCGCCGGGCCAGAATAACTACCGGCTTTTCCTTATAAGTCAAATCTTTGTCTAATTGGACTGAGCTGAAATCTAACACATGGGACAGATCACCATGATATTTTCGGAGCATAGACACATGGAACACCGGATGAACTACTGATAAACTAGGAGGTAGTGCAATCATGTAGGCTACTTCACCTACCCTTTCAAGTATTTCAAAGGGTCCGATATACCTAGGGCTCAACTTGCCCTTCTTTTCGAACCTCATTACACATTTCATAGGTGAAACCCGGAGCAATACTCTTTCTCCAACCATGAATGCAACATCACGAATTTTACGGTCAGCATAACTCTTTTGTCTAGACTGAGTTGTGCGAAGTCGATCCTGAATAATCTTGAACTTATCCAAGGCATCATGTACCAAGTCGGTACCCAACAACCTAGCGTCTCCCGGTTCAAACCAGCTAACTGGAGAACGATATCGCCTCCCGTATTATACTTCACACAGAGCCATCTGAATGCTTGACTGGTAGCTGTTAATATAGGCAAACTATGCAAGTGGAAAGAACTGATCCCAAGAACCTCCAAGGTCTATAACACAAGCGCGAATCATATCTTCCAATATCTAAATAGTGCGCTCTGACTATCCGTGTTGATACCCAATTTTGCCATCATATTTTTCCAAATAGTATATATATTCTCAAAATGTCATTCTGCATCATTACTCAATTTACAAAATTTATAAAGATATTTTTATGATTTGTTTCATGATATTTAGGGATTTAAAATTAATTTTCTTGCATTTACATTATCTAAATGTTTATTAATTATCCCTTAAATTATTTATGATGACTTAATCATCCAAATTACTATTTTTGCATCCACATATATGTTTCATAATATTTTACTTCATTTCATATAATTACATTTATTTTTTGTATTTTGAGTTATTTACATAATTTTGCAAAAATGACTTATATTCTATAAATAATTGTATTTACTATATTATTTATGCTAAAATAGCATTTTTATATTTTTATAATGTTAATTTATTATTTTAATAGTTTTACAGCATAAATATTATTTTTTACCATTTATTAAACGTTTTAATAATTTATTTTATTAATTTAAAAGGGGTTTCAAGGGCTGGCCCAAAATAGGCTAATTTTCGGGACCAAATTTGGCCCAAACCACTAGCCCAACACCCCAATAACTCTCCAGCCCAATACCAGATGACCCTTTTAGCCCAACCCGGTCGTGACCCATCTTATAACCCACCCCATCTCCCTTTTAATCTTGGTCGTTGATCTTAGAGATCATCGGCCAACAAACCATCCCTTTCTTTTATCCACCAAACCCCTAACCTTAAAGACCACTCTCTCATTCCGCCGCCCCCAGAACCTCTCGAACCTTCCTCCTCACAAACCCTAACAGTCGCCTTCCTCAATCTTCTCCCAAATCCGATCAATCTTGGATTCTTCCTACGATTCACTTACCTTTTATGGATCATCTCATCGTTTCTTACAAGACTATGGTGTTACATAGTACTTGCCTGAATTTTGGCAAGTACCAATCCCCAAATCGGGTGCCACCACCTTCAACCTTTGAGATTTAGACGTTATTTTGTCTATATGCACTCACTACCAGGCTATATGGTCCGATTCAGTGAGATTTTTGACCATCTGTGCTTTCCTTTTGAACTAGGGTTTACCGAATTTTCTCCCTAAACTGATTCTAATTTATTTTGCATGCTATATTTTACTTATTTGTGCTTAATCTACTGTCTTTCTTTGCTGGGGACTTAATTCTGATACTATATAAACCCCTCCCCAATTCCCGTTTGAACGGACTGGAATCACTGAAGAACTACTGTTATTCTCTCATACTCTCACTCACTCGATACTATTCTGAATCTATTGGTCTTGGCCGACTGAAAGCCAAGGCCGTCGGAATACTCTCTAACGACCTCCTTAGTGTGAGCACTGCTCGGGGTCCATTTGAGGCTCTTGTGAACTCTGACACACTAGGATTTGGGTCTTTTGGTTGTTCTATTTGCTAGTGATATTCGAGTTGTTTCTGACACCTAGCCTTTCTCTCATTTTTGTTTGTTGAATTTGCAACTCGTTAGTGCTTTTGAATCTAGCAATCCTATTCCCCTTTTTGGCTTATGTTCATGTTCTGTATACTAATATTTGAACTTCCGTGAGCCAGCATGATATGGATATTGAGCTACCTTTGTATGCAATTCCATTCATCTTTATGTTATTCTGCAATTCTAGTGTTCTTTAGCATCAAAATCTGGTTAAGTCTTAAATTTTTAGAATATGTTCACTATTCGTAGTTAACCGGTTTTATCCCTGACCTCCTTGGGTTCATTATGTTTATGTTAAACTTGATTGCTGCATTTGTTGCCTGTTATGAGTTGACCTTCATGCCCTGCTTTGGATTTTATTTTGTACTAAAACCTCTTAGGGAAATGAATGTTTAAATAATTCATGTATAACTTGCTACTTGATAATCTGCTTAGAGTTAATTCATGACCATGCCTACCTTAAACTCTCATGCTTAATTCCATTTCTATAAGAACTCTTGTTTGATAGATTTTTGCAATCAAACTTTACTTATTCTGAAAGTCTATCTTTGTGATGCTATCATTTTAAATCTGTTCGTTACTACTCATTCTATGTGTTTGCTAAAGCCTTTTATATGTGCTCATGTGTTCTTCCACCTATTAGAAATCACCTTTAGTATGGTTACTTAAAAATCTTGCTAATGAGAATCCATGTGTATGTATCCTTACCTAGACTCTAAGTCACCTAAATGACTGGTTGCATTTATGCTCCTATGTTCATGTTGTTTGTTAATGGGTAAGCGAGACAATTTTCTCAATGTCTGGGCCTGGTTTGTTGGGCCATGTTGTTGTTGGACCTGAGCACCGAATTCAACCGTGCTTTAATCATCCTTAAGTACTGGAATTTGGGCTTGTTGGTTTATACGAAGATTGGGGCTGGTGAAGGCCCAGAAGCATCACTAGGTTACTTTGTATTTGTGTTGGGCCTGTAATTGCTCTATTGGGCACGTAATTATTCTACTTGTGCTTGTAATTATTCTATTTGGGTCTGTAATAATTTGTAAGAACAAAACATATGGGGAAATTACTAAAACGAGGGATATGGTACTTCAATTCTCACATAAATGGGTAGAAAACGTGCCTATAGGATTTATGTGGTCTATTTGCTATTACAGGCTTTAGTTTTATGCGTAGAAAGCCTGCCTACAGGAGTCACACGCACACACATCACTTAACTTGCCAACGCATATTATTTCAAGTATTTGCCGTACATGTTTCTTCTATTGTGCTTTTCTTAGATAGCATCTCTATAGGGCATAGCAATGCAATATTCTACTTATTTAGGTGTCATGCTTATAGGACTTCGAATGACTAGTCGATCAATTGACTCAATTATCATTGTACTGGTCATCTAGATACCATGCCTATAGGTTTAATAATCAATTAGCTGCCCATATCGTTTGTACTGCCTTGTTTAGACAGCATACCTATAGGGATAAAACTATATAGAGTCAATTGCCAACTATAGATATCATACTCCTAGGACATTGTCACCTGTCTAAGAAACTCGTCTATAAAATCAGCGCTGGTAATTCATGATTCTGGGGTCTTTCCCTGCTTTTTGTGCAAACAATCTAGAAATAATGCCTATAGGTTTGTAACCTGCAAATCTGTTGCCTATGTATTGCTAAAATCAGAATTACTTAGAAACCATGTCTATAGAACTTATAATGATTTAATCTGTATGTTAGCCTAAAATGCAGCATTGCCTATTTGATATTGGAATCATATAGAGATCATTCCTAAAGAACCAGAAGATTCTGAGTCTCAAGTTCGAAACATTCTATTGCTTAATCTGAAAATCAGTCTGTGTGCTTCTCCGTTTATGTGTGGAGGCTAACATGAGCCACTCTCTGTTATTATGTGCAGTCCTCTTTGTTCTTGAATACGCGATTAGTTTTATTGTATTTGAGCAACCTAAGTAAGTCTAGAACCACCCAAATACAGGTCCAAAGCCTCCTGGACCATAGGCATGGGACGGGTAGTGCACGCATAGGCCGAGACTTAGAATTGAATTAGAACGCTTTAGGTAAACAACTTCAATATAGTAATCAGGTAGCAGTAGATGATAGTCTGTGCCCGCTGAATAATATGAGCAACTTCTATTTAAATGGAGTTGCGAAGTATTATTTATGTTCCACGGGGTGATCATTTAGGCTAAAAAACTTAGGACCCCCCTCCTTTATATACTTGCTATTCACACTTAGTCATTTAATATAGATCATTGTAGTCATATCCTTGTAGTCCTTAAGATTTGTACCAATTCTCATTGTGTTATAATGAACTTCTTCGACTTTTGTATTTCTTGTTTATTTGATCATCTAGCCTAATTACGTAATCTACATAGTCTTAAGTTCGGTCAGGACCCATAGTTATGGACCTCGAAGAGTGCCTAACACCTTCTCTTTGAGGTAATTTGAGCCCTTACCCGATCTTTGGTGGCGTTGACTGGTCAAACAGAGTTATTTACGGAATAGGTGCCCTAACGCACCTCAAAACCGTTAGGTAGCGACTCTTCTCTTTTAAAACCCCTCCTTTAAAAGAGTTGTCCCACGTCGAGGCCCACTTTCGAGAGAAAAAGGGGCGTGACAGCATGGCGACTCTGCTGGGGAATTACATTTAGGCTCTTACCATAATGAACTTGACTTATGTGGATTTTTTTTATTCGCCTCGATTTGTTAAAATTTTCTATGACATGCACATCCCTTCCCTTATTCACTTGTATTTGATTAAATTTGCTATGGCATCCTTTCCCCTATTCTCCTTTGTGTGTTGTGACCGCTCTTCGTCTCTTTCCATCTTGTCTAAAACTGTTATAGCATGCCTTTCCCATCCCCACTTCCTTACCTGCTTTATTATATTCCCGCATATATTTTTATGAACTAAACTAACTCCTTCCTTTTGTCTTTCTTCTATATTATTTCCATATTATTTACTGCTTTTACATATCATGCAAATACTTGATAACGTGTTATTATTTCTGCATAAAGCATGCTCCATATCATACTCCTTTCGTGCCAACTATCAACCTAATGGCACTTAATGAGTGTCCGCACTTTTCCGAAAATTATCCTTTTAAATCAGAAAGGCCTATTTGCGGTAAACTAGTCGATCAGCGGTGCAATCGACAGTCCCGTGTCTTTCCCTCTCAAGTTGTCCACTTGGGAGTATCGGTCTAGATCATTTTAGAAACCCCACTCCAACTTGAAATGTATATGAATCATGATAAACCTAGTACGGGTTGAAACATTATAAACGTAACAACCTGCTAAGATGAACCTTGTCCAAAGTCCGACGGGATTTTCACAATCTCAATGGACACTATCATATTATGTGCATTACTTGGAGAAAATACACCAACGTATTGATCATTATTGCAAAAGTAGTCAAATTTGGAGGGGGAAAGGGCTAACATTTGTTGCTTGCAAAAAAATGAAGCATGAAGTCCCCAGGTTCGGTATGGTCCAAAACATCCCACCATTGCTACTTGACTGGTGGAAAGACCTTGTACCCTGCGACAAGAATCATGTGAGAAGGGTATTGGGTGACCACCATCTTTGCTGAACATTCGACCAAATAGGGCATTGATTGAGGCCGCTACCATGTTCTGGGACGAGAAAAGAGTCATTTTTTGATTTGGCAATATAGAAATGACTCCCCTCCTAGAGGAAATAGGAGGCTTCGACAAGTTACCATGGGATAGTCCGGGATTACTGGTACCAGAGAATTGCACTCCTTGCAATTTTCTAAAGATGTTGGGTTTCAAGAAAAATGACGAGTTCCTCTGTTTAAAGAATTCATGCATCCCTTTTGAATTTCTTTATGAGCGTTATGGGCATAGCAAGTCATATCATCTACATCATGAGGAACTTACCATTACTTCCTTGGGTTGGACGCACCACCAGGTTTATATGTTCATCGTCTGCTTCTTGGATTGTTGATATTCCCAACGAAAAGGGGAAGGATTCATACTCGCTTAGCCATGGTCGCCAGGACTTTGATGGAGGGCATCGAAGGACAAACTTATACCATCATCCGTATGATCTTAGTTGAGATGTACCGCGCTCTAGATCGATGCAAGCAGTGATTTGGACACTTTGAGGGTTGTAATTTGCTGCTACTACAAGTATGGCTTCTAGAACACTTGAAAGAGGAGAGTATCGTCAAGAACTTCTACGACGGCCGTTGAATGACTACATAGCTTACCACCACCCAAAGAAAATGACGGTTATCCCAGACAGGTTTGCACAACATGGAAATGCTGTAAGTTGGGTATGTTTCTTCAGCAATCTCACGGAAGAACATGTACATTGGATGTTTGAATATGTTTCCTAGCAGTGAGTTCATCATCAAGTCAAGAGGGACTACTCATCTGATACTGATTGGGTTATGAGGCATCTATCCTTATGCTCCCATAAGGGTAATGAGGCAAGCAGGGAGAAAACAAGTCATACCTTAGGTTTCCAACATAGTCTAGTACAAGGCAGATTTCAAATGAGATGTCATTCCATTCAAGTTCGAGGCACAACATATGTGGAACCAAAAGGTCATTGTGGAAAAAGAAACCATTGAGCTAGACAGGTATCATGCCGGTCATATATACTACTATCTATCATGGTTGGAGGATGACGTAGCAAGAGACGTCCAGTCGGGAGTCAATTTGACGGATATGGTCATAGATAAAGTAGCTGAAGCACAGGTTAAGTATAGAAGGCTACGCAAAAGGGTGTTCGAGTCTGAAGCTAAACATCTGGAACATCATAAAGTGAATATGGAAGCAATAGAGGAATGGAAGGGTATTGCCACTAAGTCAACGAAAAGATTGGAATACTTGGAACAAGGATTGATGGAGCTCGAGGGAAAGATGAGAAATAGACTCTCAGATTGTCAAGGCACGGATGGTAGTGAAGGAGGACATCTAGCAAAAGCCTACTTACTATTGGATATGCGCGATCTGGGAAACCTGATTGATGGGGTCCAAAGATCTAAGCACGGAGAAGGTCCTTCAAGGACCAAGCAGACTAGGAAATGATGTTCTTTACAGCTTTCTAGCTTAGCTTTAGATTTCGATTGTAATAAGGCTAAATACCATTAGTAATTTTTTATTATTGTCGATTTAGTAAAGGTTTGATTCATTTTTGGCATTAATGAAATGACGCAAATCTTGGCATCAATTTTTCTCCAAGTCTACGTGTCGCTTAGGCCTACTTCGGGCACAATGAGGTCCCCAAATTACGACGCGGATTATTTCATGACTTTGTGAAACATGTTTAATACCTTAAGCATTCTTTCAATATCCCTTACTATCTGCCTTTTTGCTTTTTCTTTCTTTTGATTATTCCCATTCCCCAAGGTTGGTTCGTGCATACTGGCATCATCAGCATATCACACTAGATCCAGAGGTCCTCCACCTCCTCCTCCACCAAATGATCCTAAAGGCAAATACAAAGGAAAAGGGAAAATGGATTATTTGAGTGGTATCAGAAAAGACAACGCCGCCATGGCAGAAAACATTGAAACTTCAGATGGCCGAAGTACTCCGGCACAGAATGAGTTGGTCTTACGTCTGGAACAGAAAATCCTGGAACTACAAGGCGAGCTTGAGCAGGACCAAAATTTGGAAAACCTCTCCCTCACTTTCAGTGTCCCCGACATCAACCAGCAAAATCCGATTACCCAGAACCAAACACCACCGCAAAACACACAAAACCAAAACCCACCAACCAATTCTCCTACACCACACCAGTATCCCGCATCTCCCCAGAACCTTAACCTGCCACCAGTACCAACCCCTCAATAACAACACATCCAACTCAATATCCACAAACCACTACTTATCACACTCCCCATAATATGCCACAACCTACTCTTGATCCCCAAAACTCAACCAATGACCACTCTTATACCCAAGTGTCGGGAATCCATCAAAGCAATCCGATATATGTGAAAACTTTACCCTACACCCCGCAGAAAACCCTATACATACCTGAATCGACTGAGAAGGACCTGCTCATTAAAAACATGGCAGAGGAACTCAAGAAGCTCACTGGTAGAGTTCAGAATGTTGAAGTCAATAAAGGCGTTAAAGGTCTAAACTATGAGGACCTATGTATTCAGCCGGATGTGGAACTACCGGAGGGTTACAAACCTACCAAGTTCGAAATGTTCGACGGGACTGGTGATCCGAAAGTGCATCTGAGAACATATTGTGACAAACATGTAGGAGTAGGCAAAAATGATTAAGTCCGTATGAAGTTGTTCATGCGAAGCCTCACAGGAAATACTTTGTCTTGGTACATCAGTCAAGACCCGAAGAAGTGGGTTAGTTGGGTAAGCATGGCATCAGACTTCATGGACAGATTCAGATTCAACACGGAAAATGCGCCAGACGTTTTCTACATTCAAAACCTCAAGAAGAAGCCAACAGAAACCTTCCGCGAGTATGCTACTCGTTGGAGATCAGAAGCTGCGAAAGTAAGGCCAGCACTTGAAGAAGAACAAATGAATAAGTTCTTCGTCAGAGCTCAAGATCCGCAGTATTATGAAAGGTTTATGGTTATTGAAATCACAAATTCTCCGACATCATCAAGTTAGGAGAAAGAATAGAAGAAGAGATTAAGAGTGGGATGGTAACCAACTTCGAGGCGCTGCAGGCCACGAACAAAGCTTTGCAATCGGGAGGTATTTCGAAAAAGAAAGAAGTAGGCGCCGTAATGGTAGCCCATGGTCCCAAGTCTCGTCTCACATACCAAACACCTCCACCCACATACCAACCCTCACCCCCCTAGATACCAATAACTTGCTACCACCTATCATGCCTATAATAGTCAACCCGCATATTACCATTCTCCACCACTCGCTCGCCAAAACTACCAAAAACCACGACCAAATTTTAACCGAAGTCCACCTAGACAATACACCCCAATTGCCGAACCCATAGACCAATTGTACGAGGGCTGAAGGCTGCTGGTTACGTCACTCCCATTCCTGTCATTGCTATGGATAATTCTTCCTAGTGGATCAACCCCAACAAGACATGTTTCTATCATTCAGGCATGAAGGGTCATACCATTGATGAGTGCCGCACATTGAAAGATAAAATTCAGACATTGATCGACACGAAGGTCATACAGGAAAAGAAAGTTGCACCAGATGTTTGTAACAATCCTCTACCGGATCATAGAGGTGAGGGAGTGAATGTGATAGAGACAGATGAAGAATGGGACTCGGAGGGGTCAATAGGACTCATTCGAGAGGGAGATGCTCCTAAAACATCTCCAGTCATCCTCACGCCGGTTGTGGTCCAAACCCATGCGCCGTTTGACGTTGAGGTATCTACACCCTTTACCGTGATGGTAGCACCCACACCGTCCTACCAGTCTGATGCCATCCCATGGGACTATGTTGCGGAAGCAAATAGAAAAGGAAAAGCAAAATTAGAGGAAATAGGGGCAGCACAAGGTATGACTAGAACTGGCCGAGTTTACACCCCTGAGAACCTGGGAGGAACAAGCAAGGAAGTCGCATCTAAGCCGTTAATTATCGAGACTGGAAATGATGATCTTTGGAGGAAGATGCAAGTAATAGAGTACTCTATTTTTGACCACTTGAACAAAACTCCTGCTCAGATATCCATATTGTCACTGCTATAAAACTCAGACACACGCAGGAATGCTTTGATGAAGGTGTTGAGTGAAGCTTATGTACCCACCAACATCACTAGTGGGGAGATGGCTAACATGGTCGGACAAGTATTGGAGAGTCATATAATCACCTTTCATGAAGATGAATTACCACCAAAAGGATTGAGTCACAACAGGGCACTACACATCACAGTGCGATTTGAGGATAAGTTCATCGCCAGGGTTCTGATAGACGGGGGTTCAAGTCTCAACATATGCCCACTGACTACTCTGAAAAGATTAGGTAAAGGCCTGCACGAGATACAGATGGGAAGCATGAATGTGAAAGCATTTGATGGATCTTATAGAGCTACCATTGGAGAGATCAACCTCGGTCTATAGATGGGCCCGACTTGGTTTGATGTCGAGTTTCAGGTGCTGGATATATCTGCTACTTACAACCTATTATTGGGACGACCATGGATACATGCTGGTGGTGAAGTGGCTTCAACCCTGCATCAGGCTGTGAAATTTGAGTGGAATCATCAGGAGGTAATTATTCATGGAGATAGAAGTAACCCCATCTGCACCAATCAGATTGTTCCAGTCATCGAAAACAAAAAGAAGTTGGGTGGAGAAACATACTATCGCAGTGAGCGAGTCAACTCAATTGAAAAGGACCGATGGTGGAGCAACAATATAGAAATCATACTGCTATGGATAGGGTATGACCCCGGCAAGGGTCTCGGCAAAAATCTCCAAGGGATCACCAAACACGTATAACCACAATGTCATGGCACAACTTTTAGACTCGGGTATGAATACACATAGAGGGAGTTCCCGGATTGGTCACCACCATGGCGTGGTCCTTATTATCCACTGAAACAACCAGTACCATGTCTGCACCAAACATTCCATCAAGCTGGCATGATGTGGGGATCCAAGGAAGATGAAGTTTTAGCTGGCATGAGGAAGTTGTTTCTAGACAAAGAGGATATGGACTTCAGTGCAATAGTTGAGGAGGAGGAGGAGTAGGAGGAGGAGGAAGACCTTACTATTTAGACCATGGAGAAAGGAGTTGTTCTTAAGAACTGGACTGCTGCACCATCTCGAGCCCGTCGAATTCCTGGGTATCCTAGCAAATTAGCATGAATTACTTTAAATTTTGAGCATTTGAGATATTTTTCAGTATTTTGTTTTAAAATAATTGCTCGAGACATCGAGCCGTATTTGTTGACATTTTAAGATTTTATTAATGCATTACTGCTTTTTGTATTTATTATTATTCTTTATATTTTCTTTTTCAGCATTATTGTTACTTATCCCAATGAACCTACGACTGTGACATGTAATGAGACAACGCGATATACGGATAGTGATTCAGAGGATCTAGAGGATGATATAATACATGAGGAAATCATCAAAGAAATAGAAAACTTTGAAAACAAGCCAAAGTCTAATTTGGAAGAAACTGAGGTCATTAACTTAGGGGATTCTGAAACGGTCAAGGAAACACATATAAGCATTCATCTATCACCATCAAAGAAGGAAAAGTACATCAGATTCCTAAAAGAATATAAAGATATCTTTGCATGGTCCTACGACGATATGACTGGTTTGAGCACATCTATAGTGGCTCACAAGCTACCCATTAATCCCATGTGTCCACCGGTAAAGTAGAAGCTCAGAAAGTTCAAGCCGGATATGAGTTTGAAGATAAAAGAAGAGGTCACCAAGAAAATCAAAGCCAAGGTTCTCCGAGTGGTCGAATATCCGACTTGGTTGGCCAACATTGAGTTTCAAAGAAAGATGAGAAAGTTAGAGTATGTGCTAACTATCGAGATCTGAACAGAGCAAGTCCCAAAGATGATTTTCCACTGCCCAACATACACATACTGATTGACAATTGTGCCAAGCATGAGCTCCAATCCTTTATGGATTGCTTCGCAGGATACCATCAGATCTGGATGGACGAAGAGGATGTCGAAGAGACAGCCTTCATTACACCATGGGGGATATAGTGTTACAAAATGATGTCATTTGGTCTGAAGAACGCTGGGGCCACCTACATGAGAGCCATAACAACCATCTTCCATGACATGATACACAAAGAAATAGAGATGTATGTTGATGATGTTATCATCAAATCTAAAAGGAATTCGAGTCATATAGTAGACTTGAAAAAGTTTTTTGACCGGCTTCGAAAATACAATTTGAAGTTGAATCCTGCAAAATGTGGCTTCGGAGTCCCTACGGGAAAATTGTTAGGATTCATCGTCAGTCACCGAGGGATTGAGTTGGACCCATCAAAGGTCAAAGCTATCCAAGACCTACCACCTCTGAAGAATAAGAAAGATGTGATGAGCTTTTTAGGGCGTCTCAATTACATCAGTCGCTTCATAGCACAGTCAACTGTGATATGTGAGTCAATCTTCAGGATGTTGAGGAAAGATTCTACAACAAGTAGGACAGAAGAATGCCAGAAAGCCTTCGACAAAATCAAGGAGTATTTATCTAAACCACCTGTTCTGATCCCACCAGAACCAGAAAGGCCTCTGCTACTTTATTTGTCCATATTGGAGGGAGCTTTTGGTTGTGTTTTGGGACAACATGCTGAAACTGGAAGAAAAGAGCAGGCGATATATTATCTGAGCAAGAAATTCACGCCTTACGAAGCCCGGTATTCTTTGTTGGAACACACTTGCTGTGCTTTGACATGGATAGCTCAGAAGTTGAGGCATTATTTATGTGCATACACTACACATCTCATATCAAGGATGGATCCGCTAAAGTACATCTTCCAGAAACCCATGCCTACGGGGAAGTTAGCAAAATGGAAAATATTGTTGAGCAAATTCAACTTTGTCTATATAACTCAGAAGGCAGTCAAAGGGCAAGCATTGATAGATCATCTGGCAGAAAATCCCGTAGACGGAGAATACGAACCATTGAAAACGTATTTTTCCGATGAGGAGGTATCATTTGTAGGAAAAGATATCACCAAGTCATAAGATGGTTGGAGAATGCTCTTCGACGGAGCAGCAAACTCTAAAGGAGTGGGTATCGGGTTGTCGTAGTATCAGAAACCGGCCAACACTATCCGGTATCCGCAAAACTCAGGTTTCCATACACCAATAATATGGCAGAATATGAGGCTTGAATTTTGGGACTTAGGATGGCCATTGACATGAATGTTCAGGAGTTGCTGGTAATCGGAGATTCAGATCTTTTGGTGCACCAGGTTCTAGGGGAATGGGCTACGAAGAACACTAAAATATTGCCATATTTACACTGCGTACACCAGCTGATCAAGAGGTTCACAAAGATAGAATTCAAACATGTTCTAAGGATTCAGAATGAGTTTGCAGATGTGTTATCTATTTTGTCTTCCATGATACAGCACCCGGACAAGAATTTCATCGATCCTATCCCAATAGGGATTCAGAAACAACTTGCTTATTGTGCTCATGTTGAAGAAGATATTGACGGAAATCCATGGTTCCACGACATCAAGAAATACTTGGAAAAGGGAGAATACCCAGAGACTGCTACCCATACTCAGAAGCGCATGCTTCGAAGATTAGCCAACCATTTCTTTCAAAGCGGGGGAATTCTATATAGAAGGGACTCCCGACCTGGGGTTACTACGGTGTGTCGATGCCTAGGAGGCATCCAGATTACTCAAGGAAATACATGCCGGAACTTGCGGACCGCACATGAATGGTTTCATCTTAGCCAAGAAGATATTAAGAGCAGGGTATTTCTGGATGACTATGGAAACAGACTGCATCAAGTATATACAGAAGTATCTCCAATGCCAGATACTTGCTGACATGATACGATTACCACCCAATGAACTCAATGCAACAAGTTCACCCGGCTTTTCTTCGCTTAGGGTATGGATGTCATCGGCCTAATCGAGCCTGCTACTTCAAATGGGCATAGGTTCATTTTGGTGGCCATAAACTAATTCACAAAATGGGTTGAGGCTGCGTCTTATAAAGTGGTAACTAAGAAGGTTGTAGTGGATTTTGTTCGGGACCGCATTGTTTGTCTATTCGG
Source organism: Nicotiana tabacum (assembly GCF_000715075.1). NCBI lineage: Eukaryota > Viridiplantae > Streptophyta > Magnoliopsida > Solanales > Solanaceae > Nicotiana > Nicotiana tabacum. The sequence continues at coordinate 12,867,952 of NC_134096.1, forward strand.
AGTACCAGAGTCAATTATTACCGACAACACCGCCAATTTAAATAGCGATTGCTGAAATCCATGTGTGAAACATTCAAGATCAAGCATAGGAATTCCACAGCATATAGGCCACAAATGAACGAAGCCATAGAAGCCGCCAACAAGAACATCAAGAAGATATTGAGGAAAATGGTGGGTAATTATAAGAAATGGCACGAGAAGCTGCCATTTTCTTTGCTTGGATATCGTACCACAGTTCGCACATCAACTGGGGCAACTCCTTACCTATTGGTTTATGGTACTGAAACTGTTATTCCTGCCGAAGTAGAAGTCACTTCTCTAAGAATTATACAAGAAGTTGAGCCCAGCGATGCAGAATGGATACGAAGCCGCTATGAACAACTAGACTTCATTGATGGAAAAGAATGAATGCAGTATGCCACGGTCAACTATACTAGAACAGAATGGCAAGAGCTTTCAATAAAAAGGTCAGGCCAAGGCAATTCACACCGGGGCAATTGGTGCTAAAGTGAATCTTCCCGCATCAGGATAAAGCCAAGGGGAAGTTCTCACCCAAATAGCAAGGTCCATACATGGTTCATCGAGTACTAACAGGAGGAGCACTTATACTTGCAGAAATGGACGGAGATATTTGGCTGAACCCTATCAATTCAGACGCGGTCAAGAGATACTATGTTTAAGATTGTTTGCATTTTTCATTTGATGTAACTGAACTATGCTTGACCTAATTCCCGTTTAAGAGGGGATACGTAGGCAGCCCTGTGGGTTCGGTCACATCCTAATAAAATCTTCATTTCCCCCCATGATCAGAAGCTGGGGCAAGATTTTAAGTTTGTCCGACTTCATCACGTATAGAACAGCCAAGGAATGTGTTGCTGGAAGTATGCATTTAAACTGGGGTACCCTCAAAATTCTAAAGCAAAGAAGTTGCAATGTCTTTAAATGTGTCGTAATCACCGGTTCATCTAAATTATTTGATCTCATGCATTATCATATTTCAAAACAACTACACTATTGCAAATAACCTTATCAAGTGCATACATGCTTTTCGAAAACTTTGTTTCTATGGCAGCCAGATGTTACCCAGGGTAATTCAAGCAGGACCTCAAGACAAGAGTAAAGGCGAAGCAAGGAATTAAGAGCACGAACCAACCGTTCCCCCACAAACTCACAATTTTTCTTTGGATGCAGGCACAATAAACACAACAAGAATATTTGCAAATAGATACACGCAGCAAAATCACTATCTTCATAACAACAAAGTTACCTAACGCAAACACATCGAGCTAAGAAATACTTCATTCTCTCACAGCTATCCACTGCCTTTCATCGCATAAGGCTAAGCACGGCCTTTCTTTACATGAGACTAAGCATTGTCTCCATTTCTTGCATGAGGCTAAGCATTGCCTCTATAATTACATAAGGCTAAGCACTGCCGCATGAGACTAAGCATTGTCTCCATTTCTTGCATGAGGCTAAGCATTGCCTCCATAATAGCATAAGGCTAAGAACTGCCTTTCATCGCATAAAGCTAAGCACTGCCGTTCTTTGCATGAGACTAAGCATTGTCTCCATTTCTTGCATGAGGCTAAGCATTGCCTCCGTAATTGCATAAGGCTAAGCACTGTCTTTCTTTGCATGAGGCTAAGCATTGTCTTTATTTCTTGCATGAGTCTAAGCATTGCCTCCGTAATAGCATAAGGCTAAGCACTGCCTTTCATCGCATAAGGCTAGGCACTGCCTTTCTTTGCATGAGACTAAGCATTGTCTCCATTTCTTGTATGAGGCTAAGCATTGCCTACGTAATTGCATAAGGCTAAGCACTGCCTTTCTTTGTATGAGACTAAGCATTGTCTCCATTTCTTGCATTAGGCTAAGCATTGCCTCCGTAACTACATAAGGTTAAGCATTGCCTTTTCTTTGCATGAGACTAAGCAATATCTCCCCTCCTTTGCATGAGACTAAGCATTGTCTCTATTCTTTGCATGAGGCTAAGCATTGACTTTCCTTGTCAAATACTAAGCATTGTCTCATTTCCTTACATGAGACTAAACACCGTCTCCGCTACACTACATAAGGCTAAGCACTACCCCCCTTTATTCGTATAGGGCTAAGCACTGACCCCATCTCATATAAGACTAAGCCTTATCTTGTCTCGTCCTCGCATACAACTAATCATCATATCTTTGCATTTCGTAGGCTGAAATATAACCATTTTTGTCTGAAGGCGTCATAGTCCGAAGGCACCTTCCTCATAGCTGGGAGACACCATTCCATGACCTGAGGATCTCTCGAAACTGCACATCATTATTCAAAGGCATCATAGTCCAGATATATCATCCTCATGGCCCGAGGACACCATTTCATGGCCTGCAAATCCTTTATCATGCGCTTCATGGCCCAGGACGTCATGGTCTAAGGACATCATCCTCATCGTCCAAAGACAACCTTCATGATCCAAAGGGTATTTGCATCATGTTTAAATTGTCGCAATGACCCATATATGTTCGCATGCACTGTGTTTTAAGTTTTGCAGGTAATTCGGGAGATAACTGTTCTACAAAGGGGAGCAATCTTCACTCTAGTTTCCGTTCACAACGTTCACATCCTTTGACCACCTCGAAACATAACCGACTACCAGTAATTGACTACCCAAAAGAATCTTTTCGAACATACGAACATTCTTGTAACAACTTCATCGGTTTTGTTCGCCATTGGATCCAGGACTACACACGGCCTGATTCCCGTAACACCAGGGATATGTAGGCAACCCAGGAATCAGGGTTCGACCCCTATTTATTTTATCAAATCACATCATTCCCCACTTAATTCGGCCAAAATTGGTCATCATTTTCTTTACCCGACAACTCTTTCATCATTCCCAGGTAAAGAGGGGTAGCTGTTGATACCCAATTTGCCCTCATATTTTTTCAAATACTATATATATTCTCAAAATGTCATTATGCATCATTACTCAATTTACAATATTTATAAAGATATTTTTATAATTTGTTTCATGATTTTTAGGGCTTTAAAATTAATTTTTTTTGTATTTAAATTATCTAAATAATTATTATTTATCCCTTAAATTATTTTATGATGACTTAATCATGAAAATTACTATTTTTTCATCCACATATATGTTTCATAATATTTTACTTCATTTTATATAATTACATTTGTATTTGTGTTTGAGTTATTTACACAATTTTGCAAAAATGATCGATATTCTACAAATAATTGCATTTACTAAATTATTTATGTCAAAATAGCATTTTTATATTTTAATAATATTGAGTTATTATTTTAATAGTTTTACAACATAAATATTATTTTTTACCATGTATTAAATGTTTTAATAATTTATTTTATTAATTTTAAAAGGGTTTCAAGAGCTGGCCCAAAATAGGCTAATTTTTGGAGCAAATTTAGCCCAAACCATTAGCCCAACACCACAATAACCCTCTTGCCCAATACCAGATGACCCTTTTAGCCCAACCTTGTCGTGGCCCATCTTATAACCTGCCTCATCTCCCTTTTAATCTTGGTTGTTGACCTAAGAGATCAACGGCCCACAAACCATCCCTTTCTTTTATCCACCAAACCCCTAACCCTAAAGACCACTCTCTCATTCTGCCGCCCCCAGAACCTCTCGAACATTCCTCCTCACAAACCCTAGCAACCGCCTTCCTCAATCTTCTCCCAAATCCGATCAATCATGGATTCTTCCTACGATTCTCTTACATTTTATGGATCATCTCATCGTTTCTTACAAGACTATGGTGTTACATAGTACTTGCCTCAATTTTGGCAAGTACCAATCCCCAAATCGGGTGCCACCGCCTTCAACCTTTGAGATTTAGACGTTATTTTGTCTATATGCACTCGCTACCAAGCTATATGGTCCGATACAGTGAGATTTTCAACCATCTATGCTTTCCTTTTGAACTAGAGTTTACCGGATTTTCTCCCTAAGCTGATTCTAATTTATTTTGCATGCTATATTTTCCTTAATTGTGTCTAATCTAATGTCTTTCCTTGCTGGGAACTTAATTCTTATGCTCCCCTTCCCAATTCTCTTTTGAACGGACTGGAATCACTGAATTACCACTGTTATTCTCTCATACTCTCACTCACTCGATACTATTCTGAATCTATTGCTCTTGGCCGGCTGAAAGCCAAGGCCGTCGGAATCCTCTCTAACGACCTCCCTAGTGCGAGCACTGCTCGGGGTCTATTTGAGGCTCTTGTGAACAATGACGCACTAGGATTTGGATCTTTTGGTTGTTCTCTTTGCTGGTGATATTCGAGCTATTTCTGACACCTAGCCTTTCTCTCATTTTTGTTTGTTGAATTTGCAACTAGTTAGTGCTCTTGACTTTAGCAATCTTATTCCCCTTTTCTGCTTATGTTCATGTTCTATATACGAATATTTGAACTTCCGTGAGCCAGCATGATTTGGATACTGTGCTACCTTTGTATGCAATTCCATTCGTCTTAATGTTATTCTGCAATTCTAGTATTTTTTAGCATCAAAATCTGTTTTAAGTCCTAAATTTTCAGAATATGTTCACTATGCGTGGTTAACTGGTTTGATCCCTGACCTCCTTGGGTTCATTATGTTTATGTTAAACTTGATTGCTGCATTTGTTGCCTGTTATGAGTTGATCTTCATGCCCTTCTTTGGATTTTTTTTGTCCTAAAACCTCTTAGGAAAATTGATGTTTAAATAATTCTTATATAACTTGCTACTTTCTAATCTGCTTAGAGTTAATTCATGACCATGCCTACCTTAAACTCTTATGTTTAATTCCATTGCTATAAGAACTCTTGTTTGACAGATTTTTGCAATCAAACTTTACTTATTCTGAAAGTCTATCTCTGTGATGCTACCACTTTAAATATGTTCGTTACTACTCATTCTATGTGTTTGCTAAAGCCCTTTGTAGGTGCTCATGTGTTCTTCCACCTATTAGAAATCACCTTTAGTATGGTTACTTAGAAATTTTGCTACTAAGAATCCATATGTATGTATCCTTTCCCAGACTCTAAGTCACCGGAATGACTGGTTATATTTATGTTCCTATTGTTTGTTAATGGGTAAGTGAGACAATTGTCTCAATGTTTGGGCCTCGTTTGTTGGGCTATGTTGTTGTTGGACCTGAGCACTAAATTCAATCGTGCTTTAATCATCCTTAAGTACTGGAATTTGGGCATGTTGGTTTATACGAAGATTGGGGCTGGTGAAGGCCCAGAAGCATCACTGGGTTATTTTGTATTTGTGTTGGGCCTGTAATTGCTCTATTGGGCACATAGTTATTCTACTTGTGCTTGTAATTATTCTATTTGGGTCTGTAATAATTTGTAAGAATAAAACAGATGGGGAAATTAGTAAAACGAGGGATAAGGTACTTCAATTCTCACATAAATGGGTAGAAAACGTGCCTATAGGGTTTATGTGGTCTATTTGCTATTACATGCTTTAGTTTTATGCGTAGAAAGCCTTCCGATAGGAGTCACGTGCACACACATCACTTAACTTGCCAACGCATACTATTTCAAGTATTTGTCATACCTATTTCTTCTATTGTGTTTTTCTTAGATAGCATGTCTATAGGGCGTAGCAATGCAATATTCTACTTATTTAGGTGTCATGCTTATAGGACTTCGAATGACTAGTCTATCAATTGCCTCAATTATCATTGTACTGCTCATCTAGATACCATGCCTATAGGTTTAATAATCAATTAGCTGCCCATATCGTTTGTACTGCCTCGTTTAGACATCATGCTTATAGGGATAAAACTATATAGAGTCAATTGCCAACTATAGATATCATGCTCTTAGGACATTGTCACCTGTCTAAGAAACTCGTCTATAAAATCGGCGTTGATAATTCATGATTCTCGGGTCTTTCCCTGCTTTTTGCGCAAACAATCTAGAAATCATGCCTATAGGTTTGTAACCTGCAAATTCGTTGCCTGCGTATTGCTAAAATCAGAATCACTTAGAAACCATGTCTGTGGGACTTATAATGATTTAATCTGTATGTTAGCCTAAATGCAGCATTGCCTGTTTGATATTGGAATCATATAGAGATCCTGCCTATAGAACCAAAAGATTCTGAGTCTCAAGTTCGAAACGTTCTATTGCTTAATCTGAAAATCAGTCTGTGTGCTTCTCCGTTTATGTTTAGAGGCTAACATGAGCCACTTTCTGCTATTATGTGCAGTCCTCTTTCTTCTTGAATGCGCGATTAGTTTTATTATTTTTGAGCAGCCTAAATAAGTCTAGAACCACCCAAATAGAGGTCCAAAGCCTCCTGGACCATAGACATGGGACGGGTAGTGCACGCATAGGCCGAGATTTAGAATTGAATTAGAACGCTTTAGGTAAACAGCTTCAACATAGTAATCGGGTGGCAGGAGATGATAGTCTGTGCCCGCTGAATAATATGAGCAACTCCTATTTAAATGGAGTTGCGAAGTATTATTTATGTTGCACGGGGTGATCCTTTAGACTTAGAATTGAATAAGAACGCTTTAGGTAAACAACTTCAACATAGTAATCGGGTAGCAGGAGATGATAGTCTGTGCCCGCTGAATAATATGAGCAACTCATATTTAAATGGAGTTGTGAAGTATTATTTATGTTGCACGGGGTGATCCTTTAGGCTAAAAAACTTAGGACCCCCTACTTTATATACTTGCTATTCACACTTAGTCATTTAATATAGATCATTATAGTCGTATCCTTGTAGTCCTTAAGATTTGTACCAATTCTCATTGTGTTATAATGAACTTCTTAGACTTTTATATTTCTTGTTTATCTGATCACCTAGCCTAATTACGTAATCCATATAGTCTTAAGTTCGGTCGGGACCCACAGTTGTGGACCTCGAAGAGTGCCTAACACCTTATCTTTGAGATAATTTGAGCCCTTACCCGATCTTTGGTGGCGTTGACTAGTCAAACAAAGTTATTTGCGTAATAGTCAAAACTGTTAGGTGGCGACTCTTCTCTTTTAAAACCCTTCTTTTAAAAGAGTTGTCCCACGTCGAGGCCCGCTTTCGAGAGAAAAAGGGGTGCGACAGTCCGTTTGTCTATGGATGAAATGTTGTACTCAACTCAACACGCGTGCCTAACTCACGTTGTACAACCCTCCAGAAGTGCGAGGTGAACTGCATACCTCGATCTGAAATAATAGACACGGGCACACCATGAAGTCGGACAATCTCTCGGATGTAAATCTCCGCTAACCGCTCTGAAGAATAGGTAACTGCTACTGGAATGAAATGTGCTGGCTTGGTCAACTTGTCCACATTAACCCATACTGCGTCAAACTTTCTCTAAGTTCGTGGAAGCCCAACAACAAAATCCATAGTGATACGCTCCCACTTCCACTCAAGAATTTCTAACTTCTAGAGCAGACCACCAGGTCTCTAATGCTCGTACTTGAATTGCTGACAATTTAAACAGCGAGCTACATATGCAACTATATCCTTCTACATTCTCCTCCACCAATAATGTTGCCGCAAATCTTGATACATTTTGGTGGCACCCGGATGAATAGAATACCGGGAACTATGGGCCTCTTCAAGAATTAATTCACGAAGCCCATCCACATTAGGCACAAATATACGACACTGCATCCGTAGAACTCCATCATCCCCTACAACAACCTGTTTGGCACACCTGTGTCTCACCGTGTCCTTAAGGACAAGCAAATGAGGATCATCATATTGTCTCTCTCTGATATGCTCATACAAGGAAGACCGAGCGACTGTGCAATCTAGAATCCGACTGGACTCTGAAATATCTAACCTCACGAACTGATTGGCCAACGTCTGAACATCTAAAGCTAACGGCCTCTAACCAACCGGAATATATGCAAGGTTACCATACTCACAGCCTTTCTACTCAAAGCATCGGCCACAATATTGGCCTTTCCGGGGTGATACAAAATGGTGATATCATAGTCTTTCAACAGCTCCAACCATCTTCTCTGCCTCAAATTGAGATCTTTTTGTTTGAACTGATACTGTAGACTACGATGATCAGTGAATACCTCACACGAAACACCTTAAAGGTAGTGCCTCCAAATCTTCAGCATATGAACAATGGCTGCCAATTCTACGTCATGAACATGATAATTCTTCTCATGAACTTTCAACTGTCGCGACGCATATGTAATCACCCTGCCATCTTGCATTAAAAATGCACCAAGCCCAATGCGAGATGCATCACAATATACCGTATAAGATCCTGAACCTGTGGGCAATACCAACACTGGCGTCGTAGTCAAAGCAATCTTGAGCTTCTGAAAGCTCAACTCACACTCGTTTGACCATATGAATGGGGCACCCTTCTGGGTCAATTTTGTTCAATTGGGATGCTATGGATGAAAAGCCCTCCACGAACCAGCGATAATAACCTGCCAAACCCACGAAACTCCGGATCTCTATAGCTGAAGTAGGTCTAGGCCAATTCTGAATTGCCTCAATCTTTTTAGGATCCACTTTTATGCCTTCTGCCGATACAACATGCCCCAAAAAGGTAACTGAGTCTAACCAAAACTCGCATTTTGAAAATTTGGCATATAACTGATTATTCTTCAAAGTCTGAAGCACAATCCGAAGATGTTGCTCATGCTTCTCTCGACTGCTAGAGTAAATCAAGATATCATCAATGAATACCACCACAAACGAATCCATAAATGTTGCTAGGGCATTTGTCAGTTCAAATGACATTACTAGGAATTCGTAATGCTTATACCGAGTCCAAAAAGTTGTCTTAGGGACATTGGATACGCTAATCTTCAACTGATGGTAACCAGACCTCAAATCGATCTTTGAAAACAGTAGCCTTGTTCAACTGCCGATAATCTATACACATCCGCATTGAACCATCTTTCTTCTTTACAAATAACAGTAGTGCACCCTAGGGCGAGACGCTAGGTTTAATGAATCCCTGGTCAAGAAAGTCTTGTAACTATTCATTCAATTCCTTTAGATCTGGCGGGTCCATACTGTATGGTGGAATAGAAATATGGTGGGTGCCCGGAGCCAAATCAATACAGAAATCAATATCCCTTTCGGGTGTCATCCTTAGCAAATCTGCCGGAAATACATCTGGAAACCCACAGACAACTGGAACTGAATCCATAGAAGTAACATCCGCACTACGATCGTGAATATAAGCCAAATAAGCTAGACACCCCTTCTCGACCATACGTTGAGTTTTCACGTAAGAGATTACCTTGCTGGTGGAATGGCCAAATGTCCCTTCCACTCTATTCGAGGTAACCCCGGCATGGCTAATGTCACCGTTTTGGCGTGGCAATCCAATATAACATGATAAGGTGACAGCCAATCCATTCCCAATATAACATCAAAATCTACCTTATCAAGAAGTATAAGATCCATGCTTGTCTCAAGCCTCCTAATAATAATCACACATAAGCGATAGACATGATCTACAACGATGGAATCCCCCACCAGCGTGGACACGTGCACATAAGCACTCAAAGAATCACTAGGCACAACCAAATATGAAGTAAAGTAGGAGGACACATAGGAATAAGTAGATCTCGGATCAAATAGAACTGAAGCATCTCTATGGCAAACTCGAACAATACATGTGATCACGGCATCGGATGACTCGGCCCCAGGCCTAGCTGGAAAAGTATAAAACTCGAAACTACATCTCTGGGACGACCTCTAACTACTGCCACCTGTAACAATCTGACCTCCACCTCTAGCTGTCTGACCCCTGCCCCTAGCTGGTCGGGCGGCTGGAGGAGAAACCGGTGCCAGTATGATGGCACGAGAATCCTACTGAGATCTGTTGCTCGACAACCTAGGGCAATACCTCCTAATATGATCAATGTTCCCACACTCATAACACACATCCTGTTGTTGTGGATGCTGAAGCTGAAGCTGACCCGAACGGGCCGGATAACCGTTGTAGTGACTCTGGAGCGGTGGTGCACTGATAAGAGCTGAATGTGCACTAAATGTTGGCTGCCCAGAGTAAGGCATAATAGGACCATGACTCCCTGAAGCACCGTGAGATGCCTGAAGTGCTGAATAAAATGGCATGGGAGGATGACCCCTACCACAAGTACCCACCTCTGAAATTACTGGAATAATGGGGTCTCTTATCTGACACTGGCCGTCTCTCCTGAGCACGAACTAACTCGATCTGCCTAGCAATATTCACAACTGTCTGGAAGGAAATATCACTCCCTATCTCCTTGGCCATCTGAAGCCTAATAGTATAAGTGAGTCCATCAATGAATCTCCTCACTCCCTCCTTTTCAGTAGGAATCAAGACGATGGCATGACGTGCTAAGTCCACAAATTGGGTCTCATACTAGGTAATAGTCATACTACCCTACTGGAGATGCTCAAACTGCCTGCGGTATTCCTCTCTCAATGTAATAGGAACAAACTTCTCCAGAAATAGTTGTGAGAACTGCTCCCAGATAAGTGCAGGTGAATTCACTAGTCTAGCAAGTACATAATCTCTCCACCACCTCTTGGCGGAACCAATCATCTGAAACACAGCAAAATCGACCTCGTAATATATAGAAGAAGAAACGATAAGGAGAAAATCTTAGAAGACACAGGGGCGGCCCAACCTCATCGGAGGCCTAAAGCAAAATCTTAATAAGAGGCCTTAATATATATATATAATTTAATGAACATCGTTTTTAAAAAAACTAGTTAAAAAATAGACAAGTGAGGATGTATAATTAAAAAAAATGAGAACTTAGTTTTATAAAATACAGAAAATTAAATGAATTTAACGTTGATTGCATCACAACTGAAATGGGAGAATCCAGAAAACATAAGTGACTCCTTTTTTTAGTAAGTCCCTTTCTATATTTGGTAACAATTCAACTTTAGATTATTTTTTTTACCATTATGGAGATGATTTCTAGCCCAAAAACTTCTATAATTTATTTAAGATTACAAGTTTCAAAAGTTTTCCTTTATTTCATAAAATCCATATCCAGTCATACACTTTCATATAAATTGGGACGGAGAGAGTATAATTTATGTAAGAAAAATAAATAATAAGTTAGATTATTAGATATAGTTACGTGACCAACTAATGAATAGAGAAATATAATTAAGTAAAAAAGTAAAATAAGATTGACAGAAAATTATTTTAGTTATATTAATTAGAGGAAGAAATCGAATTATTAAAAATTAATATGACAATAAAGAAATAAATTTATCAATAATAAAAGATAATTATATAAATAATATACTACTATATATAAAGAATACTAGTAATTTTGGGGCCTTTAAATTTTTGGGGCCTAAAGCAAGTGTTTCACTTGCTTTAGGGTTGGGCCGCCCCTAGCGGGCAAGATAATCCCGTGGGTCCTAAGAAGGTGTACCACTGAAGTAAATTGGAAAGAGCTTAGTAAACTTGTCCAATCTCAATAAGGCCTCAGAAGACATGGCGGGCCTATCACCAGCCTTTGCCGCAATAACTGGTTGAACTACCCCAACTAGTGGAACTACTAGAGCCTGATACTGGGGAGCTATCTGCTCCGGAGCGGGAGTAGTGGGAGTTTGTGCTCCTCCCCTATCTTGTGAGACGGTTGGTGCCACTGAAAATGTGCCATTATGAGCCACACCCTCCATAAGGCTCACCAAACGGACTAGAGCGTCCTGAAGTACTGGAGTAGCTATGAATCCTTCCGGTACCTGAACTGGTCCAACATGTACATACTGAGCTGGGGCCTCCGCTTCCAAATTCATCTGAGGTTCTACAATAGGTGTTGCTGCTTGAGCTCGAGGCTGGGCTCTACCTCTACCTCAGCCTCTGGCGCGACCTCGACCTCGGCCTCTATCCCTGGTCACAGTTGCCACTGGGGGCTTTGGCTCCTATTCGGCGGTATATATGGTACGTGTTCTCCCCATCTGCGAGTGAACAAGAATAGAATGGTTCAATCATCGATGATAGAATAAAATCACATGATAGAATAAGAAAGAAGTGATATTGTTCCTAAACTTCATAGCCTCTCGAAGATAAGTACAGACGTCTCTGTACCGATGTTTCAGACTCTACAAAGCTTGCTCGTGACTAGTAAGACCTAAGTAACCTAGTACTCTGATACCAACTTGTCACGACCCGAAATTCCCACCTTCTGGACCGTGATGACACCTAACATTTCACTTGCTAGGCAAGCTAACGTTAGAATAATTTAAACCATTTTTAACAATTCATTTTAATTAAATAGTAAAGAGACCAAACAACTAGAATAATGTCTGAATTAAAGTGAACAAACCAAAATAATAAAGATGTCTAAATACCATCCCAGAACAGGAGTCACAAGTGAACGAGCTTCTAGAATAATACAAACAAGAGTCTGAATAAAATAAAGTTGTCTGAAAGAAAGCACACAACCAATATAAAGTAAAAGGGGACTTCAGAGCTGTGAACGTCGTGCAACTATACCTCAAGTCTCCTCTGATAGCTGAATTCGAGCAAATCTTACAGTACGCCACATGGACCAACTCTGGTATCTACACAAGAAGTGCAGAGTGTAGTATGAGTACAACCGACCCCATGTACTCTGTAAGTGTCGAACCTAACCTTGACAAAGTAGTGACGAGGCTAAGGCAGGTCGCTTACATTAACATGTACGCAATAATAATAATAATAATAATAATAATAATAACGGGAATAGAGGTAAGACAGTTAAATCATATCAATAACTGAATCAATTCAGCAATCATAGCCAATTGTCTCTTTTATCATTCTGTTGCGGCGTGCAACCCGTTCCCACAATATAATCCTCCAACCCGCTCTAACAAAATAAACTTAAAATATAATCCGTTGCGGCGTGCAACCCGATCCAATAATATAATCCTCCAATTAAATTCCGTTGCGGCGTGCAACCCGCTCCAACGATATAAACTTAAAATATAATCTGTTGCGGCATGCAACCCGCTCCAATAATATAATTTAACAACACTTAAATGTAAAACTACTCCAATAAGTACCACATATAATAAGAAATCATTAGGCAACAAAGCATACAATAATTATTATTTATTTAGGAAACAAGTAATGACAAGTAGCAATTAATAGTGGAAATCAGGGAGAAAATATGCAATTTAATATTTAATATACTAAATGTCAAGTAGCAATTAAGACACATAACTCAAATAAGCATGTAGTAATTATAGCATGAATTCAAGACATAATATTGGACAAGGAATATGAGAGAAATAATTAATATAATAATTAATTCATGATTAAAAATAATTTATAATTTTCAGATAAATATGCAAAGAACCCATTTGATGACGTATAGGCACTCGTCACCTCGCCTATACGTCGTTACACATGAACTTCACCTAACAAATAATTCAAGGGTTCTATTCCCTCAAGTCAAGGTTAACCACGACACTTACTTCGTTTCACAATTTCAAGTGATCACTCGACCAAAGCTTTTCCTTTCGAGTTAGTCCCTATCAAATTATTGGCCAATAATTCAATTGGAGCTTTGGAAATTATTCATAATTCGAAAAAGACTTAATTTAAGTTATTTTCGGAAAAGTCAACCAAAAGTCAACGTGAGGCCCACTTTTCGGAACCCAACGAAAAATCACAGAATCCAGACACCCGTTCTGATATGAGTTCAACCATACTAAAATTATCGAATTCCAACATCGGATTATCCTTCAAATCCTAAATTTTTGTTTTTGGAAAGTTTTATAAAAATTCCAATTTCTTTCATCTAAATCCGAAATAAACGATGAATATAAGCATGGATTTATGAAATATAATCACTTTCGGATATAGAATACTTACCCAAGTCGAAGTCATAAAAATACCTTTGGAATCGCCCAAATCCGAGATTTAAAACTCAAAAATGAGTAAAAATGGCTAACACTCGATTTTATGTATTTTGTCCAGTATTTTTGCATCTGCGGACTCGCATTTGCAAGACAAGGCTCACATTTACGATTCCAGGCTAGTGGCCACACCTGCGACATCGCAGAAGCGATGAGCTAACCGCAAAAGCGGTCCTCCCTTCGCAGAAGCGATTGTGCATCTACGCAACATTACTCCGCAGAAGTGGAGCATCATTCCAGTGCTCAGGTCGCAAAAGTGGGGCCGCACCTGCGCTCCAAAAGTTGCAGGTGCGAAACATCAGAACCAGACCTACAAATCTTTTCAAAAATGGTCTGAAACTCGTCTGAAACTCACCTGAGCCACTTGGGACCTCGTCGGAATATTCCAACAAGTCCCGTAACATAATACGGACTTACTCGGGGTCTCATTTCACATCAAACAATGTCGAAACTACAATTCACACATTGATTCAGATTTATGAGTTTATGAAATTTTCACTTTACAAAACCCGTGTCGAAACGTATCAAATGAATCCTGAATGATTTCAAATTTGGCGCACATGTCATAAATGACATAACAGAGCTATTCCAAATCTCAAAATCTCAATCCGAGTCTGATATCGGTAAAGTCAAATTCACGGTCAAATTTTGGAAATCTTTGGCATTTAAATTTCTAGTTTCCGTTAAATGGCGATAATTCGAGCTAGAAACCTCCGAATTTGATTTCGGACATATGCCCAAGTCCCAAATCACGATACAGACCTACAGAAACTGTCTAAATACTGATCTGGGTCAGTTTGCTCAAAACATTGACCGAAGTCAACTCAAATGAGTTTTGAAGCTCCATTTCACATTTTAATCAATTTTTCACATAAAAACTTTCCGGAGAAATTTATGGACTGTGCATGCAAGCCAAGGAATTATAAATGGTGTTATTCAAGGTCTCGGAGCACATAATTAAATGTTAAATTTAAAGATGACCTATCGGATCATCACACAAAATCGAGGGAAGGTGAACAATTACTGATATATTTAGCGGTCTCAAAAGTAGCGGTAAGTGCTGTTTTGGTCTGAGAAGCAGAAGATATACAATTTCATGTTTATTACATTAGTAAAATCTTATTGGGAGTGGGGATTAGTTATCCACACCTCGAAAAACTGGCCTTAGCTCTCGTAGTCACCTCTCGAAAGCTTAGGACATATTTTCAATGCTACCCGATAGTCGTGGTGACAACCTTTCCCTTGAGGAATGTTGTTCACAAACCTGAGTTGTCATGCCATTTGGCTAAATGGGCAGTCAAAATTAGTGAATTTGACATTGAGTGCAAACCTAAGACTGCGATCAAGTCACAAATTTTGGCCGACTTTGTGGCCTATTTCAATCTCGGATTAATGCCCTTGGCTACTAAGGAAGTAGTGTTGGTGTAGGAAAAAACGTCAGGAGTTTGGACCCTGTTTACCAATGGAGCTTCCAATCTAAAAGGGTCTGGTCATGGGGTAGTTCTAATCACACCCTCGGAGGAAACCCTGAGGTAGGCCATTAAGATTGTCCCATTAACTAACAATGAAGCCGAGTATGAGGCTTTGGTTGCAGGACTTGAACTAGCCCAGAGACATAGCTCTGAGATCATCGAGATCAAATGTGATTCCCAGCTAGTATTAAACCAAGTGTATGTGATTTTTGAAACAAAGGAAGAACGCACGCAATAATATTTGAATAAGGTTCAAGCGTTGCTTGCATGGTTTAGGGAATGGTCGATCGTACACATTTCGAGAGAAGAGAACGTAGAAGCAGATGCATTGGCTAATTTGGGATTATCAATGGAGATGAAAGGATCTAACTTCGGTACCGTCGTCCAACTTCTACATTCAGTATTAGATGTGGATGGTTATTGCGAAGTCAATTCAACAAACTTAGTTTGGGACTGTAGAAACGAGTTCGTCGAATATCTTTGACATGGAAAATTTCCTGAAGACCCGAAGGCGTCCCGATACCGCGCACCAAAATGGCTCATTATTGCCTCATAGATGGGCAATTATATAGGAGATCATACCAAGGCTCGTTGGCCCGATGTTTTGAGCCTCGAAGCCTAACTACGTGATGAGAGAAGTCCATGAAGGAGTTTGTGGGAACCATTCTGGTGCAGATACGTTGGTATTAAAGCTGGTTAAAGACGTGCATTTAGAACTGCGACAAATGTCAAAGCTATGCACAGTTGGTATATCAACCGGCGGAACTCTTTCATTCAGTGTTGTCCCCATGGACATTCATGACATGGGGGATAAATTTAGTCGGCTCGCTGCTACCGGGTCCCGAAAAGGTATGATTCCTTTAAATTTTAACTGATTACATCACTAAATGGGTCAAATCATGTCCTTACCAAAATATTAGTACGTGAAGTGGTCGACTTCCTATGGGACCACATCATCTGCCGATTTGGAATACTGAAGGAGATTTCTTGCAATAATGGACCACAGTTCATAGGCTCAAAGGTCACAAAAGTTTTGGAAGATTTGAAAATCAAGAGGATTACATCCTCACCATACCATCCGAGCGCTAATGGACAGGCGGAGTCAACCAATAAAGTGATTATCCATAACCTCATAAAGAGTTTACAAGCTGTTAAAGGCAAACGGCTCAAAGAGTTATCGAGTGTGCTATGGGCATGCCAGACAATGGAAAAATCAAGCACGGGAGAAATACCTTCCTCCCTTATATATGGCGTGGAAGCTCTGATACCGGTGGAAGTAGGGGAGCCAACTTTACGGATTTCCCGAGAAAATGAAGAAGCAAATAATGAGGCATTATTGATGAAGCTGGATTTGCTCGATGAACACATGGACTTGGTATACGTAAGGATGGTGGCCCAAAAGCAAAGAATGGAAATGTATTATAATCTTAGGGCCAATCTCCGTTACTTCAATGTATGAGATTTGGTTTTGAGATAGGCGATTGGTAACACTCGGGAAATCAACCATCGGAAGTTGGGTTCAACTTGGGAAGGTTCTTATCAGGTTTCAACTGTCACAGGTAAAGGATCGTACGAGTTAGAGAATCAAGATGGAGTCAAATTGCCCAGTAATTGGAACGTGACTCACCTCAAAAGGTATTACTGCTGATGGATCCTGTCAATACTGAAAGTATGTACTGCACTCTTTTTTCCTTCGACAAGTTTTTGTCCCAATCGGGTTTCTCTGGCAAGGTTTTTAATGAGGTAGTAACGGAAAGCATACTACGAAAGGAACGTCACTGGCAAGGTTAAGACCTTTAAATGACAAGGCAATAAAATAATAAACCGCTATGGGATAGTTAAATAATCTTTGGCTCGATGGCAAGTTCCTAATGGGAAACAAAACTTGCCATCAAACCAAAGACAATCTAACGTTTCACGAGTTATTTCCACCAATGAAGCAAGACTTCTAGTGTTCCAATTCGCATACTTCGTATTCGAATACTAGGGGAGTAGTAGTATAAGATACGACAACAAGAATGCCATCAAAATCGGGGACTACATGACCAGCCCCGTAGAAATAAGTTGTATAAGTTAGCCACATGAATTGGCAGTTTCTTTTTTCCTTTAGAAAACGAATGATTATGTACTTTTAAAGATAGAAGGAATAAAATAAAATCCTTTTATTTTTATCTTGTTTCTTGTCCAAATGATGAGTTGATTTTATCATTTGACAGTTAACAAAAAACTTCAAATGCTTGTGGAGGAATGAACATGAGACGTCCTCTTCAAGAGCACTATAAATATAAGAGGGGCTTCTCTTATGAAACTCTCATAGTAAAGGGTTGATTCCGGAAGAATTTATGCCTGGAATAAGAAGCTATCGGACAAAAGTATACCCGAAGCTTTAACTAATTCAATGCAAAGAGAATGTATTTTGCACAACACTGAAGCAAAATTCTTCTTTATTTATCAAAGGGCCAAACTCGGTGAAAAGTTTGGCATAATTACAAATTACAAAAAAAAAAGGTAAGGAAGAAAAAATCTAAGCATTATCGCCGCCGGAGCCCGAAGGGATAGAGGGATCTTCCCCCTCCCCCCGGTGAAAGAAGTCGGATCAGCTGGTGGTTTGGGGCCTGGACCTTCATCATTATCTTCTTCAACCTCCCCTTCAGTTCCTGAGTATTCAGAACAAGTGCTCGAAGAGTCAGTTGCAGCAGGATGAGCGGGAAGATTTTCTCGGGCAATTAGCTCCAGTCCTCGGGCCTTGGCGATTCAATCATCGATATTGATGATGCCCGATTTGGCCTCTTCCAAGATTTTTATCTGCATATGGTACATAGCATAAGTCTTTTAAAACATGAGGGAATCCTCTCGGTACTGGAGCTTTGCCTTAAGTCTGTCAACCTCGGCTTGAAGGCCATCCCGCTTGGATCTCATGGCACCAAGGCTAGAATCAAGATCACGAGTTGCAGATAAATGAATCTGATTTTGCTCCATGATCTTCTTAAATCTTTCTTCCATTTTGGACCTCTTTTCCTCGGTGGCATTGGCCTTCTCTATTTTGGAGCTCAAGGTTGCCTTTGAAATTATTCACTTTTTCCTCAAAGGCAGACTCGCGCTCGGCAGCAGCAAGCATAGTATCTTGCAGCTCAGCCCACTTAGCCTTAGCCTCTTGAAGTTGTGTATGTAATTGAATGGCTTCTTTGCTATGGGCCATTATTTCTTGTTCACTTTGTTGCAATCGGGCCTTAAGCTCTCCTGCCTCAACAACTTTTATCTCCATTACCGGGAGGCATACAACAAGTTAGTATCTTTCGGCCAATAGTTGATCCCGCTCGGAGGCAAGTCCTTGCTTATCGAGGATCAATTTCTGCAGGCTCTTGGAAGCAAAAAAGTTGCCCTATAAAAAAGGATATGAAGATTAGAAATCCCATTACAGTAGATAAATAGAAAACAAGTGATAAGAAAGCAAGTACGGTACCGCTGCCGCATTATGCATAACATTATTCAACAAGCACTCCCCCGAAAGGGAGCGTATTTTCTTCCTATCTTTCTCTGAAGCCAACTTGGGCAACAAATGGCACTCCTTCGAAATCGAAAGAATAGCACTCCTCCTCCCTCAGGGATCTGGGGAAGGGGGTGAGTAATTGTGCCCCAAATTCTCATGGTCAGGAGACCGGGGAGGAGAAGCACCCCCTCTCGAATGGTCTGTTGCCGGTGGAGGAGATGCAGTGGGTGCTGGTGGTGAAGCTATAACTGGTGTTGAAGGGCATGAAGTTGTTGGCATTGAAGGTTGAGAAGCAGCTGTGGATGGAGCAGTGTTGATTATTGGTTGCTCAGTGTTCGAAGGCAGAAGAGGCCCGAGGTCCGAGCACCTTAGAACATAGATAGAAACGGGGGTTGGAAAGCGAGAATCAGCATCCTCTACTATATCTATCTCACCCCAAAGTGCTTGGACCTCATCTGCAGTCGGGTTTTGAAGCTCTCCCGACTGAGCGTCCGATTGAGCTGATGAAGTTATTTTTCTCCTTTGGGGAGGGGGGGAGCCACTTCATCACTAGTTTCTCCATCTTCCATAACAACCACTGTGGTCGGCTCGTTTGTTGTTGTTTTTATTTTCTTATTCTGAGCCTCGACCGAGTAAGAAAGTCGCCTTTTTGGTTGCTTGTTCTCTGGCTGGTACTTCGAAAGGAAGCACCTTCACTGGAAGAAGGTCCGCTTGCACTGCTTCGAGCAAGGGCACTTTATAGCACCCTCATGGCTTCCTCGAGGTCGGTTTAAATATCGACCTCGGGGTAGGTGACAGGGCCCTACGGAAGTCCTGAACCAAGCAAAAAATGAAGTTATCAAAGTTATTTACATTCATACAAAGATAAAAGGAAGAAGGACTCGGTTTACCACGGTTCTTGGCCTTCTACCCATATTTGGGAGCGATTTCCTTCCATCGGCGGGATTCTGGTATTGTAATTTTCAGAATCTTCTGAACCCACTGTCTAGGCCTTGAACCCATGGTGGTTCTCGCCGGGTAGCTGAAGCAAAAGAAACGAAGAAGTCAACAATAACGGAAAATAATCTTTTCACGAAGAAATCGAATAAAAAACTTACGAGAACAGTTCCACGACTCAGGAAAAAGTAGAGCTGTGGCCGAGATGATGTCCCTGGTAGCGATGATGAAAAATCGTTGCATCCACCCGCGATCATTGCCATCATCCATGCTGGTGAGGATGGTGTGGTGGCCATGTTTGCTGAAATTTATTACTCCCCCACGAAAAATTTTCGGGGAGTAGAGATTCATCGTGTGTGTAAGGGCTAGGGTTTCCCCAGTCTCTGTGCACAGCTGGAGCAGGCAAACCACCGTTTGCCATATAGATAGGCCTACTTGGGCCAAGCAAACCCAGTACCAGTGGCAAAACTCCAAAATTACGGGGATAGGCCCTTCATTCTACGCCAAAGAAAATGGACCCAAGGTAAAAAGGATACGTATAGACATACGTAAAACCCTCTTTGGTGAAGGTAACTTGCTCTATCATATCCGGAGCGAGGATGTTAAGGTTAGGGCAGTTGCAGTCCTCCTTCACTGCATGGATACTAGAAGAGCAAATGGAGGAGGGATACCTACTAACAACCCAAGTTCGTGAAGACGTAATAGGAGCCTTCTCTTGGAAGTCATTAGTAGTGCTGAGGTTTTTTGGTATGATGGTGTTTATAGTGGGAGGCTCATTATCGACATCAGCGTCCTTGTTTCTCTTCGGACCTCCACCGAAGAAAAGGCCAGAGTTTCTGAAGGATGTAGCAGAGGAAGCCATAGTAGTAAAGACACAGTAAAACGTTTTGCTAAGGATGTTGAAGGAGATGGAAAGCTTTCTAAGAAAATGCAGAGTAAGTGCAGAGAAGAAGAAAGGTTTATGAAAACTAACTTTGGAAGTAAAGTAATGAGTAAAAATGAAGATATAGACAGTAGAAATTGTGGTCATGATTACCTCAAAAATCGGTGAAAATATTACTGAATCGCGGGACAATACGTGTTTGGGGTATTAAATGTGAGAGGACGTGCGTCCTTTCAAGCGTCAGAGACTGTTCAAAAGGTTTCCCGCCAAGAAAGGAATCTTCACCAACTTCCCGGTGATACAAAAATATGTCATCAGAAAGCAGGAGGACTATCTGTATAGGGTAAAATTGGTTTGTAATAAATGATCGAATAATAGCATGACACGTGGAACCGAAGACAAGTAAAAGGCGAATCAAGTAACAACCAGTTCTGGGAACAACTGTAATTGACCCCGGGTAAACTGCGAAGGGAGCATGATCAACAAGAG
Organism: Nicotiana tabacum; assembly: GCF_000715075.1. Taxonomy (NCBI): domain Eukaryota; kingdom Viridiplantae; phylum Streptophyta; class Magnoliopsida; order Solanales; family Solanaceae; genus Nicotiana; species Nicotiana tabacum. The sequence continues at coordinate 12,889,104 of NC_134096.1, forward strand.
CAGATCGAATATTTGCCACCGGATAACATTCAATGAAGAATATTCTCTAACATTAAATGGGCAGCCATTGCAGAGAATATTTGCATTTATGGCCTGCCGTTACATATTCATCAATGACTCCATTATTATAATTTAAGTGGGGCATTATCCTAGGATCTTGTTTCCGTAAGTATAACTATAAATATTAGGTTCATCAACCATTGTAAGGCACAAAATTCTTGGCAAAACATATACTGCATTTCATTTTTGCTCTCAATTAAATAACTTTATTTTTTTTATATTGCTTTCATTTCTGTCCTCTAAGGCACTCTGCTCGGAGCCAGACTTGTCATCTTCTTTGATATCAATTGCTAGGTCTTATTTTTAATCTTATTCCTTTATCATTTTTGGGATCAAAACAGTTCGCTTGTCTATAAACCACATAACAAATTTAATTGTACCGTTTTAGGGTAAACACCCATATGGATATTGAATAGAACGAGTTTGCTTCATGATTCCGTGACATACTAAATAAGGGATTGTTAGAAGAAAACTCCTATAGTGGATAACTATAACCCTTTGTATAGGTTGGATGCTTGTTTAAGGCCGTAAAGTGCTCGCTTAAGGCGGCAAACAGAGATACGTTTTAAATATTTATTGACCCATTAATTCGAACACGTATTTAAATATATTTATTAGAAAAAATCAAATATTTCATACCAAAAGACTTCATTTTTTCTTTTATATTGCTTTCATTTCTGTTCTCGGAGACACTATGCTTGGAGCCAGGCTTGTCATCTTTTTTGATTTCAATTGCTAGGTCTTATTTTTAATCTTATTTTTTTATTATTTTTGGGATCAAATTAGTTCGCTTATCTATAAACCACATAACAAATTTAATTGTACCATTTTAGGATAAACACCCATGTAGATATTGAATAGAACGAGTTTGCTTCATGATTCCGTGACATACTAAATATGGGATTGTTAGAAGAAAATCACTATAATGGATAACTATATCCCTTTGTATAGGTTGAGTGCTTGTTTAAGGCCGTAAAGTGCTCGCTTAAGGCGGCAAATACAGATAAGTTTTAAATATTTATTGACCAATTAATTCGAACACGTATTTAAATATATTTATTAGAAGAAATCAAATATTTCATACCAGAAGACTTCATTTTTTATTTAAACTCGAAATCTGATTAAAAGCTAAAGGATCCAATCATTTCGCCTCGCGTCTCGTTGGTCAAATCCTTTTTTTCGGATAAAAGAGAACAAGTACGAGATATTTACCCAAAATATGAAAATCCTCCAAGAATTCAAGAAAAGCATTCCCCAATCTAATTGAAGAGTAGACGTGGCATTTTGCAGATTCTTCTTTAGGAACACTAGGCATACTAACGTCACTTTATTTCTCTACATATCTATCTATAAACTTCTTTGCTTTTTTCATTTTTAATTTTGGCTTGTTACTCACTATACACCTACGGAATAAAACTCTGTTTTCTTGCATTTAATCATTTCTTGCCTAATACTTACTTCAAAAAACAAAACCCTAAAAGGGATTGATTCGCCGCCAGAATTTCTTCTCTCCTCTCCCCATTTAACCTTCATCACCTCTCTCATTAGCTCACAGTTTTTTTTACCTGCTCTATGTTGAGAAAAAAGAATTTTCTTGGAGTTTAATTAGTCAAAGATTGAATTTTTATCAACACCAAAGCTTCAATTTTCAGCTTATACATGTGGGTTTTTGTAGTTGTAAGGTTTATATGATAAAGTTTTGGCTCTTTTACTTTTCTTGCGTAGCTAGGTTTTGTGGGTACTGATTATAATTGTTGTAGAATGAGTATATAATTGGTCTTTGATCATGGAGTTTTCTTGGTACTATTTTATTTGATCAAAGATTGGATTTTTATGAGCTCAAAGCTTTGATTTTGAGGTTGTACATGTGGGGTTTTGTAGTTTTTAAGGTTTATGTGAATCTTTTTTTTAAACCTTTCTTGAGTTGCTAGGTCTTGTGCGTATTGATTATACTTGTTGTGGAATGAGGGTATACATAATTGTTCTTTGATCATGGAGCTTTCTTGGAATTATATTTGATCAAAGATTGGATTTTTAAGAGCTTAAAGCTTTGATTTTGAGGTTGTGCACGTGGGGTTTTGTAGTTTTTAAGGTTTTTATATATGACAAAATTTTGATTTTGAATAGCTTTCTTGGGTTGTTAAGGCTTGTGGGTATTGATTATATTTGTTGTGGAATGAGTGAGTGAAGATGGTATCTGAATTGGGTAGGAGACCGATGATTGGGAACAATGAAAATTCATTTGGAGATGAGTTTGAGAAAGAGATTGGGATGTTACTTAATGATCAGCGAAGACAAGAAGCTGACGATCGCGAGAAGGAGCTGAATATGTATAGAAGTGGCTCAGCTCCACCTACTGTTGAGGGTTCATTGAGTGCAGTGGGTGGATTGTTTAACAATAATGGTTTCATGTCTGAGGAGGAGCTTAGGTCCGATCCTGCTTACTTATCTTACTATTACTCCAACGTAAATCTTAATCCTAGGTTGCCCCCCCCACTTCTGTCCAAAGAAGATTGGCGGTTTTCACAGAGGTTGCAAGGAGGGAGCTCCGCTATTGGTGATAGGAGGAATGTAAACAAGAATGATAATAATGCTAATGGTAGGAGGTCACCCATGCCTCCAGGATTTAACTCGAAAAAAGCAGAGAGCGAGAATGAGACTGATAAATTGCAGGGTTCAGTGGAATGGGGTGGTGATGGGCTGATTGGTTTGCCGGGACTAGGACTAGGTAGTAAAAAGAAGAGCATTGCTGAAATATTCCAGGTGCATGCTTCAAACTTTATCTAGTGTATTTTTTTTTTTTTTTTACAATTTCAATATTGACTATTGGATGTTAGATTCCAAGATTCAGCTATTAAATGCTTTTGAAAGTGCCGCGATTAACGTTTGGTATTTAATGCTTCATGAATTTAGCTCATTTATGTTACTGCCCGAATGGTATGTTTGGTATAGAAGGAAACAGTTCAACAAGTTTCCTTGAGGTGTTTTGGCTGTATTTGGCATTTTCGAATTGTGGAAATATTTTATTGTTGTGTGGCATGAATGCTAGGTGACAGTCAATTTGTCTTCCTATTGAACCGCTTTGTTTACATGATGGTTTGGTAGACGTGTAACTCCATTTCGCTCAATAATCTCTGCCTGATGAGATTTGAGGCAATTCTGCATCTCCGAGGCCAACATTTTAGCATTATGATTAAAGGGGGCGCCTTCAAAATTTTAATTCAATTTAACTTTCTCTCTATTTATTTATTCTTTTCTATCTCAAATTTTTATATTGACAATTCATCTGGACATATATGACATAAATGAGCATTTTTTGTTCCATATAAGAGAATGGTTTCTGCGATCACATGATAAAAACAAAATATTGTGACAATTAATGATATCAAGTGCGAGATTGGCTTTGAGAAAGTGTGGGCTCAGTGTGTTCCAATAAGAGCAAGCATCTCATGTCAATCGGAACAATGTATTATTTCATATATGGGACTAGATTTTTGCATTAGCAGGATAAGAGCAAAATCGTGTAACAATTGATGATAGTCTAGAACGATGTTGCATTTCTATGTATACTTAGTATAATGCAGTAAGTTCATAGGCAATATAAGATACTGATATTGCTATATTAAGGAAAAAATAGAAATTCCTTATGTTGCGAATATATATATATATATATATTTGTTTATGGATTACAAGACTACAGGTATGCTGTATCATTTTGAAATTTTATCAAGGAACAAGTAGATGTTGGTTTTGTAATTGGAAGTTAGATTTTTCTTTTGGAAAGACCCGGTGAAATTGTTGTGAAATTGCCTTTGGCTGCTTGTTTCAGTGGAGATTATATCTCAACTTTCATACCTCTTTTGCTTCTCCAAGTTGTGCCCCTTAAATAGAATGCCTCTTTCTATAGTTAGCAACTCTTTAACTCCCACATTCCACATGGCATATTTAACACCACAAAATTCAAAAGTTTCCTTATTTTTCTTAAATTCTGTGCCCAATCAAACTAGGGCACATAAATTGAAATGGAGGGGGTCTTATTTTGTCTCGGGAGAAACCTTTTTTATGTTTTATCTCGAGAAAGAGAATTTAACATGATCATCTGATGGGTTTTAAGCCATGTTTCATCCAGGATGACTTCAGCCGTGTGTCACCTGCTCCTGGTCACCCTTCACGGCCAGCTAGCCGAAATGCTTTTGACAGAAGTGGTGATGCAGCAGAAGCTGAGCTTTCTCATCTTCGTCACGAGTTTTCTTCTTCAAAGCCTTTAAGGTCTGCATCAAGCACTCAAACCCCGTCCGATGAGATGGCTGCTTCCTATTCATATGCTGCTGCTTTATCAAGAAGTACCACTCCTGATCCCCAACACATTGCGAGGGTTCCTAGTCCTTGCCTTACTCCTATTGGTGGAGGGAGGGTAGTCAATTCAGACAAGAGAAGTGTTAATAGTTCAACTGAGTCTCCAGAGCTTGTTGCTGCCTTTTCTGGCATGAATCTATCTAATGGTACGTCGGATGACATCATTTCTCAGATTGAACAAGATGTTGGTTTTAATACTATATTCACTAATCTTGCAGGTGGGCAGAATAACACAAAGCAGCATGAATTCTTGAAGCAATCTGAATCCCCACAGTTTAATAGGGCTTCTACTGTTCAGTCTGCAAAAGTACCATATTCTGTCGGCTCAGACCATAATAGTTCCAACCCCCAAGCTGCTTTCTCCAATAGTTCATACTTCAAAGGATCGGGATTGAATAGTGGAGGTGGCGTACTTTCTCAGTATCCGCATTTGGATAGTCCAAATTCATCTTTTTCTAATTATGGTTTAAGTGGTCATTCTCTCAGTCCAATGTCAAGCCATCTTGGCAACTATAATTTGCCACCTTTATTTGGAAATGCTGCTGCTGCATCAGCTATGGCTGTACCTGGATTGGACTCTCGAATGTTGGGGGGATCTAATTTGAGCGCTGCAACCTCAGAGCATAATCTCAGTAGAATGGGAAATCAAATGGGTGGGCCGTCATTCATGGACCCTATGTATCTTCAGTACTTGACAGCTGAATATGTTGCTGCTCTTAACGACCCTTCCGTGGACAGGAACTACATGGGAAATTCGTATATAGACTTGCTTCAAAAAGCTTATCTTGGTAATGCTGTACCTCAGAAATCTCAATATGGAGTCAATAGCAGTGGTTCAGGTCATCATGGCTATTATGGAAATCCTGCATTTGGAGTTGGTTTGTCATATCCTGGAAGTCCTTTAGCAAGTCCTGTCATCCCAGGCTCTCCAGTGGGACCCGGTAGTCCTATGAGGCATAGTGATTATAATAATATGAGACGAATGAGAAACATAGCTGCTGCAGGTGTCATAGGACCATATCACTTGGATGCTATGGAAAACAGCTTAGCATCCTCCCTGCTGGAAGAGTTCAAAAGCAACAAGACCAGGTGTTTTGAACTTTCAGAAATTGCAGGCCACGTTGTTGAGTTTAGGTAAACTTGCTCTTATGTGTTTTTTCCTACGTGAACTATCTGTGTTTTTTTCCTACTTGAACTAGCCTCAATATATATTATCTATGATCAGTGCCGACCAATATGGGAGCCGATTCATTCAGCAAAAGCTGGAAACTGCCACCACTGAGGAGAAAAACATGGTGTTTCAGGAAATTTTTCCCCAAGCTCTTACTTTGATGACTGATGTCTTTGGAAATTACGTAATCCAAAAGGTATGGATTGATGTTGAGGTGCATGGATCTTCCAATCTGTCCTGTTTCTCTTCAATTGGATTATAAAGTCCATATTTCTCTTGCAGTTTTTTGAACATGGATTGGCATCCCAGAGGAGAGAATTAGCTGGCAAGCTCTTTGGGCATGTATTAACACTGAGCCTTCAAATGTATGGTTGCCGCGTCATACAGAAGGTATACCAGATTGAATCTAGAAATGCTCATAAGCGTTATCTGCTAGTGTTAATCTTTTGCTTTGGTTCTTATTCTGTTTGGTTCACTATACAGGCAATAGAAGTAGTCGACGTGGACCAGAAGATTGAAATGGTTGAGGAGCTTGATGGTAATATCATGCGTTGTGTAAGAGATCAGAATGGGAATCACGTTATTCAGAAATGTATTGAATGTGTACCAGAAGATCACATTCAATTTATCGTGACGACATTTTTTGGACAAGTTGTTACTCTCTCCACCCATCCATATGGCTGTCGAGTAATACAGGTAGATGAGTAATGTGTCTCATCCATTTGGGTTAGTAATTTTAGTGTTTGATATTTACGAATATTCCTTGATCTTTCAGAGAGTATTGGAACATTGTAGCGATCCGGAAACCCAAAGTAAAGTGATGGAAGAAATCCTGGGATCTGTTAGCATGTTGGCACAAGATCAGTATGGTAATTATGTTGTTCAGGTATGGAATACTCACTGTCTATATATGTTGCTGCTACTGGTGTCTTGACTGTCTTATTGAGAAGCAATTATTTCCATTTTCTTTTTCTTGAGTTAGTTGTTTGTTATATCCTGTTGTATTTTACACAATATCCTCACTTCTTGACTAGTATGGAGCAATGCGTAAAATGTATCTGAGTTGGTGATTCCTGAATTTGTTGTTGATATGGGCACATGTTTTGCTTATTTTAGACTATGGTAATATTGCGCATTTCATTCCATTTTTTGATGGCTATGTCTTGCTTCTTTATGATGTACTAGGAGAACATTATTGTGTCACTGCTAAGTGCCAAAATGAGGTCATTGATTTTTACTATAATGGTTGGAGAAGTGAAATCTTTTGCAAATTGTTTTCTTTTCCTATTTTGGGAATTTTGTTTGTTTGCAAAGTGTTTTTTTTTCCCTTCAAAATTACAACCTTTGAAAAACTAAAAGTAGATGTTTTTTTTTCTTTGCAAAAAAAAAAAAAACCCTAAACAAACAGAGTTAGAAATTTGAAAAAGTATTTGGAAAAAATTTTCAATCAACTTTCCAACTACATGCACATGCACATTCACCTGGTTCTTTACTAGTGCCAATGTATGCTGCTGTCCTTAACATGATGCTAAATGGGCAAAAACCTTTCTTTCTTGCTGCCTTCCATATGTTTCGCTAAAGCGCTAGTGTTTGAAGAAGCTCCTTTGGTCAATTAAATTTTTGTTTGTGCTAACAACACTTTGCTATATTAGCAAACATGTCTTTCATTCCTATACTGAGGTATAATTCTACCTTTTTTTTTCCTTTTCCTTTTTCTTCCATTTGTTGTTTTAAATGCAACACTTGCAGCATGTACTAGAGCACGGGAAGCCGCATGAGCGCTCTACCATAATTCAGGAACTAGCTGGGAAGATTGTGCAAATGAGCCAGCAGAAGTTTGCCTCTAATGTTGTAGAGAAGTGCTTAACTTATTGTAATTCCAGCGAACGACAGCTACTGGTGAATGAGATGCTTGGTACGACTGATGAAAATGAGCCTCTTCAGGTTTGTCTAAACTTTAGCCTTGAACGATCATTTGTCAACCGTGCTTCATCTGTAAGTCATGTTTCCTGTCTCTTAGTTTGAGTCATTAGATCCTCTAAAACAACTGTGCTTTATGTCAAACTGAAATTATGGAGTCTTGAATTAAATCAAACTAGATCACAAGAATGATTGGTGCAAGCGTGCCAGTTACGATATCTAGACCTCTCTTTATCCCCAGCTGGATGGTGAGCGGCATTGGACTTCCCCTTAACTTGTTTGAAAGGACGTGAGAATTAAGACGCATGGTGATGTCGCATATTAATGTGTTTAATTATTCACCATTTCCAAGCAAATCACATAATGGCAGCAGATAATAACTGGATTTTCTGACATTTGTATTATGCTCGTGCTTTTGGACATTCTGGCCTGTTCCTTTCCCCTTTAATTAGAAATAATTCATGTGCCTTTGTGATCCTGTAACACCAGACTTTGGATGCTGAGACTGTTGTCTTGGAAAAACAAAAGAGTAAGAGATGTCTTGGAACATTGGGTAGTTCCCTAATTTCTGCTGGACTTCGCCCTTAAGAAATAGTCCTAGTTGTTGAAGCGGAAGAATTACTGTGAGCTTTAAGCTAGACTTCTTGTACTATATATTCCAATTGGACTTGAATGAAGCGTGATGGATACAGGACTCTTACACCCTACCCAGACTAATTTGTGATTATGGCGGAGTTGGTTGATTGATGAGCTTCTATGTTGGGAACTTCCTTTCTCCCCATCTTGTACCTTTTTTCAATGATCTCACTTTATATTTGACCCACATTAAGTATCCCAAATACTGAAAGTTTTGAGGATGGGCCACCTACGACTTCATGTTGGCTAGCTAAGAAGAAAGTCTTTTCTTGAAAGCTTTTGGCTAAAACATTTGTGCTGCTAATATAAAAACGTAAATTAGTTATACCATTTCAAGCTCCATTGTAGCCTGAAAACTGTGCTACCTACTTATTTAATGCGTTTAGTTAGAGGCTCAAAATTTTTTGCTGGACAATTTTTACCGAAGTGTATGCCAACATGATTTCCTCAAATTTCATGAATTAGTTTTCTATGATGTTCAACCCTTGATTTGTCTACGTTATGCTATTCAATCAGGAATGTATGCCAACAGGATTTCCTCAAATTTCATGAATTAGTTTTCTATGATGTTCAACCCTTGATTTGTCTACGTTATGCTATTCAATCAGGAAAATCGTACCTTAGCGATATTTGCATTTTAATTTTGCATCTATTGGACTAGAGTTCATGTAGGGAGTACAGTCACATAGATAAGTGATTGTGATATCAAATAAATTTTTAGTCTTGGTTTTAAAATGTGCATCATGTTTCCTCACTTTTCTTCTTTTTGTCCAGGCTATGATGAAAGATCAGTTTGCGAATTACGTTGTACAGAAAGTTTTGGAAACTTGTAGCGATCAGCAACGTGAGCTGATCATGTCGAGGATAAGAGTTCACTTGAATGCTCTGAAGAAATACACTTACGGAAAGCATATTGTTGCCCGTGTTGAAAAACTAGTTGCTGCTGGGGGTAAGCAGTTTCCTGTTTGCATTTGGCTGGAGCATTGGATGCATCACTTATTCAACTTCAAATACGCTTTTTTTTGTCAGTTCAGTCAAATATATTCCGAACGCCAGTATTAAATGATTTGTTATTCTGTTTTGCAGAAAGAAGAATTGCTGCTCAGTCCCCAAGTCCTGCTTAGTCTTGTAGGAAAGAAAGTTGTACAGCTAACTGAGGCTAGTTTGAGCTACCTATCTTCCTTTTCTCCTACATCTAGTGTTTAAACTCCATACATGTCTTCAAAGGTATGGAGTAAATTGCAAATAAAGTTGTTGCATGTGCTAGAGAACTGTAAATTGTGTAGTTAAAACATAAAATCAGGTATGCTGAAGCTCAGATGTCATATATTCGAGATCGGCTGTGCAGAGGAAGTCTCGTCTCCAATGAGTGTAAAAAAATATCAGACGACGAGGCAGTTTATATCAACGCGATTGTACAAATGTTGCCATGTGGAGAGTTGATGTTTAGGTGGTCAGAATTTCCATGTATGGGATTTGACAATTTTCTTTTGGTTAAGTGTATTTTCCTTTATCTCGGATTCTCAGTTTACTACAATTTTATGAGTCTACAATTCCTTTATCTCACCCTTCTTGAGCCAAGGGTCTGTGGGAAACAGCCTCTCCAGACTCCATATGTGGGATTTTACTGGGTTGTTGTTAATGCTCTTGTATCTGCAATAGGATTTTGTTTGTGTTTGTCATCTAGTGATGTAGGTCGAGTATTGTGGTGGTAGGTTTGGTTGCAATAGATGCAGCTATAGTGACATTATGATCTCTCATAATTATCGCCTCTAAGGTGCATTTGCTTAGGCTATTGATTTAAGCTACCGAGTGCGCCCAATTCTAGGCATGAAGGATTAGTAGTGGCGGCAAATATATTCGGCTAAAGAGTTTGGATTCAAATCCTATAGAGAACTAACTTTTAGTGGTAACTATTCAATATCATTATAAAAACAGGTTAAAACAAATTTTGAGTTCTACAAATTGTGATTTTTATTTTAACTAATTGACTAATGACTATTTACAGCAATAAAAATAAGCAACTAAAGAGATAAGGTGTGTCGATGAGTAAAAGCCATAGGATAGTGATTTTTCTAATGTCTAACGTGTTTTCTGTAATTTTGTCGAATTATTATCTTCTATCCCGCTTTTAAGTTCTCAAAATTAATCTATTACTCAAAAGTGAAGTTGTTCAACAACAATCTAATGTAATATTTCTCAAGCAAAATAAGACATAACGACACATTTAATCGAGGATTCTTCAATTAATAACGAGCAAAACATAGTTGAACAAATAGATTCTAAAAATGCCTCAAGATAGATAGAAATACTGTTAACAAGTCACTCAATAATTGGTTCCATTGCAATCCTAAATGAGTTAGCTACTCATAATTGTACTAAAAAATAGAATAACTATTGTCAAAACAATATTTGTTTTCTTGATGTCCATTAGTCTCCTGTGATTGCCCATTCCTCCAAAAGAATTGATGGGTGTTGATGCAATACTTGCTACCACAAATTCTCTCTATTGTGAGTTTTTTATTGAGAAATCTACACCGTAGACCCTTCAAAAATTTTATTATCCCATGTTTTGAGCATTGACCCGAAATGTCCCTCAAGCCCCAACGTATTACAACTAATAGCCCATAAATGACCCATAAGACATTGACCCACCTACGCCTTTTAAGTCGCATTTTCCCCATTCCTCTAACTGCTCTCGAAACAATGCTTTCTTCTCAAACACCGTTTTTTCATTTTTACTCTGGTGCTCTCAATGTACAAGTCTAAATTTCAGTAGGTTTTCGATTTTTTTTTTCATATTCAAATCTATAGTCGAAAATCTTACTATCTACTTTATCAGTTTTTGATTATAATACAGAAAAAGAGGGCTTTGAAGAAAAATATAAAGTCGATGCCATCTCCATATACTATAAAATTAGTTGGTAAAGGGGTGACATATAACCCTAATTTCAGTAGGAATGATGATGATGATTTTGTTGATTCACCAGAATTTGGGTGCGATTTGGGGCATACAACCCCTAAATCTGTTGAAGCAATGCAAAATATCCCCATTTATAGAAGGACTCGTTTACATAGTGGGACTCCCAGTGATAGAGTAACCAAATCACAAACTGCTCAGCGTGTAGTTGTTGAAAGGGGCACGAGTTCAAAAAGAAAGATTAAAATGGTTGGAAGAGATATTGTGAAGCAGAAGTCTAAAATAATGGGAAATGATGTTGTGAAGGAAAAGGATAAAGGTTCTAAAAGGAAAGCTAAAAGGGATAGGGATGATGTTTCATAAAAAAAAGAGAAAAGTTCACGTTGATCAAAGGAAAAAATGTTATAGCTCATCTGATTTGAAGGTATTTTCTAAATGATATAACTCTGACTTGTATGTACTTAGTTTATTTTAGTATGTAGAAAATGTATCCAATATAGCAACTATGTTCCACATTTGTATGTAAAATGTATCATATTTTTTTTCAAATTGTATATAATTTGTATCAAGTCTATAAGAAATGTGCAATTCGTATATAAAATATATCATTTATCCACATAATGTATAAGTAATGTTAATATATATATATATATATATTTCTTGTATTATCTTCAGTTTTGGGATTACTATGTTCTTTTGAGTGATCATTATAGTACTTGTATCAGTGTGCATACAAACTGCAATATAGTGAAACATTTGAAAGATACTTTGGATGATCAGCAACTTGAGATGTTTAGAAGAACATGTTTTGGTTATTTTGTGGACTTGCCCGATTTTTTTTTATACAGAATTAACTTATTCATTCACTATTGCTTAGGAAAGTGGTGTCACCAAAAAATGATGAGTTATGGATTAAAGTGAATAGTACCAAGCTGTACTTTGGACTTGCAGAGTTTTGTATCATCACAGGTTTAAAGTGTAATTGTCACGACCTAGAATTCTCATCCTCGGGACCGTGATGACGTATAACATTTCATTGTCTAGCAAGCTAACGTTAATTAGTTTTAAGCCATTTTTAAACAAATAAAATTTAACTGATGTCGACTACTGAAATAAAATGCAGAATGCCATAACAACTGAAATATCTAAATACAACCCCGAATCTAGTGTCACAAGTACACGAGCTATTAGAATAGTACAAATAAATATTTGAATGAAAGTAAAGCTGTCTAAAAGAAAATACACAGCTAAGATAAGGTAGAAGGGGACTTCAGGGCTGCGAACGCCGAGCAACTGTACCTCAAGCCTTCGTACTGATAGTCAACCCGAGCAATCTATTGACTGTCGTTGGGACCGACTCCAAAATTTGCACAAGAAGTACAAAGTATAGTATGAGTACAACCGACCCCATGTACTCTGTAAGTGCCGAGCCTAACCTCGACGAAGTAGTGACGAGGCTAAGACGGGTCACTTATAATAATCTGTATGCAGTATAAAATAATGACAAGAAAGGAAAAATACGAAAAACGAAATAAGGCAGTTAACTCATGAAAATAACTCAATCCTCAAAGAAAACCAGTAAATGCCAGAAATACAAATTCTTAGAGCCTCGTACGAAAGTACCGAAACCAACACAATACAATAAGGAATAAAAACACATAAACTGTTGCGGCGCGCAACCCGATCCCACCGTACAACACTATCCTCCCTTATTCCACCATGTAAATATCAATAATAGTAAGTAAATATATGTTGTGGCGCGCAACCCGATCACACCATATAATCAGAGTCAATATCATAATTCTCCGTTATTTCACCATATCAATCCACCCATATTTCACATGTTGTGGCGCGCAACCCGATCCCACCGTATCAATATAAATTCTCCCTTATTTCACCATATCAATCTACCCTTATTTCACCTGTTGCGGCGCGCAACCCGATCCCACCGTACAATATAAATAAATCAATAAGTGCAATCAATTTAACAACTCGAATCACAAGAATCTCTACGATTAACGAATAAGAAGCACAACCAGAATGAAAATCTCGTCCCAAATTAAGAATTCACTATGATTAATACTAAGCAGTAAGACAAGTCAAATAAATAATAACTAAAGGGTACAAATAAGTCATTTAAGGTAAGTAACAGTTAATCATGGAAGCATGGGAGAATCTAACATTTTTAACACGAGAATAATAAATGACAAGAAGCAAATAAAGGCATGGGAAGCATTTAAAGCATGTAATAAAATAATTAATGAAATACGGAAAAGCAGAGAAACAAGTATTTTGACGGCGTATATACATTCTTCACCTCGCATATACGCCGCTACACATGAATTTCACATAGCTCAAGGGTTCCTAATTCTCTCAAATCAAGATTAAACTCAACACTTGCCTCGCTTCGCAAGCAAATCAAAGCTCTACCGGGGCCTTTTCCTCTGAAATCTGACTCCAAACCAATCGAATCTAACCAAAATCGACTCAATAACATCAAATAATGCTAGGGAATTAAATTACAATACATAAAGTTAAGATCTTTATACCTTTTCCAAAAAGTCAACCCCGGACCCGCTTGGTCAAAACTCAAGATTCGGACCAAAACCCCACCCATTCACCCCTGAGCCCGATTATGTAGTTAG